>NW_027466198.1:617500-1332500 GCF_046127955.1 Nelusetta ayraudi | reverse complement strand
TAAAACCAATACATTGGCACAACTAAAACACTAATTGGATACTTAAATTAAACAATTTTTGGGAAGGGAGGTGCAGCAGTGCACGGGCACCAGAGTGACTTACGCCATAACAGGCAGTCATCTCGTCCAGACGGCCAGCGCCTGAGGAAGGCCTTTTCAGGCCGAAACGTTGCGCGTACGCCGTCTTCGCATCCATCACAAGATGTGCAATTTTTGGACACTCCACCACTTTCGGGTGGTGGAAAAATCTTAAGGGCTTTGGGGCCCACCCTAAACCTGCTCTTTCGCAGAGAGTGCACCGTTCTCTCCTTATGGGAGGGAACTTTTTTCCCCAAACCTAACCCTGGCCTCCTCCAATAGGGGGAGGCCCTTCTTCCCTCGTCCTAACCCTAACCCTACCCTAACCCTAACCCTAACCCTACCCTAACCCTAACCCTTACCCTAACCCTAACCCTAACCCTAACCCTACCCTAACCCTAACCCTAACCTAACCCTAACCCTAACCCTACCCTAACCCTAACCCTAACCCTACCCTAACCCTAACCCTTAACCACTTTCACCTTTACCTAAACTTAACCCTAACCGCTTTCCTAACCCTAACCCTAACCACTTTGATCTATACCTAAACTTAACCACTTTCACCTTTACCTAAACTTAACCCTAACCACTATTCTAACCCTAACCCTAACAACTTTCATCCATACCTAAACTTAACCACTATTCTATCCTATCCTAAACTTAACCACTATTCTATCCTATCCTAAACTTAACCTGTCTATCATCTCATCATTTCCTAAAAAAATAAAAAAAATATAAAAATAAAAAATATTACAAAAAAATTAAAAAACTGATAAAATGTACAAAAAAAGATAAAAACTATTAAAAACCATTAAAAAGTTAAAAAGATTTAAATGTATAAAAAGAGAGCAAAAATTTAATTAAAAAAGTGTTAAAAAATATGTTTTCTAAAAAAAGTGTTAAAAAACTGTTAAAAAAGCGTTAATTAAAAAACCGTTCAAAAGCGTTAAATAAAAAAAGCGTTAAAAAAGCGCTCATTATATAAAGGAGCATTTGGAGCAGAGGCTCATTATTGCTCCAGCTCTCGAAGAGAGCACATCATTATTTTTAGTGTGCCTACACCTGATGAAGGCCTGTTTATCGGCCGAAACGTCGTGTTTTCTTTGTTTATTTTGGCACACCTTCTTTTGTTGTTTATTGTTTTTGTTTTTTTGTTTGTTTATTAATAGATATATTCTGATTAATAAATAAATAAACTAATAAATAATAATAAATATACTAATAAATTATACATTTCATTATTGAATAAATACATTCATACTATCAATACATACTTACCTGAACACAATCATACAATAAATAACAATAAATACATACTTACCTGGACAACACAAACAATAAATACACTTACCTGGATACACAATCACACAATAAATACTTACCTACCTACTATTTATGGAGTGGACGGAAGTCCGCTACGGCAAGCGCCGTAAAGACTCCCGCCCCCAACAGCGGGATCAGGGGTACGGGAGATCCGGCAGGGGGACGGAGAGAGCACCGGCCTCCTCCAATAGGGGGAGGCCCTTCTTCCCTCGTCCTAACCCTAACCCTAACCCTACCCTAACCCTAACCCTTACCCTAATCCTAACCCTAACCCTTACCCTTACCCTAACCCTAACCCTAATCCCCGCCCAATTCCTGAACCCTAAACCTAACCACTCCCCTCTGACGCTGAAGGAAAAAGGAAGGAGGAGGAGGAAAGGTCAAAGGTCAAGAGGAAACGGAAAGGAAACGGACGACAGGAAGAGAAAAGGAAAGAGGAAAGAGAAAGACAAAGGGACTAAATTACTTACCTTACCTACCAAACCGGCTTCGTCCTGGGCACGACGTAAAACTGCAACCTGGGGGAAGAAAAATTAAACAAATTAATATACAACAACAAATTATAAAACAAATTAAACCTACCTAATACTTCCCAATCCGACTCCGTCCTGGGCACGACGATAAACTGCAACCTGTGGGAGAAATAAATAACACATAATTAGGCATAATTGGCACACAAATACAAAACATAAAATACAACACATAAATACTACATAACAATTAGTGATGGGACAAATTGGGATAAAAACAAGGGAATTTAATAAAATCTAAATTGATAATTACAAAGGACATACAAGGGTACATAAGAAAAACGCACATGAGCGAAAAACAACAAAGAACAGAACAAGCGAAAAGCAGAGCGAGAGGGATGAAGTGTGAGGACGGAAGAATGGAGGCGAGAGAGGGAGCTGCCACAGCCCCAAAGAGCAGTCAATATGCCACAATCGGCAGTCTGCTCCAAGCCCCAAGACCGGTGAGCGCCTGAGGAAGACCTCAACTGGTCGAAACGTTGCGCCACGACCCGATCTTCATTTTTCACGGCATTTATGTCCAATTTTTGCATCCCCCACCACCTTCGGGTGGTGGGAAAAACCAAAGGGCGGGGAGCCTAGGCCTGGCATGGCTCCCGGAAGGACCGTGCCTTTCCTAACCATGGCTTACCATGTACAGGGTCCATTTTGTCTTCACCTAACCCTAACTCTAACCCTTACCCTTACCCTAACCCTTCTGCAGCTGCTGGCGTTGCTGATGCTGCTTCTGCTTCTTGAATAACACTCAATTTACTGGGGAACACTAAAAAAGATATAAAAAAAAAACTCTTTATGAACACAGGAGGAGCAGAAAATATTTTTTCACGCCATGACTGATGACAGACCTCTGTTGGTCTGAGAGGGAGGGGCACTGTGCCTATTCCGTTGCTGAATGTACACTGACCTGGTGTATTGTCAGTTTCATTTGAATCTTTGTTTTGCTATGTTTATTCCTTCAGGCTCATGTGTATGAATGAGTGTTCAAGTGTAAAGCTGTGTGCAGCTGTGTGCAGCTGTTGTCTTGCATGGAGACTTTCATTCAGCTCAGAAACAGGAGAAACAGAGTTCTTTCAGAGTAAGTCAGCACAGATATAACAGCTGCTCCTTCAAAAAAAAAGACAACATCTCAACTTGTTGAGATAAGGCCCATAACCACAATAAAAAAAGAAATCCAAGTGGTTGAATGAGTTTTCTTTTCAAAATCTGTATGCGACTGTTTACTTTCATAGATGTCTTGATTCAGCTCAGGAACAAGAGAGAAAAAAAAAATCCAACCTGTTATTCCACACAGAATACAATTTGCTCAATAAAAAAAATGCTGCTGTTTGAAGAAAACAGACATCAAAGTGATGGAATGCGTGTGCAAACATTTTTAAAAACTTTGAAGTCTGAAGTTGTTTGTAAAGAGACTGTTAGGTCTGATGATCAAAGCCGTTCAAACACTTTGAAGTCTGAAGTTGTTTGTAAACAGACTTGTAAGTCTGATTACAAACCAATTAAAGTGCTTCTGCAGCTGCTGGCGTTGCTGATGCTGCTTCTGCTGCTTGAATAACACTCAATTTACTGGGGAACACTAAAAAAGATATAAAAAAAAAACTCTTTATGAACACAGGAGGAGCAGAAAATATTTTTTCACGCCATGACTGATGACAGACCTCTGTTGGTCTGAGAGGGAGGGGCACTGTGCGTATTCCGTTGCTTAATGTACACTGACCTGGTGTATTGTCAGTTTCATTTGAAGCTTTGTTTTGCTATTTTTATTCCTTCAGGCTCATTTGTATGAATTAGTGTTCAAGTGCAAAGCTGTGTGCAGTTCTGTGCAGCTGTTGTCTTGCATGGAGACTTTCATTCAGCTCAGAAACAGGAGAAACAGAGTTCATTCAGAGTAAGTCAGCACAGATATCACAGCTGCTCCTCCAAAAAAAAAGACAACATCTCAACTTGTTGAGGTAAGGCCCATAACCACAATAAAAAAAGAAATCCAAGTGGTTGAATGAGTTTTCTTTTCAAAATCTGTATGCGACTGTTTACTTTCATAGATGTCTTGATTCAGCTCAGGAACAAGAGAGAAAAAAAAATCCAACCTGTTATTCCACACAGAATACAATTTGCTCAATAAAAAATGCTGCTGCTTGAAGAAAACAGACATCAAAGTGATGGAATGCGTGTTCAAACATTTTCAAAAACTTTGAAGTCTGAAGTTGTTTGTAAAGAGACTTTTAGGTCTGATGATCAAAGCCGTTCAAACGCTTTGAAGTCTGAAGTTGTTTGTAAACAGACTTGTAAGTCTGATTACAAACCAATTAAAGTGCTTCTGCAGCTGCTGGCGTTGCTGATGCTGCTTCTGCTGCTTGAATAACACTCAATTTACTGGGGAACACTAAAAAAGATATAAAAAAAAACTCTTTATGAACACAGGAGGAGCAGAAAATATTTTTTCACGCCATGACTGATGACAGACCTCTGTTGGTCTGAGAGGGAGGGGCACTGTGCCTATTCCGTTGCTGAATGTACACTGACCTGGTGTATTGTCAGTTTCATTTGAATCTTTGTTTTGCTATGTTTATTCCTTCAGGCTCATGTGTATGAATGAGTGTTCAAGTGTAAAGCTGTGTGCAGCTCTGTGCAGCTGTTGTCTTGCATGGAGACTTTCATTCAGCTCAGAAACAGGAGAAACAGAGTTCATTCAGAGTAAGTCAGCACAGATATCACAGCTGCTCCTTCAAAAAAAAAGACAACATCTCAACTTGTTGAGATAAGGCCCATAACCACAATAAAAAAAGAAATCCAAGTGGTTGAATGAGTTTTCTTTTCAAAATCTGTATGCGACTGTTTACTTTCATAGATGTCTTGATTAAGCTGAGGAACAAGAGAGAAAAAAAAAATCCAACCTGTTATTCCACACAGAATACAATTTGCTCAATAAAAAATGCTGCTGCTTGAAGAAAACAGACATCAAAGTGATGGAATGCGTGTTCAAACATTTTCAAAAACTTTGAAGTCTGAAGTTGTTTGTAAAGAGACTTTTAGGTCTGATGATCAAAGCCGTTCAAACGCTTTGAAGTCTGAAGTTGTTTGTAAACAGACTTGTAAGTCTGATTACAAACCAATTAAAGTGCTTCTGCAGCTGCTGGCGTTGCTGATGCTGCTTCTGCTGCTTGAATAACACTCAATTTACTGGGGAACACTAAAAAAGATATAAAAAAAACTCTTTATGAACAGAGGAGGAGCAGAAAATATTTTTTCACGCCATGACTGATGACAGACCTCTGTTGGTCTGAGAGGGAGGGGCACTGTGCGTATTCCGTTGCTTAATGTACACTGACCTGGTGTATTGTCAGTTTCATTTGAATCTTTGTTTTGCTATGTTTATTCCTTCAGGCTCATGTGTATGAATGAGTGTTCAAGTGCAAAGCTGTGTGCAGCTCTGTGCAGCTGTTGTCTTGCATGGAGACTTTCATTCAGCTCAGAAACAGGAGAAACAGAGTTCATTCAGAGTAAGTCAGCACAGATATCACAGCTGCTCCTTCAAAAAAAAAGACAACATCTCAACTTGTTGAGATAAGGCCCATAACCACAATAAAAAAAGAAATCCAAGTGGTTGAATGAGTTTTCTTTTCAAAATCTGTATGCGACTGTTTACTTTCATAGATGTCTTGATTCAGCTGAGGAACAAGAGAGAAAAAAAAATCCAACCTGTTATTCCACACAGAATACAATTTGCTCAATAAAAAATGCTGCTGCTTGAAGAAAACAGACATCAAAGTGATGGAATGCGTGTGCAAACATTTTCAAAAACTTTGAAGTCTGAAGTTGTTTGTAAACAGACTTGTAGGTCTGATAATCAAAGCCGTTCAAACGCTTTGAAGTCTGAAGTTGTTTGTAAACAGACTTGTAAGTCTGATTACAAACCAATTAAAGTTCTTCTGCAGTTGCTGGCGTTGCTGATGCTGCTTCTGCTGCTTGAATAACACTCAATTTACTGGGGAACACTAAAAAAGATATAAAAAAAAACTCTTTATGAACACCGGAGGAGCAGAAAATATTTTTTCACGCCATGACTGATGACAGACCTCTGTTGGTCTGAGAGGGAGGGGCACTGTGCGTATTCCGTTGCTTGATGAACACTGACCTGGTGTATTGTCAGTCTCATTTGAATCTTTGTTTTGCTATGTTTATTCCTTCAGGCTCATGTGTATGAATGAGTGTTCAAGTGTAAAGCTGTGTGCAGCTCTGTGCAGCTGTTGTCTTGCATGGAGACTTTCATTCAGCTCAGAAACAGGAGAAACAGAGTTCTTTCAGAGTAAGTCAGCACAGATATCACAGCTGCTCCTTCAAAAAAAAAGACAACATCTCAACTTGTTGAGATAAGGCCCATAACCATAATAAAAAAAGAAATCCAAGTGGTTGAATGAGTTTTCTTTTCAAAATCTGTATGCGACTGTTTACTTTCATAGATGTCTTGATTCAGCTGAGGAACAAGAGAGAAAAAAAAAATCCAACCTGTTATTCCACACAGAATACAATTTGCTCAATAAAAAATGCTGCTGCTTGAAGAAAACAGACATCAAAGTGATGGAATGCGTGTTCAAACATTTTCAAAAACTTTGAAGTCTGAAGTTGTTTGTAAAGAAACTTTTAGGTCTGATGATCAAAGCCATTCAAACGCTTTGAAGTCTGAAGTTGTTTGTAAACAGACTTGTAAGTCTGATTACAAACCAATTAAAGTTCTTCTGCAGTTGCTGGCGTTGCTGATGCTGCTTCTGCTGCTTGAATAACACTCAATTTACTGGGGAACACTAAAAAAGATATAAAAAAAAACTCTTTATGATCACCGGAGGAGCAGAAAATATTTTTTCACGCCATGACTGATGACAGACCTCTGTTGGTCTGAGAGGGAGGGGCACTGTGCGTATTCCGTTGCTTAATGTACACTGACCTGGTGTATTGTCAGTTTCATTTGAATCTTTGTTTTTCTATGTTTATTCCTTCAGGCTCATGTGTATGAATGAGTGTTCAAGTGCAAAGCTGTGTGCAGCTCTGTGCAGCTGTTGTCTTGCATGGAGACTTTCATTCAGCTCAGAAATAGGAGAAACAGAGTTCATTCAGAGTAAGTCAGCACAGATATCACAGCTGCTCCTTCAAAAAAAAAGACAACATCTCAACTTGTTGAGATAAGGCCCATAACCACAATAAAAAAAGAAATCCAAGTGGTTGAATGAGTTTTCTTTTCAAAATCTGTATGCGACTGTTTACTTTCATAGATGTCTTGATTCAGCTGAGGAACAAGAGAGAAAAAAAAATCCAAGCTGTTATTCCACACAGAATACAATTTGCTCAATAAAAAATGCTGCTGCTTGAAGAAAACAGACATCAAAGTGATGGAATGCGTGTGCAAACATTTTCAAAAACTTTGAAGTCTGAAGTTGTTTGTAAACAGACTTGTAGGTCTGATAATCAAAGCCGTTCAAACGCTTTGAAGTCTGAAGTTGTTTGTAAACAGACTTGTAAGTCTGATTACAAACCAATTAAAGTTCTTCTGCAGTTGCTGGCGTTGCTGATGCTGCTTCTGCTGCTTGAATAACACTCAATTTACTGGGGAACACTAAAAAAGATATAAAAAAAAAACTCTTTATGAACACCGGAGGAGCAGAAAATATTTTTTCACGCCATGACTGATGACAGACCTCTGTTGGTCTGAGAGGGAGGGGCACTGTGCGTATTCCGTTGCTGAATGTACACTGACCTGGTGTATTGTCAGTTTCATTTGAATCTTTGTTTTGCTATTTTTATTCCTTCAGGCTCATGTGTATGAATGAGTGTTCAAGTGTAAAGCTGTGTGCAGCTCTGTGCAGCTGTTGTCTTGCATGGAGACTTTCATTCTGCTCAGAAACAGGAGAAACAGAGTTCATTCAGAATAAGTCAGCACAGATATCACAGCTGCTCCTTCAAAAAAAAAGACAACATCTCAACTTGTTGAGATAAGGCCCATAACCACGATAAAAAAAGAAATCCAAGTGGTTGAATGAGTTTTCTTTTCAAAATCTGTATGCGACTGTTTACTTTCATAGATGTCTTGATTAAGCTGAGGAACAAGAGAGAAAAAAAAAATCCAACCTGTTATTCCACACAGAATACAATTTGCTCAATAAAAAATGCTGCTGCTTGAAGAAAACAGACATCAAAGTGATGGAATGCGTGTTCAAACAATTTCAAAAACTTTGAAGTCTGAAGTTGTTTGTAAAAAGACTTTTAGGTCTGATGATCAAAGCCGTTCAAACGCTTTGAAGTCTGAAGTTGTTTGTAAACAGACTTGTAAGTCTGATTACAAACCAATTAAAGTGCTTCTGCAGCTGCTGGCGTTGCTGATGCTGCTTCTGCTGCTCGAATAACACTCAATTTACTGGGGAACACTAAAAAAGATTTAAAAAAAAACTCTTTATGAACACAGAAGGATAGAAAATATTTTTTCACGCCATGACTGATGACAGACCTCTGTTGGTCTGAGAGGGAGGGGCACTGTGCGTATTCCGTTGCTTGATGAACACTGACCTGGTGTATTGTCAGTCTCATTTGAATCTTTGTTTTGCTATGTTTATTCCTTCAGGCTCATGTGTATGAATGAGTGTTCAAAGTGTAAAGCTGTGTGCCGCTCTGTGCAGCTGTTGTCTTGCATGGAGACTTTCATTCTGCTCAGAAACAGGAGAAACAGAGTTCATTCAGAGTAAGTCAGCACAGATATCACAGCTGCTCCTTCAAAAAAAAAGACAACATCTCAACTTGTTGAGATAAGGCCCATAACCACAATAAAAAAAGAAATCCAAGTGGTTGAATGAGTTTTCTTTTCAAAATCTGTATGCGACTGTTTACTTTCATAGATGTCTTGATTCAGCTGAGGAACAAGAGAGAAAAAAAAATCCAAGCTGTTATTCCACACAGAATACAATTTGCTCAATAAAAAATGCTGCTGCTTGAAGAAAACAGACATCAAAGTGATGGAATGCGTGTGCAAACATTTTCAAAAACTTTGAAGTCTGAAGTTGTTTGTAAACAGACTTGTAGGTCTGATAATCAAAGCCGTTCAAACGCTTTGAAGTCTGAAGTTGTTTGTAAACAGACTTGTAAGTCTGATTACAAACCAATTAAAGTTCTTCTGCAGTTGCTGGCGTTGCTGATGCTGCTTCTGCTGCTTGAATAACACTCAATTTACTGGGGAACACTAAAAAAGATATAAAAAAAAACTCTTTATGAACACCGGAGGAGCAGAAAATATTTTTTCACGCCATGACTGATGACAGACCTCTGTTGGTCTGAGAGGGAGGGGCACTGTGCGTATTCCGTTGCTGAATGTACACTGACCTGGTGTATTGTCAGTTTCATTTGAATCTTTGTTTTGCTATTTTTATTCCTTCAGGCTCATGTGTATGAATGAGTGTTCAAGTGTAAAGCTGTGTGCAGCTGTGTGCAGCTGTTGTCTTGCATGGAGACTTTCATTCTGCTCAGAAACAGGAGAAACAGAGTTCATTCAGAATAAGTCAGCACAGATATCACAGCTGCTCCTTCAAAAAAAAAGACAACATCTCAACTTGTTGAGATAAGGCCCATAACCACGATAAAAAAAGAAATCCAAGTGGTTGAATGAGTTTTCTTTTCAAAATCTGTATGCGACTGTTTACTTTCATAGATGTCTTGATTAAGCTGAGGAACAAGAGAGAAAAAAAAAATCCAACCTGTTATTCCACACAGAATACAATTTGCTCAATAAAAAATGCTGCTGCTTGAAGAAAACAGACATCAAAGTGATGGAATGCGTGTTCAAACATTTTCAAAAACTTTGAAGTCTGAAGTTGTTTGTAAAAAGACTTTTAGGTCTGATGATCAAAGCCGTTCAAACGCTTTGAAGTCTGAAGTTGTTTGTAAACAGACTTGTAAGTCTGATTACAAACCAATTAAAGTGCTTCTGCAGCTGCTGGCGTTGCTGATGCTGCTTCTGCTGCTCGAATAACACTCAATTTACTGGGGAACACTAAAAAAGATTTAAAAAAAAACTCTTTATGAACACAGGAGGAGCAGAAAATATTTTTTCACGCCATGACTGATGACAGACCTCTGTTGGTCTGAGAGGGAGGGGCACTGTGCGTATTCCGTTGCTCAATGTACACTGACCTGGTGTATTGTCAGTTTCATTTGAATCTTTGTTTTGCTATGTTTATTCCTTCAGGCTCATGTGTATGAATGAGTGTTCAAGTGCAAAGCTGTGTGCAGCTCTGTGCAGCTGTTGTCTTGCATGGAGACATTCATTCAGCTCAGAAACAGAAGAAACAGAGTTCATTCAGAGTAAATCAGCACAGATATCACAGCTGCTCCTTCAAAAAAAAAGACAACATCTCAACTTGTTGAGATAAGGCCCATAACCACAATAAAAAAAGAAATCCAAGTGGTTGAATGAGTTTTCTTTTCAAAATCTGTATGCGACTGTTTACTTTCATAGATGTCTTGATTCAGCTGAGGAACAAGAGAGAAAAAAAAAATCCAACCTGTTATTCCACACAGAATACAATTTGCTCAATAAAAAATGCTGCTGCTTGAAGAAAACAGACATCAAAGTGATGGAATGCGTGTTCAAACATTTTCAAAAACTTTGAAGTCTGAAGTTGTTTGTAAAGAAACTTTTAGGTCTGATGATCAAAGCCATTCAAACGCTTTGAAGTCTGAAGTTGTTTGTAAACAGACTTGTAAGTCTGATTACAAACCAATTAAAGTTCTTCTGCAGTTGCTGGCGTTGCTGATGCTGCTTCTGCTGCTTGAATAACACTCAATTTACTGGGGAACACTAAAAAAGATATAAAAAAAAACTCTTTATGATCACCGGAGGAGCAGAAAATATTTTTTCACGCCATGACTGATGACAGACCTCTGTTGGTCTGAGAGGGAGGGGCACTGTGCGTATTCCGTTGCTTAATGTACACTGACCTGGTGTATTGTCAGTTTCATTTGAATCTTTGTTTTTCTATGTTTATTCCTTCAGGCTCATGTGTATGAATGAGTGTTCAAGTGCAAAGCTGTGTGCAGCTCTGTGCAGCTGTTGTCTTGCATGGAGACTTTCATTCAGCTCAGAAATAGGAGAAACAGAGTTCATTCAGAGTAAGTCAGCACAGATATCACAGCTGCTCCTTCAAAAAAAAAGACAACATCTCAACTTGTTGAGATAAGGCCCATAACCACAATAAAAAAAGAAATCCAAGTGGTTGAATGAGTTTTCTTTTCAAAATCTGTATGCGACTGTTTACTTTCATAGATGTCTTGATTCAGCTGAGGAACAAGAGAGAAAAAAAAATCCAAGCTGTTATTCCACACAGAATACAATTTGCTCAATAAAAAATGCTGCTGCTTGAAGAAAACAGACATCAAAGTGATGGAATGCGTGTGCAAACATTTTCAAAAACTTTGAAGTCTGAAGTTGTTTGTAAACAGACTTGTAGGTCTGATAATCAAAGCCGTTCAAACGCTTTGAAGTCTGAAGTTGTTTGTAAACAGACTTGTAAGTCTGATTACAAACCAATTAAAGTTCTTCTGCAGTTGCTGGCGTTGCTGATGCTGCTTCTGCTGCTTGAATAACACTCAATTTACTGGGGAACACTAAAAAAGATATAAAAAAAAACTCTTTATGAACACCGGAGGAGCAGAAAATATTTTTTCACGCCATGACTGATGACAGACCTCTGTTGGTCTGAGAGGGAGGGGCACTGTGCGTATTCCGTTGCTGAATGTACACTGACCTGGTGTATTGTCAGTTTCATTTGAATCTTTGTTTTGCTATTTTTATTCCTTCAGGCTCATGTGTATGAATGAGTGTTCAAGTGTAAAGCTGTGTGCAGCTGTGTGCAGCTGTTGTCTTGCATGGAGACTTTCATTCAGCTCAGAAACAGGAGAAACAGAGTTCTTTCAGAGTAAGTCAGCACAGATATCACAGCTGCTCCTTCAAAAAAAAAGACAACATCTCAACTTGTTGAGATAAGGCCCATAACCATAATAAAAAAAGAAATCCAAGTGGTTGAATGAGTTTTCTTTTCAAAATCTGTATGCGACTGTTTACTTTCATAGATGTCTTGATTCAGCTGAGGAACAAGAGAGAAAAAAAAAATCCAAGCTGTTATTCCACACAGAATACAATTTGCTCAATAAAAAATGCTGCTGCTTGAAGAAAACAGACATCAAAGTGATGGAATGCGTGTGCAAACATTTTCAAAAACTTTGAAGTCTGAAGTTGTTTGTAAACAGACTTGTAGGTCTGATAATCAAAGCCGTTCAAACGCTTTGAAGTCTGAAGTTGTTTGTAAACAGACTTGTAAGTCTGATTACAAACCAATTAAAATTCTTCTGAAACTGCTGGCGTTTCTGATGCTGCTTCTGCTGCTTGAATAACACTCAATTAACTGGGGAACACTAAAAAAGATATAAAAAAAACTCTTTATGAACACAGGAGGAGCAGAAAATATTTTTTCACGCCATGACTGATAACAGACCTCTGTTGGTCTGAGAGGGAGGGGCACTGTGCGTATTCTGTTGCTTAATGTACACTGACCTAGTGTATTGTCAGTTTCATTTGAATCTTTGTTTTGCTATTTTTATTCCTTCAGGCTCATGTGTATGAATGAGTGTTCAAGTGTAAAGCTGTGTGCAGCTCTGTGCAGCTGTTGTCTTGCATGGAGACTTTCATTCAGCTCAGAAACAGGAGAAACAGAGTTCATTCAGAATAAGTCAGCACAGATATCACAGCTGCTCCTTCAAAAAAAAAGACAACATCTCAACTTGTTGAGATAAGGCCCATAACCACGATAAAAAAAGAAATCCAAGTGGTTGAATGAGTTTTCTTTTCAAAATCTGTATGCGACTGTTTACTTTCATAGATGTCTTGATTAAGCTGAGGAACAAGAGAGAAAAAAAAAATCCAACCTGTTATTCCACACAGAATACAATTTGCTCAATAAAAAATGCTGCTGCTTGAAGAAAACAGACATCAAAGTGATGGAATGCGTGTTCAAACATTTTCAAAAACTTTGAAGTCTGAAGTTGTTTGTAAAAAGACTTTTAGGTCTGATGATCAAAGCCGTTCAAACGCTTTGAAGTCTGAAGTTGTTTGTAAACAGACTTGTAAGTCTGATTACAAACCAATTAAAGTGCTTCTGCAGCTGCTGGCGTTGCTGATGCTGCTTCTGCTGCTCGAATAACACTCAATTTACTGGGGAACACTAAAAAAGATTTAAAAAAAAACTCTTTATGAACACAGGAGGAGCAGAAAATATTTTTTCACGCCATGACTGATGACAGACCTCTGTTGGTCTGAGAGGGAGGGGCACTGTGCGTATTCCGTTGCTCAATGTACACTGACCTGGTGTATTGTCAGTTTCATTTGAATCTTTGTTTTGCTATGTTTATTCCTTCAGGCTCATGTGTATGAATGAGTGTTCAAGTGCAAAGCTGTGTGCAGCTCTGTGCAGCTGTTGTCTTGCATGGAGACATTCATTCAGCTCAGAAACAGAAGAAACAGAGTTCATTCAGAGTAAATCAGCACAGATATCACAGCTGCTCCTTCAAAAAAAAAGACAACATCTCAACTTGTTGAGATAAGGCCCATAACCACAATAAAAAAAGAAATCCAAGTGGTTGAATGAGTTTTCTTTTCAAAATCTGTATGCGACTGTTTACTTTCATAGATGTCTTGATTCAGCTGAGGAACAAGAGAGAAAAAAAAAATCCAACCTGTTATTCCACACAGAATACAATTTGCTCAATAAAAAATGCTGCTGCTTGAAGAAAACAGACATCAAAGTGATGGAATGCGTGTTCAAACATTTTCAAAAACTTTGAAGTCTGAAGTTGTTTGTAAAGAAACTTTTAGGTCTGATGATCAAAGCCATTCAAACGCTTTGAAGTCTGAAGTTGTTTGTAAACAGACTTGTAAGTCTGATTACAAACCAATTAAAGTTCTTCTGCAGTTGCTGGCGTTGCTGATGCTGCTTCTGCTGCTTGAATAACACTCAATTTACTGGGGAACACTAAAAAAGATATAAAAAAAAACTCTTTATGATCACCGGAGGAGCAGAAAATATTTTTTCACGCCATGACTGATGACAGACCTCTGTTGGTCTGAGAGGGAGGGGCACTGTGCGTATTCCGTTGCTTAATGTACACTGACCTGGTGTATTGTCAGTTTCATTTGAATCTTTGTTTTTCTATGTTTATTCCTTCAGGCTCATGTGTATGAATGAGTGTTCAAGTGCAAAGCTGTGTGCAGCTCTGTGCAGCTGTTGTCTTGCATGGAGACTTTCATTCAGCTCAGAAATAGGAGAAACAGAGTTCATTCAGAGTAAGTCAGCACAGATATCACAGCTGCTCCTTCAAAAAAAAAGACAACATCTCAACTTGTTGAGATAAGGCCCATAACCACAATAAAAAAAGAAATCCAAGTGGTTGAATGAGTTTTCTTTTCAAAATCTGTATGCGACTGTTTACTTTCATAGATGTCTTGATTCAGCTGAGGAACAAGAGAGAAAAAAAAATCCAAGCTGTTATTCCACACAGAATACAATTTGCTCAATAAAAAATGCTGCTGCTTGAAGAAAACAGACATCAAAGTGATGGAATGCGTGTGCAAACATTTTCAAAAACTTTGAAGTCTGAAGTTGTTTGTAAACAGACTTGTAGGTCTGATAATCAAAGCCGTTCAAACGCTTTGAAGTCTGAAGTTGTTTGTAAACAGACTTGTAAGTCTGATTACAAACCAATTAAAGTTCTTCTGCAGTTGCTGGCGTTGCTGATGCTGCTTCTGCTGCTTGAATAACACTCAATTTACTGGGGAACACTAAAAAAGATATAAAAAAAAAACTCTTTATGAACACCGGAGGAGCAGAAAATATTTTTTCACGCCATGACTGATGACAGACCTCTGTTGGTCTGAGAGGGAGGGGCACTGTGCGTATTCCGTTGCTGAATGTACACTGACCTGGTGTATTGTCAGTTTCATTTGAATCTTTGTTTTGCTATTTTTATTCCTTCAGGCTCATGTGTATGAATGAGTGTTCAAGTGTAAAGCTGTGTGCAGCTCTGTGCAGCTGTTGTCTTGCATGGAGACTTTCATTCTGCTCAGAAACAGGAGAAACAGAGTTCATTCAGAATAAGTCAGCACAGATATCACAGCTGCTCCTTCAAAAAAAAAGACAACATCTCAACTTGTTGAGATAAGGCCCATAACCACGATAAAAAAAGAAATCCAAGTGGTTGAATGAGTTTTCTTTTCAAAATCTGTATGCGACTGTTTACTTTCATAGATGTCTTGATTAAGCTGAGGAACAAGAGAGAAAAAAAAAATCCAACCTGTTATTCCACACAGAATACAATTTGCTCAATAAAAAATGCTGCTGCTTGAAGAAAACAGACATCAAAGTGATGGAATGCGTGTTCAAACAATTTCAAAAACTTTGAAGTCTGAAGTTGTTTGTAAAAAGACTTTTAGGTCTGATGATCAAAGCCGTTCAAACGCTTTGAAGTCTGAAGTTGTTTGTAAACAGACTTGTAAGTCTGATTACAAACCAATTAAAGTGCTTCTGCAGCTGCTGGCGTTGCTGATGCTGCTTCTGCTGCTCGAATAACACTCAATTTACTGGGGAACACTAAAAAAGATTTAAAAAAAAACTCTTTATGAACACAGAAGGATAGAAAATATTTTTTCACGCCATGACTGATGACAGACCTCTGTTGGTCTGAGAGGGAGGGGCACTGTGCGTATTCCGTTGCTCAATGTACACTGACCTGGTGTATTGTCAGTTTCATTTGAATCTTTGTTTTGCTATGTTTATTCCTTCAGGCTCATGTGTATGAATGAGTGTTCAAGTGCAAAGCTGTGTGCAGCTCTGTGCAGCTGTTGTCTTGCATGGAGACATTCATTCAGCTCAGAAACAGAAGAAACAGAGTTCATTCAGAGTAAGTCAGCACAGATATCACAGCTGCTCCTTCAAAAAAAAAGACAACATCTCAACTTGTTGAGATAAGGCCCATAACCACAATAAAAAAAGAAATCCAAGTGGTTGAATGAGTTTTCTTTTCAAAATCTGTATGCGACTGTTTACTTTCATAGATGTCTTGATTAAGCTGAGGAACAAGAGAGAAAAAAAAATCCAACCTGTTATTCCACACAGAATACAATTTGCTCAATAAAAAATGCTGCTGCTTGAAGAAAACAGACATCAAAGTGATGGAATGCGTGTTCAAACATTTTCAAAAACTTTGAAGTCTGAAGTTGTTTGTAAAGAAACTTTTAGGTCTGATGATCAAAGCCATTCAAACGCTTTGAAGTCTGAAGTTGTTTGTAAACAGACTTGTAAGTCTGATTACAAACCAATTAAAGTTCTTCTGCAGTTGCTGGCGTTGCTGATGCTGCTTCTGCTGCTTGAATAACACTCAATTTACTGGGGAACACTAAAAAAGATATAAAAAAAAACTCTTTATGATCACCGGAGGAGCAGAAAATATTTTTTCACGCCATGACTAATGACAGACCTCTGTTGGTCTGAGAGGGAGGGGCACTGTGCGTATTCCGTTGCTTAATGTACACTGACCTGGTGTATTTGTCACTTGTTTTCTTTCACAAATTCCTGAATTCACTAATTCAGTGCCCCCACTCCCCCCACACACACTGTTTAAAGCAGATAATTTTTGACATCTTTTTGTTGTTTTTTTTTAATAAAATTATTCCAGTTATTGATGAAACCATTTCTCTCTTGTTTCAGTGGTGTCAATTCATTTGCATTGTTGATTTGTTCTAATGCGTTTGGTGATGTGCAGTGGCACCATTACGCCTCTGGGTGGAGACACAGACCGTGTGATGAATATCAGGTGACGATCGAACACAGTCGACTCTCTGTTGGTCTGAGATTGAGGGGCACTGTGCGTATTCCGTTGCTTGATGAACACTGACCTGGTGTATTGTCAGTCTCATTTGAATCTTTGTTTTGCTATGTTTATTCCTTCAGGCTCATGTGTATGAATGAGTGTTCAAAGTGTAAAGCTGTGTGCAGCTCTGTGCAGCTGTTGTCTTGCATGGAGACTTTCATTCTGCTCAGAAACAGGAGAAACAGAGTTCATTCAGAGTAAGTCAGCACAGATATCACAGCTGCTCCTTCAAAAAAAAAGACAACATCTCAACTTGTTGAGATAAGGCCCATAACCATAATAAAAAAAGAAATCCAAGTGGTTGAATGAGTTTTCTTTTCAAAATCTGTATGCGACTGTTTACTTTCATAGATGTCTTGATTAAGCTGAGGAACAAGAGAGAAAAAAAAATCCAACCTGTTATTCCACACAGAATACAATTTGCTCAATAAAAAATGCTGCTGCTTGAAGAAAACAGACATCAAAGTGATGGAATGCGTGTTCAAACATTTTCAAAAACTTTGAAGTCTGAAGTTGTTTGTAAAGAGACTTTTAGGTCTGATGATCAAAGCCGTTCAAACGCTTTGAAGTCTGAAGTTGTTTGTAAACAGACTTGTAAGTCTGATTACAAACCAATTAAAGTGCTTCTGCAGCTGCTGGCGTTGCTGATGCTGCTTCTGCTGCTTGAATAACACTCAATTTACTGGGGAACATGAAAAAAGATATAAAAAAAAACTCTTTATGAACACCGGAGGAGCAGAAAATATTTTTTCACGCCATGACTGATAACAGACCTCTGTTGGTCTGAGAGGGAGGGGCACTGTGCGTATTCTGTTGCTTAATGTACACTGACCTAGTGTATTGTCAGTTTCATTTGAATCTTTGTTTTGCTATTTTTATTCCTTCAGGCTCATGTGTATGAATGAGTGTTCAAGTGTAAAGCTGTGTGCAGCTCTGTGCAGCTGTTGTCTTGCATGGAGACTTTCATTCAGCTCAGAAACAGGAGAAACAGAGTTCATTCAGAATAAGTCAGCACAGATATCACAGCTGCTCCTTCAAAAAAAAAGACAACATCTCAACTTGTTGAGATAAGGCCCATAACCACGATAAAAAAAGAAATCCAAGTGGTTGAATGAGTTTTCTTTTCAAAATCTGTATGCGACTGTTTACTTTCATAGATGTCTTGATTAAGCTGAGGAACAAGAGAGAAAAAAAAAATCCAACCTGTTATTCCACACAGAATACAATGTGCTCAATAAAAAATGCTGCTGCTTGAAGAAAACAGACATCAAAGTGATGGAATGCGTGTTCAAACATTTTCAAAAACTTTGAAGTCTGAAGTTGATTGTAAAAAGACTTTTAGGTCTGATGATCAAAGCCGTTCAAACGCTTTGAAGTCTGAAGTTGTTTGTAAACAGACTTGTAAGTCTGATTACAAACCAATTAAAGTGCTTCTGCAGCTGCTGGCGTTGCTGATGCTGCTTCTGCTGCTCGAATAACACTCAATTTACTGGGGAACACTAAAAAAGATTTAAAAAAAAACTCTTTATGAACACAGGAGGAGCAGAAAATATTTTTTCACGCCATGACTGATGACAGACCTCTGTTGGTCTGAGAGGGAGGGGCACTGTGCGTATTCCGTTGCTGAATGTACACTGACCTGGTGTATTGTCAGTTTCATTTGAATCTTTGTTTTGCTATGTTTATTCCTTCAGGCTCATGTGTATGAATGAGTGTTCAAGTGCAAAGCTGTGTGCAGCTCTGTGCAGCTGTTGTCTTGCATGGAGACATTCATTCAGCTCAGAAACAGAAGAAACAGAGTTCATTCAGAGTAAATCAGCACAGATATCACAGCTGCTCCTTCAAAAAAAAAAGACAACATCTCAACTTGTTGAGATAAGGCCCATAACCACAATAAAAAAAGAAATCCAAGTGGTTGAATGAGTTTTCTTTTCAAAATCTGTATGCGACTGTTTACTTTCATAGATGTCTTGATTCAGCTGAGGAACAAGAGAGAAAAAAAAAATCCAACCTGTTATTCCACACAGAATACAATTTGCTCAATAAAAAATGCTGCTGCTTGAAGAAAACAGACATCAAAGTGATGGAATGCGTGTTCAAACATTTTCAAAAACTTTGAAGTCTGAAGTTGTTTGTAAAGAAACTTTTAGGTCTGATGATCAAAGCCATTCAAACGCTTTGAAGTCTGAAGTTGTTTGTAAACAGACTTGTAAGTCTGATTACAAACCAATTAAAGTTCTTCTGCAGTTGCTGGCGTTGCTGATGCTGCTTCTGCTGCTTGAATAACACTCAATTTACTGGGGAACACTAAAAAAGATATAAAAAAAAACTCTTTATGATCACCGGAGGAGCAGAAAATATTTTTTCACGCCATGACTGATGACAGACCTCTGTTGGTCTGAGAGGGAGGGGCACTGTGCGTATTCCGTTGCTTAATGTACACTGACCTGGTGTATTGTCAGTTTCATTTGAATCTTTGTTTTTCTATGTTTATTCCTTCAGGCTCATGTGTATGAATGAGTGTTCAAGTGCAAAGCTGTGTGCAGCTCTGTGCAGCTGTTGTCTTGCATGGAGACTTTCATTCAGCTCAGAAATAGGAGAAACAGAGTTCATTCAGAGTAAGTCAGCACAGATATCACAGCTGCTCCTTCAAAAAAAAAGACAACATCTCAACTTGTTGAGATAAGGCCCATAACCACAATAAAAAAAGAAATCCAAGTGGTTGAATGAGTTTTCTTTTCAAAATCTGTATGCGACTGTTTACTTTCATAGATGTCTTGATTCAGCTGAGGAACAAGAGAGAAAAAAAAATCCAAGCTGTTATTCCACACAGAATACAATTTGCTCAATAAAAAATGCTGCTGCTTGAAGAAAACAGACATCAAAGTGATGGAATGCGTGTGCAAACATTTTCAAAAACTTTGAAGTCTGAAGTTGTTTGTAAACAGACTTGTAGGTCTGATAATCAAAGCCGTTCAAACGCTTTGAAGTCTGAAGTTGTTTGTAAACAGACTTGTAAGTCTGATTACAAACCAATTAAAGTTCTTCTGCAGTTGCTGGCGTTGCTGATGCTGCTTCTGCTGCTTGAATAACACTCAATTTACTGGGGAACACTAAAAAAGATATAAAAAAAAACTCTTTATGAACACCGGAGGAGCAGAAAATATTTTTTCACGCCATGACTGATGACAGACCTCTGTTGGTCTGAGAGGGAGGGGCACTGTGCGTATTCCGTTGCTCAATGTACACTGACCTGGTGTATTGTCAGTTTCATTTGAATCTTTGTTTTGCTATGTTTATTCCTTCAGGCTCATGTGTATGAATGAGTGTTCAAGTGCAAAGCTGTGTGCAGCTCTGTGCAGCTGTTGTCTTGCATGGAGACATTCATTCAGCTCAGAAACAGAAGAAACAGAGTTCATTCAGAGTAAGTCAGCACAGATATCACAGCTGCTCCTTCAAAAAAAAAGACAACATCTCAACTTGTTGAGATAAGGCCCATAACCACAATAAAAAAAGAAATCCAAGTGGTTGAATGAGTTTTCTTTTCAAAATCTGTATGCGACTGTTTACTTTCATAGATGTCTTGATTAAGCTGAGGAACAAGAGAGAAAAAAAAAATCCAACCTGTTATTCCACACAGAATACAATTTGCTCAATAAAAAATGCTGCTGCTTGAAGAAAACAGACATCAAAGTGATGGAATGCGTGTTCAAACATTTTCAAAAACTTTGAAGTCTGAAGTTGTTTGTAAAGAGACTTTTAGGTCTGATGATCAAAGCCGTTCAAACGCTTTGAAGTCTGAAGTTGTTTGTAAACAGACTTGTAAGTCTGATTACAAACCAATTAAAGTGCTTCTGCAGCTGCTGGCGTTGCTGATGCTGCTTCTGCTGCTTGAATAACACTCAATTTACTGGGGAACACGAAAAAAGATATAAAAAAAAAACTCTTTATGAACACCGGAGGAGCAGAAAATATTTTTTCACGCCATGACTGATAACAGACCTCTGTTGGTCTGAGAGGGAGGGGCACTGTGCGTATTCTGTTGCTTAATGTACACTGACCTAGTGTATTGTCAGTTTCATTTGAATCTTTGTTTTGCTATTTTTATTCCTTCAGGCTCATGTGTATGAATGAGTGTTCAAGTGTAAAGCTGTGTGCAGCTCTGTGCAGCTGTTGTCTTGCATGGAGACTTTCATTCAGCTCAGAAACAGGAGAAACAGAGTTCATTCAGAATAAGTCAGCACAGATATCACAGCTGCTCCTTCAAAAAAAAAGACAACATCTCAACTTGTTGAGATAAGGCCCATAACCACGATAAAAAAAGAAATCCAAGTGGTTGAATGAGTTTTCTTTTCAAAATCTGTATGCGACTGTTTACTTTCATAGATGTCTTGATTAAGCTGAGGAACAAGAGAGAAAAAAAAAATCCAACCTGTTATTCCACACAGAATACAATTTGCTCAATAAAAAATGCTGCTGCTTGAAGAAAACAGACATCAAAGTGATGGAATGCGTGTTCAAACATTTTCAAAAACTTTGAAGTCTGAAGTTGTTTGTAAAGAGACTTTTAGGTCTGATGATCAAAGCCGTTCAAACGCTTTGAAGTCTGAAGTTGTTTGTAAACAGACTTGTAAGTCTGATTACAAACCAATTAAAGTGCTTCTGCAGCTGCTGGCGTTGCTGATGCTGCTTCTGCTGCTTGAATAACACTCAATTTACTGGGGAACACGAAAAAAGATATAAAAAAAAAACTCTTTATGAACACCGGAGGAGCAGAAAATATTTTTTCACGCCATGACTGATAACAGACCTCTGTTGGTCTGAGAGGGAGGGGCACTGTGCGTATTCTGTTGCTTAATGTACACTGACCTAGTGTATTGTCAGTTTCATTTGAATCTTTGTTTTGCTATTTTTATTCCTTCAGGCTCATGTGTATGAATGAGTGTTCAAGTGTAAAGCTGTGTGCAGCTCTGTGCAGCTGTTGTCTTGCATGGAGACTTTCATTCAGCTCAGAAACAGGAGAAACAGAGTTCATTCAGAATAAGTCAGCACAGATATCACAGCTGCTCCTTCAAAAAAAAAGACAACATCTCAACTTGTTGAGATAAGGCCCATAACCACGATAAAAAAAGAAATCCAAGTGGTTGAATGAGTTTTCTTTTCAAAATCTGTATGCGACTGTTTACTTTCATAGATGTCTTGATTAAGCTGAGGAACAAGAGAGAAAAAAAAAATCCAACCTGTTATTCCACACAGAATACAATTTGCTCAATAAAAAATGCTGCTGCTTGAAGAAAACAGACATCAAAGTGATGGAATGCGTGTTCAAACATTTTCAAAAACTTTGAAGTCTGAAGTTGTTTGTAAAAAGACTTTTAGCTCTGATTATCAAAGCCGTTCAAACGCTTTGAAGTCTGAAGTTGTTTGTAAACAGACTTGTAAGTCTGATTACAAACCAATTAAAATTCTTCTGAAACTGCTGGCGTTTCTGATGCTGCTTCTGCTGCTTGAATAACACTCAATTTACTGGGGAACACTAAAAAAGATATAAAAAAAAACTCTTTATGATCACCGGAGGAGCAGAAAATATTTTTTCACGCCATGACTGATGACAGACCTCTGTTGGTCTGAGAGGGAGGGGCACTGTGCGTATTCCGTTGCTTAATGTACACTGACCTGGTGTATTGTCAGTTTCATTTGAATCTTTGTTTTTCTATGTTTATTCCTTCAGGCTCATGTGTATGAATGAGTGTTCAAGTGCAAAGCTGTGTGCAGCTCTGTGCAGCTGTTGTCTTGCATGGAGACATTCATTCAGCTCAGAAACAGAAGAAACAGAGTTCATTCAGAGTAAGTCAGCACAGATATCACAGCTGCTCCTTCAAAAAAAAAGACAACATCTCAACTTGTTGAGATAAGGCCCATAACCACAATAAAAAAAGAAATCCAAGTGGTTGAATGAGTTTTCTTTTCAAAATCTGTATGCGAGTGTTTACTTTCATAGATGTCTTGATTCAGCTGAGGAACAAGAGAGAAAAAAAAAATCCAACCTGTTATTCCACACAGAATACAATTTGCTCAATAAAAAATGCTGCTGCTTGAAGAAAACAGACATCAAAGTGATGGAATGCGTGTTCAAACATTTTCAAAAACTTTGAAGTCTGAAGTTGTTTGTAAAGAAACTTTTAGGTCTGATGATCAAAGCCATTCAAACGCTTTGAAGTCTGAAGTTGTTTGTAAACAGACTTGTAAGTCTGATTACAAACCAATTAAAGTTCTTCTGCAGTTGCTGGCGTTGCTGATGCTGCTTCTGCTGCTTGAATAACACTCAATTTACTGGGGAACACTAAAAAAGATATAAAAAAAAACTCTTTATGATCACCGGAGGAGCAGAAAATATTTTTTCACGCCATGACTAATGACAGACCTCTGTTGGTCTGAGAGGGAGGGGCACTGTGCGTATTCCGTTGCTTAATGTACACTGACCTGGTGTATTTGTCACTTGTTTTCTTTCACAAATTCCTGAATTCACTAATTCAGTGCCCCCACTCCCCCCACACACACTGTTTAAAGCAGATAATTTTTGACATCTTTTTGTTGTTTTTTTTTAATAAAATTATTCCAGTTATTGATGAAACCATTTCTCTCTTGTTTCAGTGGTGTCAATTCATTTGCATTGTTGATTTGTTCTAATGCGTTTGGTGATGTGCAGTGGCACCATTACGCCTCTGGGTGGAGACACAGACCGTGTGATGAATATCAGGTGACGATCGAACACAGTCGACTCTCTGTTGGTCTGAGATTGAGGGGCACTGTGCGTATTCCGTTGCTTGATGAACACTGACCTGGTGTATTGTCAGTCTCATTTGAATCTTTGTTTTGCTATGTTTATTCCTTCAGGCTCATGTGTATGAATGAGTGTTCAAAGTGTAAAGCTGTGTGCAGCTCTGTGCAGCTGTTGTCTTGCATGGAGACTTTCATTCTGCTCAGAAACAGGAGAAACAGAGTTCATTCAGAGTAAGTCAGCACAGATATCACAGCTGCTCCTTCAAAAAAAAAGACAACATCTCAACTTGTTGAGATAAGGCCCATAACCATAATAAAAAAAGAAATCCAAGTGGTTGAATGAGTTTTCTTTTCAAAATCTGTATGCGACTGTTTACTTTCATAGATGTCTTGATTAAGCTGAGGAACAAGAGAGAAAAAAAAAATCCAACCTGTTATTCCACACAGAATACAATTTGCTCAATAAAAAATGCTGCTGCTTGAAGAAAACAGACATCAAAGTGATGGAATGCGTGTTCAAACATTTTCAAAAACTTTGAAGTCTGAAGTTGTTTGTAAAGAGACTTTTAGGTCTGATGATCAAAGCCGTTCAAACGCTTTGAAGTCTGAAGTTGTTTGTAAACAGACTTGTAAGTCTGATTACAAACCAATTAAAGTGCTTCTGCAGCTGCTGGCGTTGCTGATGCTGCTTCTGCTGCTTGAATAACACTCAATTTACTGGGGAACACGAAAAAAGATATAAAAAAAAAACTCTTTATGAACACCGGAGGAGCAGAAAATATTTTTTCACGCCATGACTGATAACAGACCTCTGTTGGTCTGAGAGGGAGGGGCACTGTGCGTATTCTGTTGCTTAATGTACACTGACCTAGTGTATTGTCAGTTTCATTTGAATCTTTGTTTTGCTATTTTTATTCCTTCAGGCTCATGTGTATGAATGAGTGTTCAAGTGTAAAGCTGTGTGCAGCTCTGTGCAGCTGTTGTCTTGCATGGAGACTTTCATTCAGCTCAGAAACAGGAGAAACAGAGTTCATTCAGAATAAGTCAGCACAGATATCACAGCTGCTCCTTCAAAAAAAAAGACAACATCTCAACTTGTTGAGATAAGGCCCATAACCACGATAAAAAAAGAAATCCAAGTGGTTGAATGAGTTTTCTTTTCAAAATCTGTATGCGACTGTTTACTTTCATAGATGTCTTGATTAAGCTGAGGAACAAGAGAGAAAAAAAAAATCCAAGCTGTTATTCCACACAGAATACAATTTGCTCAATAAAAAATGCTGCTGCTTGAAGAAAACAGACATCAAAGTGATGGAATGCGTGTTCAAACATTTTCAAAAACTTTGAAGTCTGAAGTTGTTTGTAAAAAGACTTTTAGCTCTGATTATCAAAGCCGTTCAAACGCTTTGAAGTCTGAAGTTGTTTGTAAACAGACTTGTAAGTCTGATTACAAACCAATTAAAGTGCTTCTGCAGCTGCTGGCGTTGCTGATGCTGCTTCTGCTGCTCGAATAACACTCAATTTACTGGGGAACACTAAAAAAGATTTAAAAAAAAACTCTTTATGAACACAGGAGGAGCAGAAAATATTTTTTCACGCCATGACTGATGACAGACCTCTGTTGGTCTGAGAGGGAGGGGCACTGTGCGTATTCCGTTGCTCAATGTACACTGACCTGGTGTATTGTCAGTTTCATTTGAATCTTTGTTTTGCTATGTTTATTCCTTCAGGCTCATGTGTATGAATGAGTGTTCAAGTGCAAAGCTGTGTGCAGCTCTGTGCAGCTGTTGTCTTGCATGGAGACATTCATTCAGCTCAGAAACAGAAGAAACAGAGTTCATTCAGAATAAGTCAGCACAGATATCACAGCTGCTCCTTCAAAAAAAAAGACAACATCTCAACTTGTTGAGATAAGGCCCATAACCACAATAAAAAAAGAAATCCAAGTGGTTGAATGAGTTTTCTTTTCAAAATCTGTATGCGACTGTTTACTTTCATAGATGTCTTGATTCAGCTGAGGAACAAGAGAGAAAAAAAAAATCCAACCTGTTATTCCACACAGAATACAATTTGCTCAATAAAAAATGCTGCTGCTTGAAGAAAACAGACATCAAAGTGATGGAATGCGTGTTAAAACATTTTCAAAAACTTTGAAGTCTGAAGTTGTTTGTAAAGAAACTTTTAGGTCTGATGATCAAAGCCATTCAAACGCTTTGAAGTCTGAAGTTGTTTGTAAAGAGACTTTTAGGTCTGATGTTCAAAGCCGTTCAAACGCTTTGAAGTCTGAAGTTGTTTGTAAACAGACTTGTAAGTCTGATTACAAAACAATTAAATTGCTTCTGCAGCTGCTGGCGTTGCTGATGCTGCTTCTGCTGCTTGAATAACACTCAATTTACTGGGGAACACTAAAAAAGATATAAAAAAAAACTCTTTATGAACAGAGGAGGAGCAGAAAATATTTTTTCACGCCATGACTGATGACAGACCTCTGTTGGTCTGAGAGGGAGGGGCACTGTGCGTATTCCGTTGCTTAATGTACACTGACCTGGTGTATTGTCAGTTTCATTTGAATCTTTGTTTTTCTATGTTTATTCCTTTAGGCTCATGTGTATGAATGAGTGTTCAAGTGCAAAGCTGTGTGCAGCTCTGTGCAGCTGTTGTCTTGCATGGAGACTTTCATTCAGCTCAGAAATAGGAGAAACAGAGTTCATTCAGAGTAAGTCAGCACAGATATCACAGCTGCTCCTTCAAAAAAAAAGACAACATCTCAACTTGTTGAGATAAGGCCCATAACCACAATAAAAAAAGAAATCCAAGTGGTTGAATGAGTTTTCTTTTCAAAATCTGTATGCGACTGTTTACTTTCATAGATGTCTTGATTCAGCTGAGGAACAAGAGAGAAAAAAAAAATCCAAGCTGTTATTCCACACAGAATACAATTTGCTCAATAAAAAATGCTGCTGCTTGAAGAAAACAGACATCAAAGTGATGGAATGCGTGTTCAAACATTTTCAAAAACTTTGAAGTCTGAAGTTGTTTGTAAAGAAACTTTTAGGTCTGATGATCAAAGCCATTCAAACGCTTTGAAGTCTGAAGTTGTTTGTAAAGAGACTTTTAGGTCTGATGTTCAAAGCCGTTCAAACGCTTTGAAGTCTGAAGTTGTTTGTAAACAGACTTGTAAGTCTGATTACAAAACAATTAAATTGCTTCTGCAGCTGCTGGCGTTGCTGATGCTGCTTCTGCTGCTTGAATAACACTCAATTTACTGGGGAACACTAAAAAAGATATAAAAAAAAACTCTTTATGAACAGAGGAGGAGCAGAAAATATTTTTTCACGCCATGACTGATGACAGACCTCTGTTGGTCTGAGAGGGAGGGGCACTGTGCGTATTCCGTTGCTTAATGTACACTGACCTGGTGTATTGTCAGTTTCATTTGAATCTTTGTTTTTCTATGTTTATTCCTTTAGGCTCATGTGTATGAATGAGTGTTCAAGTGCAAAGCTGTGTGCAGCTCTGTGCAGCTGTTGTCTTGCATGGAGACTTTCATTCAGCTCAGAAATAGGAGAAACAGAGTTCATTCAGAGTAAGTCAGCACAGATATCACAGCTGCTCCTTCAAAAAAAAAGACAACATCTCAACTTGTTGAGATAAGGCCCATAACCACAATAAAAAAAGAAATCCAAGTGGTTGAATGAGTTTTCTTTTCAAAATCTGTATGCGACTGTTTACTTTCATAGATGTCTTGATTCAGCTGAGGAACAAGAGAGAAAAAAAAATCCAAGCTGTTATTCTACACAGAATACAATTTGCTCAATAAAAAATGCTGCTGCTTGAAGAAAACAGACATCAAAGTGATGGAATGCGTGTGCAAACATTTTCAAAAACTTTGAAGTCTGAAGTTGTTTGTAAACAGACTTGTAGGTCTGATAATCAAAGCCGTTCAAACGCTTTGAAGTCTGAAGTTGTTTGTAAACAGACTTGTAAGTCTGATTACAAACCAATTAAAGTTCTTCTGCAGTTGCTGGCGTTGCTGATGCTGCTTCTGCTGCTTGAATAACACTCAATTTACTGGGGAACACTAAAAAAGATATAAAAAAAAACTCTTTATGAACACCGGAGGAGCAGAAAATATTTTTTCACGCCATGACTAATGACAGACCTCTGTTGGTCTGAGAGGGAGGGGCACTGTGCGTATTCCGTTGCTGAATGTACACTGACCTGGTGTATTGTCAGTTTCATTTGAATCTTTGTTTTGCTATTTTTATTCCTTCAGGCTCATGTGTATGAATGAGTGTTCAAGTGTAAAGCTGTGTGCAGCTCTGTGCAGCTGTTGTCTTGCATGGAGACTTTCATTCAGCTCAGAAACAGGAGAAACAGAGTTCTTTCAGAGTAAGTCAGCACAGATATCACAGCTGCTCCTTCAAAAAAAAAGACAACATCTCAACTTGTTGAGATAAGGCCCATAACCATAATAAAAAAAGAAATCCAAGTGGTTGAATGAATTTTCTTTTCAAAATCTGTATGCGACTGTTTCCTTTCATAGATGTCTTGATTCAGCTGAGGAACAAGAGAGAAAAAAAAAATCCAACCTGTTATTCCACACAGAATACAATTTGCTCAATAAAAAATGCTGCTGCTTGAAGAAAACAGACATCAAAGTGATGGAATGCGTGTGCAAACATTTTCAAAAACTTTGAAGTCTGAAGTTGTTTGTAAACAGACTTGTAGGTCTGATAATCAAAGCCGTTCAAACGCTTTGAAGTCTGAAGTTGTTTGTAAACAGACTTGTAAGTCTGATTACAAACCAATTAAAATTCTTCTGAAACTGCTGGCGTTTCTGATGCTGCTTCTGCTGCTTGAATAACACTCAATTTACTGGGGAACACTAAAAAAGATATAAAAAAAACTCTTTATGAACACAGGAGGAGCAGAAAATATTTTTTCACGCCATGACTGATGACAGACCTCTGTTGGTCTGAGAGGGAGGGGCACTGTGCGTATTCCGTTGCTCAATGTACACTGACCTGGTGTATTGTCAGTTTCATTTGAATCTTTGTTTTGCTATGTTTATTCCTTCAGGCTCATGTGTATGAATGAGTGTTCAAGTGCAAAGCTGTGTGCAGCTCTGTGCAGCTGTTGTCTTGCATGGAGACATTCATTCAGCTCAGAAACAGAAGAAACAGAGTTCATTCAGAGTAAGTCAGCACAGATATCACAGCTGCTCCTTCAAAAAAAAAGACAACATCTCAACTTGTTGAGATAAGGCCCATAACCACAATAAAAAAAGAAATCCAAGTGGTTGAATGAGTTTTCTTTTCAAAATCTGTATGCGACTGTTTACTTTCATAGATGTCTTGATTCAGCTGAGGAACAAGAGAGAAAAAAAAAATCCAACCTGTTATTCCACACAGAATACAATTTGCTCAATAAAAAATGCTGCTGCTTGAAGAAAACAGACATCAAAGTGATGGAATGCGTGTTCAAACATTTTCAAAAACTTTGAAGTCTGAAGTTGTTTGTAAAGAAACTTTTAGGTCTGATGATCAAAGCCATTCAAACGCTTTGAAGTCTGAAGTTGTTTGTAAAGAGACTTTTAGGTCTGATGATCAAAGCCGTTCAAACGCTTTGAAGTCTGAAGTTGTTTGTAAACAGACTTGTAAGTCTGATTACAAAACAATTAAAGCGCTTCTGCAGCTGCTGGCGTTGCTGATGCTGCTTCTGCTGCTTGAATAACACTCAATTTACTGGGGAACACTAAAAAAGATATATAAAAAAAACTCTTTATGAACACAGGAGGAGCAGAAAATATTTTTTCACGCCATGACTGATGACAGACCTCTGTTTATTCCTTCAGGCTCATGTGTATGAATGAGTGTTCAAATGTAAAGCTGTGCAGAGCTCTTTGCAGCTGTTTTTTGCATAGAGACTTTAATTCAGATCAGAAACAGGAGACACAAAGTTCATTCAGAGTAAGTCAGCACAGATATCACTGCTGCTCCTTTAAAAAAAAAAAAAAAACAACCTCTCAAATCGTTGAGATAAGGCCAATAAACACAATAAAAAATGACATCCTGACGTCTGAATGAGTTTTCATGTTAAATTCAGAATTCACCTGTTTCCTTATTGGGGAACCTACAATGTACTGAGGAACAACATGAGAGATGTTTCCCTCATGTATTCCAACAGAGAATAACAATTCCATCCCTACCCGAACCCTACTTTCAGCCTTATCCTTAACCCTCATTCAATGCAAGTCTATGGGGTGAAATTTCAACTTTGTCCTAGAGACATGCCACTTGTTATTTCATCAAGAGCCCCAAAGAAGCGCCCACGCCAAATTTGGGGCTTCTAGTACTTGAGGAACGCAGAAACCCTAACCCTAATTTCAGCTAACCCTAACCCTAACCCTAGTTTCAGCCTTATCGTTAACCCTAATTCAATTCAAGTCTGATGGGGTGAAAACTCATTCAGACAGTGGGATGTCATTTTTTATTGCTCTATTGTGCTTCTTTCGCTGAGTTATGCGCAGTGTGAGCAGAAAGGGTGAACTTGAGTGGAATTGTTATTTTCTGCTGAAATACATGAGGGAAACATCTCTCCTGTTGTTCCTGAGTACATTGTAGGTTCCCCCACAAGGAAATAGTTGATTTCACAATTTAACATGAAAACTCATTCAGAAAGTGGGATGTCATTTTTTATTGCTCTATTGTGCTTCTCTCGCTGAGTTATGCGCAGTGTGAGCAGAAAGGGTGAACTTGAGTGGAATTGTTATTTTCTGCTGAAATACATGAGGGAAACATCTCTCCTGTTGTTCCTTAGTACATTGTAGGTTCCCCCACAAGGAAATAGTTGAATTCTCAATTTAACATGAAAACTCATTCAGACAGTGGGATGTCATTTTTGATTGCTCTATTGTGCTTCTCTCGCTGAGTTATGCGCAGTGTGAGCAGAAAGGGTGAACTTGAGTGGAATTGTTATTTTCTGCTGAAATACATGTGGGAAACATCTCTCCTGTTGTTCCTGAGTACATTGTAGGTCCCCCCATAAGGAAATAGTTGAATTCTCAATTTAACATTAAAACTCATTCAGACAGTGGGATGTCATTTCTTATTGCTCTATTGTGCTTCTCTCGCTGAGTTATGCGCAGTGTGAGCAGAAAGGGTGAACTTGAGTGGAATTGTTATTTTCTGCTGAAATACATGAGGGAAACATCTCTCCTGTTGTTCCTGAGTACATTGTAGGTCCCCCCATAAGGAAATAGTTGAATTCTCAATTTAACATAAAAACTCATTCAGACAGTGGGATGTCATTTTTTATTGCTCTATTGTGCTTCTCTCGCTGAGTTATGCGCAGTGTGAGCAGAAAGGGTGAACTTGAGTGGAATTGTTATTTTCTGCTGAAATACATGAGGGAAACATCTCTCCTGTTGTTCCTGAGTACATTGTAGGTCCCCCCATAAGGAAATAGTTGAATTCTCAATTTAACATGAAAACTCATTCAGACAGTGGGATGTCATTTTTTATTGCTCTATTGTGCTTCTCTCGCTGAGTTATGCGCAGTGTGAGCAGAAAGGGTGAACATGAGTGGAATTGTTATTTTCTGCTGAAATACATGAGGGAAACATCTCTCCTGTTGTTCCTCAGTACATTGTAGGTTCCCCCATAAGGAAATAGTTGAATACTCAATTTAACATGAAAACTCATTCAGACAGTGGGATGTCATTTTTTATTGCTCTATTGTGCTTCTCTCGCTGAGTTATGCGCAGTGTGAGCAGAAAGGGTGAACTTGAGTGAAATTGTTATTTTCTGCTGAAATACATGAGGGAAACATCTCTCCTGTTGTTCCTGAGTAAATTGTAGGTCCCCCCATAAGGAAATAGTTGATATCTCAATTTAACATAAAAACTCATTCAGACAGTGGGATGTCATTTTTTATTGCTCTATTGTGCTTCTCTCGCTGAGTTTTGCGCAGTGTGAGCAGAAAGGGTGAACTTGAGTGGAATTGTTATTTTCTGCTGAAATACATGAGGGAAACATCTCTCCTGTTGTTCCTGAGTACATTGTAGGTCCCCCCATAAGGAAATAGTTGAATTCTCAATTTAACATGAAAACTCATTCAGACAGTGGGATGTCATTTTTTATTGCTCTATTGTGCTTCTCTCGCTGAGTTATGCGCAGTGTGAGCAGAAAGGGTGAACTTGAGTGGAATTGTTATTTTTTGCTGAAATACATGAGGGAAACATCTCTCCTGTTGTTCCTCAGTACATTGTAGGTTCCCCCATAAGGAAATAGTTGAATACTCAATTTAACATGAAAACTCATTCAGACAGTGGGATGTCATTTTTTATTGCTCTATTGTGCTTCTCTCGCTGAGTTATGCGCAGTGTGAGCAGAAAGGGTGAACTTGAGTGGAATTGTTATTTTCTGCTGAAATACATGAGGGAAACATCTGTCCTGTTGTTCCTCAGTACATTGTAGGTTCCCCCATAAGGAAATAGTTGAATACTCAATTTAACATGAAAACTCATTCAGACAGTGGGATGTCATTTTTTATTGCTCTATTGTGCTTCTCTCGCTGAGTTATGCGCAGTGTGAGCAGAAAGGGTGAACTTGAGTGGAATTGTTATTTTCTGCTGAAATGCATGAGGGAAACATCTCTCCTGTTGTTCCTGAGTACATTGTAGGTCCCCCCATAAGGAAATAGTTGAATTCTCAATTTAACATAAAAACTCATTCAGACAGTGGGATGTCATTTTTTATTGCTCTATTGTGCTTCTCTCGCTGAGTTATGCGCAGTGTGAGCAGAAAGGGTGAACTTGAGTGGAATTGTTTTTTTCTGCTGAAATACATGAGGGAAACATCTCTCCTGTTGTTCCTCAGTACATTGTAGGTTCCCCCATAAGGAAATAGTTGAATTCTCAATTTAACATGAAAACTCATTCAGACAGTGGGATGTCATTTTTTATTGCTCTATTGTGCTTCTCTCGCTGAGTTATGCGCAGTGTGAGCAGAAAGGGTGAACTTGAGTGGAATTGTTATTTTCTGCTGAAATACATGAGGGAAACATCTCTCCTGTTGTTCCTGAGTACATTGTAGGTCCCCCCATAAGGAAATAGTTGAATTCTCAATTTAACATGAAAACTCATTCAGACAGTGGGATGTCATTTTTTATTGCTCTATTGTGCTTCTCTCGCTGAGTTATGCGCAGTGTGAGCAGAAAGGGTGAACTTGAGTGGAATTGTTATTTTCTGCTGAAATACATGAGGGAAACATCTCTCCTGTTGTTCCTCAGTACATTGTAGGTTCCCCCATAAGGAAATAGTTGAATACTCAATTTAACATGAAAACTCATTCAGACAGTGGGATGTCATTTTTTATTGCTCTATTGTGCTTCTCTCGCTGAGTTATGCGCAGTGTGAGCAGAAAGGGTGAACTTGAGTGGAATTGTTATTTTCTGCTGAAATACATGAGGGAAACATCTCTCCTGTTGTTCCTGAGTACATTGTAGGTCCCCCCATAAGGAAATAGTTGAATTCTCAATTTAACATAAAAACTCATTCAGACAGTGGGATGTCATTTTTTATTGCTCTATTGTGCTTCTCTCGCTGAGTTATGCGCAGTGCGAGCAGAAAGGGTGAACTTGAGTGGAATTGTTATTTTCTGCTGAAATACATGAGGAAAACATCTCTCCTGTTGTTCCTCAGTACATTGTAGGTTCCCCCATAAGGAAATAGTTGAATACTCAATTTAACATGAAAACTCATTCAGACAGTGGGATGTCATTTTTTATTGCTCTATTGTGCTTCTCTCGCTGAGTTATGCGCAGTGTGAGCAGAAAGGGTGAACTTGAGTGGAATTGTTATTTTCTGCTGAAATACATGAGGGAAACATCTCTCCTGTTGTTCCTCAGTACATTGTAGGTTCCCCCATAAGGAAATAGTTGAATTCTCAATTTAACATAAAAACTCATTCAGACAGTGGGATGTCATTTTTTATTGCTCTATTGTGCTTCTCTCGCTGAGTTATGCGCAGTGTGAGCAGAAAGGGTGAACTTGAGTGGAATTGTTATTTTCTGCTGAAATACATGAGGGAAACATCTCTCCTGTTGTTCCTCAGTACATTGTAGGTTCCCCCATAAGGAAATAGTTGAATACTCAATTTAACATGAAAACTCATTCAGACAGTGGGATGTCATTTTTTATTGCTCTATTGTGCTTCTCTCGCTGAGTTATGCGCAGTGTGAGCAGAAAGGGTGAACTTGAGTGGAATTGTTATTTTCTGCTGAAATGCATGAGGGAAACATCTCTCCTGTTGTTCCTGAGTACATTGTAGGTCCCCCCATAAGGAAATAGTTGAATTCTCAATTTAACATAAAAACTCATTCAGACAGTGGGATGTCATTTTTTATTGCTCTATTGTGCTTCTCTCGCTGAGTTATGCGCAGTGTGAGCAGAAAGGGTGAACTTGAGTGGAATTGTTATTTTCTGCTGAAATACATGAGGGAAACATCTCTCCTGTTGTTCCTCAGTACATTGTAGGTCCCCCCATAAGGAAATAGTTGAATTCTCAATTTAACATAAAAACTCATTCAGACAGTGGGATGTCATTTTTTATTGCTCTATTGTGCTTCTCTCGCTGAGTTATGCGCAGTGTGAGCAGAAAGGGTGAACTTGAGTGGAATTGTTATTTTCTGCTGAAATACATGAGGGAAACATCTCTCCTGTTGTTCCTCAGTACATTGTAGGTTCCCCCATAAGGAAATAGTTGAATACTCAATTTAACATGAAAACTCATTCAGACAGTGGGATGTCATTTTTTATTGCTCTATTGTGCTTCTCTCGCTGAGTTATGCGCAGTGTGAGCAGAAAGGGTGAACTTGAGTGGAATTGTTATTTTCTGAAGAAATACATAAGAGAAACATCTCTCCTGTTTTTCCTGAGTACATTGTAGGTCCCCCCCATAAGGAAATAGTTGAATTCTCAATTTAACATAAAAACTCATTCAGACAGTGGGATGTCATTTTTTATTGCTCTATTGTGCTTCTCTCGCTGAGTTATATGCGCAGTGTGAGCAGAAAGGGTGAACTTGAGTGGAATTGTTATTTTCTGCTGAAATACATGAGGGAAACATCTCTCCTGTTGTTCCTCAGTACATTGTAGGTCCCCCCATAAGGAAATAGTTGAATTCTCAATTTAACATGAAAACTCATTCAGACAGTGGGATGTCATTTTTTATTGCTCTATTGTGCTTCTCTCGCTGAGTTATGCGCAGTGTGAGCAGAAAGGGTGAACTTGAGTGGAATTGTTATTTTCTGCTGAAATACATGAGGGAAACATCTCTCCTGTTGTTCCTCAGTACATTGTAGGTTCCCCCATAAGGAAATAGTTGAATTCTCAATTTAACATAAAAACTCATTCAGACAGTGGGATGTCATTTTTTATTGCTCTATTGTGCTTCTCTCGCTGAGTTATGCGCAGTGTGAGCAGAAAGGGTGAACTTGAGTGGAATTGTTATTTTCTGCTGAAATACATGAGGGAAACATCTCTCCTGTTGTTCCTGAGTACATTGTAGGTCCCCCCATAAGGAAATAGTTGAATTCTCAATTTAACATGAAAACTCATTCAGACAGTGGGATGTCATTTTTTATTGCTCTATTGTGCTTCTCTCGCTGAGTTATGCGCAGTGTGAGCAGAAAGGGTGAACATGAGTGGAATTGTTATTTTCTGCTGAAATACATGAGGGAAACATCTCTCCTGTTGTTCCTCAGTACATTGTAGGTTCCCCCATAAGGAAATAGTTGAATACTCAATTTAACATGAAAACTCATTCAGACAGTGGGATGTCATTTTTTATTGCTCTATTGTGCTTCTCTCGCTGAGTTATGCGCAGTGTGAGCAGAAAGGGTGAACTTGAGTGGAATTGTTATTTTCTGCTGAAATACATGAGGGAAACATCTGTCCTGTTGTTCCTCAGTACATTGTAGGTTCCCCCATAAGGAAATAGTTGAATACTCAATTTAACATGAAAACTCATTCAGACAGTGGGATGTCATTTTTTATTGCTCTATTGTGCTTCTCTCGCTGAGTTATGCGCAGTGTGAGCAGAAAGGGTGAACTTGAGTGGAATTGTTATTTTCTGCTGAAATGCATGAGGGAAACATCTCTCCTGTTGTTCCTGAGTACATTGTAGGTTCCCCCATAAGGAAATAGTTGAATTCTCAATTTAACATAAAAACTCATTCAGACAGTGGGATGTCATTTTTTATTGCTCTATTGTGCTTCTCTCGCTGAGTTATGCGCAGTGTGAGCAGAAAGGGTGAACTTGAGTGGAATTGTTATTTTCTGCTGAAATACATGAGGGAAACATCTCTCCTGTTGTTCCTCAGTACATTGTAGGTTCCCCCATAAGGAAATAGTTGAATTCTCAATTTAACATGAAAACTCATTCAGACAGTGGGATGTCATTTTTTATTGCTCTATTGTGCTTCTCTCGCTGAGTTATGCGCAGTGTGAGCAGAAAGGGTGAACTTGAGTGGAATTGTTATTTTCTGCTGAAACACATGAGGGAAACATCTCTCCTGTTGTTCCTGAGTACATTGTAGGTCCCCCCATAAGGAAATAGTTGAATTCTCAATTTAACATGAAAACTCAATCAGACAGTGGGATGTCATTTTTTATTGCTCTATTGTGCTTCTCTCGCTGAGTTATGCGCAGTGTGAGCAGAAAGGGTGAACTTGAGTGGAATTGTTATTTTCTGCTGAAATACATGAGGGAAACAGCTCTCCTGTTGTTCCTCAGTACATTGTAGGTTCCCCCATAAGGAAATAGTTGAATACTCAATTTAACATGAAAACTCATTCAGACAGTGGGATGTCATTTTTTATTGCTCTATTGTGCTTCTCTCGCTGAGTTATGCGCAGTGGGAGCAGAAAGGGTGAACTTGAGTGGAATTGTTATTTTCTGCTGAAATACATGAGGGAAACATCTCTCCTGTTGTTCCTGAGTACATTGTAGGTCCCCCCATAAGGAAATAGTTGAATTCTCAATTTAACATAAAAACTCATTCAGACAGTGGGATGTCATTTTTTATTGCTCTATTGTGCTTCTCTCGCTGAGTTATGCGCAGTGCGAGCAGAAAGGGTGAACTTGAGTGGAATTGTTATTTTCTGCTGAAATACATGAGGGAAACATCTCTCCTGTTGTTCCTCAGTACATTGTAGGTTCCCCCATAAGGAAATAGTTGAATACTCAATTTAACATGAAAACTCATTCAGACAGTGGGATGTCATTTTTTATTGCTCTATTGTGCTTCTCTCGCTGAGTTATGCGCAGTGTGAGCAGAAAGGGTGAACTTGAGTGGAATTGTTATTTTCTGCTGAAATACATGAGGGAAACATCTCTCCTGTTGTTCCTCAGTACATTGTAGGTTCCCCCATAAGGAAATAGTTGAATTCTCAATTTAACATAAAAACTCATTCAGACAGTGGGATGTCATTTTTTATTGCTCTATTGTGCTTCTCTCGCTGAGTTATGCGCAGTGTGAGCAGAAAGGGTGAACTTGAGTGGAATTGTTATTTTCTGCTGAAATACATGAGGGAAACATCTCTCCTGTTGTTCCTCAGTACATTGTAGGTTCCCCCATAAGGAAATAGTTGAATACTCAATTTAACATGAAAACTCATTCAGACAGTGGGATGTCATTTTTTATTGCTCTATTGTGCTTCTCTCGCTGAGTTATGCGCAGTGTGAGCAGAAAGGGTGAACTTGAGTGGAATTGTTATTTTCTGCTGAAATGCATGAGGGAAACATCTCTCCTGTTGTTCCTCAGTACATTGTAGGTTCCCCCATAAGGAAATAGTTGAATTCTCAATTTAACATGAAAACTCATTCAGACAGTGGGATGTCATTTTTTATTGCTCTATTGTGCTTCTCTCGCTGAGTTATGCGCAGTGTGAGCAGAAAGGGTGAACTTGAGTGGAATTGTTATTTTCTGCTGAAATACATGAGGGAAACATCTCTCCTGTTGTTCCTGAGTACATTGTAGGTCCCCCCATAAGGAAATAGTTGAATTCTCAATTTAACATGAAAACTCATTCAGACAGTGGGATGTCATTTTTTATTGCTCTATTGTGCTTCTCTCGCTGAGTTATGCGCAGTGTGAGCAGAAAGGGTGAACTTGAGTGGAATTGTTATTTTCTGCTGAAATACATGAGGGAAACATCTCTCCTGTTGTTCCTCAGTACATTGTAGGTTCCCCCATAAGGAAATAGTTGAATACTCAATTTAACATGAAAACTCATTCAGACAGTGGGATGTCATTTTTTATTGCTCTATTGTGCTTCTCTCGCTGAGTTATGCGCAGTGGGAGCAGAAAGGGTGAACTTGAGTGGAATTGTTATTTTCTGCTGAAATACATGAGGGAAACATCTCTCCGGTTGTTCCTCAGTACATTGTAGGTTCCCCCATAAGGAAATAGTTGAATACTCAATTTAACATGAAAACTCATTCAGACAGTGGGATGTCATTTTTTATTGCTCTATTGTGCTTCTCTCGCTGAGTTATGCGCAGTGTGAGCAGAAAGGGTGAACTTGAGTGGAATTGTTATTTTCTGCTGAAATGCATGAGGGAAACATCTCTCCTGTTGTTCCTGAGTACATTGTAGGTCCCCCCATAAGGAAATAGTTGAATTCTCAATTTAACATAAAAACTCATTCAGACAGTGGGATGTCATTTTTTATTGCTCTATTGTGCTTCTCTCGCTGAGTTATGCGCAGTGTGAGCAGAAAGGGTGAACTTGAGTGGAATTGTTATTTTCTGCTGAAATACATGAGGGAAACATCTCTCCTGTTGTTCCTCAGTACATTGTAGGTCCCCCCATAAGGAAATAGTTGAATTCTCAATTTAACATGAAAACTCATTCAGACAGTGGGATGTCATTTTTTATTGCTCTATTGTGCTTCTCTCGCTGAGTTATGCGCAGTGTGAGCAGAAAGGGTGAACTTGAGTGGAATTGTTATTTTCTGCTGAAATACATGAGGGAAACATCTCTCCTGTTGTTCCTCAGTACATTGTAGGTTCCCCCATAAGGAAATAGTTGAATACTCAATTTAACATGAAAACTCATTCAGACAGTGGGATGTCATTTTTTATTGCTCTATTGTGCTTCTCTCGCTGAGTTATGCGCAGTGTGAGCAGAAAGGGTGAGCTTGAGTGGAATTGTTATTTTCTGAAGAAATACATAAGAGAAACATCTCTCCTGTTGTTCCTGAGTACATTGTAGGTCCCCCCATAAGGAAATAGTTGAATTCTCAATTTAACATAAAAACTCATTCAGACAGTGGGATGTCATTTTTTATTGCTCTATTGTGCTTCTCTCGCTGAGGTATGCGCAGTGTGAGCAGAAAGGGTGAACTTGAGTGGAATTGTTATTTTCTGCTGAAATACATGAGGGAAACATCTCTCCTGTTGTTCCTCAGTACATTGTAGGTCCCCCCATAAGGAAATAGTTGAATTCTCAATTTAACATGAAAACTCATTCAGACAGTGGGATGTCATTTTTTATTGCTCTATTGTGCTTCTCTCGCTGAGTTATGCGCAGTGTGAGCAGAAAGGGTGAACTTGAGTGGAATTGTTATTTTCTGCTGAAATACATGAGGGAAACATCTCTCCTGTTGTTCCTGAGTACATTGTAGGTTCCCCCATAAGGAAATAGTTGAATTCTCAATTTAACATAAAAACTCATTCAGACAGTGGGATGTCATTTTTTATTGCTCTATTGTGCTTCTCTCGCTGAGTTATGCGCAGTGTGAGCAGAAAGGGTGAACTTGAGTGGAATTGTTATTTTCTGCTGAAATACATGAGGGAAACATCTCTCCTGTTGTTCCTGAGTACATTGTAGGTCCCCCCATAAGGAAATAGTTGAATTCTCAATTTAACATGAAAACTCATTCAGACAGTGGGATGTCATTTTTTATTGCTCTATTGTGCTTCTCTCGCTGAGTTATGCGCAGTGTGAGCAGAAAGGGTGAACATGAGTGGAATTGTTATTTTCTGCTGAAATACATGAGGGAAACATCTCTCCTGTTGTTCCTCAGTACATTGTAGGTTCCCCCATAAGGAAATAGTTGAATACTCAATTTAACATGAAAACTCATTCAGACAGTGGGATGTCATTTTTTATTGCTCTATTGTGCTTCTCTCGCTGAGTTATGCGCAGTGTGAGCAGAAAGGGTGAACTTGAGTGGAATTGTTATTTTCTGCTGAAATACATGAGGGAAACATCTCTCCTGTTGTTCCTGAGTACATTGTAGGTCCCCCCATAAGGAAATAGTTGAATTCTCAATTTAACATGAAAACTCATTCAGACAGTGGGATGTCATTTTTTATTGCTCTATTGTGCTTCTCTCGCTGAGTTATGCGCAGTGTGAGCAGAAAGGGTGAACTTGAGTGGAATTGTTATTTTCTGCTGAAATACATGAGGGCAACATCTCTCCTGTTGTTCCTCAGTACATTGTAGGTTCCCCCATAAGGAAATAGTTGAATACTCAATTTAACATGAAAACTCATTCAGACAGTGGGATGTCATTTTTTATTGCTCTATTGTGCTTCTCTCGCTGAGTTATGCGCAGTGTGAGCAGAAAGGGTGAACTTGAGTGGAATTGTTATTTTCTGCTGAAATACATGAGGGAAACATCTCTCCTGTTGTTCCTGAGTACATTGTAGGTCCCCCCATAAGGAAATAGTTGAATTCTCAATTTAACATAAAAACTCATTCAGACAGTGGGATGTCATTTTTTATTGCTCTATTGTGCTTCTCTCGCTGAGTTTTGCGCAGTGTTAGCAGAAAGGGTGAACTTGAGTGGAATTGTTATTTTCTGCTGAAATACATGAGGGAAACATCTCTCCTGTTGTTCCTGAGTACATTGTAGGTCCCCCCATAAGGAAATAGTTGAATTCTCAATTTAACATGAAAACTCATTCAGACAGTGGGATGTCATTTTTTATTGCTCTATTGTGCTTCTCTCGCTGAGTTATGCGCAGTGTGAGCAGAAAGGGTGAACTTGAGTGGAATTGTTATTTTCTGCTGAAATACATGAGGGCAACATCTCTCCTGTTGTTCCTCAGTACATTGTAGGTTCCCCCATAAGGAAATAGTTGAATACTCAATTTAACATGAAAACTCATTCAGACAGTGGGATGTCATTTTTTATTGCTCTATTGTGCTTCTCTCGCTGAGTTATGCGCAGTGTGAGCAGAAAGGGTGAACTTGAGTGGAATTGTTATTTTCTGCTGAAATACATGAGGGAAACATCTCTCCTGTTGTTCCTGAGTACATTGTAGGTCCCCCCATAAGGAAATAGTTGAATTCTCAATTTAACATGAAAACTCATTCAGACAGTGGGATGTCATTTTTTATTGCTCTATTGTGCTTCTCTCGCTGAGTTATGCGCAGTGTGAGCAGAAAGGGTGAACTTGAGTGGAATTGTTATTTTCTGCTGAAATACATGAGGGAAACATCTCTCCTGTTGTTCCTCAGTACATTGTAGGTTCCCCCATAAGGAAATAGTTGAATACTCAATTTAACATGAAAACTCATTCAGACAGTGGGATGTCATTTTTTATTGCTCTATTGTGCTTCTCTCGCTGAGTTATGCGCAGTGTGAGCAGAAAGGGTGAACTTGAGTGGAATTGTTATTTTCTGCTGAAATACATGAGGGAAACATCTCTCCTGTTGTTCCTGAGTACATTGTAGGTCCCCCCATAAGGAAATAGTTGAATTCTCATTTTAACATAAAAACTCATTCAGACAGTGGGATGTCATTTTTTATTGCTCTATTGTGCTTCTCTCGCTGAGTTTTGCGCAGTGTTAGCAGAAAGGGTGAACTTGAGTGGAATTGTTATTTTCTGCTGAAATACATGAGGGAAACATCTCTCCTGTTGTTCCTGAGTACATTGTAGGTCCCCCCATAAGGAAATAGTTGAATTCTCAATTTAACATGAAAACTCATTCAGACAGTGGGATGTCATTTTTTATTGCTCTATTGTGCTTCTCTCGCTGAGTTATGCGCAGTGTGAGCAGAAAGGGTGAACTTGAGTGGAATTGTTATTTTTTGCTGAAATACATGAGGGAAACATCTCTCCTGTTGTTCCTCAGTACATTGTAGGTTCCCCCATAAGGAAATAGTTGAATACTCAATTTAACATGAAAACTCATTCAGACAGTGGGATGTCATTTTTTATTGCTCTATTGTGCTTCTCTCGCTGAGTTATGCGCAGTGTGAGCAGAAAGGGTGAACTTGAGTGGAATTGTTATTTTCTGCTGAAATACATGAGGGAAACATCTCTCCTGTTTTTCCTGAGTACATTGTAGGTCCCCCCCATAAGGAAATAGTTGAATTCTCAATTTAACATGAAAACTCATTCAGACAGTGGGATGTCATTTTTTATTGCTCTATTGTGCTTCTCTCGCTGAGTTATGCGCAGTGTGAGCAGAAAGGGTGAACTTGAGTGGAATTGTTATTTTCTGCTGAAATGCATGAGGGAAACATCTCTCCTGTTGTTCCTCAGTACAATGTAGGTTCCCCCATAAGGAAATAGTTGAATTCTCAATTTAACATGAAAACTCATTCAGACAGTGGGATGTCATTTTTTATTGCTCTATTGTGCTTCTCTCGCTGAGTTATGCGCAGTGTGAGCAGAAAGGGTGAACTTGAGTGGAATTGTTATTTTCTGCTGAAATACATGAGGGAAACATCTCTCCTGTTGTTCCTGAGTACATTGTAGGTCCCCCCATAAGGAAATAGTTGAATTCTCAATTTAACATGAAAACTCATTCAGACAGTGGGATGTCATTTTTTATTGCTCTATTGTGCTTCTCTCGCTGAGTTATGCGCAGTGTGAGCAGAAAGGGTGAACTTGAGTGGAATTGTTATTTTCTGCTGAAATACATGAGGGAAACATCTCTCCTGTTGTTCCTCAGTACATTGTAGGTTCCCCCATAAGGAAATAGTTGAATACTCAATTTAACATGAAAACTCATTCAGACAGTGGGATGTCATTTTTTATTGCTCTATTGTGCTTCTCTCGCTGAGTTATGCGCAGTGGGAGCAGAAAGGGTGAACTTGAGTGGAATTGTTATTTTCTGCTGAAATACATGAGGGAAACATCTCTCCTGTTGTTCCTCAGTACATTGTAGGTCCCCCCATAAGGAAATAGTTGAATTCTCAATTTAACATAAAAACTCATTCAGACAGTGGGATGTCATTTTTTATTGCTCTATTGTGCTTCTCTCGCTGAGTTATGCGCAGTGCGAGCAGAAAGGGTGAACTTGAGTGGAATTGTTATTTTCTGCTGAAATACATGAGGGAAACATCTCTCCTGTTGTTCCTCAGTACATTGTAGGTTCCCCCATAAGGAAATAGTTGAATACTCAATTTAACACAAAAACTCATTCAGACAGTGGGATGTCATTTTTTATTGCTCTATTGTGCTTCTCTCGCTGAGTTATGCGCAGTGTGAGCAGAAAGGGTGAACTTGAGTGGAATTGTTATTTTCTGAAGAAATACATGAGGGAAACATCTCTCCTGTTTTTCCTGAGTACATTGTAGGTCCCCCCAATAAGGAAATAGTTGAATTCTCAATTTAACATAAAAACTCATTCAGACAGTGGGATGTCATTTTTTATTGCTCTATTGTGCTTCTCTCGCTGAGTTATGCGCAGTGTGAGCAGAAAGGGTGAACTTGAGTGGAATTGTTATTTTCTGCTGAAATACATGAGGGAAACATCTCTCCTGTTGTTCCTCAGTACATTGTAGGTCCCCCCATAAGGAAATAGTTGAATTCTCAATTCAACATGAAAACTCATTCAGACAGTGGGATGTCATTTTTTATTGCTCTATTGTGCTTCTCTCGCTGAGTTATGCGCAGTGTGAGCAGAAAGGGTGAACTTGAGTGGAATTGTTATTTTCTGCTGAAATACATGAGGGAAACATCTGTCCTGTTGTTCCTCAGTACATTGTAGGTTCCCCCATGAGGAAATAGTTGATTTCTCAATTTAACATGAAAACTCATTCAGACAGTGGGATGTCATTTTTTATTGCTCTATTGTGCTTCTCTCGCTGAGTTATGCGCAGTGTGAGCAGAAAGGGTGAACTTGAGTGGAATTGTTATTTTCTGTTGAAATACATGAGGGAAACATCTCTCCTGTTGTTCCTCAGTACATTGTAGGTTCCCCCACAAGGAAATAGTTGATTTCACAATTTAACATGAAAACTCATTCAGACAGTGGGATGTCATTTTTTGATTGCTCTATTGTGCTTCTCTCGCTGAATTATGCGCAGTGTGAGCAGAAAGGGTGAACTTGAGTGGAATTGTTATTTTCTGCTGAAATACATGAGGGAAACATCTCTCCTGTTGTTCCTCAGTACATTGTAGGTTCCCCCATAAGGAAATAGTTGAATTCTCAATTGAACATGAAAACTCATTCACACAGTGGGATGTCATTTTTTATTGCTCTATTGTGCTTCTCTCGCTGAGTTATGCGCAGTGTGAGCAGAAAGGGTGAACTTGAGTGGAATTGTTATTTTCTGCTGAAATACATGAGGGAAACATCTCTCCTGTTGTTCCTCAGTACATTGTAGGTCCCCCCATAAGGAAATAGTTGAATTCTCAATTTAACATAAAAACTCATTCAGACAGTGGGATGTCATTTTTTATTGCTCTATTGTGCTTCTCTCGCTGAGTTATGCGCAGTGTGAGCAGAAAGGGTGAACTTGAGTGGAATTGTTATTTTCTGCTGAAATACATGAGGGAAACATCTCTCCTGTTGTTCCTCAGTACATTGTAGGTTCCCCCATAAGGAAATAGTTGATTTTACAATTTAACATGAAAACTCATTCAGACAGTGGGATGTCATTTTTTATTGCTCTATTGTGCTTCTCTCGCTGAGTTATGCGCAGTGTGAGCAGAAAGGGTGAACTTGAGTGGAATTGTTATTTTCTGCTGAAATACATGAGGGAAACATCTCTCCTGTTGTTCCTCACTACATTGTAGGTTCCCCCATAAGGAAATAGTTGAAATCTTTTTTTTGAAGGAGCAGCAGTGATATCTGTGCTGACTTACTCTGAAATAACTCTTTTTCTCCTGTTTCTGAGCTGAATTAAAGTCTCTATGCAAGAAAACAGCTGCACAGAGCTGCACACAGCTTTACACTTGAACACTCATTCATACTCATCAGCATGGAGGAATAAACAATGCAAAACAAAGATTCAAATGAGACTGACAATAGAGGAACAACAGGAAAATTTTTTTCCTTATTTTTTTCAGCAGAGAATTACAATTCCATTCAAGTTCACCTTTTATGCTCGCAATGAGCATAAAGCACTTGTTTTCTTTCACAAATTCCTGAATTCACTAATTCAGTGCCCCCACTCCCCCCACACACATTGATTAAAGCAGATAACTATTGAAATATATATATATATATATTTTAATAATAACATTATTCCAGTTATTGATGAAACAATTTCTCTCTTTTTTCAGTGGTGTCGATTCATTTACATGGTTGATTTGTTCTTATGCGTTTTGTGATGTGCAGTGGCACCATTTCGCCTGTGGGTGGAGACACAGACCGTATGATGAATATCAGGTGACGATCGTTCACAGTCGACTCTCTGTTGGTCTGAGATTGATGAACACTGACCTGGTGTATTGTCAGTTTCATTTGAATCTTTGTTTTGCTATGTTTATTTCTCCAGGCTCATGTGTATGAATGAGTGTTCAAGTGTAAAGCTGTGTGCAGCTCTGTGCAGCTGTTGTCTTGCATGGAGACTTTCATTCAGCTCAGAAACAAGAGAAACAGAGTTCTTTCAGAGTAAGTCAGCACAGATATCACAGCTGCTCCTTCAAAAAAAAGACAACATCTCAACTTGTTGAGATAAGGCCCATAACCACAATAAAAGAAGAAATCCAAGTGGTTGAATGAGTTTTCTTTTCAAAATCTGTATGCGACTGTTTACTTTCATAGATGTCTTGATTCAGCTGAGGAACAAGAGAGAAAAAAAAATCCAACCTGTTATTCCACACAGAATACAATTTGCTCAATAAAAAATGCTGCTGCTTGAAGAAAACAGACATCAAAGTGATGGAATGCGTGTTGAAACATTTTCAAAAACTTTGAAGTCTGAAGTTGTTTGTAAACAGACTTTTAGGTCTGATGATCAAAGCCGTTCAAACGCTTTGAAGTCTGAAGTTGTTTGTAAACAGACTTGTAAGTCTGATTACAAACCAATTAAAGTACTTCAGCAGCTGCTGGTGTTGCTGATGCTGCTTCTGCTGCTTGAATAACACTCAATTTACTGGGGAACATTAAAAAAGATATAAAAAAAAAACTCTTTATGAACACAGGAGGAGCAGAAAATATTTTTTCACGCCATGACTGATGACAGACCTCTGTTTATTCCTTCAGGCTCATGTGTATGAATGAGTGTTCAAGTGTAAAGCTGTGTGCAGCTGTGTGCAGCTGTTGTCTTGCATGGAGACTTTCAATTCAGCTCAGAAACAGGAGAAACAGAATTCTTTCAGAGTAAGTCAGCACAGATATCACTGCTGCTCCTTTAAAAAAAAAAAAAAAAACAACCTCTCAAATCGTTGAGATAAGGCCAATAAACACCATAAAGAATGACATCCTGACGTCTGAATGAGTTTTCATGTTAAATTCAGAATTCACCTTTTTCCTTGTTGGGGAACCTAAAATGTACTGAGGAACAACATGAGAGATGTTTCCCTCATGTATTCCAGCAGAGAATAACAACTCCATCCCTACCCTAACCCTACTTTCAAGCCTTATCCTTAACCCTCATTCAATGCAAGTCTATGGGTTGACATTTCAACTTTGTCATAGAGACTTGGGGCCACTTGCTATTTCATCAAGAGCCCCAAAGAAGCGCCCACGCCAAATTTGGGTCTTCTAGTACTTGAGGAACGCAGAAACCCTAACCCTAATTTCAGCTAACCCTAACCCTAACCCTAGTTTCAGCCTTATCGTTAACCCTAATTCAATTCAAGTCTGATGGGGTGAAAACTCATTCAGACAGTGGGATGTCATTTTTTATTGCTCTATTGTGCTTCTCTCGCTGAGTTATGCGCAGTGTGAGCAGAAAGGGTGAACTTGAGTGGAATTGTTATTTTCTGCTGAAATACATGAGGGAAACATCTCTCCTGTTGTTCCTGAGTACATTGTAGGTCCCCCCAATAAGGAAATAGTTGAATTCTCAATTTAACATAAAAACTCATTCAGACAGTGGGATGTCATTTTTTATTGCTCTATTGTGCTTCTCTCGCTGAGTTATGCGCAGTGTGAGCAGAAAGGGTGAACTTGAGTGGAATTGTTATTTTCTGCTGAAATGCATGAGGGAAACATCTCTCCTGTTGTTCCTCAGTACATTGTAGGTTCCCCCATAAGGAAATAGTTGAATTCTCAATTTAACATGAAAACTCATTCAGACAGTGGGATGTCATTTTTTATTGCTCTATTGTGCTTCTCTCGCTGAGTTATGCGCAGTGTGAGCAGAAAGGGTGAACTTGAGTGGAATTGTTATTTTCTGCTGAAATACATGAGGGAAACATCTCTCCTGTTGTTCCTGAGTACATTGTAGGTCCCCCCATAAGGAAATAGTTGAATTCTCAATTTAACATGAAAACTCATTCAGACAGTGGGATGTCATTTTTTATTGCTCTATTGTGCTTCTCTCGCTGAGTTATGCGCAGTGTGAGCAGAAAGGGTGAACTTGAGTGGAATTGTTATTTTCTGCTGAAATACATGAGGGAAACATCTCTCCTGTTGTTCCTCAGTACATTGTAGGTTCCCCCATAAGGAAATAGTTGAATACTCAATTTAACATGAAAACTCATTCAGACAGTGGGATGTCATTTTTTATTGCTCTATTGTGCTTCTCTCGCTGAGTTATGCGCAGTGGGAGCAGAAAGGGTGAACTTGAGTGGAATTGTTATTTTCTGCTGAAATACATGAGGGAAACATCTCTCCTGTTGTTCCTGAGTACATTGTAGGTCCCCCCATAAGGAAATAGTTGAATTCTCAATTTAACATAAAAACTCATTCAGACAGTGGGATGTCATTTTTTATTGCTCTATTGTGCTTCTCTCGCTGAGTTATGCGCAGTGTGAGCAGAAAGGGTGAACTTGAGTGGAATTGTTATTTTCTGCTGAAATACATGAGGGAAACATCTCTCCTGTTGTTCCTCAGTACATTGTAGGTTCCCCCATAAGGAAATAGTTGAATTCTCAATTTAACATGAAAACTCATTCAGACAGTGGGATGTCATTTTTTATTGCTCTATTGTGCTTCTCTCGCTGAGTTATGCGCAGTGTGAGCAGAAAGGGTGAACTTGAGTGGAATTGTTATTTTCTGCTGAAATACATGAGGGAAACATCTCTCCTGTTGTTCCTCAGTACATTGTAGGTTCCCCCATAAGGAAATAGTTGAATACTCAATTTAACACAAAAACTCATTCAGACAGTGGGATGTCATTTTTTATTGCTCTATTGTGCTTCTCTCGCTGAGTTATGCGCAGTGTGAGCAGAAAGGGTGAACTTGAGTGGAATTGTTATTTTCTGCTGAAATGCATGAGGGAAACATCTCTCCTGTTTTTCCTGAGTACATTGTAGGTCCCCCCATAAGGAAATAGTTGAATTCTCAATTTAACATAAAAACTCATTCAGACAGTGGGATGTCATTTTTTATTGCTCTATTGTGCTTCTCTCGCTGAGTTATGCGCAGTGTGAGCAGAAAGGGTGAACCTGAGTGGAATTGTTATTTTCTGCTGAAATACATGAGGGAAACATCTCTCCTGTTGTTCCTCAGTACATTGTAGGTTCCCCCATAAGGAAATAGTTGAATACTCAATTTAACATGAAAACTCATTCAGACAGTGGGATGTCATTTTTTATTGCTCTATTGTGCTTCTCTCGCTGAGTTATGCGCAGTGTGAGCAGAAAGGGTGAACTTGAGTGGAATTGTTATTTTCTGCTGAAATGCATGAGGGAAACATCTCTCCTGTTGTTCCTCAGTACATTGTAGGTTCCCCCATAAGGAAATAGTTGAATTCTCAATTTAACATGAAAACTCATTCAGACAGTGGGATGTCATTTTTTATTGCTCTATTGTGCTTCTCTCGCTGAGTTATGCGCAGTGTGAGCAGAAAGGGTGAACTTGAGTGGAATTGTTATTTTCTGCTGAAATACATGAGGGAAACATCTCTCCTGTTGTTCCTGAGTACATTGTAGGTCCCCCCATAAGGAAATAGTTGAATTCTCAATTTAACATGAAAACTCATTCAGACAGTGGGATGTCATTTTTTATTGCTCTATTGTGCTTCTCTCGCTGAGTTATGCGCAGTGTGAGCAGAAAGGGTGAACTTGAGTGGAATTGTTATTTTCTGCTGAAATACATGAGGGAAACATCTCTCCTGTTGTTCCTCAGTACATTGTAGGTTCCCCCATAAGGAAATAGTTGAATACTCAATTTAACATGAAAACTCATTCAGACAGTGGGATGTCATTTTTTATTGCTCTATTGTGCTTCTCTCGCTGAGTTATGCGCAGTGGGAGCAGAAAGGGTGAACTTGAGTGGAATTGTTATTTTCTGCTGAAATACATGAGGGAAACATCTCTCCTGTTGTTCCTGAGTACATTGTAGGTCCCCCCATAAGGAAATAGTTGAATTCTCAATTTAACATGAAAACTCATTCAGACAGTGGGATGTCATTTTTTATTGCTCTATTGTGCTTCTCTCGCTGAGTTAAGCGCAGTGCGAGCAGAAAGGGTGAACTTGAGTGGAATTGTTATTTTCTGCTGAAATACATGAGGGAAACATCTCTCCTGTTGTTCCTCAGTACATTGTAGTTTCCCCCATAAGGAAATAGTTGAATACTCAATTTAACATGAAAACTCATTCAGACAGTGGGATGTCATTTTTTATTGCTCTATTGTGCTTCTCTCGCTGAGTTATGCGCAGTGTGAGCAGAAAGGGTGAACTTGAGTGGAATTGTTATTTTCTGCTGAAATACATGAGGGAAACATCTCTCCTGTTGTTCCTCAGTACATTGTAGGTTCCCCCATAAGGAAATAGTTGAATTCTCAATTTAACATAAAAACTCATTCAGACAGTGGGATGTCATTTTTTATTGCTCTATTGTGCTTCTCTCGCTGAGTTATGCGCAGTGTGAGCAGAAAGGGTGAACTTGAGTGGAATTGTTATTTTCTGCTGAAATACATGAGGGAAACATCTCTCCTGTTGTTCCTCAGTACATTGTAGGTTCCCCCATAAGGAAATAGTTGAATACTCAATTTAACATGAAAACTCATTCAGACAGTGGGATGTCATTTTTTATTGCTCTATTGTGCTTCTCTCGCTGAGTTATGCGCAGTGTGAGCAGAAAGGGTGAACTTGAGTGGAATTGTTATTTTCTGCTGAAATGCATGAGGGAAACATCTCTCCTGTTTTTCCTGAGTACATTGTAGGTCCCCCCATAAGGAAATAGTTGAATTCTCAATTTAACATAAAAACTCATTCAGACAGTGGGATGTCATTTTTTATTGCTCTATTGTGCTTCTCTCGCTGAGTTATGCGCAGTGTGAGCAGAAAGGGTGAACTTGAGTGGAATTGTTATTTTCTGCTGAAATACATGAGGGAAACATCTCTCCTGTTGTTCCTCAGTACATTGTAGGTCCCCCCATAAGGAAATAGTTGAATTCTCAATTTAACATGAAAACTCATTCAGACAGTGGGATGTAATTTTTTATTGCTCTATTGTGCTTCTCTCGCTGAGTTATGCGCAGTGTGAGCAGAAAGGGTGAACTTGAGTGGAATTGTTATTTTCTGCTGAAATACATGAGGGAAACATCTCTCCTGTTGTTCCTCAGTACATTGTAGGTTCCCCCATAAGGAAATAGTTGAATACTCAATTTAACATGAAAACTCATTCAGACAGTGGGATGTCATTTTTTATTGCTCTATTGTGCTTCTCTCGCTGAGTTATGCGCAGTGTGAGCAGAAAGGGTGAACTTGAGTGGAATTGTTATTTTCTGCTGAAATACATGAGGGAAACATCTCTCCTGTTATTCCTCAGTACATTGTAGGTTCCCCCATAAGGAAATAGTTGAATTCTCAATTTAACATGAAAACTCATTCAGACAGTGGGATGTCATTTTTTATTGCTCTATTGTGCTTCTCTCGCTGAGTTATGCGCAGTGTGAGCAGAAAGGGTGAACTTGAGTGGAATTGTTATTTTCTGCTGAAATACATGAGGGAAACATCTCTCCTGTTGTTCCTCAGTACATTGTAGGGTCCCCCATAAGGAAATAGTTGATTTTACAATTTAACATGAAAACTCATTCAGACAGTGGGATGTCATTTTTTATTGCTCTATTGTGCTTCTCTCGCTGAGTTATGCGCAGTGTGAGCAGAAAGGGTGAACTTGAGTGGAATTGTTATTTTCTGCTGAAATACATGAGGGAAACATCTCTCCTGTTGTTCCTCAGTACATTGTAGGTTCCCCCTTAAGGAAATAGTTGAATTCTCAATTTAACATGAAAACTCATTCAGACAGTGGGATGTCATTTTTTATTGCTCTATTGTGCTTCTCTCGCTGAGTTATGCGCAGTGTGAGCAGAAAGGGTGAACTTGAGTGGAATTGTTATTTTCTGCTGAAATACATGAGGGAAACATCTCTCCTGTTGTTCCTCAGTACATTGTAGGTTCCCCCATAAGGAAATAGTTGAAATCTTTTTTTTGAAGGAGCAGCAGTGATATCTGTGCTGACTTACTCTGAAATAACTCTTTTTCTCCTGTTTCTGAGCTGAATTAAAGTCTCTATGCAAGAAAACAGAGCTGCACATAGCTTTACACTTGAATACTCATTCATACTCATCAGCCTGGAGGAATAAACAAAGCAAAACAAAGATTCAATTGAGACTGACAATAGAGGAACAACAGGAAAGATTTTTTCCTTATTTTTTTCAGCAGAGAATTACAATTCCATTCAAGTTCACCTTTTATGCTCGCAATGAGCATAAAGCACTTGTTTTCTTTCACAAATTCCTGAAATCACTAATTCAGTGCCCCCACTCCCCCCACACACATTGATTAAAGCAGATAACTATTGAAATATATATATATATATATATATATATATATTTATATTTTTAATAAAATTATTCCAGTTATTGATGAAACAATTTCTCTCTTGTTTCAGTGGTGTCGATTCATTTACATGGTTGATTTGTTCTTATGCGTTTGGTGATGTGCAGTGGCACCATTACGCCTGTGGGTGGAGACACAGACCGTATGATGAATATCAGGTGACGATCGTTCACAGTCGACTCTCTGTTGGTCTGAGATTGAGGGGCACTGTGCGTATTCCGTTGCTTGATGAACACTGACCTGGTGTATTGTCAGTTTCATTTGAATCTTTGTTTTGCTATGTTTATTCCTCCAGGCTCATGTGTATGAATGAGTGTTCAAGTGTAAAGCTGTGTGCAGCTCTGTGCAGCTGTTGTCTTGCATGGAGACTTTCATTCAGCTCAGAAACAGGAGAAACAGAGTTCTTTCAGAGTAAGTCAGCACAGATATCACAGCTGCTCCTTCAAAAAAAAAGACAACATCTCAACTTGTTGAGATAAGGCCCATAACCACAATAAAAGAAGAAATCCAAGTGGTTGAATGAGTTTTCTTTTCAAAATCTGTATGCGACTGTTTACTTTCATAGATGTCTTGATTCAGCTGAGGAACAAAAGAGAAAAAAAAATCCAACCTGTTATTCCACACAGAATACAATTTGCTCAATAAAAAATGCTGCTGCTTGAAGAAAAAAGACATCAAAGTGATGGAATGCGTGTTGAAACATTTGCAAAAGCTTTGAAGTCTGAAGTTGTGTTTGTAAACAGACTTTTAGGTCTGATGATCAAAGCCGTTCAAACGCTTTGAAGTCTGAAGTTGTTTGTAAACAGACTTGTAAGTCTGATTACAAACCAATTAAAGTGCTTCAGCAGCTGCTGGCGTTGCTGATGCTGCTTCTGCTGCTTGAATAACACTCAATTTACTGGGGAACATTAAAAAAGATATAAAACAAAAGCTCTTTATGAACACAGGAGGAGCAGAAAATATTTTTTCACGCCATGACTGATGACAGACCTCTGTTTATTCCTTCAGGCTCATGTGTATGAATGAGTGTTCAAGTGTAAAGCTGTGTGCAGCTGTGTGCAGCTGTTGTCTTGCATGGAGACTTTCATTCAGCTCAGAAACAGGAGAAACAGAGTTCTTTCAGAGTAAGTCAGCACAGATATCACAGCTGCTCCTTCAACAAAAAAGAAAACATCTCAACTTGTTGAGATAAGGCCCATAACCACAATAAAAGAAGAAAACCAAGTGGTTGAATGAGTTTTCTTTTCAAAATTTGTATGCGACTGTTTACTTTCATAGATGTCTTGATTCAGCTGAGGAACAAGAGAGAAAAAAAAATCCAACCTGTTATTCCACACAGAATACAATTTGCTCAATAAAAAATGCTGCTGCTTGAAGAAAACAGACATCAAAGTGATGGAATGCGTGTTGAAACATTTTCAAAAACTTTGAAGTCTGAAGTTGTTTGTAAACAGACTTTTAGGTCTGATGATCAAAGCCGTTCAAACGCTTTGAAGTCTGAAGTTGTTTGTAAACAGACTTGTAAGTCTGATTACAAACCAATTAAAGTGCTTCAGCAGCTGCTGGCGTTGCTGATGCTGCTTCTGCTGCTTGAATAACACTCAATTTACTGGGGAACATTAAAAAAGATATAAAAAAAAAAACTCTTTATGAACACAGGAGGAGCAGAAAATATTTTTTCACGCCATTGACTGATGACAGACCTCTGTTTATTCCTTCAGGCTCATGTGTATGAATGAGTGTTCAAGTGTAAAGCTGTGTGCAGCTGTGTGCAGCTGTTGTCTTGCATGGAGACTTTCATTCAGCTCAGAAACAGGAGAAACAGAGTTCTTTCAGAGCAAGTCAGCACAGATATCACAGCTGCTCCTTCAAAAAAAAAGACAACATCTCAACTTGTTGAGATAAGGCCCATAACCACAATAAAAAAAAGAAATCCAAATGGTTGAATGAGTTTTCTTTTCAAAATCTTTATGCGACTGTTTACTTTCATAGTTGTCTTGATTCAGCTGAGGAACAAGAGAGAAAAAAAAATCCAACCTGTTATTCCACACAGAATACAATTTGCTCAATAAAAAATGCTGCTGCTTGAAGAAAACAGACATCAAAGTGATGGAATGCGTGTTGAAACATTTTCAAAAACTTTGAAGTCTGAAGTTGTTTGTAAACAGACTTTTAGGTCTGATGATCAAAGCCGTTCAAACGCTTTGAAGTCTGAAGTTGTTTGTAAACAGACTTGTAAGTCTGATTACAAACCAATTAAAGTACTTCAGCAGCTGCTGGTGTTGCTGATGCTGCTTCTGCTGCTTGAATAACACTCAATTTACTGGGGAACATTAAAAAAGATATAAAAAAAAAACTCTTTATGAACACAGGAGGAGCAGAAAATATTTTTTCACGCCATGACTGATGCCAGACCTCTGTTTATTCCTTCAGGCTCATGTGTATGAATGAGTGTTCAAGTGTAAAGCTGTGTGCAGCTGTGTGCAGCTGTTGTCTTGCATGGGAACTTTCAATTCAGCTCAGAAACAGGAGAAACAGAATTCTTTCAGAGTAAGTCAGCACAGATATCACTGCTGCTCCTTTAAAAAAAAAAAAAAAAACAACCTCTCAAATCGTTGAGATAAGGCCAATAAACACCATAAAGAATGACATCCTGACGTCTGAATGAGTTTTCATGTTAAATTCAGAATTCACCTTTTTCCTTGTTGGGGAACCTAAAATGTACTGAGGAACAACATGAGAGATGTTTCCCTCATGTATTGCAGCAGAGAATAACAACTCCATCCCTACCCTAACCCTACTTTCAGCCTTATCCTTAACCCTCATTCAATGCAAGTCTATGGGTTGACATTTCAACTTTGTCCTAGAGACATGGGGCCACTTGCTTTTTCATCAAGAGCCCCCAAAGAAGCGCACACGCCGAATTTGGGTCTTCTAGTACTTGAGGAACGCAGAAACCCTAACCCTAATTTCAACTAACCCTAACCCTAACCCTAGTTTCAGCCTTAACGTTAACCCTAATTCAATGCAAGTCTATGGGGTGAAATTTCAACTTTGTCCTAGAGACATGGGACCATTTGCTTTTTCATCAGGAGCCCCCAAGAAGTGTCCACGCAAAATTTGGGGTTTCTAATACTTGAGGAAGGCAGAAACCCTAACCCTAATTTCAACTAACCCTAACCCTAACCCTAGTTTCAGCCTTATCGTTAACCCTAATTCAATTCAAGTCTGATGGGGTGAAAACTCATTCAGACAGTGGGATGTCATTTTTTATTGCTCTATTGTGCTTTTCTCGCTGAGTTATGCGCAGTGTGAGCAGAAAGGGTGAACTTGAGTGGAATTGTTATTTTCTGCTGAAATACATGAGGGAAACATCTCTCCTGTTATTCCTGAGTACATTGTAGGTCCCCCCATAAGGAAATAGTTGAATTCTCAATTTAACATAAAAACTCATTCAGACAGTGGGATGTCATTTTTTATTGCGCGATTGTGCTTCTCTCGCTGAGTTATGCGCAGTGTGAGCAGAAAGGGTGAACTTGAGTGGAATTGTTATTTTCTGCTGAAATACATGAGGGAAACATCTTTCCTGTTATTCCTGAGTACATTGTAGGTCCCCCCATAAGGAAATAGTTGAATTCTCAATTTAACATGAAAACTCATTCAGACAGTGGGATGTCATTTTTTATTGCTCTATTGTGCTTCTCTCGCTGAGTTATGCGCAGTGTGAGCAGAAAGGGTGAACTTGAGTGGAATTGTTATTTTCTGCTGAAATACATGAGGGAAACATCTCTCCTGTTGTTCCTCAGTACATTGTAGGGTCCCCCATAAGGAAATAGTTGAATTCTCAATTTAACATAAAAACTCATTCAGACAGTGGGATGTCATTTTTTATTGCTCTATTGTGCTTCTCTCGCTGAGTTATGCGCAGTGTGAGCAGAAAGGGTGAACTTGAGTGGAATTGTTATTTTCTGCTGAAATACATGAGGGAAACATCTCTCCTGTTGTTCCTCAGTACATTGTAGGTTCCCCCATAAGGAAATAGTTGATTTTACAATTTAACATGAAAACTCATTCAGACAGTGGGATGTCATTTTTTATTGCTCTAGCTTCTCTCGCTGAGTTATGCGCAGTGTGAGCAGAAAGGGTGAACTTGAGTGGAATTGTTATTTTCTGCTGAAATACATGAGGGAAACATCTCTCCTGTTGTTCCTCAGTACATTGTAGGTTCCTCCATAAGGAAATAGTTGAATTCTCAATTTAACATGAAAACTCATTCAGACAGTGGGATGTCATTTTTTATTGCTCTATTGTGCTTCTCTCGCTGAGTTATGCGCAGTGTGAGCAGAAAGGGTGAACTTGAGTGGAATTGTTATTTTCTGCTGAAATACATGAGGGAAACATCTCTCCTGTTATTCCTCAGTACATTGTAGGTTCCCCCATAAGGAAATAGTTGAATTCTCAATTTAACATGAAAACTCATTCAGACAGTGGGATGTCATTTTTTATTGCTCTATTGTGCTTCTCTCGCTGAGTTATGCGCAGTGTGAGCAGAAAGGGTGAACTTGAGTGGAATTGTTATTTTCTGCTGAAATACATGAGGGAAACATCTCTCCTGTTGTTCCTCAGTACATTGTAGGGTCCCCCATAAGGAAATAGTTGATTTTACAATTTAACATGAAAACTCATTCAGACAGTGGGATGTCATTTTTTATTGCTCTATTGTGCTTCTCTCGCTGAGTTATGCGCAGTGTGAGCAGAAAGGGTGAACTTGAGTGGAATTGTTATTTTCTGCTGAAATACATGAGGGAAACATCTCTCCTGTTGTTCCTCAGTACATTGTAGGGTCCCCCATAAGGAAATAGTTGAATACTCAATTTAACATGAAAACTCATTCAGACAGTGGGATGTCATTTTTTATTGCTCTATTGTGCTTCTCTCGCTGAGTTATGCGCAGTGTGAGCAGAAAGGGTGAACTTGAGTGGAATTGTTATTTTCTGCTGAAATACATGAGGGAAACATCTTTCCTGTTATTCCTGAGTACATTGTAGGTCCCCCCATAAGGAAATAGTTGAATTCTCAATTTAACATGAAAACTCATTCAGACAGTGGGATGTCATTTTTTATTGCTCTATTGTGCTTCTCTCGCTGAGTTATGCGCAGTGTGAGCAGAAAGGGTGAACTTGAGTGGAATTGTTATTTTCTGCTGAAATACATGAGGGAAACATCTCTCCTGTTGTTCCTCAGTACATTGTAGGGTCCCCCATAAGGAAATAGTTGAATTCTCAATTTAACATAAAAACTCATTCAGACAGTGGGATGTCATTTTTTATTGCTCTATTGTGCTTCTCTCGCTGAGTTATGCGCAGTGTGAGCAGAAAGGGTGAACTTGAGTGGAATTGTTATTTTCTGCTGAAATACATGAGGGAAACATCTCTCCTGTTGTTCCTCAGTACATTGTAGGTTCCCCCATAAGGAAATAGTTGATTTTACAATTTAACATGAAAACTCATTCAGACAGTGGGATGTCATTTTTTATTGCTCTAGCTTCTCTCGCTGAGTTATGCGCAGTGTGAGCAGAAAGGGTGAACTTGAGTGGAATTGTTATTTTCTGCTGAAATACATGAGGGAAACATCTCTCCTGTTGTTCCTCAGTACATTGTAGGTTCCTCCATAAGGAAATAGTTGAATTCTCAATTTAACATGAAAACTCATTCAGACAGTGGGATGTCATTTTTTATTGCTCTATTGTGCTTCTCTCGCTGAGTTATGCGCAGTGTGAGCAGAAAGGGTGAACTTGAGTGGAATTGTTATTTTCTGCTGAAATACATGAGGGAAACATCTCTCCTGTTATTCCTGAGTACATTGTAGGTCCCCCCATAAGGAAATAGTTGAATTCTCAATTTAACATGAAAACTCATTCAGACAGTGGGATGTCATTTTTTATTGCTCTATTGTGCTTCTCTCGCTGAGTTATGCGCAGTGTGAGCAGAAAGGGTGAACTTGAGTGGAATTGTTATTTTCTGCTGAAATACATGAGGGAAACATCTCTCCTGTTATTCCTCAGTACATTGTAGGTTCCCCCATAAGGAAATAGTTGAATTCTCAATTTAACATGAAAACTCATTCAGACAGTGGGATGTCATTTTTTATTGCTCTATTGTGCTTCTCTCGCTGAGTTATGCGCAGTGTGAGCAGAAAGGGTGAACTTGAGTGGAATTGTTATTTTCTGCTGAAATACATGAGGGAAACATCTCTCCTGTTGTTCCTCAGTACATTGTAGGGTCCCCCATAAGGAAATAGTTGATTTTACAATTTAACATGAAAACTCATTCAGACAGTGGGATGTCATTTTTTATTGCTCTATTGTGCTTCTCTCGCTGAGTTATGCGCAGTGTGAGCAGAAAGGGTGAACTTGAGTGGAATTGTTATTTTCTGCTGAAATACATGAGGGAAACATCTCTCCTGTTGTTCCTCAGTACATTGTAGGTTCCCCCTTAAGGAAATAGTTGAATTCTCAATTTAACATGAAAACTCATTCAGACAGTGGGATGTCATTTTTTATTGCTCTATTGTGCTTCTCTCGCTGAGTTATGCGCAGTGTGAGCAGAAAGGGTGAACTTGAGTGGAATTGTTATTTTCTGCTGAAATACATGAGGGAAACATCTCTCCTGTTGTTCCTCAGTACATTGTAGGTTCCCCCATAAGGAAATAGTTGAAATCTTTTTTTTGAAGGAGCAGCAGTGATATCTGTGCTGACTTACTCTGAAATAACTCTTTTTCTCCTGTTTCTGAGCTGAATTAAAGTCTCTATGCAAGAAAACAGAGCTGCACACAGCTTTACACTTGAATACTCATTCATACTCATCAGCCTGGAGGAATAAACAAAGCAAAACAAAGATTCAATTGAGACTGACAATAGAGGAACAACAGGAAAGATTTTTTCCTTATTTTTTTCAGCAGAGAATTACAATTCCATTCAAGTTCACCTTTTTTGCTCGCAATGAGCATAAAGCACTTGTTTTCTTTCACAAATTCCTGAAATCACTAATTCAGTGCCCCCACTCCCCCCACACACATTGATTAAAGCAGATAACTATTGAAATATATATATATATATATATATATATATATTTATATTTTTAATAAAATTATTCCAGTTATTGATGAAACAATTTCTCTCTTGTTTCAGTGGTGTCGATTCATTTACATGGTTGATTTGTTCTTATGCGTTTGGTGATGTGCAGTGGCACCATTACGCCTGTGGGTGGAGACACAGACCGTATGATGAATATCAGGTGACGATCGTTCACAGTCGACTCTCTGTTGGTCTGAGATTGAGGGGCACTGTGCGTATTCCGTTGCTTGATGAACACTGACCTGGTGTATTGTCAGTTTCATTTGAATCTTTGTTTTGCTATGTTTATTCCTCCAGGCTCATGTGTATGAATGAGTGTTCAAGTGTAAAGCTGTGTGCAGCTCTGTGCAGCTGTTGTCTTGCATGGAGACTTTCATTCAGCTCAGAAACAGGAGAAACAGAGTTCTTTCAGAGTAAGTCAGCACAGATATCACAGCTGCTCCTTCAAAAAAAAAGACAACATCTCAACTTGTTGAGATAAGGCCCATAACCACAATAAAAGAAGAAATCCAAGTGGTTGAATGAGTTTTCTTTTCAAAATCTGTATGCGACTGTTTACTTTCATAGATGTCTTGATTCAGCTGAGGAACAAAAGAGAAAAAAAAATCCAACCTGTTATTCCACACAGAATACAATTTGCTCAATAAAAAATGCTGCTGCTTGAAGAAAAAAGACATCAAAGTGATGGAATGCGTGTTGAAACATTTGCAAAAGCTTTGAAGTCTGAAGTTGTGTTTGTAAACAGACTTTTAGGTCTGATGATCAAAGCCGTTCAAACGCTTTGAAGTCTGAAGTTGTTTGTAAACAGACTTGTAAGTCTGATTACAAACCAATTAAAGTGCTTCAGCAGCTGCTGGCGTTGCTGATGCTGCTTCTGCTGCTTGAATAACACTCAATTTACTGGGGAACATTAAAAAAGATATAAAACAAAAGCTCTTTATGAACACAGGAGGAGCAGAAAATATTTTTTCACGCCATTGACTGATGACAGACCTCTGTTTATTCCTTCAGGCTCATGTGTATGAATGAGTGTTCAAGTGTAAAGCTGTGTGCAGCTGTGTGCAGCTGTTGTCTTGCATGGAGACTTTCATTCAGCTCAGAAACAGGAGAAACAGAGTTCTTTCAGAGTAAGTCAGCACAGATATCACAGCTGCTCCTTCAACAAAAAAGAAAACATCTCAACTTGTTGAGATAAGGCCCATAACCACAATAAAAGAAGAAAACCAAGTGGTTGAATGAGTTTTCTTTTCAAAATTTGTATGCGACTGTTTACTTTCATAGATGTCTTGATTCAGCTGAGGAACAAGAGAGAAAAAAAAATCCAACCTGTTATTCCACACAGAATACAATTTGCTCAATAAAAAATGCTGCTGCTTGAAGAAAACAGACATCAAAGTGATGGAATGCGTGTTGAAACATTTTCAAAAACTTTGAAGTCTGAAGTTGTTTGTAAACAGACTTTTAGGTCTGATGATCAAAGCCGTTCAAACGCTTTGAAGTCTGAAGTTGTTTGTAAACAGACTTGTAAGTCTGATTACAAACCAATTAAAGTGCTTCAGCAGCTGCTGGCGTTGCTGATGCTGCTTCTGCTGCTTGAATAACACTCAATTTACTGGGGAACATTAAAAAAGATATAAAAAAAAAAACTCTTTATGAACACAGGAGGAGCAGAAAATATTTTTTCACGCCATTGACTGATGACAGACCTCTGTTTATTCCTTCAGGCTCATGTGTATGAATGAGTGTTCAAGTGTAAAGCTGTGTGCAGCTGTGTGCAGCTGTTGTCTTGCATGGAGACTTTCATTCAGCTCAGAAACAGGAGAAACAGAGTTCTTTCAGAGCAAGTCAGCACAGATATCACAGCTGCTCCTTCAAAAAAAAAGACAACATCTCAACTTGTTGAGATAAGGCCCATAACCACAATAAAAAAAAGAAATCCAAATGGTTGAATGAGTTTTCTTTTCAAAATCTTTATGCGACTGTTTACTTTCATAGTTGTCTTGATTCAGCTGAGGAACAAGAGAGAAAAAAAAATCCAACCTGTTATTCCACACAGAATACAATTTGCTCAATAAAAAATGCTGCTGCTTGAAGAAAACAGACATCAAAGTGATGGAATGCGTGTTGAAACATTTTCAAAAACTTTGAAGTCTGAAGTTGTTTGTAAACAGACTTTTAGGTCTGATGATCAAAGCCGTTCAAACGCTTTGAAGTCTGAAGTTGTTTGTAAACAGACTTGTAAGTCTGATTACAAACCAATTAAAGTACTTCAGCAGCTGCTGGTGTTGCTGATGCTGCTTCTGCTGCTTGAATAACACTCAATTTACTGGGGAACATTAAAAAAGATATAAAAAAAAAACTCTTTATGAACACAGGAGGAGCAGAAAATATTTTTTCACGCCATGACTGATGCCAGACCTCTGTTTATTCCTTCAGGCTCATGTGTATGAATGAGTGTTCAAGTGTAAAGCTGTGTGCAGCTGTGTGCAGCTGTTGTCTTGCATGGGAACTTTCAATTCAGCTCAGAAACAGGAGAAACAGAATTCTTTCAGAGTAAGTCAGCACAGATATCACTGCTGCTCCTTTAAAAAAAAAAAAAAAAACAACCTCTCAAATCGTTGAGATAAGGCCAATAAACACCATAAAGAATGACATCCTGACGTCTGAATGAGTTTTCATGTTAAATTCAGAATTCACCTTTTTCCTTGTTGGGGAACCTAAAATGTACTGAGGAACAACATGAGAGATGTTTCCCTCATGTATTGCAGCAGAGAATAACAACTCCATCCCTACCCTAACCCTACTTTCAGCCTTATCCTTAACCCTCATTCAATGCAAGTCTATGGGTTGACATTTCAACTTTGTCCTAGAGACATGGGGCCACTTGCTTTTTCATCAAGAGCCCCCAAAGAAGCGCACACGCCGAATTTGGGTCTTCTAGTACTTGAGGAACGCAGAAACCCTAACCCTAATTTCAACTAACCCTAACCCTAACCCTAGTTTCAGCCTTAACGTTAACCCTAATTCAATGCAAGTCTATGGGGTGAAATTTCAACTTTGTCCTAGAGACATGGGACCATTTGCTTTTTCATCAGGAGCCCCCAAGAAGTGTCCACGCAAAATTTGGGGTTTCTAATACTTGAGGAAGGCAGAAACCCTAACCCTAATTTCAACTAACCCTAACCCTAACCCTAGTTTCAGCCTTATCGTTAACCCTAATTCAATTCAAGTCTGATGGGGTGAAAACTCATTCAGACAGTGGGATGTCATTTTTTATTGCTCTATTGTGCTTTTCTCGCTGAGTTATGCGCAGTGTGAGCAGAAAGGGTGAACTTGAGTGGAATTGTTATTTTCTGCTGAAATACATGAGGGAAACATCTCTCCTGTTATTCCTGAGTACATTGTAGGTCCCCCCATAAGGAAATAGTTGAATTCTCAATTTAACATGAAAACTCAATCAGACAGTGGGATGTCATTTTTTATTGCTCTATTGTGCTTCTCTCGCTGAGTTATGCGCAGTGTGAGCAGAAAGGGTGAACTTGAGTGGAATTGTTATTTTCTGCTGAAATACATGAGGGAAACAGCTCTCCTGTTGTTCCTCAGTACATTGTAGGTTCCCCCATAAGGAAATAGTTGAATACTCAATTTAACATGAAAACTCATTCAGACAGTGGGATGTCATTTTTTATTGCTCTATTGTGCTTCTCTCGCTGAGTTATGCGCAGTGGGAGCAGAAAGGGTGAACTTGAGTGGAATTGTTATTTTCTGCTGAAATACATGAGGGAAACATCTCTCCTGTTGTTCCTGAGTACATTGTAGGTCCCCCCATAAGGAAATAGTTGAATTCTCAATTTAACATAAAAACTCATTCAGACAGTGGGATGTCATTTTTTATTGCTCTATTGTGCTTCTCTCGCTGAGTTATGCGCAGTGCGAGCAGAAAGGGTGAACTTGAGTGGAATTGTTATTTTCTGCTGAAATACATGAGGGAAACATCTCTCCTGTTGTTCCTCAGTACATTGTAGGTTCCCCCATAAGGAAATAGTTGAATACTCAATTTAACATGAAAACTCATTCAGACAGTGGGATGTCATTTTTTATTGCTCTATTGTGCTTCTCTCGCTGAGTTATGCGCAGTGTGAGCAGAAAGGGTGAACTTGAGTGGAATTGTTATTTTCTGCTGAAATACATGAGGGAAACATCTCTCCTGTTGTTCCTCAGTACATTGTAGGTTCCCCCATAAGGAAATAGTTGATTTTACAATTTAACATGAAAACTCATTCAGACAGTGGGATGTCATTTTTTATTGCTCTAGCTTCTCTCGCTGAGTTATGCGCAGTGTGAGCAGAAAGGGTGAACTTGAGTGGAATTGTTATTTTCTGCTGAAATACATGAGGGAAACATCTCTCCTGTTATTCCTGAGTACATTGTAGGTCCCCCCATAAGGAAATAGTTGAATTCTCAATTTAACATGAAAACTCATTCAGACAGTGGGATGTCATTTTTTATTGCGCTATTGTGCTTCTCTCGCTGAGTTATGCGCAGTGTGAGCAGAAAGGGTGAACTTGAGTGGAATTGTTATTTTCTGCTGAAATACATGAGGGAAACATCTCTCCTGTTGTTCCTCAGTACATTGTAGGGTCCCCCATAAGGAAATAGTTGATTTTACAATTTAACATGAAAACTCATTCAGACAGTGGGATGTTATTTTTTATTGCTCTATTGTGCTTCTCTCGCTGAGTTATGCGCAGTGTGAGCAGAAAGGGTGAACTTGAGTGGAATTGTTATTTTCTGCTGAAATACATGAGGGAAACATCTCTCCTGTTATTCCTGAGTACATTGTAGGTACCCCCATAAGGAAATAGTTGAATTCTCAATTTAACATGAAAACTCATTCAGACAGTGGGATGTCATTTTTTATTGCTCTATTGTGCTTCTCTCGCTGAGTTATGCGCAGTGTGAGCAGAAAGGGTGAACTTGAGTGGAATTGTTATTTTCTGCTGAAATACATGAGGGAAACATCTCTCCTGTTATTCCTGAGTACATTGTAGGTCCCCCCATAAGGAAATAGTTGAATTCTCAATTTAACATAAAAACTCATTCAGACAGTGGGATGTCATTTTTTATTGCTCTATTGTGCTTCTCTCGCTGAGTTATGCGCAGTGTGAGCAGAAAGGGTGAACTTGAGTGGAATTGTTATTTTCTGCTGAAATACATGAGGGAAACATCTCTCCTGTTATTCCTGAGTACATTGTAGGTCCCCCCATAAGGAAAATGTTGAATTCTCAATTTAACATGAAAACTCATTCAGACAGTGGGATGTCATTTTTTATTGCTCTATTGTGCTTCTCTCGCTGAGTTATGCGCAGTGTGAGCAGAAAGGGTGAACTTGAGTGGAATTGTTATTTTCTGCTGAAATACATGAGGGAAACATCTCTCCTGTTATTCCTCAGTACATTGTAGGTTCCCCCATAACGAAATAGTTGAATTCTCAATTTAACATGAAAACTCATTCAGACAGTGAGATGTCATTTTTTATTGCGCTATTGTGCTTCTCTCGCTGAGTTATGCGCATTGTGAGCAGAAAGGGTGAACTTGAGTGGAATTGTTATTTTCTGCTGAAATACATGAGGGAAACATCTCTCCTGTTGTTACTCAGTACATTGTAGGGTCCCCCATAAGGAAATAGTTGAATACTCAATTTAACATGAAAACTCATTCAGACAGTGGGATGTCATTTTTTATTGCTCTATTGTGCTTCTCTCGCTGAGTTATGCGCAGTGTGAGCAGAAAGGGTGAACTTGAGTGGAATTGTTATTTTCTGCTGAAATACATGAGGGAAACATCTCTCCTGTTATTCCTGAGTACATTGTAGGTCCCCCCATAAGGAAATAGTTGAATTCTCAATTTAACATAAAAACTCATTCAGACAGTGGGATGTCATTTTTTATTGCTCTATTGTGCTTCTCTCGCTGAGTTATGCGCAGTGTGAGCAGAAAGGGTGAACTTGAGTGGAATTGTTATTTTCTGCTGAAATACATGAGGGAAACATCTCTCCTGTTGTTCCTCAGTACATTGTAGGTTCCCCCATAAGGAAATAGTTGAATTCTCAATTTAACATGAAAACTCATTCAGACAGTGGGATGTCATTTTTTATTGCTCTATTGTGCTTCTCTCGCTGAGTTATGCGCAGTGTGAGCAGAAATGGTGAACTTGAGTGGAATTGTTATTTTCTGCTGAAATACATGAGGGAAACATCTCTCCTGTTGTTCCTCAGTACATTGTAGGTTCCCCCATAAGGAAATAGTTGAATTCTCAAGTTAACATGAAAACTCATTCAGACAGTGGGATGTCATTTTTTATTGCTCTATTGTGCTTCTCTCGCTGAGTTATGCGCAGTGTGAGCAGAAAGGGTGAACTTGAGTGGAATTGTTATTTTCTGCTGAAATACATGAGGGAAACATCTCTCCTGTTATTCCTGAGTACATTGTAGGTCCCCCCATAAGGAAATAGTTGAATTCTCAATTTAACATAAAAACTCATTCAGACAGTGGGATGTCATTTTTTATTGCTCTATTGTGCTTCTCTCGCTGAGTTATGCGCATTGTGAGCAGAAAGGGTGAACTTGAGTGGAATTGTTATTTTCTGCTGAAATACATGAGGGAAACATCTCTCCTTTTGTTCCTCAGTACATTGTAGGTTCCCCCATAAGGAAATAGTTGAATTCTCAATTTAACATGAAAACTCATTCAGACAGTGGGATGTCATTTTTTATTGCTCTATTGTGCTTCTCTCGCTGAGTTATGCGCAGTGTGAGCAGAAAGGGTGAACTTGAGTGGAATTGTTATTTTCTGCTGAAATACATGAGGGAAACATCTCTCCTGTTGTTCCTCAGTACATTGTAGGGTCCCCCATAAGGAAATAGTTGATTTTACAATTTAACATGAAAACTCATTCAGACAGTGGGATGTCATTTTTTATTGCTCTATTGTGCTTCTCTCGCTGAGTTATGCGCAGTGTGAGCAGAAAGGGTGAACTTGAGTGGAATTGTTATTTTCTGCTGAAATACATGAGGGAAACATCTCTCCTGTTGTTCCTCAGTACATTGTAGGTTCCTCCATAAGGAAATAGTTGAATTCTCAATTTAACATGAAAACTCATTCAGACAGTGGGATGTCATTTTTTATTGCTCTATTGTGCTTCTCTCGCTGAGTTATGCGCAGTGTGAGCAGAAAGGGTGAACTTGAGTGGAATTGTTATTTTCTGCTGAAATACATGAGGGAAACATCTCTCCTGTTATTCCTGAGTACATTGTAGGTCCCCCCATAAGGAAATAGTTGAATTCTCAATTTAACATAAAAACTCATTCAGACAGTGGGATGTCATTTTTTATTGCTCTATTGTGCTTCTCTCGCTGAGTTATGCGCAGTGTGAGCAGAAAGGGTGAACTTGAGTGGAATTGTTATTTTCTGCTGAAATACATGAGGGAAACATCTCTCCTGTTGTTCCTCAGTACATTGTAGGTTCCCCCATAAGGAAATAGTTGAATTCTCAATTTAACATGAAAACTCATTCAGACAGTGGGATGTCATTTTTTATTGCTCTATTGTGCTTCTCTCGCTGAGTTATGCGCAGTGTGAGCAGAAAGGGTGAACTTGAGTGGAATTGTTATTTTCTGCTGAAATACATGAGGGAAACATCTCTCCTGTTATTCCTGAGTACATTGTAGGTCCCCCCATAAGGAAATAGTTGAATTCTCAATTTAACATAAAAACTCATTCAGACAGTGGGATGTCATTTTTTATTGCTCTATTGTGCTTCTCTCGCTGAGTTATGCGCAGTGTGAGCAGAAAGGGTGAACTTGAGTGGAATTGTTATTTTCTGCTGAAATACATGAGGGAAACATCTCTCCTGTTGTTCCTCAGTACATTGTAGGTTCCCCCATAAGGAAATAGTTGATTTCTCAATTTAACATGAAAACTCATTCAGACAGTGGGATGTCATTTTTTATTGCTCTATTGTGCTTCTCTCGCTGAGTTATGCGCAGTGTGAGCAGAAAGGGTGAACTTGAGTGGAATTGTTATTTTCTGCTGAAATACATGAGGGAAACATCTCTCCTGTTGTTCCTCAGTACATTGTAGGTTCCTCCATAAGGAAATAGTTGAATTCTCAATTTAACATGAAAACTCATTCAGACAGTGGGATGTCATTTTTTATTGCTCTATTGTGCTTCTCTCGCTGAGTTATGCGCAGTGTGAGCAGAAAGGGTGAACTTGAGTGGAATTGTTATTTTCTGCTGAAATACATGAGGGAAACATCTCTCCTGTTATTCCTGAGTACATTGTAGGTCCCCCCATAAGGAAATAGTTGAATTCTCAATTTAACATGAAAACTCATTCAGACAGTGGGATGTCATTTTTTATTGCTCTATTGTGCTTCTCTCGCTGAGTTATGCGCAGTGTGAGCAGAAAGGGTGAACTTGAGTGGAATTGTTATTTTCTGCTGAAATACATGAGGGAAACATCTCTCCTGTTGTTCCTCAGTACATTGTAGGTTCCCCCATAAGGAAATAGTTGAATTCTCAATTTAACATGAAAACTCATTCAGACAGTGGGATGTCATTTTTTATTGCTCTATTGTGCTTCTCTCGCTGAGTTATGCGCAGTGTGAGCAGAAAGGGTGAACTTGAGTGGAATTGTTATTTTCTGCTGAAATACATGAGGGAAACATCTCTCCTGTTGTTCCTCAGTACATTGTAGGTTCCCCCATAAGGAAATAGTTGAATACTCAATTTAACATGAAAACTCATTCAGACAGTGGGATGTCATTTTTTATTGCTCTATTGTGCTTCTCTCGCTGAGTTATGTGCAGTGTGAGCAGAAAGGGTGAACTTGAGTGGAATTGTTATTTTCTGCTGAAATAAATGAGGGAAACATCTCTCCTGTTGTTCCTCAGTACATTGTAGGTTCCCCCATAAGGAAATAGTTGAATTCTCAATTTAACATGAAAACTCATTCAGACAGTGGGATGTCATTTTTTATTGCTCTATTGTGCTTCTCTCGCTGAGTTATGTGCAGTGTGAGCAGAAAGGGTGAACTTGAGTGGAATTGTTATTTTCTGTTGAAATACATGAGGGAAACATCTCTCCTGTTGTTCCTCAGTACATTGTAGGTTCCCCCATAAGGAAATAGTTGAATTCTCAATTTAACATGAAAACTCATTCAGACAGTGGGATGTCATTTTTTATTGCTCTATTGTGCTTCTCTCGCTGAGTTATGCGCAGTGTGAGCAGAAAGGGTGAACTTGAGTGGAATTGTTATTTTCTGCTGAAATACATGAGGGAAACATCTCTCCTGTTGTTCCTCAGTACATTGTAGGTTCCCCCATAAGGAAATAGTTGAAATCTTTTTTTTGAAGGAGCAGCAGTGATATCTGTGCTGACTTACTCTGAAATAACTCTTTTTCTCCTGTTTCTGAGCTGAATTAAAGTCTCTATGCAAGAAAACAGAGCTGCACACAGCTTTACACTTGAATACTCATTCATACTCATCAGCCTGGAGGAATAAACAAAGCAAAACAAAGATTCAATTGAGACTGACAATAGAGGAACAACAGGAAAGATTTTTTCCTTATTTTTTTCAGCAGAGAATTACAATTCCATTCAAGTTCACCTTTTATGCTCGCAATGAGCATAAAGCACTTGTTTTCTTTCACAAATTCCTGAAATCACTAATTCAGTGCCCCCACTCCCCCCACACACATTGATTAAAGCAGATAACTATTGAAATATATATATATATATATATATATATATATTTATATTTTTAATAAAATTATTCCAGTTATTGATGAAACAATTTCTCTCTTGTTTCAGTGGTGTCGATTCATTTACATGGTTGATTTGTTCTTATGCGTTTGGTGATGTGCAGTGGCACCATTACGCCTGTGGGTGGAGACACAGACCGTATGATGAATATCAGGTGACGATCGTTCACAGTCGACTCTCTGTTGGTCTGAGATTGAGGGGCACTGTGCGTATTCCGTTGCTTGATGAACACTGACCTGGTGTATTGTCAGTTTCATTTGAATCTTTGTTTTGCTATGTTTATTCCTCCAGGCTCATGTGTATGAATGAGTGTTCAAGTGTAAAGCTGTGTGCAGCTGTGTGCAGCTGTTGTCTTGCATGGAGACTTTCATTCAGCTCAGAAACAGGAGAAACAGAGTTCTTTCAGAGCAAGTCAGCACAGATATCACTGCTGCTCCTTTAAAAAAAAAAAAAAAAACAACCTCTCAAATCGTTGAGATAAGGCCAATAAACACCATAAAGAATAACATCCTGACGTCTGAATGAGTTTTCATGTTAAATTCAGAATTCACCTTTTTCCTTGTTGGGGAACCTAAAATGTACTGAGGAACAACATGAGAGATGTTTCCCTCATGTATTGCAGCAGAGAATAACAACTCCATCCCTACCCGAACCCTACTTTCAGCCTTATCCTTAACCCTCATTCAATGCAAGTCTATGGGTTGACATTTCAACTTTGTCCTAGAGACATGGGGCCACTTGCTTTTTCATCAAGAGCCCCCAAAGAAGCGCACACGCCGAATTTGGGTCTTCTAGTACTTGAGGAACGCAGAAACCCTAACCCTAATTTCAACTAACCCTAACCCTAACCCTAGTTTCAGCCTTAACGTTAACCCTAATTCAATGCAAGTCTATGGGGTGAAATTTCAACTTTGTCCTAGAGACATGGGACCATTTGCTTTTTCATCAGGAGCCCCCAAGAAGTGTCCACGCAAAATTTGGGGTTTCTAATACTTGAGGAAGGCAGAAACCCTAACCCTAATTTCAACTAACCCTAACCCTAACCCTAGTTTCAGCCTTATCGTTAACCCTAATTCAATTCAAGTCTGATGGGGTGAAAACTCATTCAGACAGTGGGATGTCATTTTTTATTGCTCTATTGTGCTTTGCTCGCTGAGTTATGCGCAGTGTGAGCAGAAAGGGTGAACTTGAGTGGAATTGTTATTTTCTGCTGAAATACATGAGGGAAACATCTCTCCTGTTATTCCTGAGTACATTGTAGGTCCCCCCATAAGGAAATAGTTGAATTCTCAATTTAACATAAAAACTCATTCAGACAGTGGGATGTCATTTTTTATTGCGCTATTGTGCTTCTCTCGCTGAGTTATGCGCAGTGTGAGCAGAAAGGGTGAACTTGAGTGGAATTGTTATTTTCTGCTGAAATACATGAGGGAAACATCTCTCCTGTTGTTCCTCAGTACATTGTAGGGTCCCCCATAAGGAAATAGTTGAATACTCAATTTAACATGAAAACTCATTCAGACAGTGGGATGTCATTTTTTATTGCTCTATTGTGCTTCTCTCGCTGAGTTATGCGCAGTGTGAGCAGAAAGGGTGAACTTGAGTGGAATTGTTATTTTCTGCTGAAATACATGAGGGAAACATCTTTCCTGTTATTCCTGAGTACATTGTAGGTCCCCCCATAAGGAAATAGTTGAATTCTCAATTTAACATGAAAACTCATTCAGACAGTGGGATGTCATTTTTTATTGCTCTATTGTGCTTCTCTCGCTGAGTTATGCGCAGTGTGAGCAGAAAGGGTGAACTTGAGTGGAATTGTTATTTTCTGCTGAAATACATGAGGGAAACATCTCTCCTGTTGTTCCTCAGTACATTGTAGGGTCCCCCATAAGGAAATAGTTGAATTCTCAATTTAACATAAAAACTCATTCAGACAGTGGGATGTCATTTTTTATTGCTCTATTGTGCTTCTCTCGCTGAGTTATGCGCAGTGTGAGCAGAAAGGGTGAACTTGAGTGGAATTGTTATTTTCTGCTGAAATACATGAGGGAAACATCTCTCCTGTTGTTCCCCCATAAGGAAATAGTTGATTTTACAATTTAACATGAAAACTCATTCAGACAGTGGGATGTCATTTTTTATTGCTCTATTGTGCTTCTCTCGCTGAGTTATGCGCAGTGTGAGCAGAAAGGGTGAACTTGAGTGGAATTGTTATTTTCTGCTGAAATACATGAGGGAAACATCTCTCCTGTTATTCCTGAGTACATTGTAGGTCCCCCCATAAGGAAATAGTTGAATTCTCAATTTAACATAAAAACTCATTCAGACAGTGGGATGTCATTTTTTATTGCGCTATTGTGCTTCTCTCGCTGAGTTATGCGCAGTGTGAGCAGAAAGGGTGAACTTGAGTGGAATTGTTATTTTCTGCTGAAATACATGAGGGAAACATCTCTCCTGTTGTTCCTCAGTACATTGTAGGGTCCCCCATAAGGAAATAGTTGAATACTCAATTTAACATGAAAACTCATTCAGACAGTGGGATGTCATTTTTTATTGCTCTATTGTGCTTCTCTCGCTGAGTTATGCGCAGTGTGAGCAGAAAGGGTGAACTTGAGTGGAATTGTTATTTTCTGCTGAAATACATGAGGGAAACATCTCTCCTGTTATTCCTGAGTACATTGTAGGTCCCCCCATAAGGAAATAGTTGAATTCTCAATTTAACATGAAAACTCATTCAGACAGTGGGATGTCATTTTTTATTGCTCTATTGTGCTTCTCTCGCTGAGTTATGCGCAGTGTGAGCAGAAAGGGTGAACTTGAGTGGAATTGTTATTTTCTGCTGAAATACATGAGGGAAACATCTCTCCTGTTGTTCCTCAGTACATTGTAGGTTCCCCCATAAGGAAATAGTTGAATTATCAATTTAACATGAAAACTCATTCAGACAGTGGGATGTCATTTTTTATTGCTCTATTGTGCTTCTCTCGCTGAGTTATGCGCAGTGTGAGCAGAAAGGGTGAACTTGAGTGGAATTGTTATTTTCTGCTGAAATACATGAGGGAAACATCTCTCCTGTTATTCCTGAGTACATTGTAGGTCCCCCCATAAGGAAATAGTTGAATTCTCAATTTAACATAAAAACTCATTCAGACAGTGGGATGTCATTTTTTATTGCTCTATTGTGCTTCTCTCGCTGAGTTATGCGCAGTGTGAGCAGAAAGGGTGAACTTGAGTGGAATTGTTATTTTCTGCTGAAATACATGAGGGAAACATCTCTCCTGTTGTTCCTCAGTACATTGTAGGGTCCCCCATAAGGAAATAGTTGATTTTACAATTTAACATGAAAACTCATTCAGACAGTGGGATGTCATTTTTTATTGCTCTATTGTGCTTCTCTCGCTGAGTTATGCGCAGTATGAGCAGAAAGGGTGAACTTGAGTGGAATTGTTATTTTCTGCTGAAATACATGAGGGAAACATCTCTCCTGTTGTTCCTCAGTACATTGTAGGGTCCCCCATAAGGAAATAGTTGATTTTACAATTTAACATGAAAACTCATTCAGACAGTGGGATGTCATTTTTTATTGCTCTATTGTGCTTCTCTCGCTGAGTTATGCGCAGTGTGAGCAGAAAGGGTGAACTTGAGTGGAATTGTTATTTTCTGCTGAAATACATGAGGGAAACATCTCTCCTGTTGTTCCTCAGTACATTGTAGGGTCCCCCATAAGGAAATAGTTGATTTTACAATTTAACATGAAAACTCATTCAGACAGTGGGATGTCATTTTTTATTGCTCTATTGTGCTTCTCTCGCTGAGTTATGCGCAGTGTGAGCAGAAAGGGTGAACTTGAGTGGAATTGTTATTTTCTGCTGAAATACATGAGGGAAACATCTCTCCTGTTGTTCCTCACTACATTGTAGGTTCCCCCATAAGGAAATAGTTGAAATCTTTTTTTTGAAGGAGCAGCAGTGATATCTGTGCTGACTTACTCTGAAATAACTCTTTTTCTCCTGTTTCTGAGCTGAATTAAAGTCTCTATGCAAGAAAACAGAGCTGCACACAGCTTTACACTTGAATACTCATTCATACTCATCAGCCTGGAGGAATAAACAAAGCAAAACAAAGATTCAATTGAGACTGACAATAGAGGAACAACAGGAAAGATTTTTTCCTTATTTTTTTCAGCAGAGAATTACAATTCCATTCAAGTTCACCTTTTATGCTCGCAATGAGCATAAAGCACTTGTTTTCTTTCACAAATTCCTGAAATCACTAATTCAGTGCCCCCACTCCCCCCACACACATTGATTAAAGCAGATAACTATTGAAATATATATATATATATATATATATTTATATTTTTAATAAAATTATTCCAGTTATTGATGAAACAATTTCTCTCTTGTTTCAGTGGTGTCGATTCATTTACATGGTTGATTTGTTCTTATGCGTTTGGTGATGTGCAGTGGCACCATTACGCCTGTGGGTGGAGACACAGACCGTATGATGAATATCAGGTGACGATCGTTCACAGTCGACTCTCTGTTGGTCTGAGATTGAGGGGCACTGTGCGTATTCCGTTGCTTGATGAACACTGACCTGGTGTATTGTCAGTTTCATTTGAATCTTTGTTTTGCTATGTTTATTCCTCCAGGCTCATGTGTATGAATGAGTGTTCAAGTGTAAAGCTGTGTGCAGCTCTGTGCAGCTGTTGTCTTGCATGGAGACTTTCATTCAGCTCAGAAACAGGAGAAACAGAGTTCTTTCAGAGTAAGTCAGCACAGATATCACAGCTGCTCCTTCAAAAAAAAGACAACATCTCAACTTGTTGAGATAAGGCCCATAACCACAATAAAAGAAGAAATCCAAGTGGTTGAATGAGTTTTCTTTTCAAAATCTGTATGCGACTGTTTACTTTCATAGATGTCTTGATTCAGCTGAGGAACAAAAGAGAAAAAAAAATCCAACCTGTTATTCCACACAGAATACAATTTGCTCAATAAAAAATGCTGCTGCTTGAAGAAAAAAGACATCAAAGTGATGGAATGCGTGTTGAAACATTTGCAAAAGCTTTGAAGTCTGAAGTTGTGTTTGTAAACAGACTTTTAGGTCTGATGATCAAAGCCGTTCAAACGCTTTGAAGTCTGAAGTTGTTTGTAAACAGACTTGTAAGTCTGATTACAAACCAATTAAAGTGCTTCAGCAGCTGCTGGCGTTGCTGATGCTGCTTCTGCTGCTTGAATAACACTCAATTTACTGGGGAACATTAAAAAAGATATAAAACAAAAGCTCTTTATGAACACAGGAGGAGCAGAAAATATTTTTTCACGCCATGACTGATGACAGACCTCTGTTTATTCCTTCAGGCTCATGTGTATGAATGAGTGTTCAAGTGTAAAGCTGTGTGCAGCTGTGTGCAGCTGTTGTCTTGCATGGAGACTTTCATTCAGCTCAGAAACAGGAGAAACAGAGTTCTTTCAGAGTAAGTCAGCACAGATATCACAGCTGCTCCTTCAACAAAAAAGAAAACATCTCAACTTGTTGAGATAAGGCCCATAACCACAATAAAAGAAGAAAACCAAGTGGTTGAATGAGTTTTCTTTTCAAAATTTGTATGCGACTGTTTACTTTCATAGATGTCTTGATTCAGCTGAGGAACAAGAGAGAAAAAAAAATCCAACCTGTTATTCCACACAGAATACAATTTGCTCAATAAAAAATGCTGCTGCTTGAAGAAAACAGACATCAAAGTGATGGAATGCGTGTTGAAACATTTTCAAAAACTTTGAAGTCTGAAGTTGTTTGTAAACAGACTTTTAGGTCTGATGATCAAAGCCGTTCAAACGCTTTGAAGTCTGAAGTTGTTTGTAAACAGACTTGTAAGTCTGATTACAAACCAATTAAAGTGCTTCAGCAGCTGCTGGCGTTGCTGATGCTGCTTCTGCTGCTTGAATAACACTCAATTTACTGGGGAACATTAAAAAAGATATAAAAAAAAAACTCTTTATGAACACAGGAGGAGCAGAAAATATTTTTTCACGCCATTGACTGATGACAGACCTCTGTTTATTCCTTCAGGCTCATGTGTATGAATGAGTGTTCAAGTGTAAAGCTGTGTGCAGCTGTGTGCAGCTGTTGTCTTGCATGGAGACTTTCAATTCAGCTCAGAAACAGGAGAAACAGAGTTCTTTCAGAGTAAGTCAGCACAGATATCACAGCTGCTCCTTTAAAAAAAAAAAAAAAAACAACCTCTCAAATCGTTGAGATAAGGCCAATAAACACCATAAAGAATGACATCCTGACGTCTGAATGAGTTTTCATGTTAAATTCAGAATTCACCTTTTTCCTTGTTGGGGAACCTAAAATGTACTGAGGAACAACATGAGAGATGTTTCCCTCATGTATTGCAGCAGAGAATAACAACTCCATCCCTACCCTAACCCTACTTTCAGCCTTATCCTTAACCCTCATTCAATGCAAGTCTATGGGTTGACATTTCAACTTTGTCCTAGAGACATGGGGCCACTTGCTTTTTCATCAAGAGCCCCCAAAGAAGCGCACACGCCGAATTTGGGTCTTCTAGTACTTGAGGAACGCAGAAACCCTAACCCTAATTTCAACTAACCCTAACCCTAACCCTAGTTTCAGCCTTAACGTTAACCCTAATTCAATGCAAGTCTATGGGGTGAAATTTCAACTTTGTCCTAGAGACATGGGACCATTTGCTTTTTCATCAGGAGCCCCCAAGAAGTGTCCACGCAAAATTTGGGGTTTCTAATACTTGAGGAAGGCAGAAACCCTAACCCTAATTTCAACTAACCCTAACCCTAACCCTAGTTTCAGCCTTAACGTTAACCCTAATTGAATGCAAGTCTATGGGGTGAAATTTCAACTTTGTCCTAGAGACATGGGGCCACTTGCTATTTCATCAAGAGCCCCAAAGAAGCGCCCACGCCAAATTTGGGGTTTCTAATACTTGAAGAACGCAGAAACCCTAACCCTAATTTCAGCTAACCCTAAACCTAACCCTAGTTTCAGCCTTATCGTTAACCCTAATTCAATTCAAGTCTGATGGGGTGAAAACTCATTCAGACAGTGGGATGTCATTTTTTATTGCTCTATTGTGCTTCTCTCGCTGAGTTATGCGCAGTATGAGCAGAAAGGGTGAACTTGAGTGGAATTGTTATTTTCTGCTGAAATACATGAGGGAAACATCTCTCCTGTTGTTCCTCAGTACATTGTAGGGTCCCCCATAAGGAAATAGTTGAATTCTCAATTTAACATAAAAACTCATTCAGACAGTGGGATGTCATTTTTTATTGCTCTATTGTGCTTCTCTCGCTGAGTTATGCGCAGTGTGAGCAGAAAGGGTGAACTTGAGTGGAATTGTTATTTTCTGCTGAAATACATGAGGGAAACATCTCTCCTGTTGTTCCTCAGTACATTGTAGGTTCCCCCATAAGGAAATAGTTTATTTTACAATTTAACATGAAAACTCATTCAGACAGTGGGATGTCATTTTTTATTGCTCTATTGTGCTTCTCTCGCTGAGTTATGCGCAGTGTGAGCAGAAAGGGTGAACTTGAGTGGAATTGTTATTTTCTGCTGAAATACATGAGGGAAACATCTCTCCTGTTATTCCTGAGTACATTGTAGGTCCCCCCATAAGGAAATAGTTGAATTCTCAATTTAACATGAAAACTCATTCAGACAGTGGGATGTCATTTTTTATTGCGCTATTGTGCTTCTCTCGCTGAGTTATGCGCAGTGTGAGCAGAAAGGGTGAACTTGAGTGGAATTGTTATTTTCTGCTGAAATACATGAGGGAAACATCTCTCCTGTTATTCCTGAGTACATTGTAGGTCCCCCCATAAGGAAATAGTTGAATTCTCAATTTAACATGAAAACTCATTCAGACAGTGGGATGTCATTTTTTATTGCGCTATTGTGCTTCTCTCGCTGAGTTATGCGCAGTGTGAGCAGAAAGGGTGAACTTGAGTGGAATTGTTATTTTCTGCTGAAATACATGAGGGAAACATCTCTCCTGTTGTTCCTGAGTACATTGTAGGGTCCCCCATAAGGAAATAGTTGATTTCTCAATTTAACATGAAAACTCATTCAGACAGTGGGATGTTATTTTTTATTGCTCTATTGTGCTTCTCTCGCTGAGTTATGCGCAGTGTGAGCAGAAAGGGTGAACTTGAGTGGAATTGTTATTTTCTGCTGAAATACATGAGGGAAACATCTCTCCTGTTATTCCTGAGTACATTGTAGGTACCCCCATAAGGAAATAGTTGAATTCTCAATTTAACATGAAAACTCATTCAGACAGTGGGATGTCATTTTTTATTGCTCTATTGTGCTTCTCTCGCTGAGTTATGCGCAGTGTGAGCAGAAAGGGTGAACTTGAGTGGAATTGTTATTTTCTGCTGAAATACATGAGGGAAACATCTCTCCTGTTATTCCTGAGTACATTGTAGGTCCCCCCATAAGGAAATAGTTGAATTCTCAATTTAACATAAAAACTCATTCAGACAGTGGGATGTCATTTTTTATTGCTCTATTGTGCTTCTCTCGCTGAGTTATGCGCAGTGTGAGCAGAAAGGGTGAACTTGAGTGGAATTGTTATTTTCTGCTGAAATACATGAGGGAAACATCTCTCCTGTTGTTACTCAGTACATTGTAGGGTCCCCCATAAGGAAATAGTTGAATACTCAATTTAACATGAAAACTCATTCAGACAGTGGGATGTCATTTTTTATTGCTCTATTGTGCTTCTCTCGCTGAGTTATGCGCAGTGTGAGCAGAAAGGGTGAACTTGAGTGGAATTGTTATTTTCTGCTGAAATACATGAGGGAAACATCTCTCCTGTTATTCCTGAGTACATTGTAGGTCCCCCCATAAGGAAATAGTTGAATTCTCAATTTAACATGAAAACTCATTCAGACAGTGGGATGTCATTTTTTATTGCTCTATTGTGCTTCTCTCGCTGAGTTATGCGCAGTGTGAGCAGAAAGGGTGAACTTGAGTGGAATTGTTATTTTCTGCTGAAATACAATGAGGGAAACATCTCTCCTGTTGTTCCTCAGTACATTGTAGGTTCCCCCATAAGGAAATAGTTGAATTCTCAATTTAACATGAAAACTCATTCAGACAGTGGGATGTCATTTTTTATTGCGCTATTGTGCTTCTCTCGCTGAGTTATGCGCAGTGTGAGCAGAAAGGGTGAACTTGAGTGGAATTGTTATTTTCTGCTGAAATACATGAGGGAAACATCTCTCCTGTTGTTCCTCAGTACATTGTAGGTTCCCCCATAAGGAAATAGTTGAATTCTCAATTTAACATGAAAACTCATTCAGACAGTGGGATGTCATTTTTTATTGCTCTATTGTGCTTCTCTCGCTGAGTTATGCGCAGTGTGAGCAGAAAGGGTGAACTTGAGTGGAATTGTTATTTTCTGCTGAAATACATGAGGGAAACATCTCTCCTGTTATTCCTGAGTACATTGTAGGTCCCCCCATAAGGAAATAGTTGAATTCTCAATTTAACATGAAAACTCATTCAGACAGTGGGATGTCATTTTTTATTGCGCTATTGTGCTTCTCTCGCTGAGTTATGCGCAGTGTGAGCAGAAAGGGTGAACTTGAGTGGAATTGTTATTTTCTGCTGAAATACATGAGGGAAACATCTCTCCTGTTATTCCTGAGTACATTGTAGGTCCCCCCATAAGGAAATAGTTGAATTCTCAATTTAACATGAAAACTCATTCAGACAGTGGGATGTCATTTTTTATTGCGCTATTGTGCTTCTCTCGCTGAGTTATGCGCAGTGTGAGCAGAAAGGGTGAACTTGAGTGGAATTGTTATTTTCTGCAGAAATACATGAGGGAAACATCTCTCCTGTTGTTCCTCAGTACATTGTAGGGTCCCCCATAAGGAAATAGTTGATTTTACAATTTAACATGAAAACTCATTCAGACAGTGGGATGTCATTTTTTATTGCTCTATTGTGCTTCTCTCGCTGAGTTATGCGCAGTGTGAGCAGAAAGGGTGAACTTGAGTGGAATTGTTATTTTCTGCTGAAATACATGAGGGAAACATCTCTCCTGTTGTTCCTCAGTACATTGTAGGTTCCCCCATAAGGAAATAGTTGAATTCTCAATTTAACATGAAAACTCATTCAGACAGTGGGATGTCATTTTTTATTGCTCTATTGTGCTTCTCTCGCTGAGTTATGCGCAGTGTGAGCAGAAATGGTGAACTTGAGTGGAATTGTTATTTTCTGCTGAAATACATGAGGGAAACATCTCTCCTGTTGTTCCTCAGTACATTGTAGGTTCCCCCATAAGGAAATAATTGATTTTACAATTTAACATAAAAACTAATTCAGACAGTGGGATGTCATTTTTTATTGCTCTATTGTGCTTCTCTCGCTGAGTTATGCGCAGTGTGAGCAGAAAGGGTGAACTTGAGTGGAATTGTTATTTTCTGCTGAAATACATGAGGGAAACATCTCTCCTGTTGTTCCTCAGTACATTGTAGGTTCCCCCATAAGGAAATAGTTGAATACTCAATTTAACATGAAAACTCATTCAGACAGTGGGATGTCATTTTTTATTGCTCTATTGTGCTTCTCTCGCTGAGTTATGTGCAGTGTGAGCAGAAAGGGTGAACTTGAGTGGAATTGTTATTTTCTGCTGAAATAAATGAGGGAAACATCTCTCCTGTTGTTCCTCAGTACATTGTAGGTTCCCCCATAAGGAAATAGTTGAATTCTCAATTTAACATGAAAACTCATTCAGACAGTGGGATGTCATTTTTTATTGCTCTATTGTGCTTCTCTCGCTGAGTTATGCGCAGTGTGAGCAGAAAGGGTGAACTTGAGTGGAATTGTTATTTTCTGCTGAAATACATGAGGGAAACATCTCTCCTGTTGTTCCTCAGTACATTGTAGGGTCCCCCATAAGGAAATAATTGATTTTACAATTTAACATAAAAACTAATTCAGACAGTGGGATGTCATTTTTTATTGCTCTATTGTGCTTCTCTCGCTGAGTTATGCGCAGTGTGAGCAGAAAGGGTGAACTTGAGTGGAATTGTTATTTTCTGCTGAAATACATGAGGGAAACATCTCTCCTGTTGTTCCTCAGTACATTGTAGGTTCCCCCATAAGGAAATAGTTGAATACTCAATTTAACATGAAAACTCATTCAGACAGTGGGATGTCATTTTTTATTGCTCTATTGTGCTTCTCTCGCTGAGTTATGTGCAGTGTGAGCAGAAAGGGTGAACTTGAGTGGAATTGTTATTTTCTGCTGAAATAAATGAGGGAAACATCTCTCCTGTTGTTCCTCAGTACATTGTAGGTTCCCCCATAAGGAAATAGTGTAATTCTCAATTTAACATGAAAACTCATTCAGACAGTGGGATGTCATTTTTTATTGCTCTATTGTGCTTCTCTCGCTGAGTTACGCGCAGTGTGAGCAGAAAGGGTGAACTTGAGTGGAATTGTTATTTTCTGCTGAAATACATGAGGGAAACATCTCTCCTGTTGTTCCTCAGTACATTGTAGGGTCCCCCATAAGGAAATAATTGATTTTACAATTTAACATAAAAACTAATTCAGACAGTGGGATGTCATTTTTTATTGCTCTATTGTGCTTCTCTCGCTGAGTTATGCGCAGTGTGAGCAGAAAGGGTGAACTTGAGTGGAATTGTTATTTTCTGCTGAAATACATGAGGGAAACATCTCTCCTGTTGTTCCTCAGTACATTGTAGGTTCCCCCATAAGGAAATAGTTGAATACTCAATTTAACATGAAAACTCATTCAGACAGTGGGATGTCATTTTTTATTGCTCTATTGTGCTTCTCTCGCTGAGTTATGTGCAGTGTGAGCAGAAAGGGTGAACTTGAGTGGAATTGTTATTTTCTGCTGAAATAAATGAGGGAAACATCTCTCCTGTTGTTCCTCAGTACATTGTAGGTTCCCCCATAAGGAAATAGTTGAATTCTCAATTTAACATGAAAACTCATTCAGACAGTGGGATGTCATTTTTTATTGCTCTATTGTGCTTCTCTCGCTGAGTTATGTGCAGTGTGAGCAGAAAGGGTGAACTTGAGTGGAATTGTTATTTTCTGCTGAAATACATGAGGGAAACATCTCTCCTGTTGTTCCTCACTACATTGTAGGTTCCCCCATAAGGAAATAGTTGAAATCTTTTTTTTGAAGGAGCAGCAGTGATATCTGTGCTGACTTACTCTGAAATAACTCTTTTTCTCCTGTTTCTGAGCTGAATTAAAGTCTCTATGCAAGAAAACAGAGTTGCACACAGCTTTACACTTGAATACTCATTCATACTCATCAGCCTGGAGGAATAAACAAAGCAAAACAAAGATTCAATTGAGACTGACAATAGAGGAACAACAGGAAAGATTTTTTCCTTATTTTTTTCAGCAGAGAATTACAATTCCATTCAAGTTCACCTTTTATGCTCGCAATGAGCATAAAGCACTTGTTTTCTTTCACAAATTCCTGAAATCACTAATTCAGTGCCCCCACTCCCCCCACACACATTGATTAAAGCAGATAACTATTGAAATATATATATATATATATATATTTATATTTTTAATAAAATTATTCCAGTTATTGATGAAACAATTTCTCTCTTGTTTCAGTGGTGTCGATTCATTTACATGGTTGATTTGTTCTTATGCGTTTGGTGATGTGCAGTGGCACCATTACGCCTGTGGGTGGAGACACAGACCGTATGATGAATATCAGGTGACGATCGTTCACAGTCGACTCTCTGTTGGTCTGAGATTGAGGGGCACTGTGCGTATTCCGTTGCTTGATGAACACTGACCTGGTGTATTGTCAGTTTCATTTGAATCTTTGTTTTGCTATGTTTATTCCTCCAGGCTCATGTGTATGAATGAGTGTTCAAGTGTAAAGCTGTGTGCAGCTCTGTGCAGCTGTTGTCTTGCATGGAGACTTTCATTCAGCTCAGAAACAGGAGAAACAGAGTTCTTTCAGAGTAAGTCAGCACAGATATCACAGCTGCTCCTTCAAAAAAAAGACAACATCTCAACTTGTTGAGATAAGGCCCATAACCACAATAAAAGAAGAAATCCAAGTGGTTGAATGAGTTTTCTTTTCAAAATCTGTATGCGACTGTTTACTTTCATAGATGTCTTGATTCAGCTGAGGAACAAAAGAGAAAAAAAAATCCAACCTGTTATTCCACACAGAATACAATTTGCTCAATAAAAAATGCTGCTGCTTGAAGAAAAAAGACATCAAAGTGATGGAATGCGTGTTGAAACATTTGCAAAAGCTTTGAAGTCTGAAGTTGTGTTTGTAAACAGACTTTTAGGTCTGATGATCAAAGCCGTTCAAACGCTTTGAAGTCTGAAGTTGTTTGTAAACAGACTTGTAAGTCTGATTACAAACCAATTAAAGTGCTTCAGCAGCTGCTGGCGTTGCTGATGCTGCTTCTGCTGCTTGAATAACACTCAATTTACTGGGGAACATTAAAAAAGATATAAAACAAAAGCTCTTTATGAACACAGGAGGAGCAGAAAATATTTTTTCACGCCATGACTGATGACAGACCTCTGTTTATTCCTTCAGGCTCATGTGTATGAATGAGTGTTCAAGTGTAAAGCTGTGTGCAGCTGTGTGCAGCTGTTGTCTTGCATGGAGACTTTCATTCAGCTCAGAAACAGGAGAAACAGAGTTCTTTCAGAGTAAGTCAGCACAGATATCACAGCTGCTCCTTCAACAAAAAAGAAAACATCTCAACTTGTTGAGATAAGGCCCATAACCACAATAAAAGAAGAAAACCAAGTGGTTGAATGAGTTTTCTTTTCAAAATTTGTATGCGACTGTTTACTTTCATAGATGTCTTGATTCAGCTGAGGAACAAGAGAGAAAAAAAAATCCAACCTGTTATTCCACACAGAATACAATTTGCTCAATAAAAAATGCTGCTGCTTGAAGAAAACAGACATCAAAGTGATGGAATGCGTGTTGAAACATTTTCAAAAACTTTGAAGTCTGAAGTTGTTTGTAAACAGACTTTTAGGTCTGATGATCAAAGCCGTTCAAACGCTTTGAAGTCTGAAGTTGTTTGTAAACAGACTTGTAAGTCTGATTACAAACCAATTAAAGTGCTTCAGCAGCTGCTGGCGTTGCTGATGCTGCTTCTGCTGCTTGAATAACACTCAATTTACTGGGGAACATTAAAAAAGATATAAAAAAAAAACTCTTTATGAACACAGGAGGAGCAGAAAATATTTTTTCACGCCATTGACTGATGACAGACCTCTGTTTATTCCTTCAGGCTCATGTGTATGAATGAGTGTTCAAGTGTAAAGCTGTGTGCAGCTGTGTGCAGCTGTTGTCTTGCATGGAGACTTTCAATTCAGCTCAGAAACAGGAGAAACAGAGTTCTTTCAGAGTAAGTCAGCACAGATATCACAGCTGCTCCTTTAAAAAAAAAAAAAAAAAAACCTCTCAAATCGTTGAGATAAGGCCAATAAACACCATAAAGAATGACATCCTGACGTCTGAATGAGTTTTCATGTTAAATTCAGAATTCACCTTTTTCCTTGTTGGGGAACCTAAAATGTACTGAGGAACAACATGAGAGATGTTTCCCTCATGTATTGCAGCAGAGAATAACAACTCCATCCCTACCCTAACCCTACTTTCAGCCTTATCCTTAACCCTCATTCAATGCAAGTCTATGGGTTGACATTTCAACTTTGTCCTAGAGACATGGGGCCACTTGCTTTTTCATCAAGAGCCCCCAAAGAAGCGCACACGCCGAATTTGGGTCTTCTAGTACTTGAGGAACGCAGAAACCCTAACCCTAATTTCAACTAACCCTAACCCTAACCCTAGTTTCAGCCTTAACGTTAACCCTAATTCAATGCAAGTCTATGGGGTGAAATTTCAACTTTGTCCTAGAGACATGGGACCATTTGCTTTTTCATCAGGAGCCCCCAAGAAGTGTCCACGCAAAATTTGGGGTTTCTAATACTTGAGGAAGGCAGAAACCCTAACCCTACTTTCAACTAACCCTAACCCTAACCCTAGTTTCAGCCTTAACGTTAACCCTAATTGAATGCAAGTCTAGGGGGTGAAATTTCAACTTTGTCCTAGAGACATGGGGCCACTTGCTATTTCATCAAGAGCCCCAAAGAAGCGCCCACGCCAAATTTGGGGTTTCTAATACTTGAAGAACGCAGAAACCCTAACCCTAATTTCAGCTAACCCTAACCCTAACCCTAGTTTCAGCCTTATCGTTAACCCTAATTCAATTCAAGTCTGATGGGGTGAAAACTCATTCAGACAGTGGGATGTCATTTTTTATTGCTCTATTGTGCTTCTCTCGCTGAGTTATGCGCAGTATGAGCAGAAAGGGTGAACTTGAGTGGAATTGTTATTTTCTGCTGAAATACATGAGGGAAACATCTCTCCTGTTGTTCCTCAGTACATTGTAGGGTCCCCCATAAGGAAATAGTTGAATTCTCAATTTAACATAAAAACTCATTCAGACAGTGGGATGTCATTTTTTATTGCTCTATTGTGCTTCTCTCGCTGAGTTATGCGCAGTGTGAGCAGAAAGAGTGAACTTGAGTGGAATTGTTATTTTCTGCTGAAATACATGAGGGAAACATCTCTCCTGTTGTTCCTCAGTACATTGTAGGTTCCCCCATAAGGAAATAGTTTATTTTACAATTTAACATGAAAACTCATTCAGACAGTGGGATGTCATTTTTTATTGCTCTATTGTGCTTCTCTCGCTGAGTTATGCGCAGTGTGAGCAGAAAGGGTGAACTTGAGTGGAATTGTTATTTTCTGCTGAAATACATGAGGGAAACATCTCTCCTGTTATTCCTGAGTACATTGTAGGTCCCCCCATAAGGAAATAGTTGAATTCTCAATTTAACATGAAAACTCATTCAGACAGTGGGATGTCATTTTTTATTGCGCTATTGTGCTTCTCTCGCTGAGTTATGCGCAGTGTGAGCAGAAAGGGTGAACTTGAGTGGAATTGTTATTTTCTGCTGAAATACATGAGGGAAACATCTCTCCTGTTATTCCTGAGTACATTGTAGGTCCCCCCATAAGGAAATAGTTGAATTCTCAATTTAACATGAAAACTCATTCAGACAGTGGGATGTCATTTTTTATTGCGCTATTGTGCTTCTCTCGCTGAGTTATGCGCAGTGTGAGCAGAAAGGGTGAACTTGAGTGGAATTGTTATTTTCTGCTGAAATACATGAGGGAAACATCTCTCCTGTTGTTCCTCAGTACATTGTAGGGTCCCCCATAAGGAAATAGTTGATTTCTCAATTTAACATGAAAACTCATTCAGACAGTGGGATGTTATTTTTTATTGCTCTATTGTGCTTCTCTCGCTGAGTTATGCGCAGTGTGAGCAGAAAGGGTGAACTTGAGTGGAATTGTTATTTTCTGCTGAAATACATGAGGGAAACATCTCTCCTGTTATTCCTGAGTACATTGTAGGTACCCCCATAAGGAAATAGTTGAATTCTCAATTTAACATGAAAACTCATTCAGACAGTGGGATGTCATTTTTTATTGCTCTATTGTGCTTCTCTCGCTGAGTTATGCGCAGTGTGAGCAGAAAGGGTGAACTTGAGTGGAATTGTTATTTTCTGCTGAAATACATGAGGGAAACATCTCTCCTGTTATTCCTGAGTACATTGTAGGTCCCCCCATAAGGAAATAGTTGAATTCTCAATTTAACATGAAAACTCATTCAGACAGTGGGATGTCATTTTTTATTGCTCTATTGTGCTTCTCTCGCTGAGTTATGCGCAGTGTGAGCAGAAAGGGTGAACTTGAGTGGAATTGTTATTTTCTGCTGAAATACATGAGGGAAACATCTCTCCTGTTGTTACTCAGTACATTGTAGGGTCCCCCATAAGGAAATAGTTGAATACTCAATTTAACATGAAAACTCATTCAGACAGTGGGATGTCATTTTTTATTGCTCTATTGTGCTTCTCTCGCTGAGTTATGCGCAGTGTGAGCAGAAAGGGTGAACTTGAGTGGAATTGTTATTTTCTGCTGAAATACATGAGGGAAACATCTCTCCTGTTATTCCTGAGTACATTGTAGGTCCCCCCATAAGGAAATAGTTGAATTCTCAATTTAACATGAAAACTCATTCAGACAGTGGGATGTCATTTTTTATTGCTCTATTGTGCTTCTCTCGCTGAGTTATGCGCAGTGTGAGCAGAAAGGGTGAACTTGAGTGGAATTGTTATTTTCTGCTGAAATACAATGAGGGAAACATCTCTCCTGTTGTTCCTCAGTACATTGTAGGTTCCCCCATAAGGAAATAGTTGAATTCTCAATTTAACATGAAAACTCATTCAGACAGTGGGATGTCATTTTTTATTGCGCTATTGTGCTTCTCTCGCTGAGTTATGCGCAGTGTGAGCAGAAAGGGTGAACTTGAGTGGAATTGTTATTTTCTGCTGAAATACATGAGGGAAACATCTCTCCTGTTGTTCCTCAGTACATTGTAGGTTCCCCCATAAGGAAATAGTTGAATTCTCAATTTAACATGAAAACTCATTCAGACAGTGGGATGTCATTTTTTATTGCTCTATTGTGCTTCTCTCGCTGAGTTATGCGCAGTGTGAGCAGAAAGGGTGAACTTGAGTGGAATTGTTATTTTCTGCTGAAATACATGAGGGAAACATCTCTCCTGTTATTCCTGAGTACATTGTAGGTCCCCCCATAAGGAAATAGTTGAATTCTCAATTTAACATGAAAACTCATTCAGACAGTGGGATGTCATTTTTTATTGCGCTATTGTGCTTCTCTCGCTGAGTTATGCGCAGTGTGAGCAGAAAGGGTGAACTTGAGTCGAATTGTTATTTTCTGCTGAAATACATGAGGGAAACATCTCTCCTGTTATTCCTGAGTACATTGTAGGTCCCCCCATAAGGAAATAGTTGAATTCTCAATTTAACATGAAAACTCATTCAGACAGTGGGATGTCATTTTTTATTGCGCTATTGTGCTTCTCTCGCTGAGTTATGCGCAGTGTGAGCAGAAAGGGTGAACTTGAGTGGAATTGTTATTTTCTGCTGAAATACATGAGGGAAACATCTCTCCTGTTGTTCCTCAGTACATTGTAGGGTCCCCCATAAGGAAATAGTTGATTTTACAATTTAACATGAAAACTCATTCAGACAGTGGGATGTCATTTTTTATTGCTCTATTGTGCTTCTCTCGCTGAGTTATGCGCAGTGTGAGCAGAAAGGGTGAACTTGAGTGGAATTGTTATTTTCTGCTGAAATACATGAGGGAAACATCTCTCCTGTTATTCCTGAGTACATTGTAGGTCCCCCCATAAGGAAATAGTTGAATTCTCAATTTAACATAAAAACTCATTCAGACAGTGGGATGTCATTTTTTATTGCTCTATTGTGCTTCTCTCGCTGAGTTATGCGCAGTGTGAGCAGAAAGGGTGAACTTGAGTGGAATTGTTATTTTCTGCTGAAATACATGAGGGAAACATCTCTCCTGTTGTTCCTCAGTACATTGTAGGTTCCCCCATAAGGAAATAGTTGAATTCTCAATTTAACATGAAAACTCATTCAGACAGTGGGATGTCATTTTTTATTGCTCTATTGTGCTTCTCTCGCTGAGTTATGCGCAGTGTGAGCAGAAATGGTGAACTTGAGTGGAATTGTTATTTTCTGCTGAAATACATGAGGGAAACATCTCTCCTGTTGTTCCTCAGTACATTGTAGGTTCCCCCATAAGGAAATAATTGATTTTACAATTTAACATAAAAACTAATTCAGACAGTGGGATGTCATTTTTTATTGCTCTATTGTGCTTCTCTCGCTGAGTTATGCGCAGTGTGAGCAGAAAGGGTGAACTTGAGTGGAATTGTTATTTTCTGCTGAAATACATGAGGGAAACATCTCTCCTGTTGTTCCTCAGTACATTGTAGGTTCCCCCATAAGGAAATAGTTGAATACTCAATTTAACATGAAAACTCATTCAGACAGTGGGATGTCATTTTTTATTGCTCTATTGTGCTTCTCTCGCTGAGTTATGTGCAGTGTGAGCAGAAAGGGTGAACTTGAGTGGAATTGTTATTTTCTGCTGAAATAAATGAGGGAAACATCTCTCCTGTTGTTCCTCAGTACATTGTAGGTTCCCCCATAAGGAAATAGTTGAATTCTCAATTTAACATGAAAACTCATTCAGACAGTGGGATGTCATTTTTTATTGCTCTATTGTGCTTCTCTCGCTGAGTTATGCGCAGTGTGAGCAGAAAGGGTGAACTTGAGTGGAATTGTTATTTTCTGCTGAAATACATGAGGGAAACATCTCTCCTGTTGTTCCTCAGTACATTGTAGGGTCCCCCATAAGGAAATAATTGATTTTACAATTTAACATAAAAACTAATTCAGACAGTGGGATGTCATTTTTTATTGCTCTATTGTGCTTCTCTCGCTGAGTTATGCGCAGTGTGAGCAGAAAGGGTGAACTTGAGTGGAATTGTTATTTTCTGCTGAAATACATGAGGGAAACATCTCTCCTGTTGTTCCTCAGTACATTGTAGGTTCCCCCATAAGGAAATAGTTGAATACTCAATTTAACATGAAAACTCATTCAGACAGTGGGATGTCATTTTTTATTGCTCTATTGTGCTTCTCTCGCTGAGTTATGTGCAGTGTGAGCAGAAAGGGTGAACTTGAGTGGAATTGTTATTTTCTGCTGAAATAAATGAGGGAAACATCTCTCCTGTTGTTCCTCAGTACATTGTAGGTTCCCCCATAAGGAAATAGTGTAATTCTCAATTTAACATGAAAACTCATTCAGACAGTGGGATGTCATTTTTTATTGCTCTATTGTGCTTCTCTCGCTGAGTTACGCGCAGTGTGAGCAGAAAGGGTGAACTTGAGTGGAATTGTTATTTTCTGCTGAAATACATGAGGGAAACATCTCTCCTGTTGTTCCTCAGTACATTGTAGGGTCCCCCATAAGGAAATAATTGATTTTACAATTTAACATAAAAACTAATTCAGACAGTGGGATGTCATTTTTTATTGCTCTATTGTGCTTCTCTCGCTGAGTTATGCGCAGTGTGAGCAGAAAGGGTGAACTTGAGTGGAATTGTTATTTTCTGCTGAAATACATGAGGGAAACATCTCTCCTGTTGTTCCTCAGTACATTGTAGGTTCCCCCATAAGGAAATAGTTGAATACTCAATTTAACATGAAAACTCATTCAGACAGTGGGATGTCATTTTTTATTGCTCTATTGTGCTTCTCTCGCTGAGTTATGTGCAGTGTGAGCAGAAAGGGTGAACTTGAGTGGAATTGTTATTTTCTGCTGAAATAAATGAGGGAAACATCTCTCCTGTTGTTCCTCAGTACATTGTAGGTTCCCCCATAAGGAAATAGTTGAATTCTCAATTTAACATGAAAACTCATTCAGACAGTGGGATGTCATTTTTTATTGCTCTATTGTGCTTCTCTCGCTGAGTTATGTGCAGTGTGAGCAGAAAGGGTGAACTTGAGTGGAATTGTTATTTTCTGTTGAAATACATGAGGGAAACATCTCTCCTGTTGTTCCTCAGTACATTGTAGGTTCCCCCATAAGGAAATAGTTGAATTCTCAATTTAACATGAAAACTCATTCAGACAGTGGGATGTCATTTTTTATTGCTCTATTGTGCTTCTCTCGCTGAGTTATGCGCAGTGTGAGCAGAAAGGGTGAACTTGAGTGGAATTGTTATTTTCTGCTGAAATACATGAGGGAAACATCTCTCCTGTTGTTCCTCACTACATTGTAGGTTCCCCCATAAGGAAATAGTTGAAATCTTTTTTTTGAAGGAGCAGCAGTGATATCTGTGCTGACTTACTCTGAAATAACTCTTTTTCTCCTGTTTCTGAGCTGAATTAAAGTCTCTATGCAAGAAAACAGAGCTGCACACAGCTTTACACTTGAATACTCATTCATACTCATCAGCCTGGAGGAATAAACAAAGCAAAACAAAGATTCAATTGAGACTGACAATAGAGGAACAACAGGAAAGATTTTTTCCTTATTTTTTTCAGCAGAGAATTACAATTCCATTCAAGTTCACCTTTTATGCTCGCAATGAGCATAAAGCACTTGTTTTCTTTCACAAATTCCTGAATTCACTAATTCAGTGCCCCCACTCCCCCCACACACATTGATTAAAGCAGATAACTATTGAAATATATATATATATATATATATTTATATTTTTAATAAAATTATTCCAGTTATTGATGAAACAATTTCTCTCTTGTTTCAGTGGTGTCGATTCATTTACATGGTTGATTTGTTCTTATGCGTTTGGTGATGTGCAGTGGCACCATTACGCCTGTGGGTGGAGACACAGACCGTATGATGAATATCAGGTGACGATCGTTCACAGTCGACTCTCTGTTGGTCTGAGATTGAGGGGCACTGTGCGTATTCCGTTGCTTGATGAACACTGACCTGGTGTATTGTCAGTTTCATTTGAATCTTTGTTTTGCTATGTTTATTCCTCCAGGCTCATGTGTATGAATGAGTGTTCAAGTGTAAAGCTGTGTGCAGCTCTGTGCAGCTGTTGTCTTGCATGGAGACTTTCATTCAGCTCAGAAACAGGAGAAACAGAGTTCTTTCAGAGTAAGTCAGCACAGATATCACAGCTGCTCCTTCAAAAAAAAGACAACATCTCAACTTGTTGAGATAAGGCCCATAACCACAATAAAAGAAGAAATCCAAGTGGTTGAATGAGTTTTCTTTTCAAAATCTGTATGCGACTGTTTACTTTCATAGATGTCTTGATTCAGCTGAGGAACAAAAGAGAAAAAAAAATCCAACCTGTTATTCCACACAGAATACAATTTGCTCAATAAAAAATGCTGCTGCTTGAAGAAAAAAGACATCAAAGTGATGGAATGCGTGTTGAAACATTTGCAAAAGCTTTGAAGTCTGAAGTTGTTTGTAAACAGACTTGTAAGTCTGATTACAAACCAATTAAAGTGCTTCAGCAGCTGCTGGCGTTGCTGATGCTGCTTCTGCTGCTTGAATAACACTCAATTTACTGGGGAACATTAAAAAAGATATAAAACAAAAGCTCTTTATGAACACAGGAGGAGCAGAAAATATTTTTTCACGCCATGACTGATGACAGACCTCTGTTTATTCCTTCAGGCTCATGTGTATGAATGAGTGTTCAAGTGTAAAGCTGTGTGCAGCTGTGTGCAGCTGTTGTCTTGCATGGAGACTTTCATTCAGCTCAGAAACAGGAGAAACAGAGTTCTTTCAGAGTAAGTCAGCACAGATATCACAGCTGCTCCTTCAACAAAAAAGAAAACATCTCAACTTGTTGAGATAAGGCCCATAACCACAATAAAAGATGAAAACCAAGTGGTTGAATGAGTTTTCTTTTCAAAATTTGTATGCGACTGTTTACTTTCATAGATGTCTTGATTCAGCTGAGGAACAAGAGAGAAAAAAAAATCCAACCTGTTATTCCACACAGAATACAATTTGCTCAATAAAAAATGCTGCTGCTTGAAGAAAACAGACATCAAAGTGATGGAATGCGTGTTGAAACATTTTCAAAAACTTTGAAGTCTGAAGTTGTTTGTAAACAGACTTTTAGGTTTGATGATCAAAGCCGTTCAAACGCTTTGAAGTCTGAAGTTGTTTGTAAACAGACTTTTAGGTCTGATGATCAAAGCCGTTCAAACGCTTTGAAGTCTGAAGTTGTTTGTAAACAGACTTGTAAGTCTGATTACAAACCAATTAAAGTGCTTCAGCAGCTGCTGGCGTTGCTGATGCTGCTTCTGCTGCTTGAATAACACTCAATTTACTGGGGAACATTAAAAAAGATATAAAAAAAAAACTCTTTATGAACACAGGAGGAGCAGAAAATATTTTTTCACGCCATTGACTGATGACAGACCTCTGTTTATTCCTTCAGGCTCATGTGTATGAATGAGTGTTCAAGTGTAAAGCTGTGTGCAGCTGTGTGCAGCTGTTGTCTTGCATGGAGACTTTCATTCAGCTCAGAAACAGGAGAAACAGAGTTCTTTCAGAGTAAGTCAGCACAGATATCACAGCTGCTCCTTCAAAAAAAAAGACAACATCTCAACTTGTTGAGATAAGGCCCATAACCACAATAAAAAAAAGAAATCCAAATGGTTGAATGAGTTTTCTTTTCAAAATCTTTATGCGACTGTTTACTTTCATAGTTGTCTTGATTCAGCTGAGGAACAAGAGAGAAAAAAAAATCCAACCTGTTATTCCACACAGAATACAATTTGCTCAATAAAAAATGCTGCTGCTTGAAGAAAACAGACATCAAAGTGATGGAATGCGTGTTGAAACATTTTCAAAAACTTTGAAGTCTGAAGTTGTTTGTAAACAGACTTTTAGGTCTGATGATCAAAGCCGTTCAAACGCTTTGAAGTCTGAAGTTGTTTGTAAACAGACTTGTAAGTCTGATTACAAACCAATTAAAGTACTTCAGCAGCTGCTGGTGTTGCTGATGCTGCTTCTGCTGCTTGAATAACACTCAATTTACTGGGGAACATTAAAAAAGATATAAAAAAAAAACTCTTTATGAACACAGGAGGAGCAGAAAATATTTTTTCACGCCATGACTGATGACAGACCTCTGTTTATTCCTTCAGGCTCATGTGTATGAATGAGTGTTCAAGTGTAAAGCTGTGTGCAGCTGTGTGCAGCTGTTGTCTTGCATGGAGACTTTCAATTCAGCTCAGAAACAGGAGAAACAGAATTCTTTCAGAGTAAGTCAGCACAGATATCACTGCTGCTCCTTTAAAAAAAAAAAAAAAAACAACCTCTCAAATCGTTGAGATAAGGCCAATAAACACCATAAAGAATGACATCCTGACGTCTGAATGAGTTTTCATGTTAAATTCAGAATTCACCTTTTTCCTTGTTGGGGAACCTAAAATGTACTGAGGAACAACATGAGAGATGTTTCCCTCATGTATTCCAGCAGAGAATAACAACTCCATCCCTACCCTAACCCTACTTTCAGCCTTATCCTTAACCCTCATTCAATGCAAGTCTATGGGTTGACATTTCAACTTTGTCCTAGAGACATGGGGCCACTTGCTTTTTCATCAAGAGCCCCCAAAGAAGCGCACACGCCGAATTTGGGTATTCTAGTACTTGAGGAAGGCAGAAACCCTAACCCTAATTTCAACTAACCCTAACCCTAACCCTAGTTTCAGCCTTAACGTTAACCCTCATTCAATGCAAGTCTATGGGTTGACATTTCAACTTTGTCCTAGAGACATGGGGCCACTTGCTATTTCATCAAGAGCCCCAAAGAAGCGCCCACGCCAAATTTGGGGTTTCTAATACTTGAGGAAGGCAGAAACCCTAACCCTAATTTCAGCTAACTCTAACCCTAACCCTAGTTTCAGCCTTATCGTTAACCCTAATTCAATTCAAGTCTGATGGGGTGAAAACTCATTCAGACAGTGGGATGTCATTTTTTATTGCTCTATTGTGTTTCTCTCGCTGAGTTATGCGCAGTGTGAGCAGAAAGGGTGAACTTGAGTGGAATTGTTATTTTCTGCTGAAATACATGAGGGAAACATCTCTCCTGTTGTTCCTGAGTACATTGTAGGTTCCCCCATAAGGAAATAGTTGAATTCTCAATTTAACATGAAAACACATTCAGACAGTGGGATGTCATTTTTTATTGCTCTATTGTGTTTCTCTCGCTGAGTTATGCGCAGTGTGAGCAGAAAGGGTGAACTTGAGTGGAATTGTTATTTTCTGCTGAAATACATGAGGGAAACATCTCTCCTGTTATTCCTGAGTACATTGTAGGTCCCCCCATAAGGAAATAGTTGAATTCTAAATTTAACATAAAAACTCATTCAGACAGTGGGATGTCATTTTTTATTGCTCTATTGTGCTTCTCTCGCTGAGTTATGCGCAGTGTGAGCAGAAAGGGTGAACTTGAGTGGAATTGTTATTTTCTGCTGAAATACATGAGGGAAACATCTGTCCTGTTGTTCCTCAGTACATTGTAGGTTCCCCCATAAGGAAATAGTTGAATTCTCAATTTAACATAAAAACTCATTCAGACAGTGGGATGTCATTTTTTATTGCTCTATTGTGCTTCTCTCGCTGAGTTATGCGCAGTGTGAGCAGAAAGGGTGAACTTGAGTGGAATTGTTATTTTCTGCTGAAATACATGAGGGAAACATCTCTCCTGTTGTTCCTCAGTACATTGTAGGTTCCCCCATAAGGAAATAGTTGAATTCTCAATTTAACATGAAAACACATTCAGACAGTGGGATGTCATTTTTTATTGCTCTATTGTGTTTCTCTCGCTGAGTTATGCGCAGTGTGAGCAGAAAGGGTGAACTTGAGTGGAATTGTTATTTTCTGCTGAAATACATGAGGGAAACATCTCTCCTGTTATTCCTGAGTACATTGTAGGTCCCCCCATAAGGAAATAGTTGAATTCTAAATTTAACATAAAAACTCATTCAGACAGTGGGATGTCATTTTTTATTGCTCTATTGTGCTTCTCTCGCTGAGTTATGCGCAGTGTGAGCAGAAAGGGTGAACTTGAGTGGAATTGTTATTTTCTGCTGAAATACATGAGGGAAACATCTGTCCTGTTGTTCCTCAGTACATTGTAGGTTCCCCCATAAGGAAATAGTTGAATTCTCAATTTAACATAAAAACTCATTCAGACAGTGGGATGTCATTTTTTATTGCTCTATTGTGCTTCTCTCGCTGAGTTATGCGCAGTGTGAGCAGAAAGGGTGAACTTGAGTGGAATTGTTATTTTCTGCTGAAATACATGAGGGAAACATCTCTCCTGTTGTTCCTCAGTACATTGTAGGTTCCCCCATAAGGAAATAGTTGAATTCTCAATTTAACATGAAAACTCATTCAGACAGTGGGATGTCATTTTTTATTGCTCTATTGTGCTTCTCTCGCTGAGTTATGCGCAGTGTGAGCAGAAAGGGTGAACTTGAGTGGAATTGTTATTTTCTGCTGAAATACATGAGGGAAACATCTCTCCTGTTGTTCCTCAGTACATTGTAGGGTCCCCCATAAGGAAATAGTTGATTTTACAATTTAACATAAAAACTCATTCAGACAGTGGGATGTCATTTTTTATTGCTCTATTGTGCTTCTCTCGCTGAGTTATGCGCAGTGTGAGCAGAAAGGGTGAACTTGAGTGGAATTGTTATTTTCTGCTGAAATACATGAGGGAAACATCTCTCCTGTTGTTCCTGAGTACATTGTAGGTCCCCCCATAAGGAAATAGTTGAATTCTCAATTTAACATGAAAACTCATTCAGACAGTGGGATGTCATTTTTTATTGCTCTATTGTGCTTCTCTCGCTGAGTTATGCGCAGTGTGAGCAGAAAGGGTGAACTTGAGTGGAATTGTTATTTTCTGCTGAAATACATGAGGGAAACATCTCTCCTGTTGTTCCTCAGTACATTGTAGGTTCCCCCATAAGGAAATAGTTGAATTCTCAATTTAACATGAAAACTCATTCAGACAGTGGGATGTCATTTTTTATTGCTCTATTGTGCTTCTCTCGCTGAGTTATGCGCAGTGTGAGCAGAAAGGGTGAACTTGAGTGGAAGTGTTATTTTCTGCTGAAATACATGAGGGAAACATCTCTCCTGTTGTTCCTCAGTACATTGTAGGTTCCCCCATAAGGAAATAGTTGAATACTCAATTTAACATGAAAACTCATTCAGACAGTGGGATGTCATTTTTTATTGCTCTATTGTGCTTCTCTCGCTGAGTTATGCGCAGTGTGAGCAGAAAGGGTGAACTTGAGTGGAATTGTTATTTTCTGCTGAAATACATGAGGGAAACATCTCTCCTGTTGTTCCTCAGTACATTGTAGGTTCCCCCATAAGGTAATAGTTGAATTCTCAATTTAACATAAAAACTCATTCAGACAGTGGGATGTCATTTTTTATTGCTCTATTGTGCTTCTCTCGCTGAGTTATGCGCAGTGTGAGCAGAAAGGGTGAACTTGAGTGGAATTGTTATTTTCTGCTTAAATACATGAGGGAAACATCTCTCCTGTTGTTCCTCAGTACATTGTAGGGTCCCCCATAAGGAAATAGTTGATTTTACAATTTAACATAAAAACTCATTCAGACAGTGGGATGTCATTTTTTATTGCTCTATTGTGCTTCTCTCGCTGAGTTATGCGCAGTGTGAGCAGAAAGGGTGAACTTGAGTGGAATTGTTATTTTCTGCTGAAATACATGAGGGAAACATCTCTCCTGTTGTTCCTGAGTACATTGTAGGTCCCCCCATAAGGAAATAGTTGAATTCTCAATTTAACATGAAAACTCATTCAGACAGTGGGATGTCATTTTTTATTGCTCTATTGTGCTTCTCTCGCTGAGTTATGCGCAGTGTGAGCAGAAAGGGTGAACTTGAGTGGAATTGTTATTTTCTGCTGAAATACATGAGGGAAACATCTCTCCTGTTGTTCCTCAGTACATTGTAGGTTCCCCCATAAGGTAATAGTTGAATTCTCAATTTAACATAAAAACTCATTCAGACAGTGGGATGTCATTTTTTATTGCTCTATTGTGCTTCTCTCGCTGAGTTATGCGCAGTGTGAGCAGAAAGGGTGAACTTGAGTGGAATTGTTATTTTCTGCTTAAATACATGAGGGAAACATCTCTCCTGTTGTTCCTCAGTACATTGTAGGGTCCCCCATAAGGAAATAGTTGATTTTACAATTTAACATAAAAACTCATTCAGACAGTGGGATGTCATTTTTTATTGCTCTATTGTGCTTCTCTCGCTGAGTTATGCGCAGTGTGAGCAGAAAGGGTGAACTTGAGTGGAATTGTTATTTTCTGCTGAAATACATGAGGGAAACATCTCTCCTGTTGTTCCTGAGTACATTGTAGGTCCCCCCATAAGGAAATAGTTGAATTCTCAATTTAACATGAAAACTCATTCAGACAGTGGGATGTCATTTTTTATTGCTCTATTGTGCTTCTCTCGCTGAGTTATGCGCAGTGTGAGCAGAAAGGGTGAACTTGAGTGGAATTGTTATTTTCTGCTGAAATACATGAGGGAAACATCTCTCCTGTTGTTCCTCAGTACATTGTAGGTTCCCCCATAAGGAAATAGTTGAATTCTCAATTTAACATGAAAACTCATTCAGACAGTGGGATGTCATTTTTTATTGCTCTATTGTGCTTCTCTCGCTGAGTTATGCGCAGTGTGAGCAGAAAGGGTGAACTTGAGTGGAATTGTTATTTTCTGCTGAAATACATGAGGGAAACATCTCTCCTGTTGTTCCTCAGTACATTGTAGGTTCCCCCATAAGGTAATAGTTGAATTCTCAATTTAACATAAAAACTCATTCAGACAGTGGGATGTCATTTTTTATTGCTCTATTGTGCTTCTCTCGCTGAGTTATGCGCAGTGTGAGCAGAAAGGGTGAACTTGAGTGGAATTGTTATTTTCTGCTGAAATACATGAGGGAAACATCTCTCCTGTTGTTCCTCAGTACATTGTAGGTTCCCCCATAAGGAAATAGTTGAATTCTCAATTTAACATGAAAACTCATTCAGACAGTGGGATGTCATTTTTTATTGCTCTATTGTGCTTCTCTCGCTGAGTTATGCGCAGTGTGAGCAGAAAGGGTGAACTTGAGTGGAAGTGTTATTTTCTGCTGAAATACATGAGGGAAACATCTCTCCTGTTGTTCCTCAGTACATTGTAGGTTCCCCCATAAGGAAATAGTTGAATACTCAATTTAACATGAAAACTCATTCAGACAGTGGGATGTCATTTTTTATTGCTCTATTGTGCTTCTCTCGCTGAGTTATGCGCAGTGTGAGCAGAAAGGGTGAACTTGAGTGGAATTGTTATTTTCTGCTGAAATACATGAGGGAAACATCTCTCCTGTTGTTCCTCAGTACATTGTAGGTTCCCCCATAAGGTAATAGTTGAATTCTCAATTTAACATAAAAACTCATTCAGACAGTGGGATGTCATTTTTTATTGCTCTATTGTGCTTCTCTCGCTGAGTTATGCGCAGTGTGAGCAGAAAGGGTGAACTTGAGTGGAATTGTTATTTTCTGCTGAAATACATGAGGGAAACATCTCTCCTGTTGTTCCTCAGTACATTGTAGGTTCCCCCATAAGGTAATAGTTGAATTCTCAATTTAACATAAAAACTCATTCAGACAGTGGGATGTCATTTTTTATTGCTCTATTGTGCTTCTCTCGCTGAGTTATGCGCAGTGTGAGCAGAAAGGGTGAACTTGAGTGGAATTGTTATTTTCTGCTGAAATACATGAGGGAAACATCTCTCCTGTTGTTCCTCAGTACATTGTAGGGTCCCCCATAAGGAAATAGTTGATTTTACAATTTAACATAAAAACTCATTCAGACAGTGGGATGTCATTTTTTATTGCTCTATTGTGCTTCTCTCGCTGAGTTATGCGCAGTGTGAGCAGAAAGGGTGAACTTGAGTCGAATTGTTATTTTCTGCTGAAATACATGAGGGAAACATCTCTCCTGTTGTTCCTCAGTACATTGTAGGTTCCCCCATGAGGAAATAGTTGATTTCTCAATTTAACATGAAAACTCATTCAGACAGTGGGATGTCATTTTTTATTGCTCTATTGTGCTTCTCTCGCTGAGTTATGCGCAGTGTGAGCAGAAAGGGTGAACTTGAGTGGAAGTGTTATTTTCTGCTGAAATACATGAGGGAAACATCTCTCCTGTTGTTCCTCAGTACATTGTAGGTTCCCCCATAAGGAAATAGTTGAATACTCAATTTAACATGAAAACTCATTCAGACAGTGGGATGTCATTTTTTATTGCTCTATTGTGCTTCTCTCGCTGAGTTATGCGCAGTGTGAGCAGAAAGGGTGAACTTGAGTGGAATTGTTATTTTCTGCTGAAATACATGAGGGAAACATCTCTCCTGTTGTTCCTCAGTACATTGTAGGTTCCCCCATAAGGTAATAGTTGAATTCTCAATTTAACATAAAAACTCATTCAGACAGTGGGATGTCATTTTTTATTGCTCTATTGTGCTTCTCTCGCTGAGTTATGCGCAGTGTGAGCAGAAAGGGTGAACTTGAGTGGAATTGTTATTTTCTGCTGAAATACATGAGGGAAACATCTCTCCTGTTGTTCCTCAGTACATTGTAGGGTCCCCCATAAGGAAATAGTTGATTTTACAATTTAACATAAAAACTCATTCAGACAGTGGGATGTCATTTTTTATTGCTCTATTGTGCTTCTCTCGCTGAGTTATGCGCAGTGTGAGCAGAAAGGGTGAACTTGAGTCGAATTGTTATTTTCTGCTGAAATACATGAGGGAAACATCTCTCCTGTTGTTCCTCAGTACATTGTAGGTTCCCCCATGAGGAAATAGTTGATTTCTCAATTTAACATGAAAACTCATTCAGACAGTGGGATGTCATTTTTTATTGCTCTATTGTGCTTCTCTCGCTGAGTTATGCGCAGTGTGAGCAGAAAGGGTGAACTTGAGTGGAATTGTTATTTTCTGCTGAAATACATGAGGGAAACATCTCTCCTGTTGTTCCTCAGTACATTGTAGGTTCCCCCTTAAGGAAATAGTTGAATTCTCAATTTAACATGAAAACTCATTCAGACAGTGGGATGTCATTTTTTATTGCTCTATTGTGCTTCTCTCGCTGAGTTATGCGCAGTGTGAGCAGAAAGGGTGAACTTGAGTGGAATTGTTATTTTCTGCTGAAATACATGAGGGAAACATCTCTCCTGTTGTTCCTCAGTACATTGTAGGTTCCCCCATGAGGAAATAGTTGATTTCTCAATTTAACATGAAAACTCATTCAGACAGTGGGATGTCATTTTTTATTGCTCTATTGTGCTTCTCTCGCTGAGTTATGCGCAGTGTGAGCAGAAAGGGTGAACTTGAGTGGAATTGTTATTTTCTGCTGAAATACATGAGGGAAACATCTCTCCTGTTGTTCCTCAGTACATTGTAGGTTCCCCCTTAAGGAAATAGTTGAATTCTCAATTTAACATGAAAACTCATTCAGACAGTGGGATGTCATTTTTTTATTGCTCTATTGTGCTTCTCTCGCTGAGTTATGCGCAGTGTGAGCAGAAAGGGTGAACCTGAGTGGAATTGTTATTTTCTGCTGAAATACATGAGGGAAACATCTCTCCTGTTGTTCCTCAGTACATTGTAGGTTCCCCCATAAGGTAATAGTTGAATTCTCAATTTAACATAAAAACTCATTCAGACAGTGGGATGTCATTTTTTATTGCTCTATTGTGCTTCTCTCGCTGAGTTATGCGCAGTGTGAGCAGAAAGGGTGAACTTGAGTGGAATTGTTATTTTCTGCTGAAATACATGAGGGAAACATCTCTCCTGTTGTTCCTCAGTACATTGTAGGGTCCCCCATAAGGAAATAGTTGAAATCTTTTTTTTGAAGGAGCAGCAGTGATATCTGTGCTGACTTACTCTGAAATAACTCTTTTTCTCCTGTTTCTGAGCTGAATTAAAGTCTCTATGCAAGAAAACAGAGCTGCACACAGCTTTACACTTGAATACTCATTCATACTCATCAGCCTGGAGGAATAAACAAAGCAAAACAAAGATTCAAATGAGACTGACAATAGAGGAACAACAGGAAAGATTTTTTCCTTATTTTTTTCAGCAGAGAATTACAATTCCATTCAAGTTCACCTTTTATGCTCGCAATGAGCATAAAGCACTTGTTTTCTTTCACAAATTCCTGAATTCACTAATTCAGTGCCCCCACTCCCCCCACACACATTGATTAAAGCAGATAACTATTGAAATATATATATATATATATATATATATATATATATATATATATATATATTTATATTTTTAATAAAATTATTCCAGTTATTGATGAAACAATTTCTCTCTTGTTTCAGTGGTGTCGATTCATTTACATGGTTGATTTGTTCTTATGCGTTTGGTGATGTGCAGTGGCACCATTACGCCTGTGGGTGGAGACACAGACCGTATGATGAATATCAGGTGACGATCGTTCACAGTCGACTCTCTGTTGGTCTGAGATTGAGGGGCACTGTGCGTATTCCGTTGCTTGATGAACACTGACCTGGTGTATTGTCAGTTTCATTTGAATCTTTGTTTTGCTATGTTTATTCCTCCAGGCTCATGTGTATGAATGAGTGTTCAAGTGTAAAGCTGTGTGCAGCTCTGTGCAGCTGTTGTCTTGCATGGAGACTTTCATTCAGCTCAGAAACAGGAGAAACAGAGTTCTTTCAGAGTAAGTCAGCACAGATATCACAGCTGCTCCTTCAAAAAAAAGACAACATCTCAACTTGTTGAGATAAGGCCCATAACCACAATAAAAGAAGAAATCCAAGTGGTTGAATGAGTTTTCTTTTCAAAATCTGTATGCGACTGTTTACTTTCATAGATGTCTTGATTCAGCTGAGGAACAAAAGAGAAAAAAAAATCCAACCTGTTATTCCACACAGAATACAATTTGCTCAATAAAAAATGCTGCTGCTTGAAGAAAAAAGACATCAAAGTGATGGAATGCGTGTTGAAACATTTGCAAAAGCTTTGAAGTCTGAAGTTGTGTTTGTAAACAGACTTTTAGGTCTGATGATCAAAGCCGTTCAAACGCTTTGAAGTCTGAAGTTGTTTGTAAACAGACTTGTAAGTCTGATTACAAACCAATTAAAGTGCTTCAGCAGCTGCTGGCGTTGCTGATGCTGCTTCTGCTGCTTGAATAACACTCAATTTACTGGGGAACATTAAAAAAGATATAAAACAAAAGCTCTTTATGAACACAGGAGGAGCAGAAAATATTTTTTCACGCCATGACTGATGACAGACCTCTGTTTATTCCTTCAGGCTCATGTGTATGAATGAGTGTTCAAGTGTAAAGCTGTGTGCAGCTGTGTGCAGCTGTTGTCTTGCATGGAGACTTTCATTCAGCTCAGAAACAGGAGAAACAGAGTTCTTTCAGAGTAAGTCAGCACAGATATCACAGCTGCTCCTTCAACAAAAAAGAAAACATCTCAACTTGTTGAGATAAGGCCCATAACCACAATAAAAGAAGAAAACCAAGTGGTTGAATGAGTTTTCTTTTCAAAATTTGTATGCGACTGTTTACTTTCATAGATGTCTTGATTCAGCTGAGGAACAAGAGAGAAAAAAAAATCCAACCTGTTATTCCACACAGAATACAATTTGCTCAATAAAAAATGCTGCTGCTTGAAGAAAACAGACATCAAAGTGATGGAATGCGTGTTGAAACATTTTCAAAAACTTTGAAGTCTGAAGTTGTTTGTAAACAGACTTTTAGGTCTGATGATCAAAGCCGTTCAAACGCTTTGAAGTCTGAAGTTGTTTGTAAACAGACTTGTAAGTCTGATTACAAACCAATTAAAGTGCTTCAGCAGCTGCTGGCGTTGCTGATGCTGCTTCTGCTGCTTGAATAACACTCAATTTACTGGGGAACATTAAAAAAGATATAAAAAAAAAACTCTTTATGAACACAGGAGGAGCAGAAAATATTTTTTCACGCCATTGACTGATGACAGACCTCTGTTTATTCCTTCAGGCTCATGTGTATGAATGAGTGTTCAAGTGTAAAGCTGTGTGCAGCTGTGTGCAGCTGTTGTCTTGCATGGAGACTTTCATTCAGCTCAGAAACAGGAGAAACAGAGTTCTTTCAGAGTAAGTCAGCACAGATATCACAGCTGCTCCTTCAAAAAAAAAGACAACATCTCAACTTGTTGAGATAAGGCCCATAACCACAATAAAAAAAAGAAATCCAAATGGTTGAATGAGTTTTCTTTTCAAAATCTTTATGCGACTGTTTACTTTCATAGTTGTCTTGATTCAGCTGAGGAACAAGAGAGAAAAAAAAATCCAACCTGTTATTCCACACAGAATACAATTTGCTCAATAAAAAATGCTGCTGCTTGAAGAAAACAGACATCAAAGTGATGGAATGCGTGTTGAAACATTTTCAAAAACTTTGAAGTCTGAAGTTGTTTGTAAACAGACTTTTAGGTCTGATGATCAAAGCCGTTCAAACGCTTTGAAGTCTGAAGTTGTTTGTAAACAGACTTGTAAGTCTGATTACAAACCAATTAAAGTACTTCAGCAGCTGCTGGTGTTGCTGATGCTGCTTCTGCTGCTTGAATAACACTCAATTTACTGGGGAACATTAAAAAAGATATAAAAAAAAAACTCTTTATGAACACAGGAGGAGCAGAAAATATTTTTTCACGCCATGACTGATGACAGACCTCTGTTTATTCCTTCAGGCTCATGTGTATGAATGAGTGTTCAAGTGTAAAGCTGTGTGCAGCTGTGTGCAGCTGTTGTCTTGCATGGAGACTTTCAATTCAGCTCAGAAACAGGAGAAACAGAATTCTTTCAGAGTAAGTCAGCACAGATATCACTGCTGCTCCTTTAAAAAAAAAAAAAAAAACAACCTCTCAAATCGTTGAGATAAGGCCAATAAACACCATAAAGAATGACATCCTGACGTCTGAATGAGTTTTCATGTTAAATTCAGAATTCACCTTTTTCCTTGTTGGGGAACCTAAAATGTACTGAGGAACAACATGAGAGATGTTTCCCTCATGTATTGCAGGAGAGAATAACAACTCCATCCCAACCCTAACCCTACTTTCAGCCTTATCCTTAACCCTCATTCAATGCAAGTCTATGGGTTGACATTTCAACTTTGTCCTAGAGACATGGGGCCACTTGCTTTTTCATCAAGAGCCCCCAAAGAAGCGCACACGCCGAATTTGGGTCTTCTAGTACTTGAGGAACGCAGAAACCCTAACCCTAATTTCAACTAACCCTAACCCTAACCCTAGTTTCAGCCTTAACGTTAACCCTAATTCAATGCAAGTCTATGGGGTGAAATTTCAACTTTGTCCTAGAGACATGGGACCATTTTCTTTTTCATCAGGAGCCCCCAAGAAGTGTCCACGCAAAATTTGGAGTTTCTAATACTTGAGGAAGGCAGAAACCCTAACCCTAATTTCAACTAACCCTAACCCTAACACTAGTTTCAGCCTTAACGTTAACCCTAATTCAATGCAAGTCTATGGGGTGAAATTTCAACTTTGTCCTAGAGACATGGGGCCACTTGCTATTTCATCAAGAGCCCCAAAGAAGCGCCCACGCCAAATTTGGGGTTTCTAATACTTGAGGAACGCAGAAACCCTAACCCTAATTTCAGCTAACCCTAACCCTAACCCTAGTTTCAGCCTTATCGTTAACCCTAATTCAATTCAAGTCTGATGGGGTGAAAACTCATTCAGACAGTGGGATGTCATTTTTTATTGCTCTATTGTGCTTCTCTCGCTGAGTTATGCGCAGTTGTGAGCAGAAAGGGTGAACTTGAGTGGAATTGTTATTTTCTGCTGAAATACATGAGGGAAACATCTTTCCTGTTGTTCCTCAGTACATTGTAGGTTCCCCCATAAGGAAATAGTTGAATTCTCAATTTAACATGAAAACTCATTCAGACAGTGGGATGTCATTTTTTATTGCTCTATTGTGCTTCTCTCGCTGAGTTATGCGCAGTGTGAGCAGAAAGGGTGAACTTGAGTGGAATTGTTATTTTCTGCTGAAATACATGAGGGAAACATCTCTCCTGTTATTCCTGAGTACATTGTAGGTCCCCCCATAAGGAAATAGTTGAATTCTCAATTTAACATAAAAACTCATTCAGACAGTGGGATGTCATTTTTTATTGCTCTATTGTGCTTCTCTCGCTGAGTTATACGCAGTGTGAGCAGAAAGGGTGAACTTGAGTGGAATTGTTATTTTCTGCTGAAATACATGAGGGAAACATCTCTCCTGTTGTTCCTCAGTACATTGTAGGGTCCCCCATAAGGAAATAGTTGATTTTACAATTTAACATGAAAACTCATTCAGACAGTGGGATGTCATTTTTTATTGCTCTATTGTGCTTCTCTCGCTGAGTTATGCGCAGTGTGAGCAGAAAGGGTGAACTTGAGTGGAATTGTTATTTTCTGCTGAAATACATGAGGGAAACATCTCTCCTGTTGTTCCTCAGTACATTGTAGGTTCCCCCATAAGGAAATAGTTGAATTCTCAATTTAACATGAAAACTCATTCAGACAGTGTGATGTCATTTTTTATTGCTCTATTGTGCTTCCCTCGCTGAGTTATGCGCAGTGTGAGCAGAAAGGGTGAACTTGAGTGGAATTGTTATTTTCTGCTGAAATACATGAGGGAAACATCTCTCCTGTTATTCCTCAGTACATTGTAGGGTCCCCCCATAAGGAAATAGTTGATTTTACAATTTAACATTAAAACTCATTCAGACAGTGGGATGTCATTTTTTATTGCTCTATTGTGCTTCTCTCGCTGAGTTATGCGCAGTGTGAGCAGAAAGGGTGAACTTGAGTGGAATTGTTATTTTCTGCTGAAATACATGAGGGAAACATCTCTCCTGTTGTTCCTCAGTACATTGTAGGGTCCCCCATAAGGAAATAGTTGATTTTACAATTTAACATGAAAACTCATTCAGACAGTGGGATGTCATTTTTTATTGCTCTATTGTGCTTCTCTCGCTGAGTTATGCGCAGTGCGAGCAGAAAGGGTGAACTTGAGTGGAATTGTTATTTTCTGCTGAAATACATGAGGGAAACATCTCTCCTGTTGTTCCTCAGTACATTGTAGGGTCCCCCATAAGGAAATAGTTGATTTTACAATTTAACATGAAAACTCATTCAGACAGTGGGATGTCATTTTTTATTGCTCTATTGTGCTTCTCTCGCTGAGTTATGCGCAGTGTGAGCAGAAAGGGTGAACTTGAGTGGAATTGTTATTTTCTGCTGAAATACATGAGGGAAACATCTCTCCTGTTGTTCCTCAGTACATTGTAGGTTCCCCCATAAGGTAATAGTTGAATTCTCAATTTAACATAAAAACTCATTCAGACAGTGGGATGTCATTTTTTATTGCTCTATTGTGCTTCTCTCGCTGAGTTATGCGCAGTGTGAGCAGAAAGGGTGAACTTGAGTGGAATTGTTATTTTCTGCTGAAATACATGAGGGAAACATCTCTCCTGTTATTCCTGAGTACATTGTAGGTCCCCCCATAAGGAAATAGTTGAATTCTCAATTTAACATGAAAACTCATTCAGACAGTGGGATGTCATTTTTTATTGCTCTATTGTGCTTCTCTCGCTGAGTTATGCGCAGTGTGAGCAGAAAGAGTGAACTTGAGTGGAAGTGTTATTTTCTGCTGAAATACATGAGGGAAACATCTCTCCTGTTGTTCCTCAGTACATTGTAGGTTCCCCCATAAGGAAATCGTTGAAATCTTTTTTTTGAAGAAGCAGCAGTGATATCTGTGCTGACTTACTCTGAAATAACTCTTTTTCTCCTGTTTCTGAGCTGAATTAAAGTCTCTATGCAAGAAAACAGCTGCACTGAGCTGCACACAGCTTTACACTTCACTCATTCATACTCCTCAGCCTGGAGGAATAAACAAAGCAAAACAAAGATTCAAATGAGACTTACAATAGAGGAACAACAGGAAAGATTTTTTCCTTATTTTTTTCAGCAGAGAATTACAATTCCATTCAAGTTCACCTTTTATGCTCGCAATGAGCATAAAGCACTTGTTTTCTTTCACAAATTCCTGAATTCACTAATTCAGTGGCCCCACTCCCCCCACACACATTGATTAAAGCAGATAACTATTGAAATATATATATATAAATATTTTTTTTTTAATAAAATTATTCCATTTATTGATGAAACAATTTCTCTCTTGTTTCAGTGTTGTCGATTCATTTACATGGTTGATTTGTTCTTATGCGTTTGGTGATGTGCAGTGGCACCATTACGCCTGTGGGTGGAGACACAGACCGTATGATGAATATCAGGTGACGATGGTTCACAGTCGACTCTCTGTTGGTCTGAGATTGAGGGGCACTGTGCGTATTCCGTTGCTTGATGAACACTGACCTGGTGTATTGTCAGTTTCATTTGAATCTTTGTTTTGCTATGTTTATTCCTCCAGGCTCATGTGTATGAATGAGTGTTCAAGTGTAAAGCTGTGTGCAGCTCTGTGCAGCTGTTGTCTTGCATGGAGACTTTCATTCAGCTCAGAAACAGGAGAAACAGAGTTCTTTCAGAGTAAGTCAGCACAGATATCACTGCTGCTCCTTCAAAAAAAAGACAACATCTCAACTTGTTGAGATAAGGCCCATAACCACAATAAAAGAAGAAATCCAAGTGGTTGAATGAGTTTTCTTTTCAAAATCTGTATGCAACTGTTTACTTTCATAGATGTCTTGATTCAGATGAGGAACAAAAGAGAAAAAAAAAATCCAACCTGTTATTCCACACAGAATACAATTTGCTCAATAAAAAATGCTGCTGCTTGAAGAAAACAGACATCAAAGTGATGGAATGCGTGTTGAAACATTTGCAAAAGCTTTGAAGTCTGAAGTTGTGTTTGTAAACAGACTTTTAGGTCTGATGATCAAAGCCGTTCAAACGCTTTGAAGTCTGAAGTTGTTTGTAAACAGACTTTTAGGTCTGATGATCAAAGCCGTTCAAACGCTTTGAAGTCTGAAGTTGTTTGTAAACAGACTTGTAAGTCTGATTACAAACCAATTAAAGTGCTTCAGCAGCTGCTGGCGTTGCTGATGCTGCTTCTGCTGCTTGAATAACACTCAATTTACTGGGGAACATTAAAAAAGATATAAAAAAAAAAACTCTTTATGAACACAGGAGGAGCAGAAAATATTTTTTCACGCCATTGACTGATGACAGACCTCTGTTTATTCCTTCAGGCTCATGTGTATGAATGAGTGTTCAAGTGTAAAGCTGTGTGCAGCTGTGTGCAGCTGTTGTCTTGCATGGAGACTTTCATTCAGCTCAGAAACAGGAGAAACAGAGTTCTTTCAGAGTAAGTCAGCACAGATATCACAGCTGCTCCTTCAACAAAAAAGAAAACATCTCAACTTGTTGAGATAAGGCCCATAACCACAATAAAAGAAGAAATCCAAGTTGTTGAATGAGTTTTCTTTTCAAAATTTGTATGCGACTGTTTACTTTCATAGATGTCTTGATTCAGCTGAGGAACAAGAGAGAAAAAAAAATCCAACCTGTTATTCCACACAGAATACAATTTGCTCAATAAAAAATGCTGCTGCTTGAAGAAAACAGACATCAAAGTGATGGAATGTGTGTGCAAACATTTTCAAAAACTTTGAAGTCTGAAGTTGTTTGTAAACAGATTTTTAGGTCTGATGATCAAAGCCGTTCAAACGCTTTGAAGTCTGAAGTTGTTTGTAAACAGACTTGTAAGTCTGATTACAAACCAATTAAAGTGCTTCAGCAGCTGCTGGCGTTGCTGATGCTGCTTCTGCTGCTTGAATAACACTCAATTTACTGGGGAACATTAAAAAAGATATAAAACAAAAACTCTTTATGAACACAGGAGGAGCAGAAAATATTTTTTCACGCCATGACTGATGACAGACCTCTGTTTATTCCTTCAGGCTCATGTGTATGAATGAGTGTTCAAGTGTAAAGCTGTGTGCAGCTGTGTGCAGCTGTTGTCTTGCATGGAGAGTTTCATTCAGCTCAGAAACAGGAGAAACAGAATTCTTTCAGAGTAAGTCAGCACAGATATCACTGCTGCTCCTTTAAAAAAAAAAAAAAAACAACCTCTCAAATCGTTGAGATAAGGCCAATAAACATCATAAAAATGACATCCTGACGTCTGAATGAGTTTTCATTTTAAATTCAGAATTCACCTTTTTCCTTGTTGGGGAACCTAAAATGTACTGAGGAACAACATGAGAGATGTTTCCCTCATGTATTCCAGCAGAGAATAACAACTCCATCCCTACCCTAACCCTACTTTCAGCCTTATTCTTAACCCTCATTCAAAGCAAGTCTATGGGTTGACATTTCAACTTTGTCCTAGAGACATGGGGGAACTTGCTATTTCATCAAGAGCCCCAAAGAAGCGCCCACGCCAAATTTGGGGTTTCTAATACTTGAGGAAGGCAGAAACCCTAACCCTAATTACAGCTAACTCTAACCCTAACCCTAGTTTCAGCCTTATCGTTAACCCTAATTCAATTCAAGTCTGATGGGGTGAAAACTCATTCAGACAGTGGGATGTCATTTTTTATTGCTCTATTGTGCTTTTCTCGCTGAGTTATGCGCAGTGTGAGCAGAAAGGGTGAACTTGAGTGGAATTGTTATTTTCTGCTGAAATACATGAGGGAAACATCTCTCCTGTTGTTCCTGAGTACATTGTAGGTCCCCCCATAAGGAAATAGTTGAATTCTCAATTTAACATGAAAACTCATTCAGACAGTGGGATGTCATTTTTTATTGCTCTATTGTGCTTCTCTCGCTGAGTTATGCGCAGTGTGAGCAGAAAGGGTGAACTTGAGTGGAATTGTTATTTTCTGCTGAAATACATGAGGGAAACATCTCTCCTGTTGTTCCTCAGTACATTGTAGGTTCCCCCATAAGGAAATAGTTGAATTCTCAATTTAACATGAAAACTCATTCAGACAGTGGGATGTCATTTTTTATTGCTCTATTGTGCTTCTCTCGCTGAGTTATGCGCAGTGTGAGCAGAAAGGGTGAACTTGAGTGGAAGTGTTATTTTCTGCTGACATACATGAGGGAAACATCTCTCCTGTTGTTCCTCAGTACATTGTAGGTTCCCCCATAAGGAAATAGTTGAATACTCAATTTAACATGAAAACTCATTCAGACAGTGGGATGTCATTTTTTATTGCTCTATTGTGCTTCTCTCGCTGAGTTATGCGCAGTGTGAGCAGAAAGGGTGAACTTGAGTGGAATTGTTATTTTCTGCTGAAATACATGAGGGAAACATCTCTCCTGTTGTTCCTCAGTACATTGTAGGTTCCCCCATAAGGTAATAGTTGAATTCTCAATTTAACATAAAAACTCATTCAGACAGTGGGATGTCATTTTTTATTGCTCTATTGTGCTTCTCTCGCTGAGTTATGCGCAGTGTGAGCAGAAAGGGTGAACTTGAGTGGAATTGTTATTTTCTGCTTAAATACATGAGGGAAACATCTCTCCTGTTGTTCCTCAGTACATTGTAGGGTCCCCCATAAGGAAATAGTTGATTTTACAATTTAACATAAAAACTCATTCAGACAGTGGGATGTCATTTTTTATTGCTCTATTGTGCTTCTCTCGCTGAGTTATGCGCAGTGTGAGCAGAAAGGGTGAACTTGAGTGGAATTGTTATTTTCTGCTGAAATACATGAGGGAAACATCTCTCCTGTTGTTCCTGAGTACATTGTAGGTCCCCCCATAAGGAAATAGTTGAATTCTCAATTTAACATGAAAACTCATTCAGACAGTGGGATGTCATTTTTTATTGCTCTATTGTGCTTCTCTCGCTGAGTTATGCGCAGTGTGAGCAGAAAGGGTGAACTTGAGTGGAATTGTTATTTTCTGCTGAAATACATGAGGGAAACATCTCTCCTGTTGTTCCTCAGTACATTGTAGGTTCCCCCATAAGGAAATAGTTGAATTCTCAATTTAACATGAAAACTCATTCAGACAGTGGGATGTCATTTTTTATTGCTCTATTGTGCTTCTCTCGCTGAGTTATGCGCAGTGTGAGCAGAAAGGGTGAACTTGAGTGGAATTGTTATTTTCTGCTGAAATACATGAGGGAAACATCTCTCCTGTTGTTCCTCAGTACATTGTAGGTTCCCCCATAAGGTAATAGTTGAATTCTCAATTTAACATAAAAACTCATTCAGACAGTGGGATGTCATTTTTTATTGCTCTATTGTGCTTCTCTCGCTGAGTTATGCGCAGTGTGAGCAGAAAGGGTGAACTTGAGTGGAATTGTTATTTTCTGCTGAAATACATGAGGGAAACATCTCTCCTGTTGTTCCTCAGTACATTGTAGGTTCCCCCATAAGGAAATAGTTGAATTCTCAATTTAACATGAAAACTCATTCAGACAGTGGGATGTCATTTTTTATTGCTCTATTGTGCTTCTCTCGCTGAGTTATGCGCAGTGTGAGCAGAAAGGGTGAACTTGAGTGGAAGTGTTATTTTCTGCTGAAATACATGAGGGAAACATCTCTCCTGTTGTTCCTCAGTACATTGTAGGTTCCCCCATAAGGAAATAGTTGAATACTCAATTTAACATGAAAACTCATTCAGACAGTGGGATGTCATTTTTTATTGCTCTATTGTGCTTCTCTCGCTGAGTTATGCGCAGTGTGAGCAGAAAGGGTGAACTTGAGTGGAATTGTTATTTTCTGCTGAAATACATGAGGGAAACATCTCTCCTGTTGTTCCTCAGTACATTGTAGGTTCCCCCATAAGGTAATAGTTGAATTCTCAATTTAACATAAAAACTCATTCAGACAGTGGGATGTCATTTTTTATTGCTCTATTGTGCTTCTCTCGCTGAGTTATGCGCAGTGTGAGCAGAAAGGGTGAACTTGAGTGGAATTGTTATTTTCTGCTGAAATACATGAGGGAAACATCTCTCCTGTTGTTCCTCAGTACATTGTAGGTTCCCCCATAAGGTAATAGTTGAATTCTCAATTTAACATAAAAACTCATTCAGACAGTGGGATGTCATTTTTTATTGCTCTATTGTGCTTCTCTCGCTGAGTTATGCGCAGTGTGAGCAGAAAGGGTGAACTTGAGTGGAATTGTTATTTTCTGCTGAAATACATGAGGGAAACATCTCTCCTGTTGTTCCTCAGTACATTGTAGGGTCCCCCATAAGGAAATAGTTGATTTTACAATTTAACATAAAAACTCATTCAGACAGTGGGATGTCATTTTTTATTGCTCTATTGTGCTTCTCTCGCTGAGTTATGCGCAGTGTGAGCAGAAAGGGTGAACTTGAGTCGAATTGTTATTTTCTGCTGAAATACATGAGGGAAACATCTCTCCTGTTGTTCCTCAGTACATTGTAGGTTCCCCCATGAGGAAATAGTTGATTTCTCAATTTAACATGAAAACTCATTCAGACAGTGGGATGTCATTTTTTATTGCTCTATTGTGCTTCTCTCGCTGAGTTATGCGCAGTGTGAGCAGAAAGGGTGAACTTGAGTGGAAGTGTTATTTTCTGCTGAAATACATGAGGGAAACATCTCTCCTGTTGTTCCTCAGTACATTGTAGGTTCCCCCATAAGGAAATAGTTGAATACTCAATTTAACATGAAAACTCATTCAGACAGTGGGATGTCATTTTTTATTGCTCTATTGTGCTTCTCTCGCTGAGTTATGCGCAGTGTGAGCAGAAAGGGTGAACTTGAGTGGAATTGTTATTTTCTGCTGAAATACATGAGGGAAACATCTCTCCTGTTGTTCCTCAGTACATTGTAGGTTCCCCCATAAGGTAATAGTTGAATTCTCAATTTAACATAAAAACTCATTCAGACAGTGGGATGTCATTTTTTATTGCTCTATTGTGCTTCTCTCGCTGAGTTATGCGCAGTGTGAGCAGAAAGGGTGAACTTGAGTGGAATTGTTATTTTCTGCTGAAATACATGAGGGAAACATCTCTCCTGTTGTTCCTCAGTACATTGTAGGGTCCCCCATAAGGAAATAGTTGAAATCTTTTTTTTGAAGGAGCAGCAGTGATATCTGTGCTGACTTACTCTGAAATAACTCTTTTTCTCCTGTTTCTGAGCTGAATTAAAGTCTCTATGCAAGAAAACAGAGCTGCACACAGCTTTACACTTGAATACTCATTCATACTCATCAGCCTGGAGGAATAAACAAAGCAAAACAAAGATTCAAATGAGACTGACAATAGAGGAACAACAGGAAAGATTTTTTCCTTATTTTTTTCAGCAGAGAATTACAATTCCATTCAAGTTCACCTTTTATGCTCGCAATGAGCATAAAGCACTTGTTTTCTTTCACAAATTCCTGAATTCACTAATTCAGTGCCCCCACTCCCCCCACACACATTGATTAAAGCAGATAACTATTGAAATATATATATATATATATATATATATATATATATATATATATATATATTTATATTTTTAATAAAATTATTCCAGTTATTGATGAAACAATTTCTCTCTTGTTTCAGTGGTGTCGATTCATTTACATGGTTGATTTGTTCTTATGCGTTTGGTGATGTGCAGTGGCACCATTACGCCTGTGGGTGGAGACACAGACCGTATGATGAATATCAGGTGACGATCGTTCACAGTCGACTCTCTGTTGGTCTGAGATTGAGGGGCACTGTGCGTATTCCGTTGCTTGATGAACACTGACCTGGTGTATTGTCAGTTTCATTTGAATCTTTGTTTTGCTATGTTTATTCCTCCAGGCTCATGTGTATGAATGAGTGTTCAAGTGTAAAGCTGTGTGCAGCTCTGTGCAGCTGTTGTCTTGCATGGAGACTTTCATTCAGCTCAGAAACAGGAGAAACAGAGTTCTTTCAGAGTAAGTCAGCACAGATATCACAGCTGCTCCTTCAAAAAAAAGACAACATCTCAACTTGTTGAGATAAGGCCCATAACCACAATAAAAGAAGAAATCCAAGTGGTTGAATGAGTTTTCTTTTCAAAATCTGTATGCGACTGTTTACTTTCATAGATGTCTTGATTCAGCTGAGGAACAAAAGAGAAAAAAAAATCCAACCTGTTATTCCACACAGAATACAATTTGCTCAATAAAAAATGCTGCTGCTTGAAGAAAAAAGACATCAAAGTGATGGAATGCGTGTTGAAACATTTGCAAAAGCTTTGAAGTCTGAAGTTGTGTTTGTAAACAGACTTTTAGGTCTGATGATCAAAGCCGTTCAAACGCTTTGAAGTCTGAAGTTGTTTGTAAACAGACTTGTAAGTCTGATTACAAACCAATTAAAGTGCTTCAGCAGCTGCTGGCGTTGCTGATGCTGCTTCTGCTGCTTGAATAACACTCAATTTACTGGGGAACATTAAAAAAGATATAAAACAAAAGCTCTTTATGAACACAGGAGGAGCAGAAAATATTTTTTCACGCCATGACTGATGACAGACCTCTGTTTATTCCTTCAGGCTCATGTGTATGAATGAGTGTTCAAGTGTAAAGCTGTGTGCAGCTGTGTGCAGCTGTTGTCTTGCATGGAGACTTTCATTCAGCTCAGAAACAGGAGAAACAGAGTTCTTTCAGAGTAAGTCAGCACAGATATCACAGCTGCTCCTTCAACAAAAAAGAAAACATCTCAACTTGTTGAGATAAGGCCCATAACCACAATAAAAGAAGAAAACCAAGTGGTTGAATGAGTTTTCTTTTCAAAATTTGTATGCGACTGTTTACTTTCATAGATGTCTTGATTCAGCTGAGGAACAAGAGAGAAAAAAAAATCCAACCTGTTATTCCACACAGAATACAATTTGCTCAATAAAAAATGCTGCTGCTTGAAGAAAACAGACATCAAAGTGATGGAATGCGTGTTGAAACATTTTCAAAAACTTTGAAGTCTGAAGTTGTTTGTAAACAGACTTTTAGGTCTGATGATCAAAGCCGTTCAAACGCTTTGAAGTCTGAAGTTGTTTGTAAACAGACTTGTAAGTCTGATTACAAACCAATTAAAGTGCTTCAGCAGCTGCTGGCGTTGCTGATGCTGCTTCTGCTGCTTGAATAACACTCAATTTACTGGGGAACATTAAAAAAGATATAAAAAAAAAACTCTTTATGAACACAGGAGGAGCAGAAAATATTTTTTCACGCCATTGACTGATGACAGACCTCTGTTTATTCCTTCAGGCTCATGTGTATGAATGAGTGTTCAAGTGTAAAGCTGTGTGCAGCTGTGTGCAGCTGTTGTCTTGCATGGAGACTTTCATTCAGCTCAGAAACAGGAGAAACAGAGTTCTTTCAGAGTAAGTCAGCACAGATATCACAGCTGCTCCTTCAAAAAAAAAGACAACATCTCAACTTGTTGAGATAAGGCCCATAACCACAATAAAAAAAAGAAATCCAAATGGTTGAATGAGTTTTCTTTTCAAAATCTTTATGCGACTGTTTACTTTCATAGTTGTCTTGATTCAGCTGAGGAACAAGAGAGAAAAAAAAATCCAACCTGTTATTCCACACAGAATACAATTTGCTCAATAAAAAATGCTGCTGCTTGAAGAAAACAGACATCAAAGTGATGGAATGCGTGTTGAAACATTTTCAAAAACTTTGAAGTCTGAAGTTGTTTGTAAACAGACTTTTAGGTCTGATGATCAAAGCCGTTCAAACGCTTTGAAGTCTGAAGTTGTTTGTAAACAGACTTGTAAGTCTGATTACAAACCAATTAAAGTACTTCAGCAGCTGCTGGTGTTGCTGATGCTGCTTCTGCTGCTTGAATAACACTCAATTTACTGGGGAACATTAAAAAAGATATAAAAAAAAAACTCTTTATGAACACAGGAGGAGCAGAAAATATTTTTTCACGCCATGACTGATGACAGACCTCTGTTTATTCCTTCAGGCTCATGTGTATGAATGAGTGTTCAAGTGTAAAGCTGTGTGCAGCTGTGTGCAGCTGTTGTCTTGCATGGAGACTTTCAATTCAGCTCAGAAACAGGAGAAACAGAATTCTTTCAGAGTAAGTCAGCACAGATATCACTGCTGCTCCTTTAAAAAAAAAAAAAAAAACAACCTCTCAAATCGTTGAGATAAGGCCAATAAACACCATAAAGAATGACATCCTGACGTCTGAATGAGTTTTCATGTTAAATTCAGAATTCACCTTTTTCCTTGTTGGGGAACCTAAAATGTACTGAGGAACAACATGAGAGATGTTTCCCTCATGTATTGCAGGAGAGAATAACAACTCCATCCCAACCCTAACCCTACTTTCAGCCTTATCCTTAACCCTCATTCAATGCAAGTCTATGGGTTGACATTTCAACTTTGTCCTAGAGACATGGGGCCACTTGCTTTTTCATCAAGAGCCCCCAAAGAAGCGCACACGCCGAATTTGGGTCTTCTAGTACTTGAGGAACGCAGAAACCCTAACCCTAATTTCAACTAACCCTAACCCTAACCCTAGTTTCAGCCTTAACGTTAACCCTAATTCAATGCAAGTCTATGGGGTGAAATTTCAACTTTGTCCTAGAGACATGGGACCATTTTCTTTTTCATCAGGAGCCCCCAAGAAGTGTCCACGCAAAATTTGGAGTTTCTAATACTTGAGGAAGGCAGAAACCCTAACCCTAATTTCAACTAACCCTAACCCTAACACTAGTTTCAGCCTTAACGTTAACCCTAATTCAATGCAAGTCTATGGGGTGAAATTTCAACTTTGTCCTAGAGACATGGGGCCACTTGCTATTTCATCAAGAGCCCCAAAGAAGCGCCCACGCCAAATTTGGGGTTTCTAATACTTGAGGAACGCAGAAACCCTAACCCTAATTTCAGCTAACCCTAACCCTAACCCTAGTTTCAGCCTTATCGTTAACCCTAATTCAATTCAAGTCTGATGGGGTGAAAACTCATTCAGACAGTGGGATGTCATTTTTTATTGCTCTATTGTGCTTCTCTCGCTGAGTTATGCGCAGTTGTGAGCAGAAAGGGTGAACTTGAGTGGAATTGTTATTTTCTGCTGAAATACATGAGGGAAACATCTTTCCTGTTGTTCCTCAGTACATTGTAGGTTCCCCCATAAGGAAATAGTTGAATTCTCAATTTAACATGAAAACTCATTCAGACAGTGGGATGTCATTTTTTATTGCTCTATTGTGCTTCTCTCGCTGAGTTATGCGCAGTGTGAGCAGAAAGGGTGAACTTGAGTGGAATTGTTATTTTCTGCTGAAATACATGAGGGAAACATCTCTCCTGTTATTCCTGAGTACATTGTAGGTCCCCCCATAAGGAAATAGTTGAATTCTCAATTTAACATAAAAACTCATTCAGACAGTGGGATGTCATTTTTTATTGCTCTATTGTGCTTCTCTCGCTGAGTTATACGCAGTGTGAGCAGAAAGGGTGAACTTGAGTGGAATTGTTATTTTCTGCTGAAATACATGAGGGAAACATCTCTCCTGTTGTTCCTCAGTACATTGTAGGTTCCCCCTTAAGGAAATAGTTGAATTCTCAATTTAACATGAAAACTCATTCAGACAGTGGGATGTCATTTTTTATTGCTCTATTGTGCTTCTCTCGCTGAGTTATGCGCAGTGTGAGCAGAAAGGGTGAACTTGAGTGGAATTGTTATTTTCTGCTGAAATACATGAGGGAAACATCTCTCCTGTTGTTCCTCAGTACATTGTAGGGTCCCCCATAAGGAAATAGTTGATTTTACAATTTAACATGAAAACTCATTCAGACAGTGGGATGTCATTTTTTATTGCTCTATTGTGCTTCTCTCGCTGAGTTATGCGCAGTGTGAGCAGAAAGGGTGAACTTGAGTGGAATTGTTATTTTCTGCTGAAATACATGAGGGAAACATCTCTCCTGTTGTTCCTCAGTACATTGTAGGTTCCCCCATAAGGAAATAGTTGAATTCTCAATTTAACATGAAAACTCATTCAGACAGTGTGATGTCATTTTTTATTGCTCTATTGTGCTTCCCTCGCTGAGTTATGCGCAGTGTGAGCAGAAAGGGTGAACTTGAGTGGAATTGTTATTTTCTGCTGAAATACATGAGGGAAACATCTCTCCTGTTATTCCTCAGTACATTGTAGGGTCCCCCCATAAGGAAATAGTTGATTTTACAATTTAACATTAAAACTCATTCAGACAGTGGGATGTCATTTTTTATTGCTCTATTGTGCTTCTCTCGCTGAGTTATGCGCAGTGTGAGCAGAAAGGGTGAACTTGAGTGGAATTGTTATTTTCTGCTGAAATACATGAGGGAAACATCTCTCCTGTTGTTCCTCAGTACATTGTAGGGTCCCCCATAAGGAAATAGTTGATTTTACAATTTAACATGAAAACTCATTCAGACAGTGGGATGTCATTTTTTATTGCTCTATTGTGCTTCTCTCGCTGAGTTATGCGCAGTGCGAGCAGAAAGGGTGAACTTGAGTGGAATTGTTATTTTCTGCTGAAATACATGAGGGAAACATCTCTCCTGTTGTTCCTCAGTACATTGTAGGGTCCCCCATAAGGAAATAGTTGATTTTACAATTTAACATGAAAACTCATTCAGACAGTGGGATGTCATTTTTTATTGCTCTATTGTGCTTCTCTCGCTGAGTTATGCGCAGTGTGAGCAGAAAGGGTGAACTTGAGTGGAATTGTTATTTTCTGCTGAAATACATGAGGGAAACATCTCTCCTGTTGTTCCTCAGTACATTGTAGGTTCCCCCATAAGGTAATAGTTGAATTCTCAATTTAACATAAAAACTCATTCAGACAGTGGGATGTCATTTTTTATTGCTCTATTGTGCTTCTCTCGCTGAGTTATGCGCAGTGTGAGCAGAAAGGGTGAACTTGAGTGGAATTGTTATTTTCTGCTGAAATACATGAGGGAAACATCTCTCCTGTTATTCCTGAGTACATTGTAGGTCCCCCCATAAGGAAATAGTTGAATTCTCAATTTAACATGAAAACTCATTCAGACAGTGGGATGTCATTTTTTATTGCTCTATTGTGCTTCTCTCGCTGAGTTATGCGCAGTGTGAGCAGAAAGAGTGAACTTGAGTGGAAGTGTTATTTTCTGCTGAAATACATGAGGGAAACATCTCTCCTGTTGTTCCTCAGTACATTGTAGGTTCCCCCATAAGGAAATCGTTGAAATCTTTTTTTTGAAGAAGCAGCAGTGATATCTGTGCTGACTTACTCTGAAATAACTCTTTTTCTCCTGTTTCTGAGCTGAATTAAAGTCTCTATGCAAGAAAACAGCTGCACTGAGCTGCACACAGCTTTACACTTCACTCATTCATACTCCTCAGCCTGGAGGAATAAACAAAGCAAAACAAAGATTCAAATGAGACTTACAATAGAGGAACAACAGGAAAGATTTTTTCCTTATTTTTTTCAGCAGAGAATTACAATTCCATTCAAGTTCACCTTTTATGCTCGCAATGAGCATAAAGCACTTGTTTTCTTTCACAAATTCCTGAATTCACTAATTCAGTGGCCCCACTCCCCCCACACACATTGATTAAAGCAGATAACTATTGAAATATATATATATAAATATTTTTTTTTTAATAAAATTATTCCATTTATTGATGAAACAATTTCTCTCTTGTTTCAGTGTTGTCGATTCATTTACATGGTTGATTTGTTCTTATGCGTTTGGTGATGTGCAGTGGCACCATTACGCCTGTGGGTGGAGACACAGACCGTATGATGAATATCAGGTGACGATGGTTCACAGTCGACTCTCTGTTGGTCTGAGATTGAGGGGCACTGTGCGTATTCCGTTGCTTGATGAACACTGACCTGGTGTATTGTCAGTTTCATTTGAATCTTTGTTTTGCTATGTTTATTCCTCCAGGCTCATGTGTATGAATGAGTGTTCAAGTGTAAAGCTGTGTGCAGCTCTGTGCAGCTGTTGTCTTGCATGGAGACTTTCATTCAGCTCAGAAACAGGAGAAACAGAGTTCTTTCAGAGTAAGTCAGCACAGATATCACTGCTGCTCCTTCAAAAAAAAGACAACATCTCAACTTGTTGAGATAAGGCCCATAACCACAATAAAAGAAGAAATCCAAGTGGTTGAATGAGTTTTCTTTTCAAAATCTGTATGCAACTGTTTACTTTCATAGATGTCTTGATTCAGATGAGGAACAAAAGAGAAAAAAAAAATCCAACCTGTTATTCCACACAGAATACAATTTGCTCAATAAAAAATGCTGCTGCTTGAAGAAAACAGACATCAAAGTGATGGAATGCGTGTTGAAACATTTGCAAAAGCTTTGAAGTCTGAAGTTGTGTTTGTAAACAGACTTTTAGGTCTGATGATCAAAGCCGTTCAAACGCTTTGAAGTCTGAAGTTGTTTGTAAACAGACTTTTAGGTCTGATGATCAAAGCCGTTCAAACGCTTTGAAGTCTGAAGTTGTTTGTAAACAGACTTGTAAGTCTGATTACAAACCAATTAAAGTGCTTCAGCAGCTGCTGGCGTTGCTGATGCTGCTTCTGCTGCTTGAATAACACTCAATTTACTGGGGAACATTAAAAAAGATATAAAAAAAAAAACTCTTTATGAACACAGGAGGAGCAGAAAATATTTTTTCACGCCATTGACTGATGACAGACCTCTGTTTATTCCTTCAGGCTCATGTGTATGAATGAGTGTTCAAGTGTAAAGCTGTGTGCAGCTGTGTGCAGCTGTTGTCTTGCATGGAGACTTTCATTCAGCTCAGAAACAGGAGAAACAGAGTTCTTTCAGAGTAAGTCAGCACAGATATCACAGCTGCTCCTTCAACAAAAAAGAAAACATCTCAACTTGTTGAGATAAGGCCCATAACCACAATAAAAGAAGAAATCCAAGTTGTTGAATGAGTTTTCTTTTCAAAATTTGTATGCGACTGTTTACTTTCATAGATGTCTTGATTCAGCTGAGGAACAAGAGAGAAAAAAAAATCCAACCTGTTATTCCACACAGAATACAATTTGCTCAATAAAAAATGCTGCTGCTTGAAGAAAACAGACATCAAAGTGATGGAATGTGTGTGCAAACATTTTCAAAAACTTTGAAGTCTGAAGTTGTTTGTAAACAGATTTTTAGGTCTGATGATCAAAGCCGTTCAAACGCTTTGAAGTCTGAAGTTGTTTGTAAACAGACTTGTAAGTCTGATTACAAACCAATTAAAGTGCTTCAGCAGCTGCTGGCGTTGCTGATGCTGCTTCTGCTGCTTGAATAACACTCAATTTACTGGGGAACATTAAAAAAGATATAAAACAAAAACTCTTTATGAACACAGGAGGAGCAGAAAATATTTTTTCACGCCATGACTGATGACAGACCTCTGTTTATTCCTTCAGGCTCATGTGTATGAATGAGTGTTCAAGTGTAAAGCTGTGTGCAGCTGTGTGCAGCTGTTGTCTTGCATGGAGAGTTTCATTCAGCTCAGAAACAGGAGAAACAGAATTCTTTCAGAGTAAGTCAGCACAGATATCACTGCTGCTCCTTTAAAAAAAAAAAAAAAAAACCTCTCAAATCGTTGAGATAAGGCCAATAAACATCATAAAAATGACATCCTGACGTCTGAATGAGTTTTCATTTTAAATTCAGAATTCACCTTTTTCCTTGTTGGGGAACCTAAAATGTACTGAGGAACAACATGAGAGATGTTTCCCTCATGTATTCCAGCAGAGAATAACAACTCCATCCCTACCCTAACCCTACTTTCAGCCTTATTCTTAACCCTCATTCAAAGCAAGTCTATGGGTTGACATTTCAACTTTGTCCTAGAGACATGGGGGAACTTGCTATTTCATCAAGAGCCCCAAAGAAGCGCCCACGCCAAATTTGGGGTTTCTAATACTTGAGGAAGGCAGAAACCCTAACCCTAATTACAGCTAACTCTAACCCTAACCCTAGTTTCAGCCTTATCGTTAACCCTAATTCAATTCAAGTCTGATGGGGTGAAAACTCATTCAGACAGTGGGATGTCATTTTTTATTGCTCTATTGTGCTTCTCTCGCTGAGTTATGCGCAGTGTGAGCAGAAAGGGTGAACTTGAGTGGAATTGTTATTTTCTGCTGAAATACATGAGGGAAACATCTCTCCTGTTGTTCCTCAGTACATTGTAGGTTCCCCCATAAGGAAATAGTTGAATTCTCAATTTAACATGAAAACTCATTCAGACAGTGGGATGTCATTTTTTATTGCTCTATTGTGCTTCTCTCGCTGAGTTATGCGCAGTGTGAGCAGAAAGGGTGAACTTGAGTGGAATTGTTATTTTCTGCTGAAATACATGAGGGAAACATCTCTCCTGTTATTCCTGAGTACATTGTAGGTCCCCCCATAAGGAAATAGTTGAATTCTAAATTTAACATAAAAACTCATTCAGACAGTGGGATGTCATTTTTTATTGCTCTATTGTGCTTCTCTCGCTGAGTTATGCGCAGTGTGAGCAGAAAGGGTGAACTTGAGTGGAATTGTTATTTTCTGCTGAAATACATGAGGGAAACATCTGTCCTGTTGTTCCTCAGTACATTGTAGGTTCCCCCATAACGAAATAGTTGAATACTCAATTTAACATAAAAACTCATTCAGACAGTGGGATGTCATTTTTATTGCTCTATTGTGCTTCTCTCGCTGAGTTATGCGCAGTGTGAGCAGAAAGGGTGAACTTGAGTGGAATTGTTATTTTCTGCTGAAATACATGAGGTAAACATCTCTCCTGTTGTTCCTGAGTACATTGTAGGTCCCCCCATAAGGAAATAGTTGAATTCTCAATTTAACATGAAAACTCATTCAGACAGTGGGATGTCATTTTTTATTGCTCTATTGTGCTTCTCTCGCTGAGTTATGTGCAGTGTGAGCAGAAAGGGTGAACTTGAGTGGAATTGTTATTTTCTGCTGAAATACATGAGGGAAACATCTTTCCTGTTGTTCCTCAGTACATTGTAGGTTCCCCCATAAGGAAATAGTTGAATTCTCAATTTAACATGAAAACTCATTCAGACAGTGGGATGTCATTTTTTATTGCTCTATTGTGCTTCTCTCGCTGAGTTATGCGCAGTGTGAGCAGAAAGGGTGAACTTGAGTGGAATTGTTATTTTCTGCTGAAATACATGAGGGAAACATCTCTCCTATTATTCCTGAGTACATTGTAGGTCCCCCCATAAGGAAATAGTTGATTTTACAATTTAACATGAAAACTCATTCAGACAGTGGGATGTCATTTTTTATTGCTCTATTGTGCTTCTCTCGCTGAGTTATGCGCAGTGTGAGCAGAAAGGGTGAACTTGAGTGGAATTGTTATTTTCTGCTGAAATCCATGAGGGAAACATCTCTCCTGTTGTTCCTCAGTACATTGTAGGTTCCCCCATAAGGAAATAGTTGAATTCTCAATTTAACATGAAAACTCATTCAGACAGTGGGATGTCATTTTTTATTGCTCTATTGTGCTTCTCTCGCTGAGTTATGCGCAGTGTGAGCAGAAAGGGTGAACTTGAGTGGAATTGTTATTTTCTGCTGAAATACATGAGGGAAACATCTCTCCTGTTATTCCTGAGTACATTGTAGGTCCCCCCATAAGGAAATAGTTGAATTCTCAATTTAACATGAAAACTCATTCAGACAGTGGGATGTCATTTTTTATTGCTCTATTGTGCTTCTCTCGCTGAGTTATGCGCAGTGTGAGCAGAAAGAGTGAACTTGAGTGGAAGTGTTATTTTCTGCTGAAATACATGAGGGAAACATCTCTCCTGTTGTTCCTCAGTACATTGTAGGTTCCCCCATAAGGAAATCGTTGAAATCTTTTTTTTGAAGGAGCAGCAGTGATATCTGTGCTGACTTACTCTGAAATAACTCTTTTTCTCCTGTTTCTGAGCTGAATTAAAGTCTCTATGCAAGAAAACAGCTGCACTGAGCTGCACACAGCTTTACACTTCACTCATTCATACTCCTCAGCCTGGAGGAATAAACAAAGCAAAACAAAGATTCAAATGAGACTTACAATAGAGGAACAACAGGAAAGATTTTTTCCTTATTTTTTTCAGCAGAGAATTACAATTCCATTCAAGTTCACCTTTTATGCTCGCAATGAGCATAAAGCACTTGTTTTCTTTCACAAATTCCTGAATTCACTAATTCAGTGGCCCCACTCCCCCCACACACATTGATTAAAGCAGATAACTATTGAAATATATATATATAAATATTTTTTTTTTAATAAAATTATTCCATTTATTGATGAAACAATTTCTCTCTTGTTTCAGTGTTGTCGATTCATTTACATGGTTGATTTGTTCTTATGCGTTTGGTGATGTGCAGTGGCACCATTACGCCTGTGGGTGGAGACACAGACCGTATGATGAATATCAGGTGACGATGGTTCACAGTCGACTCTCTGTTGGTCTGAGATTGAGGGGCACTGTGCGTATTCCGTTGCTTGATGAACACTGACCTGGTGTATTGTCAGTTTCATTTGAATCTTTGTTTTGCTATGTTTATTCCTCCAGGCTCATGTGTATGAATGAGTGTTCAAGTGTAAAGCTGTGTGCAGCTCTGTGCAGCTGTTGTCTTGCATGGAGACTTTCATTCAGCTCAGAAACAGGAGAAACAGAGTTCTTTCAGAGTAAGTCAGCACAGATATCACTGCTGCTCCTTCAAAAAAAAGACAACATCTCAACTTGTTGAGATAAGGCCCATAACCACAATAAAAGAAGAAATCCAAGTGGTTGAATGAGTTTTCTTTTCAAAATCTGTATGCAACTGTTTACTTTCATAGATGTCTTGATTCAGATGAGGAACAAAAGAGAAAAAAAAAATCCAACCTGTTATTCCACACAGAATACAATTTGCTCAATAAAAAATGCTGCTGCTTGAAGAAAACAGACATCAAAGTGATGGAATGCGTGTTGAAACATTTGCAAAAGCTTTGAAGTCTGAAGTTGTGTTTGTAAACAGACTTTTAGGTCTGATGATCAAAGCCGTTCAAACGCTTTGAAGTCTGAAGTTGTTTGTAAACAGACTTTTAGGTCTGATGATCAAAGCCGTTCAAACGCTTTGAAGTCTGAAGTTGTTTGTAAACAGACTTGTAAGTCTGATTACAAACCAATTAAAGTGCTTCAGCAGCTGCTGGCGTTGCTGATGCTGCTTCTGCTGCTTGAATAACACTCAATTTACTGGGGAACATTAAAAAAGATATAAAACAAAAACTCTTTATGAACACAGGGGGAGCAGAAAATATTTTTTCACGCCATGACTGTTGATAGACCTCTGTTTATTCCTTCAGGCTGATGTGTATGAATGAGTGTTCAAGTGTAAAGCTGTGTGCAGCTGTGTGCAGCTGTTGTCTTGCATGGAGACTTTCATTCAGCTCAGAAACAGGAGAAACAGAGTTCTTTCAGAGTAAGTCAGCACAGATATCACAGCTGCTCCTTCAACAAAAAAGAAAACATCTCAACTTGTTGAGATAAGGCCCATAACCACAATAAAAGAAGAAATCCAAGTTGTTGAATGAGTTTTCTTTTCAAAATTTGTATGCGACTGTTTACTTTCATAGATGTCTTGATTCAGCTGAGGAACAAGAGAGAAAAAAAAATCCAACCTGTTATTCCACACAGAATACAATTTGCTCAATAAAAAATGCTGCTGCTTGAAGAAAACAGACATCAAAGTGATGGAATGTGTGTGCAAACATTTTCAAAAACTTTGAAGTCTGAAGTTGTTTGTAAACAGATTTTTAGGTCTGATGATCAAAGCCGTTCAAACGCTTTGAAGTCTGAAGTTGTTTGTAAACAGACTTGTAAGTCTGATTACAAACCAATTAAAGTGCTTCAGCAGCTGCTGGCGTTGCTGATGCTGCTTCTGCTGCTTGAATAACACTCAATTTACTGGGGAACATTAAAAAAGATATAAAACAAAAACTCTTTATGAACACAGGAGGAGCAGAAAATATTTTTTCACGCCATGACTGATGACAGACCTCTGTTTATTCCTTCAGGCTCATGTGTATGAATGAGTGTTCAAGTGTAAAGCTGTGTGCAGCTGTGTGCAGCTGTTGTCTTGCATGGAGAGTTTCATTCAGCTCAGAAACAGGAGAAACAGAATTCTTTCAGAGTAAGTCAGCACAGATATCACTGCTGCTCCTTTAAAAAAAAAAAAAAAACAACCTCTCAAATCGTTGAGATAAGGCCAATAAACATCATAAAAATGACATCCTGACGTCTGAATGAGTTTTCATTTTAAATTCAGAATTCACCTTTTTCCTTGTTGGGGAACCTAAAATGTACTGAGGAACAACATGAGAGATGTTTCCCTCATGTATTCCAGCAGAGAATAACAACTCCATCCCTACCCTAACCCTACTTTCAGCCTTATTCTTAACCCTCATTCAAAGCAAGTCTATGGGTTGACATTTCAACTTTGTCCTAGAGACATGGGGGAACTTGCTATTTCATCAAGAGCCCCAAAGAAGCGCCCACGCCAAATTTGGGGTTTCTAATACTTGAGGAAGGCAGAAACCCTAACCCTAATTACAGCTAACTCTAACCCTAACCCTAGTTTCAGCCTTATCGTTAACCCTAATTCAATTCAAGTCTGATGGGGTGAAAACTCATTCAGACAGTGGGATGTCATTTTTTATTGCTCTATTGTGCTTCTCTCGCTGAGTTATGCGCAGTGTGAGCAGAAAGGGTGAACTTGAGTGGAATTGTTATTTTCTGCTGAAATACATGAGGGAAACATCTCTCCTGTTGTTCCTGAGTACATTGTAGGTTCCCCCATAAGGAAATAGTTGAATTCTCAATTTAACATGAAAACTCATTCAGACAGTGGGATGTCATTTTTTATTGCTCTATTGTGCTTCTCTCGCTGAGTTATGCGCAGTGTGAGCAGAAAGGGTGAACTTGAGTGGAATTGTTATTTTCTGCTGAAATACATGAGGGAAACATCTGTCCTGTTGTTCCTCAGTACATTGTAGGTTCCCCCATAACGAAATAGTTGAATACTCAATTTAACATAAAAACTCATTCAGACAGTGGGATGTCATTTTTATTGCTCTATTGTGCTTCTCTCGCTGAGTTATGCGCAGTGTGAGCAGAAAGGGTGAACTTGAGTGGAATTGTTATTTTCTGCTGAAATACATGAGGTAAACATCTCTCCTGTTGTTCCTGAGTACATTGTAGGTCCCCCCATAAGGAAATAGTTGAATTCTCAATTTAACATGAAAACTCATTCAGACAGTGGGATGTCATTTTTTATTGCTCTATTGTGCTTCTCTCGCTGAGTTATGTGCAGTGTGAGCAGAAAGGGTGAACTTGAGTGGAATTGTTATTTTCTGCTGAAATACATGAGGGAAACATCTTTCCTGTTGTTCCTCAGTACATTGTAGGTTCCCCCATAAGGAAATAGTTGAATTCTCAATTTAACATGAAAACTCATTCAGACAGTGGGATGTCATTTTTTATTGCTCTATTGTGCTTCTCTCGCTGAGTTATGTGCAGTGTGAGCAGAAAGGGTGAACTTGAGTGGAATTGTTATTTTCTGCTGAAATACATGAGGGAAACATCTTTCCTGTTGTTCCTCAGTACATTGTAGGTTCCCCCATAAGGAAATAGTTGAATTCTCAATTTAACATGAAAACTCATTCAGACAGTGGGATGTCATTTTTTATTGCTCTATTGTGCTTCTCTCGCTGAGTTATGCGCAGTGTGAGCAGAAAGGGTGAACTTGAGTGGAATTGTTATTTTCTGCTGAAATACATGAGGGAAACATCTCTCCTATTATTCCTGAGTACATTGTAGGTCCCCCCATAAGGAAATAGTTGATTTTACAATTTAACATGAAAACTCATTCAGACAGTGGGATGTCATTTTTTATTGCTCTATTGTGCTTCTCTCGCTGAGTTATGCGCAGTGTGAGCAGAAAGGGTGAACTTGAGTGGAATTGTTATTTTCTGCTGAAATCCATGAGGGAAACATCTCTCCTGTTGTTCCTCAGTACATTGTAGGTTCCCCCATAAGGAAATAGTTGAATTCTCAATTTAACATGAAAACTCATTCAGACAGTGGGATGTCATTTTTTATTGCTCTATTGTGCTTCTCTCGCTGAGTTATGCGCAGTGTGAGCAGAAAGGGTGAACTTGAGTGGAATTGTTATTTTCTGCTGAAATACATGAGGGAAACATCTCTCCTGTTGTTCCTCAGTACATTGTAGGTTCCCCCTTAAGGAAATAGTTGAATTCTCAATTTAACATGAAAACTCATTCAGACAGTGGGATGTCATTTTTTATTGCTCTATTGTGCTTCTCTCGCTGAGTTATTGCGCAGTGTGAGCAGAAAGAGTGAACTTGAGTGGAAGTGTTATTTTCTGCTGAAATACATGAGGGAAACATCTCTCCTGTTGTTCCTCAGTACATTGTAGGTTCCCCCATAAGGAAATCGTTGAAATCTTTTTTTTGAAGGAGCAGCAGTGATATCTGTGCTGACTTACTCTGAAATAACTCTTTTTCTCCTGTTTCTGAGCTGAATTAAAGTCTCTATGCAAGAAAACAGCTGCACAGAGCTGCACACAGCTTTACACTTCACTCATTCATACTCCTCAGCCTGGAGGAATAAACAAAGCAAAACAAAGATTCAAATGAGACTTACAATAGAGGAACAACAGGAAAGATTTTTTCCTTATTTTTTTCAGCAGAGAATTACAATTCCATTCAAGTTCACCTTTTATGCTCGCAATGAGCATAAAGCACTTGTTTTCTTTCACAAATTCCTGAATTCACTAATTCAGTGCCCCCACTCCCCCCACACACATTGATTAAAGCAGATAACTATTGAAATATATATATATATATATTTTTTTTTTAATAAAATTATTCCATTTATTGATGAAACAATTTCTCTCTTGTTTCAGTGGTGTCGATTCATTTACATGGTTGATTTGTTCTTATGCGTTTGGTGATGTGCAGTGGCACCATTACGCCTGTGGGTGGAGACACAAGACCGTATGATGAATATCAGGTGACGCTCGTTCACAGTCGACTCTCTGTTGGTCTGAGATTGAGGGGCACTGTGCGTATTCCGTTGCTTGATGAACACTGACCTGGTGTATTGTCAGTTTCATTTGAATCTTTGTTTTGCTATGTTTATTCCTCCAGGCTCATGTGTATGAATGAGTGTTCAAGTGTAAAGCTGTGTGCAGCTCTGTGCAGCTGTTGTCTTGCATGGAGACTTTCATTCAGCTCAGAAACAGGAGAAACAGAGTTCTTTAAGAGTAAGTCAGCACAGATATCACAGCTGCTCCTTCAAAAAAAAGACAACATCTCAACTTGTTGAGATAAGGCCCATAACCACAATAAAAGAAGAAATCCAAGTGGTTGAATGAGTTTTCTTTTCAAAATCTGTATGCAACTGTTTACTTTCATAGATGTCTTGATTCAGCTGAGGAACAAAAGAGAAAAAAAAAATCCAACCTGTTATTCCACACAGAATACAATTTGCTCAATAAAAAATGCTGCTGCTTGAAGAAAACAGACATCAAAGTGATGGAATGCGTGTTGAAACATTTGCAAAAGCTTTGAAGTCTGAAGTTGTGTTTGTAAACAGACTTTTAGGTCTGATGATCAAAGCCGTTCAAACGCTTTGAAGTCTGAAGTTGTTTGTAAACAGACTTGTAAGTCTGATTACAAACCAATTAAAGTGCTTCAGCAGCTGCTGGCGTTGCTGATGCTGCTTCTGCTGCTTGAATAACACTCAATTTACTGGGGAACATTAAAAAAGATATAAAACAAAAGCTCTTTATGAACACAGGAGGATCAGAAAATATTTTTTCACGACATGACTGATGACAGACCTCTGTTTATTCCTTCAGGCTCATGTGTATGAATGAGTGTTCAAGTGTAAAGCTGTGTGCAGCTGTGTGCAGCTGTTGTCTTGCATGGAGACTTTCATTCAGCTCAGAAACAGGAGAAACAGAGTTCTTTCAGAGTAAGTCAGCACAGATATCACAGCTGCTCCTTCAACAAAAAAGAAAACATCTCAACTTGTTGAGATAAGGCCCATAACCACAATAAAAGAAGAAATCCAAGTGGTTGAATGAGTTTTCTTTTCAAAATCTGTATGCGACTGTTTACTTTCATAGATGTCTTGATTCAGCTGAGGAACAAAAGAGAAAAAAAAAATCCAACCTGTTATTCCACACACAATACAATTTGCTCAATAAAAAATGCTGCTGATTGAAGAAAATAGACATCAAAGTGATGGAATGCGTGTTGAAACATTTTCAAAAACTTTGAAGTCTGAAGTTGTTTGTAAACAGACTTTTAGGTCTGATGATCAAAGCCGTTCAAACGCTTTGAAGTCTGAAGTTGTTTGTAAACAGACTTTTAGGTCTGATGATCAAAGCCGTTCAAACGCTTTGAAGTCTGAAGTTGTTTGTAAACAGACTTGTAAGTCTGATTACAAACCAATTAAAGTGCTTCAGCAGCTGCTGGCGTTGCTGATGCTGCTTCTGCTGCTTGAATAACACTCAATTTACTGGGGAACATTAAAAAAGATATAAAACAAAAGCTCTTTATGAACACAGGGGGAGCAGAAAATATTTTTTCACGACATGACTGATGAAAGACCTCTGTTTATTCCTTCAGGCTCATGTGTATGAATGAGTGTTCAAGTGTAAAGCTGTGTGCAGCTGTGTGCAGCTGTTGTCTTGCATGGAGACTTTCATTCAGCTCAGAAACAGGAGAAACAGAGTTCTTTCAGAGTAAGTCAGCACAGATATCACTGCTGCTCTTTCGAAAAAAAGAATTCAACTATTTCCTTATGGGGGAACCTACAATGTACTGAGGGACAACAGGAGAGATGTTTCCCTCATGTATTTCAGCAGAAAATAACAATTCCACTCAAGTTCACCCTTTCTGCTCACACTGCGCATAACTCAGCGAGAGAAGCACAATAGAGCAATAAAAAATGACATCCCACTGTCTGAATGAGTTTTCATGTTAAATTGGGAAATCAACTATTTCCTTATGGGGGAACCTACAATGTACTGAGGAACAACAGGAGAGATGTTTCCCTCATGTATTTCAGCAGAAAATAACAGTTCCACTCAAAGTTCACCCTTTCTGCTCACACTGCGCATAACTCAGCGAGAGAAGCACAATAGAGCAATAAAAAATGACATCCCACTGTCTGAATGAGTTTTCATGTTAAATTGAGAAATCAACTATTTCCTTATGGGGGAACCTACAGTGTACTGAGGAACAACAGGAGAGATGTTTCCCTCATGTATTTCAGGAGAAAATAACAATTCCACTCAAGTTCACCCTTTCTGCTCACACTGCGCATAACTCAGCGAGAGAAGCACAATAGAGCAATAAAAAATGACATCCCACTGTCTGAATGAGTTTTCATGTTAAATTGAGAAATCAACTATTTCCTTATGGGGGAACCTACAATGTACTGAGGAACAACAGGACAGATGTTTCCCTCATGTATTTCAGCAGAAAATAACAATTCCACTCAAGTTCAACCTTTCTGCTCACACTGCGCATAACTCAGCGAGAGAAGCACAATAGAGCAATAAAAAATGACATCCCACTGTCTGAATGAGTTTTCATGTTAAATTGAGAAATCAACTATTTCCTTATGGGGGAACCTACAATGTACTGAGGAACAACAGGACAGATGTTTCCCTCATGTATTTCAGCAGAAAATAACAATTCCACTCAAGTTCACCCTTTCTGCTCACACTGCGCATAACTCAGCGAGAGAAGCACAATAGAGCAATAAAAAATGACATCCCACTGTCTGAATGAGTTTTCATGTTAAATTGAGAATTCAACTATTTCCTTATGGGGGAACCTACAATGTACTCAGGAACAACAGGAGAGATGTTTCCCTCATGTATTTCAGCAGAAAATAACAATTCCACTCAAGTTCACCCTTTCTGCTCACACTGCGCATAACTCAGCGAGAGAAGCACAATAGAGCAATAAAAAAATGACATCCCACTGTCTGAATGATTTTTCATGTTAAATTGAGAAATCAACTATTTCCTTATGGGGGAACCTACAATTTAGTGAGGAACAACAGGAGAGATGTTTCCCTCATGTATTTCAGCAGAAAATAACAATTCCACTCAAGTTCACCCTTTCTGCTCACACTGCGCATAACTCAGCGAGAGAAGCACAATAGAGCAATAAAAAATGACATCCCACTGTCTGAATGAGTTTTCATGTTAAATTGAGAAATCAACTATTTCCTTATGGGGGAACCTACAATGTACTGAGGAACAACAGGACAGATGTTTCCCTCATGTATTTCAGCAGAAAATAACAATTCCACTCAAGTTCACCCTTTCTGCTCACACTGCGCATAACTCAGCGAGAGAAGCACAATAGAGCAATAAAAAATGACATCCCACTGTCTGAATGAGTTTTCATGTTAAATTGAGAAATCAACTATTTCCTTATGGGGGAACCTACAATGTACTGAGGAACAACAGGACAGATGTTTCCCTCATGTATTTCAGCAGAAAATAACAATTCCACTCAAGTTCACCCTTTCTGCTCACACTGCGCATAACTCAGCGAGAGAAGCACAATAGAGCAATAAAAAATGACATCCCACTGTCTGAATGAGTTTTCATGTTAAATTGAGAATTCAACTATTTCCTTATGGGGGAACCTACAATGTACTCAGGAACAACAGGAGAGATGTTTCCCTCATGTATTTCAGCAGAAAATAACAATTCCACTCAAGTTCACCCTTTCTGCTCACACTGCGCATAACTCAGCGAGAGAAGCACAATAGAGCAATAAAAAATGACATCCCACTGTCTGAATGAGTTTTCATGTTAAATTGAGAATTCAACTATTTCCTTATGGGGGAACCTACAATGTACTCAGGAACAACAGGAGAGATGTTTCCCTCATGTATTTCAGTAGAAAATAACAATTCCACTCAAGTTCACCCTTTCTGCTCACACTGCGCATAACTCAGCGAGAGAAGCACAATAGAGCAATAAAAAATGACATCCCACTGTCTGAATGAGTTTTCATGTTAAATTGAGAAATCAACTATTTCCTTATGGGGGGACCTACAATGTACTCAGGAACAACAGGAGAGATGTTTCCCTCATGTATTTCAGCAGAAAATAACAATTCCACTCAAGTTCACCCTTTCTGCTCACACTGCGCATAACTCAGCGAGAGAAGCACAATAGAGCAATAAAAAAAGACATGCCACTGTCTGAATGAATTTTAACCCCATCAGACTTGAATTGAATTAAGGTTAACATTAAGGCTGAAACTAGGGTTAGGGTTAGGGTTAGGGTTAGCTGAAATTAGGGTTACGGTTTCTGTCTTCCTCAAGTATTAGAAACCCCAAATTTGGCGTGGGCGCTTCTTCGGGGCTCTTGATGAAATAGCAAGTGGCCGCATGTCTCTACGAGAAAGTTGAAATTTCAACCTATAGACTTGCATTGAATTAGGGTTGCGTTAAGACTGAAACTAGGGTTGGGGTTAGGGTTAGCTGAAATTAGGGTTAGGGTTTCTGCGTTCTTCAATTATTAGAAACCCCAAATTTGGTGTGGGCGCTTCTTTGGGGCTCTTGATGAAATAGCAAGTGGCCCCATGTCTCTAGGACAAAGTTGAAATTGTCTCAGACCAACAGAAGTCTGTCATCAGTCATGGCGTGAGAAAATATTTTCTGCTCCTCCTGTGTTCATAAAGAGTTTTTTTTTTATATCTTTTCTAGTGTTCCCCAGTAAATTGAGTGTTATTCAAGCAGCAGAAGCAGCATCAGCAACGCCAGCAGCTGCAGAAGCACTTTAATTGGTTTGTAATCAGACTTACAAGTCTGTTTACAAACAACTTCAGACTTCAAAACGTTTGAACGGCTTTGATCATCAGACCTAAAAGTCTGTTTACAAACAACTTCAGACTTCAAAGCGTTTGAACGGCTTTGATCATCAAACCTATAAGTCTGTTTACAAACAACTTCAGACTTCAAAGTTTTTGAAAATGTTTGAACACGCATTCCATCACTTTGATGTCTGTTTTCTTCATGCAGCAGCATTTTTTATTGAGCAAATTGTATTGTGTGTGGAATAACACGTTGGATTTTTTTTTTCTCTCTTGTTCCTCAGCTGAATCAAGACAACTATGAAAGTAAACAGTCGCATACAGATTTTGAAAAGAAAACTCATTCAACCACTTGGATTTCTTTTTTTATTGTGGTTATGGGCCTTATCTAAACAAGTTGAGATGTTGTCTTTTTTTTTTTGAAGGAGCAGCTGTGATATCTGTGCTGACTTACTCTGAAAGAACTCTGTTTCTCCTGTTTCTGAGCTGAATGAAAGTCTCCATGCAAGACAGCAGCTGCACAGAGCTGCACTCAGCTTTACACTTGAACACTCATTCATACACATGAGCCTGAAGGAATAAGTATATCAAAACAAAGATTCAAATGAAACTGACAATACACCAGGTCAGTGTACATTAAGCAACGGAATACGCACAGTGCCCCTCCCTCTCAGACCAACAGAGGTCTGTCATCAGTCATGGCGTGAAAAAATATTTTCTGCTCCTCCTGTGTTCATAAAGAGTTTTTTTTAATATCTTTTTTAATGTTCCCCAGTAAATTGAGTGTCATTCAAGCAGCAGAAGCAGCATCAGCAACGCCAGCACCTGCTGAAGCACTTTAATTGGTTTGTAATCAGACTTACAAATCTGTTTACAAACAACTTCAGACTTCAAAGCATTTGAACGGCTTTGATCATCAGACCTAAAAGTCTGTTTACAAACAACTTCAGACTTCAAAGTTTTTGAAAATGTTTGAACACGAATTCCATCACTTTGATGTCTGTTTTCTTCAAGCAGCAGCATTTTTTATTAAGCAAATTGTATTCTGTGTGGAATAACAGGTTGGATTTTTTTCTCTCTTGTTCCTCAGCTGAATCAAGACAACTATGAAAGTAAACAGTCGCATACAGATTTTGAAAAGAAAACTCATTCAACCACTTGGATTTCTTTTTTTATTGTGGTTATGGGCCTTATCTAAACTAGTTGAGATGTTGTCTTTTTTTTTTTGAAGGAGCAGCAGTTATATCTGTGCTGACTTACTCTGAAAGAACTCTGTTTCTCCTGTTTCTGAGCTGAATAAAAGTCTCCATGCAAGACAACAGCTGCACAGAGCTGCACACAGCTTTACACTTGAACACTCATTCATACACATGAGCCTGAAGGAATAAACACAGCAAAACAAAGATTCAAATGAAACTGACAATACACCAGATCAGTGTACATTAAGCAACGGAATACGCACAGTGCCCCTCCCTCTCAGACCAACATAGGTCTGTCATCAGTCATGGCGTGAAAAAATATTTTCTGCTCCTCCTGTGTTCATAAAGAGTTTTTTTTTATATATCTTTTTTAGTGTTCCCCAGTAAATTGAGTGTTATTCAAGCATCAGAATCAGCATCAGCAACGCCAGCAGCTGCAGAAGCACTTTAATTGGTTTGTAATCAGACTTACAAGTCTGTTTACAAACAACTTCAGACTTCAAAGTGTTTGAACGGCTTTGATCATCAGACCTAAAAGTCTGTTTACAAACAACTTCAGACTTCAAAGCGTTTGAACGGTTTTGATCATCAGACCTATAAGTCTGTTTACAAACAACTTCAGACTTCAAAGTTTTTGAAAATGTTTGAACACGCATTCCATCACTTTGATGTCTGTTTTCTTCAAGCAGCAGCATTTTTTATTGAGCAAATTGGATTGTGTGTGGAATAACAGGTTGGATTTTTTTTTTTCTCTCTTGTTCCTCAGCTGAATCAAGACAACTATGAAAGTAAACAGTCGCATACAGATTTTGAAAAGAAAACTCATTCAACCACTTGGATTTCTTTTTTTATTGTGGTTATGGGCCTTATCTAAACAAGTTGAGATGTTATCTTTTTTTTTTTGAAGGAGCAGCTGTGATATCTGTGCTGACTTACTCTGAAAGAACTATGTTTCTCCTGTTTCTGAGCTGAATGAAAGTCTCCATGCAAGACAACAGCTGCACAGAGCTGCACTCAGCTTTACACTTGAACACTCATTCATACACATGAGCCTGAAGGAATAAATATATCAAAACAAAGATTCAAATGAAACTGACAATACACCAGGTCAGTGTACATTAAGCAACGGAATACGCACAGTGCCCCTCCCTCTCAGACCAACAGAGGTCTGTCATCAGTCATGGCGTGAAAAAATATTTTCTGCTCCTCCTGTGTTCATAAAGAGTTTTTTTTTTTATATCTTTTTTAGTGTTCCCCTGTAAATTGAGTGTTATTCAAGCAGCAGAAGCAGCATCAGCAACGCCAGCAGCTGCAGAAGCACTTTAATTGGTTTGTAATCTGACTTACAAGTCTGTTTAAAAAACAACTTCAGACTTCAAAGCGTTTGAACGGCTTTGATCATCAGACCTAAAAGTCTATTTACAAACAACTTCAGACTTCAAAGTTTTTGAAAATGTTTGAACACGCATTCCATCACTTTGATGTCTGTTTTCTTCAAGCAGCAGCATTTTTTATTGAACAAATTGTATTGTGTGTGGAATAACAGGTTGGATTTTTTTTTTTCTCTGTCTTGTTCCTCAGCTGAATCAAGACATCTATGAAAGTAAACAGTCGCATACAAATTTTGAAAAGAAAACTCATTCAACCACTTGGATTTCTTTTTTTATTGTGGTTATGGGCCTTATCTCAACAAGTTGAGATGTTATCTTTTTTTTTGAAGGAGCAGCAGTGATATCTGTGCTGACTTACTCTTAAAGAACTTTGTGTCTCCTTTTTCTGATCTGAATTAAAGTCTCCATGCAAGAAATCAGCTGCACAGAGCTGAACACAGCTTTACATTTGAACACTCATTCATACACATGAGCCTGGAGGAATAAACATAGCAAAACAAAGATTCAAATGAGACTGACAATACACCAGGTCAGTGTTCATCAAGCAACGGAATACGCACAGTGCCCCTCAATTATAGACCAACAGAGAGTCGACTGTGATCGATCGTCACCTGATATTCATCACACGGTCTGTGTCCCCACCCACAGGCGTAATGGTGCCACTGCACATCACCAAACGCATAAGAACAAATCAACCATGCAAATGAATCGACACCACTGAAACAAGATAGAAATTTTTTCATCAATAACTGGAATAATTTTATTTAAGAAAAAACAATAAAAACATTTCAAAAGTTATCTGCTTTAATCGGTGTGTGTAGGGGGAGTGGGGGCACTGAATTAGTGAATTCAGGAATTTGTGAACGAAAACAAGTGCTTTATGCTCATTGCGAGCATAAACGGTGAACTTGAATAGAATTGTAATTCTCTGGTGGAAAAAATAAGGAAAAAATCTTTCCTGTTGTTCCTCTATTGTCAGTCTCATTTGAATCTTAGTTTTGCTTTGTTTATTCATCCAGGCAGATGAGTATGAATGAATGTTCAAGTTTAAGGCTGTGTGCAGCTCAGTGCAGCCGTTTTCTTGCATAGAGACTTTAATTCATTTCAGAAACAGGATTTTTCTTCTGTTTCTGAAATGAATTAAGAGTTATTTTACAGTCAGTCAGCACAGATATCACTGATGCTCCTTCAAAAAAAAGAATTCAACTATTTCCTTATGGGGGAACCTACAATGTAGTGAGGAACAACAGGAGAGATGTTTCCCTCATGTATTTCAGCAGAAAATAACAATTCCACTCAAGTTCACCCTTTCTGCTCACACTGCGCATAACTCAGCGAGAGAAGCACAATAGAGCAATAAAAAATGACATTCCACTGTCTGAATGAGTTTTCATGTTAAATTGGGAAATCAACTATTTCCTTATGGGGGAACCTACAATGTACAGAGCAACAACAGGAGAGATGTTTCCCCCATGTATTTCAGCAGAAAATAACAATTCCACTCAAGTTCACCCTTTCTGCTCACACTGCGCATAATTCAGCGAGAGAAGCACAATAGAGCAATAAAAAATGACATCCCACTGTCTGAATGAGTTTTCATGTTAAATTGAGAAATCAACTATTTCCTTATGGGGGAACCTACAATGTACTGAGGAACAACAGGACAGATGTTTCCCTCATGTATTTCTGCAGAAAATAACAATTCCACTCAAGTTCACCCTTTCTGCTCACACTGCGCATAATTCAGCGAGAGAAGCACAATAGAGCAATAAAAAATGACATCCCACTGTCTGAATGAGTTTTCATGTTAAATTTAGAATTCAACTATTTCCTTATGGGGGAACCTACAATGTACTCAGGAACAACAGGAGAGATGTTTCCATCATGTATTTCAGCAGAAAATAACAATTCCACTCAAGTTCACCCTTTCTGCTCACACTGCGCATAACTCAGCGAGAGAAGCACAATAGAGCAATAAAAAATGACATCCCACTGTCTGAATGAGTTTTCATGTTAAATTGAGAAATCAACTATTTCCTTATGGGGGAACCTACAATGTAGTGAGGAACAACAGGATAGCTGTTTCCCTCATGTATTTCAGCAGAAAATAACAATTCCACTCAAGTTCACCCTTTCTGCTCACACTGCACATAACTCAGCGAGAGAAGCACAATAGAGCAATAAAAAATGACATCCCACTGTCTGAATGAGTTTTCATGTTAAATTGGGAAATCAACTATTTCCTTATGGGGGGACCTACAATGTACTCAGGAACAACAGGAGACATGTTTCCCTCATGTATTTCAGCAGAAAATAACAATTCCACTCAAGTTCACCCTTTCTGCTCACACTGCGCATAACTCAGCGAGAGAAGCACAATAGAGCAATAAAAAATGACATCCCACTGTCTGAATGAGTTTTCATGTTAAATTGGGAAATCAACTATTTCCTTATGGGGGGACCTACAATGTACTCAGGAACAACAGGAGAGATGTTTCCCTCATGTATTTCAGCAGAAAATAACAATTCCACTCAAGTTCACCCTTTCTGCTCACACTGCGCATAACTCAGCGAGAGAAGCACAATAGAGCAATAAAAAATGACATCCCACTGTCTGAATGAGTTTTCATGTTAAATTGAGAAATCAACTATTTCCTTATGGGGGGACCTACAATGTACTGAGGAACAACAGGAGAGATGTTTCCCTCATGTATTTCAGCAGAAAATAACAATTCCACTCAAGTTCACCCTTTCTGCTCACACTGCGCATAACTCAGCGAGAGAAGCACAATAGAGCAATAAAAAATGACATCCCACTGTCTGAATGAGTTTTCATGTTAAATTGAGAAATCAACTATTTCCTTATGGGGGAACCTACAATGTACTGAGGAACAACAGGACAGATGTTTCCCTCATGTATTTCAGTAGAAAATAACAATTCCACTCAAGTTCACCCTTTCTGCTCACACTGCGCATAACTCAGCGAGAGAAGCACAATAGAGCAATAAAAAATGACATCCCACTGTCTGAATGAGTTTTCATGTTAAATTGAGAACTCAACTATTTCCTTATGGGGGAACCTACAATGTACTGAGGAACAACAGGACAGATGTTTTCCTCATGTATTTCAGCAGAAAATAACAATTCCACTCAAGTTCACCCTTTCTGCTCACACTGCGCATAACTCAGCGAGAGAAGCACAATAGAGCAATAAAAAATGACATCCCACTGTCTGAATGAGTTTTCATGTTAAATTGAGAAATCAACTATTTCCTTATGGGGGAACCTACAATGTACTGAGGAACAACAGGAGAGATGTTTCCCTCATGTATTTCAGCAGAAAATAACAGTTCCACTCAAAGTTCACCCTTTCTGCTCACACTGTGCATAACTCAGCGAGAGAAGCACAATAGAGCAATAAAAAATGACATCCCACTGTCTGAATGAGTTTTCATGTTAAATTGAGAAATCAACTATTTCCTTATGGGGGAACCTACAATGTACTGAGGAACAACAGGAGAGATGTTTCCCTCATGTATTTCAGTAGAAAATAACAATTCCACTCAAGTTCACCCTTTCTGCTCACACTGCGCATAACTCAGCGAGAGAAGCACAATAGAGCAATAAAAAATGACATCCCACTGTCTGAATGAGTTTTCATGTTAAATTGAGAACTCAACTATTTCCTTATGGGGGAACCTACAATGTACTGAGGAACAACAGGAGAGATGTTTCCCTCATGTATTTCAGCAGAAAATAACAATTCCACTCAAGTTAACAGGTTGGATTTTTTTTTCTCTCTCTTGTTCCTCAGCTGAATCAAGACATCTATGAAAGTAAACAGTCGCATACAGATTTTGAAAAGAAAACTCATTCAACCACTTGGATTTCTTTTTTTATTGTGGTTATTGGGCCTTATCTCAACAAGTTGAGATGTTGTCTTTTTTTTTGAAGGAGCAGCTGTGATATCTGTGCTGACTTACTCTGAAAGAACTCTGTTTCTCCTATTTCTGAGCTGAATGAAAGTCTCCATGCAAGACAACAGCTGCACATAGCTGCACACAGCTTTACACTTGAACACTAATTCATACACATGAGCCTGAAGGAATAAACATAGCAAAACAAAGATTCAAATGAAACTGACAATACACCAGGTCAGTGTACATTAAGCAACGGAATACGCACAGTGCCCCTCCCTCTCAGACCAACAGAGGTCTGTCATCAGTCATGGCGTGAAAAAATATTTTCTGCTCCTCCTGTGTTCATAAAGAGTTTTTTTTTATATCTTTTTTAATGTTCACCAGTAAATTGAGTGTTATTCAAGCAGCAGAAGCAGCATCAGCAACGCCAGCAGCTGCTGAAGCACTTTAATTGGTTTGTAATCAGAATTACAAGTCTGTTTACAAACAACTTCAGACTTCAAAGCGTTTGAACGGCTTTGATCATCAGACCTATAAAGTCTGTTTACAAACAACTTCAGACTTCAAAGTTTTTGATAATGTTTGAACACGCATTCCATCACTTTGATGTCTATTTTCTTCAAGCAGCAGCATTTTTTATTGAGCAAATTGTATTCTGTGTGGAATAACAGGTTGGATTTTTTTTTTCTCTCTTGTTCCTCAGCTGAATCAAGACATCTATGAAAGTAAACAGTCACATACAGATTTTGAAAAGAAAACTCATTCAACCACTTGGATTTCTTTTTTTATTGTGGTTATGGGCCTTATCTAAACAAGTTTAGATGTTGTCTTTTTTTTGAAGGAGCAGCTGTGATATCTGTGCTGACTTACTCTGAAAGAACTTTGCGTCTCCTGTTTCTGAGCTGAATTAAAGTCTCTATGCAAGAAAACAGCTGCATAGAGCTGCACACAGCTTTACATTTGAACACTAGCAAAACAAAGATTCAAATGAGACTGACAATACACCAGGTCAGTGTACATTAAGCAACGGAATACGCACAGTGCCCCTCCCTCTCAGACCAACAGAGGTCTGTCATCAGTCATGGCGTGAAAAAATATTTTCTGCTCCTCCTGTGTTCATAAAGAGTTTTTTTTAATATCTTTTTTAATGTTCCCCAGTAAATTGAGTGTTATTCAAGCAGCAGAAGCAGCATCAGCAACGCCAGCAGCTGCTGAAGCACTTTAATTGGTTTGTAATCAGACTTACAAATCTGTTTACAAACAACTTCAGACTTCAAAGCGTTTGAACGGCTTTGATCATCAGACCTAAAAGTCTGTTTACAAACAACTTCAGACTTCAAAGTTTTTGAAAATGTTTGAACACGAATTCCATCACTTTGATGTCTGTTTTCTTCAAGCAGCAGCATTTTTTATTGAACAAATTGTATTGTGTGTGGAATAACAGGTTGGATTTTTTTTTCTCTCTTGTTCCTCAGCTGAATCAAGACATCTATGAAAGTAAACAGTCGCATACAGATTTTGAAAAGAAAACTCATTCAACCACTTGGATTTCTTTTTTTATTGTGGTTATGGGCCTTATCTAAACAAGTTGAGATGTTGTCTTTTTTTTTTTGAAGGAGCAGCAGTTATATCTGTGCTGACTTACTCTGAAAGAACTCTGTTTCTCCTGTTTCTGAGCTGAATAAAAGTCTCCATGCAAGACAACAGCTGCACAGAGCTGCACACAGCTTTACACTTGAACACTCATTCATACACATGAGCCTGAAGGAATAAACACAGCAAAACAAAGATTCAAATGAAACTGACAATACACCAGGTCAGTGTACATTAAGCAACGGAATACGCACAGTGCCCCTCCCTCTCAGACCAACAGAGGTCTGTCATCAGTCATGGCGTGAAAAAATATTTTCTGCTCCTCCTGTATTCATAAAGAGTTTTTTTTTTTATATCTTTTCTAGTGTTCCCCAGTAAATTGAGTGTTATTCAAGCAGCAGAAGCAGCATCAGCAACGCCAGCAGCTGCAGAAGCACTTTAATTGGTTTGTAATCAGACTTACAAATCTGTTTACAAACAACTTCAGACTTCAAAGCGTTTGAACGGCTTTGATCATCAGACCTAAAAGTCTGTTTACAAACAACTTCACACTTCAAAGTTTTTGAAAATGTTTGAACACGCATTCCATCACTTTGATGTCTGTTTTCTTCAAGCAGCAGCATTTTTTATTGAGCAAATTGTATTGTGTGTGGAATAACAGGTTGGATTTTTTTTTCTATCTCTTTTTCCTCAGCTGAATCAAGACAACTATGAAAGTAAACAGTCGCACACAAATTTTGAAAAGAAAACTCATTCAACCACTTGGATTTCTTTTTTTATTGTGGTTATGGGCCTTATCTCAACAAGTTGAGATGTTGTCTTTTTTTTTGAAGGAGCAGCAGTGATATCTGTGCTGACTTACTCTTAAAGAACTTTGTGTCTCCTGTTTCTGAGCTGAATTAAAGTCTCTATGAAAGAAAACAGCTGCATAGAGCTGCACACAGCTTTACATTTTAACACTAGCTTTAACACTAGCTTTAATCACTAGCAAAGATTCAAATGAGACTGACAATACACCAGGTCAGTGTTCATCAAGCAACGGAATACGCACAGTGCCCCTCAATCTCAGACCAACAGAGAGTCGACTGTGATCGATCGTCACCTGATATTCATCACACGGTCTGTGTCTCCACCCACAGGAGTAATGGTGCCACTGCACATCACCAAACGCATAAGATCAAATCAACCATGAAAAGGAATCGACACCACTGAAACAAGATAGAAATTTTTTCATCAATAACTGGAATAATTTTATTTAAGAAAAAACAATAAAAACATTTCAAAAGTTATCTGCTTTAATCAGTGTGTGGGGGGGGTGGGGGCACGGAATTAGTGAATTCAGGAATTTGTGAAAGAAAACAAGAGCTTTATGCTCAATGCGAGCATAAAAGGTGAACTTGAATGGAATTGTAATTCTCTGATGGAAAAAATAAGGAAAAAATCTTTCCTGTTGTTCCTCTATTGTCAGTCTCATTTGAATCTTAGTTTTGCTTTGTTTATTCCTCCAGGCAGATGAATATGAATGAATGTTCAAGTTTAAGGCTGTGTGCAGCTCAGTGCAGCCGTTTACTTGCATAGAGACTTTAATTCATTTCAGAAACAGGATTTTTCTCCTGTTTCTGAAATGAATTAGGAGTTATTTTACAGTCAGTCAGCACAGATATTCAAAAAAAAGAATTCAACTATTTCCTTATGGGGGAACCTACAATGTAGTGAGGAACAACAGGAGAGATGTTTCCCTCATGTATTTCAGCAGAAAATAACAATTCCACTCAAGTTCACCCTTTCTGCTCACACTGCGCATAACTCAGCGAGAGAAGCACAATAGAGCAATAAAAAATGACATCCCACTGTCTGAATGAGTTTTCATGTTAAATTGGGAAATCAACTATTTCCTTATGGGGGAACCTACAATGTACTGAGGAACAATAGGAGAGCTGTTTCCCTCATGTATTTCAGCAGAAAATAACAATTCCACTCAAGTTCACCCTTTCTGCTCACACTGCACATAACTCAGCGAGAGAAGCACAATAGAGCAATAAAAAATGACATCCCACTGTCTGAATGAGTTTTCATGTTAAATTGAGAAATCAACTATTTCCTTATGGGGGGACCTACAATGTACTCAGGAACAACAGGAGAGATGTTTCCCTCATGTATTTCAGCAGAAAATAACAATTCCACTCAAGTTCACCCTTTCTGCTCACACTGCGCATAACTCAGCGAGAGAAGCACAATAGAGCAATAAAAAATGACATCCCACTGTCTGAATGAGTTTTCATGTTAAATTGAGAAATCAACTATTTCCTTATGGGGGGACCTACAATGTACTCAGGAACAACAGGAGAGATGTTTCCCTCATGTATTTCAGCAGAAAATAACAATTCCACTCAAGTTCACCCTTTCTGCTCACACTGCGCATAACTCAGCGAGAGAAGCACAATAGAGCAATAAAAAATGACATCCCACTGTCTGAATGAGTTTTCATGTTAAATTGGGAAATCAACTATTTCCTTATGGGGGAACCTACAATGTACTGAGGAACAATAGGAGAGCTGTTTCCCTCATGTATTTCAGCAGAAAATAACAATTCCACTCAAGTTCACCCTTTCTGCTCACACTGCACATAACTCAGCGAGAGAAGCACAATAGAGCAATAAAAAATGACATCCCACTGTCTGAATGAGTTTTCATGTTAAATTGAGAAATCAACTATTTCCTTATGGGGGGACCTACAATGTACTCAGGAACAACAGGAGAGATGTTTCCCTCATGTATTTCAGCAGAAAATAACAATTCCACTCAAGTTCACCCTTTCTGCTCACACTGCGCATAACTCAGCGAGAGAAGCACAATAGAGCAATAAAAAATGACATCCCACTGTCTGAATGAGTTTTCATGTTAAATTGAGAAATCAACTATTTCCTTATGGGGGGACCTACAATGTACTCAGGAACAACAGGAGAGATGTTTCCCTCATGTATTTCAGCAGAAAATAACAATTCCACTCAAGTTCACCCTTTCTGCTCACACTGCGCATAACTCAGCGAGAGAAGCACAATAGAGCAATAAAAAATGACATCCCACTGTCTGAATGAGTTTTCATGTTAAATTGAGAATTCAACTATTTCCTTATGGGGGAACCTACAATGTACTCATGAACAACAGGAGAGATGTTTCCCTCATGTATTTCAGCAGAAAATAACAATTCCACTCAAGTTCACCCTTTCTGCTCACACTGCGCATAACTCAGCGAGAGAAGCACAATAGAGCAATAAAAAATGACATCCCACTGTCTGAATGAGTTTTCATGTTAAATTGGGAAATCAACTATTTCCTTATGGGGGAACCTACAATGTACAGAGGAACAACAGGAGAGATGTTTCCCCCATGTATTTCAGCAGAAAATAACAATTCCACTCAAGTTCACCCTTTCTGCTCACACTGCGCATAATTCAGCGAGAGAAGCACAATAGAGCAATAAAAAATGACATCCCACTGTCTGAATGAGTTTTCATGTTAAATTGAGAAATCAACTATTTCCTTATGGGGGAACCTACAATGTACTGAGGAACAACAGGACAGATGTTTCCCTCATGTATTTCTGCAGAAAATAACAATTCCACTCAAGTTCACCCTTTCTGCTCACACTGCGCATAATTCAGCGAGAGAAGCACAATAGAGCAATAAAAAATGACATCCCACTGTCTGAATGAGTTTTTATGTTAAATTGAGAATTCAACTATTTCCTTATGGGGGGACCTACAATGTACTCAGGAAAAACAGGAGAGATGTTTCCCTCATGCATTTCAGCAGAAAATAACAATTCCACTCAAGTTCACCCTTTCTGCTCACACTGCGCATAACTCAGCGAGAGAAGCACAATAGAGCAATAAAAAATGACATCCCACTGTCTGAATGAGTTTTTGTGTTAAATTGAGTATTCAACTATTTCCTTATGGGGGAACCTACAATGTACTGAGGAACAGCAGGAGAGATGTTTCCCCCATGTATTTCAGCAGAAAATAACAATTCCACTCAAGTTCACCCTTTCTGCTCACACTGCGCATAACTCAGCGAGAGAAGCACAATAGAGCAATAAAAAATGACATCCCACTGTCTGAATGAGTTTTCATGTTAAATTGAGAAATCAACTATTTCCTTATGGGGGAACCTACAATGTAGTGAGGAACAACAGGAGAGCTGTTTCCCTCATGTATTTCAGCAGAAAATAACAATTCCACTCAAGTTCACCCTTTCTGCTCACACTGCACATAACTCAGCGAGAGAAGCACAATAGAGCAATAAAAAATGACATCCCACTGTCTGAATGAGTTTTCATGTTAAATTGAGAAATCAACTATTTCCTTATGGGGGGACCTACAATGTACTCAGGAACAACAGGAGAGATGTTTCCCTCATGTATTTCAGCAGAAAATAACAATTCCACTCAAGTTCACCCTTTCTGCTCACACTGCGCATAATTCAGCGAGAGAAGCACAATAGAGCAATAAAAAATGACATCCCACTGTCTGAATGAGTTTTCATGTTAAATTGAGAAATCAACTATTTCCTTATGGGGGATCCTACAATGTACTGAGGAACAACAGGACAGATGTTTTCCTCATTTACTTCAGCAGAAAATAACAATTCCACTCAAGTTCACCCTTTCTGCTCACACTGCGCATAACTCAGCGAGAGAAGCACAATAGAGCAATAAAAAATGACATCCCACTGTCTGAATGAGTTTTCATGTTAAATTGAGAAATCAACTATTTCCTTATGGGGGGACCTACAATGTACTCAGGAACAACAGGAGAGATGTTTCCCTCATGTATTTCAGCAGAAAATAACAATTCCACTCAAGTTCACCCTTTCTGCTCACACTGCGCATAACTCAGCGAGAGAAGCACAATAGAGCAATAAAAAATGACATCCCACTGTCTGAATGAGTTTTCATGTTAAATTGAGAATTCAACTATTTCCTTATGGGGGAACCTACAATGTACTCATGAACAACAGGAGAGATGTTTCCCTCATGTATTTCAGCAGAAAATAACAATTCCACTCAAGTTCACCCTTTCTGCTCACACTGCGCATAACTCAGCGAGAGAAGCACAATAGAGCAATAAAAAATGACATCCCACTGTCTGAATGAGTTTTCATGTTAAATTGGGAAATCAACTATTTCCTTATGGGGGAACCTACAATGTACAGAGGAACAACAGGAGAGATGTTTCCCCCATGTATTTCAGCAGAAAATAACAATTCCACTCAAGTTCACCCTTTCTGCTCACACTGCGCATAATTCAGCGAGAGAAGCACAATAGAGCAATAAAAAATGACATCCCACTGTCTGAATGAGTTTTTATGTTAAATTGAGAATTCAACTATTTCCTTATGGGGGGACCTACAATGTACTCAGGAAAAACAGGAGAGATGTTTCCCTCATGCATTTCAGCAGAAAATAACAATTCCACTCAAGTTCACCCTTTCTGCTCACACTGCGCATAATTCAGCGAGAGAAGCACAATAGAGCAATAAAAAATGACATCCCACTGTCTGAATGAGTTTTTATGTTAAATTGAGAATTCAACTATTTCCTTATGGGGGGACCTACAATGTACTCAGGAAAAACAGGAGAGATGTTTCCCTCATGCATTTCAGCAGAAAATAACAATTCCACTCAAGTTCACCCTTTCTGCTCACACTGCGCATAACTCAGCGAGAGAAGCACAATAGAGCAATAAAAAATGACATCCCACTGTCTGAATGAGTTTTTGTGTTAAATTGAGTATTCAACTATTTCCTTATGGGGGAACATACAATGTACTGAGGAACAACAGGAGATATGTTTCCCTCATGTATTTCAGCAGAAAATAACAATTCCACTCAAGTTCACCCTTTCTGCTCACACTGCGCATAACTCAGCGAGAGAAGCACAATAGAGCAATAAAAAATGACATCCCACTGTCTGAATGAGTTTTCATGTTAAATTGAGAAATCAACTATTTCCTTATGGGGGAACCTACAATGTAGTGAGGAACAACAGGAGAGCTTTTTCCCTCATGTATTTCAGCAGAAAATAACAATTCCACTCAAGTTCACCCTTTCTGCTCACACTGCACATAACTCAGCGAGAGACGCACAATAGAGCAATAAAAAATGACATCCCACTGTCTGAATGAGTTTTCATGTTAAATTGAGAAATCAACTATTTCCTTATGGGGGGACCTACAATGTACTGAGGAACAACAGGAGAGATGTTTCCCTCATGTATTTCAGCAGAAAATAACAATTCCACTCAAGTTCACCCTTTCTGCTCACACTGCGCATAACTCAGCGAGAGAAGCACAATAGAGCAATAAAAAAAGACATCCCACTGTCTGAATGAATTTTAACCCCATCAGACTTGAATTGAATTAGGGTTAACATTAAGGCTGAAACTAGGGTTAGGGTTATGGTTAGGGTTAGCTGAAATTAGGGTTAGGGTTTCTGTCTTCCTCAAGTATTAGAAACCCCAAATTTGGCGTGGGCGCTTCTTTGGGGCTCTTGATGAAATAGCAAGTGGCCCCATGTCTCTAGGACAAAGTTGAAATTTCACCCCATAGACTTGCATTGAATTAGGGTTAACGTTAAGGCTGAAACTAGGGTTAGGGTTAGGGTTAGTTGAAATTAGGGTTAGGGTTTCTGCGTTCCTCAAGTACTAGAAGCCCCAAATTTTGCGTGGGTGTTTCTTTGGGGCTCTTGATGAAAATGCAAGTGGCCCCATGTCTCTAGGACAAAGTTGAAATTTCACCCCATAGACTTGCATTGAATTAGGGTTAACGTTAAGGCTGAAACTAGGGTTAGGGTTAGGGTTAGGGTTAGCTGAAATTAGGGTTAGGGTTTCTGTCTTCCTCAAGTATTAGAAACCCCAAATTTGGCGTGGGCGCTTCTTTGGGGCTCTTGATGAAATAGCAAGTGGCCCCATGTCTCTAGGACAAAGTTGAAATTTCACCCCATAGACTTGCATTGAATTAGGGTTAACGTTAAGGCTGAAACTAGGGTTAGGGTTAGGGTTAGTTGAAATTAGGGTTAGGATTTCTCCGTTCCTCAAGTAGTAGAAGCCCCAAATTTTGCGTGGGTGTTTCTTTGGTGCTCTTGATGAAAATGCAAGTGGCCCCATGTCTCTACGACAAAGTTGAAATTTCAACCTATAGACTTGCATTGAATTATGGTTGCGTTAAGACTGAAACTAGGGTTAGGGTTAGGGTTAGCTGAAATTAGGGTTAGGGTTTCTGCGTTCTTCAATTATTAGAAACCCCAAATTTGGTGTGGGCGCTTCTTTGGGGCTCTTGATGAAATAGCAAGTGGCCCCATGTCTCTAGGACAAAGTTGAAATTGTCTCAGACCAACAGAAGTCTGTCATCAGTCATGGCGTGAGAAAATATTTTCTGCTCCTCCTGTGTTCATAAAGAGTTTTTTTTTAATATCTTTTCTAGTGTTCCCCAGTAAATTGAGTGTTATTCAAGCAGCAGAAGCAGCATCAGCAACGCCAGCAGCTGCAGAAGCACTTTAATTGGTTTGTAATCAGACTTACAAGTCTGTTTACAAACAACTTCAGACTTCAAAGCGTTTGAACGGCTTTGATCATCAGACCTAAAAGTCTGTTTACAAACAACTTCAGACTTCAAAGCGTTTGAACGGCTTTGATCATCAAACCTATAAGTCTGTTTACAAACAACTTCAGACTTCAAAGTTTTTGAAAATGTTTGAACACGCATTCCATCACTTTGATGTCTGTTTTCTTCAAGCAGCAGCATTTTTTATTGAGCAAATTGTATTCTGTGTGGAATAACAGGTTGGATTTTTTTTTCTCTCTTGTTCCTCAGCTGAATCAAGACAACTATGAAAGTAAACAGTCGCATACAGATTTTGAAAAGAAAACTCATTCAACCACTTGGATTTCTTTTTTTATTGTGGTTATGGGCCTTATCTAAACTAGTTGAGATGTTGTCTTTTTTTTTTTGAAGGAGCAGCAGTTATATCTGTGCTGACTTACTCTGAAAGAACTCTGTTTCTCCTGTTTCTGAGCTGAATAAAAGTCTCCATGCAAGACAACAGCTGCACAGAGCTGCACACAGCTTTACACTTGAACACTCATTCATACACATGTGCCTGAAGGAATAAACACAGCAAAACAAAGATTCAAATGAAACTGACAATACACCAGGTCAGTGTACATTAAGCAACGGAATACGCACAGTGCCCCTCCCTCTCAGACCAACAGAGGTCTGTCATCAGTCATGGCGTGAAAAAATATTTTCTGCTCCTCCTGTGTTCATAAAGAGTTTTTTTTTTTATATCTTTTCTAGTGTTCCCCAGTAAATTGAGTGTTATTCAAGCAGCAGAATCAGCATCAGCAACGCCAGCAACTGCAGAAGCACTTTAATTGGTTTGTAATCAGACTTACAAGTCTGTTTACAAACAACTTCAGACTTCAAAGCGTTTGAACGGCTTTGATCATCAGACCTAAAAGTCTGTTTACAAACAACTTCAGACTTCAAAGCGTTTGAACGGTTTTGATCATCAGACCTATAAGTCTGTTTACAAACAACTTCAGACTTCAAAGTTTTTGAAAATGTTTGAACACGCATTCCATCACTTTGATGTCTGTTTTCTTCAAGCAGCAGCATTTTTTATTGAGCAAATTGGATTGTGTGTGGAATAACAGGTTGGATTTTTTTTTTTTCTCTCTTGTTCCTCAGCTGAATCAAGACAACTATGAAAGTAAACAGTCGCATACAGATTTTGAAAAGAAAACTCATTCAACCACTTGGATTTCTTTTTTTATTGTGGTTATAGGCCTTATTTAAACAAGTTGAGATGTTATCTTTTTTTTTTTGAAGGAGCAGCTGTGATATCTGTGCTGACTTACTCTGAAAGAACTCTGTTTCTCCTGTTTCTGAGCTGAATGAAAGTCTCCATGCAAGACAACAGCTGCACAGAGCTGCACTCAGCTTTACACTTGAACACTCATTCATACACATGAGCCTGAAGGAATAAATATATCAAAACAAAGATTCAAATGAAACTGACAATACACCAGGTCAGTGTACATTAAGCAACGGAATACGCACAGTGCCCCTCCCTCTCAGACCAACAGAGGTCTGTCATCAGTCATGGCGTGAAAAAATATTTTCTGCTCCTCCTGTGTTCATAAAGAGTTTTTTTTTTATATCTTTTTTAGTGTTCCCCTGTAAATTGAGTGTTATTCAAGCAGCAGAAGCAGCATCAGCAACGCCAGCAGCTGCAGAAGCACTTTAATTGGTTTGTAATCAGACTTACAAGTCTGTTTAAAAAACAACTTCAGACTTCAAAGCGTTTGAACGGCTTTGATCATCAGACCTAAAAGTCTATTTACAAACAACTTCAGACTTCAAAGTTTTTGAAAATGTTTGAACACGCATTCCATCACTTTGATGTCTGTTTTCTTCAAGCAGCAGCATTTTTTATTGAACAAATTGTATTGTGTGTGGAATAACAGGTTGGATTTTTTTTTTTCTCTGTCTTGTTCCTCAGCTGAATCAAGACATCTATGAAAGTAAACAGTCGCATACAAATTTTGAAAAGAAAACTCATTCAACCACTTGGATTTCTTTTTTTATTGTGGTTATGGGCCTTATCTCAACAAGTTGAGATGTTATCTTTTTTTTTGAAGGAGCAGCAGTGATATCTGTGCTGACTTACTCTTAAAGAACTTTGTGTCTCCTGTTTCTGATCTGAATTAAAGTCTCCATGCAAGAAATCAGCTGCACAGAGCTGAACACAGCTTTACATTTGAACACTCATTCATACACATGAGCCTGGAGGAATAAACATAGCAAAACAAAGATTCAAATGAGACTGACAATACACCAGGTCAGTGTTCATCAAGCAACGGAATACGCACAGTGCCCCTCAATTATAGACCAACAGAGAGTCGACTGTGATCGATCGTCACCTGATATTCATCACACGGTCTGTGTCCCCACCCACAGGCGTAATGGTGCCACTGCACATCACCAAACGCATAAGAACAAATCAACCATGCAAATGAATCGACACCACTGAAACAAGATAGAAATTTTTTCATCAATAACTGGAATAATTTTATTTAAGAAAAAACAATAAAAACATTTCAAAAGTTATCTGCTTTAATCGGTGTGTGTAGGGGGAGTGGGGGCACTGAATTAGTGAATTCAGGAATTTGTGAACGAAAACAAGTGCTTTATGCTCATTGCGAGCATAAACGGTGAACTTGAATAGAATTGTAATTCTCTGGTGAAAAAAATTAGGAAAACATCTCTCCTGTTTTTCCTGGTGTATTGTCAGTCTCACTTGAATCTTTGTTTTGCTTTGTTTATTCCTCCAGGCTGATGAGTATGAATGAGTGTTCAAGTGTAAAGCTGTGTGCAGCTCTGTGCAGCTGTTTTCTTGCATAGAGATTTTAATTCAGCTCAGAAACAAGAGAAACAGAGTTCTTTCAGAGTAAGTCAGCACAGATATCACTGCTGCTCATTCAAAAAAAAGAATTCAACTATTTCCTTATGGGGGAACCTACAATGTACTGAGGAACAACAGGAGAGATTTTTCCCTCATGTATTTCAGTAGAAAATAAGAATTCCACGAAAGTTCACCCTTTCTGCTCACACTGCGCATAACTCAGCGAGACAAGCACAATAGAGCAATAAAAAATTACATCCCACTGTCTGAATGAGTTTTTATGTTAAATTGAGAATTCAACTATTTCCTTATGGGGGAACCTAAAATGTACTGAAGAACAAGAGGAGAGATGTTTCCCTCATGTATTTCAGCAGAAAATAACAATTCCACTCAAGTTAACAGGTTGGATTTTTTTTTCTCTCTCTTGTTCCTCAGCTGAATCAAGACATCTATGAAAGTAAACAGTCGCATACAGATTTTGAAAAGAAAACTCATTCAACCACTTGGATTTCTTTTTTTATTGTGGTTATTGGGCCTTATCTCAACAAGTTGAGATGTTGTCTTTTTTTTTGAAGGAGCAGCTGTGATATCTGTGCTGACTTACTCTGAAAGAACTCTGTTTCTCCTGTTTCTGAGCTGAATGAAAGTCTCCATGCAAGACAACAGCTGCACATAGCTGCACACAGCTTTACACTTGAACACTAATTCATACACATGAGCCTGAAGGAATAAACATAGCAAAACAAAGATTCAAATGAAACTGACAATACACCAGGTCAGTGTACATTAAGCAACGGAATACGCACAGTGCCCCTCCCTCTCAGACCAACAGAGGTCTGTCATCAGTCATGGCGTGAAAAAATATTTTCTGCTCCTCCTGTGTTCATAAAGAGTTTTTTTTTATATCTTTTTTAATGTTCACCAGTAAATTGAGTGTTATTCAAGCAGCAGAAGCAGCATCAGCAACGCCAGCAGCTGCTGAAGCACTTTAATTGGTTTGTAATCAGAATTACAAGTCTGTTTACAAACAACTTCAGACTTCAAAGCGTTTGAACGGCTTTGATCATCAGACCTATAAAGTCTGTTTACAAACAACTTCAGACTTCAAAGTTTTTGATAATGTTTGAACACGCATTCCATCACTTTGATGTCTATTTTCTTCAAGCAGCAGCATTTTTTATTGAGCAAATTGTATTCTGTGTGGAATAACAGGTTGGATTTTTTTTTTCTCTCTTGTTCCTCAGCTGAATCAAGACATCTATGAAAGTAAACAGTCACATACAGATTTTGAAAAGAAAACTCATTCAACCACTTGGATTTCTTTTTTTATTGTGGTTATGGGCCTTATCTAAACAAGTTGAGATGTTGTCTTTTTTTTTTTGAAGGAGCAGCTGTGATATCTGTGCTGACTTACTCTGAAAGAACTTTGCGTCTCCTGTTTCTGAGCTGAATTAAAGTCTCCATGCAAGACAACAGCTGCACAGAGCTGCACTCAGCTTTACACTTGAACACTCATTCATACACATGAGCCTGAAGGAATAAACATAGCAAAACAAAGATTCAAATGAAACTGACAATACACCAGGTCAGTGTACATTAAGCAACGGAATACGCACAGTGCCCCTCCCTCTCAGACCAACAGAGGTCTGTCATCAGTCATGGCGTGAAAAAATATTTTCTGCTCCTCCTGTGTTCATAAAGAGTTTTTTTTTATATCTTTTTTAATGTTCACCAGTAAATTGAGTGTTATTCAAGCAGCAGAAGCAGCATCAGCAACGCCAGCAGCTGCTGAAGCACTTTAATTGGTTTGTAATCAGAATTACAAGTCTGTTTACAAACAACTTCAGACTTCAAAGCGTTTGAACGGCTTTGATCATCAGACCTAAAAGTCTGTTTACAAACAACTTCAGACTTCAAAGCGTTTGAACGGCTTTGATCATCAGACCTATAAAGTCTGTTTACAAACAACTTCAGACTTCAAAGTTTTTGATAATGTTTGAACACGCATTCCATCACTTTGATGTCTATTTTCTTCAAGCAGCAGCATTTTTTATTGAGCAAATTGTATTCTGTGTGGAATAACAGGTTGGATTTTTTTTTTCTCTCTTGTTCCTCAGCTGAATCAAGACATCTATGAAAGTAAACAGTCACATACAGATTTTGAAAAGAAAACTCATTCAACCACTTGGATTTCTTTTTTTATTGTGGTTATGGGCCTTATCTAAACAAGTTTAGATGTTGTCTTTTTTTTGAAGGAGCAGCTGTGATATCTGTGCTGACTTACTCTGAAAGAACTCTGTTTCTCCTGTTTCTGAGCTGAATGAAAGTCTCCATGCAAGACAACAGCTGCACATAGCTGCACACAGCTTTACACTTGAACACTAATTCATACACATGAGCCTGAAGGAATAAACATAGCAAAACAAAGATTCAAATGAAACTGACAATACACCAGGTCAGTGTACATTAAGCAACGGAATACGCACAGTGCCCCTCCCTCTCAGACCAACAGAGGTCTGTCATCAGTCATGGCGTGAAAAAATATTTTCTGCTCCTCCTGTGTTCATAAAGAGTTTTTTTTTATATCTTTTTTAATGTTCACCAGTAAATTGAGTGTTATTCAAGCAGCAGAAGCAGCATCAGCAACGCCAGCAGCTGCTGAAGCACTTTAATTGGTTTGTAATCAGAATTACAAGTCTGTTTACAAACAACTTCAGACTTCAAAGCGTTTGAACGGCTTTGATCATCAGACCTATAAAGTCTGTTTACAAACAACTTCAGACTTCAAAGTTTTTGATAATGTTTGAACACGCATTCCATCACTTTGATGTCTATTTTCTTCAAGCAGCAGCATTTTTTATTGAGCAAATTGTATTCTGTGTGGAATAACAGGTTGGATTTTTTTTTTCTCTCTTGTTCCTCAGCTGAATCAAGACATCTATGAAAGTAAACAGTCACATACAGATTTTGAAAAGAAAACTCATTCAACCACTTGGATTTCTTTTTTTATTGTGGTTATGGGCCTTATCTAAACAAGTTGAGATGTTGTCTTTTTTTTTTTGAAGGAGCAGCTGTGATATCTGTGCTGACTTACTCTGAAAGAACTTTGCGTCTCCTGTTTCTGAGCTGAATTAAAGTCTCTATGCAAGAAAACAGCTGCATAGAGCTGCACACAGCTTTACATTTGAACACTAGCAAAACAAAGATTCAAATGAGACTGACAATACACCAGGTCAGTGTACATTAAGCAACGGAATACGCACAGTGCCCCTCCCTCTCAGACCAACAGAGGTCTGTCATCAGTCATGGCGTGAAAAAATATTTTCTGCTCCTCCTGTGTTCATAAAGAGTTTTTTTTAATATCTTTTTTAATGTTCCCCAGTAAATTGAGTGTTATTCAAGCAGCAGAAGCAGCATCAGCAACGCCAGCAGCTGCTGAAGCACTTTAATTGGTTTGTAATCAGACTTACAAATCTGTTTACAAACAACTTCAGACTTCAAAGCGTTTGAACGGCTTTGATCATCAGACCTAAAAGTCTGTTTACAAACAACTTCAGACTTCAACGTTTTTGAAAATGTTTGAACACGAATTCCATCACTTTGATGTCTGTTTTCTTCAAGCAGCAGCATTTTTTATTGAACAAATTGTATTGTGTGTGGAATAACAGGTTGGATTTTTTTTTCTCTCTTGTTCCTCAGCTGAATCAAGACATCTATGAAAGTAAACAGTCGCATACAGATTTTGAAAAGAAAACTCATTCAACCACTTGGATTTCTTCTTTTATTGTGGTTATGGGCCTTATCTAAACAAGTTGAGATGTTGTCTTTTTTTTTTTGAAGGAGCAGCAGTTATATCTGTGCTGACTTACTCTGAAAGAACTCTGTTTCTCCTGTTTCTGAGCTGAATAAAAGTCTCCATGCAAGACAACAGCTGCACAGAGCTGCACACAGCTTTACACTTGAACACTCATTCATACACATGAGCCTGAAGGAATAAACACAGCAAAACAAAGATTCAAATGAAACTGACAATACACCAGGTCAGTGTACATTAAGCAACGGAATACGCACAGTGCCCCTCCCTCTCAGACCAACAGAGGTCTGTCATCAGTCATGGCGTGAAAAAATATTTTCTGCTCCTCCTGTATTCATAAAGAGTTTTTTTTTTTATATCTTTTCTAGTGTTCCCCAGTAAATTGAGTGTTATTCAAGCAGCAGAAGCAGCATCAGCAACGCCAGCAGCTGCAGAAGCACTTTAATTGGTTTGTAATCAGACTTACAAATCTGTTTACAAACAACTTCAGACTTCAAAGCGTTTGAACGGCTTTGATCATCAGACCTAAAAGTCTGTTTACAAACAACTTCACACTTCAAAGTTTTTGAAAATGTTTGAACACGCATTCCATCACTTTGATGTCTGTTTTCTTCAAGCAGCAGCATTTTTTATTGAGCAAATTGTATTGTGTGTGGAATAACAGGTTGGATTTTTTTTTCTATCTCTTTTTCCTCAGCTGAATCAAGACAACTATGAAAGTAAACAGTCGCACACAAATTTTGAAAAGAAAACTCATTCAACCACTTGGATTTCTTTTTTTATTGTGGTTATGGGCCTTATCTCAACAAGTTGAGATGTTGTCTTTTTTTTTGAAGGAGCAGCAGTGATATCTGTGCTGACTTACTCTTAAAGAACTTTGTGTCTCCTGTTTCTGAGCTGAATTAAAGTCTCTATGAAAGAAAACAGCTGCATAGAGCTGCACACAGCTTTACATTTTAACACTAGCAAAACAAAGATTCAAATGAGACTGACAATACACCAGGTCAGTGTTCATCAAGCAACGGAATACGCACAGTGCCCCTCAATCTCAGACCAACAGAGAGTCGACTGTGATCGATCGTCACCTGATATTCATCACACGGTCTGTGTCTCCACCCACAGGAGTAATGGTGCCACTGCACATCACCAAACGCATAAGATCAAATCAACCATGAAAAGGAATCGACACCACTGAAACAAGATAGAAATTTTTTCATCAATAACTGGAATAATTTTATTTAAGAAAAAACAATAAAAACATTTCAAAAGTTATCTGCTTTAATCAGTGTGTGGGGGGGGTGGGGGCACTGAATTAGTGAATTCAGGAATTTGTGAAAGAAAACAAGAGCTTTATGCTCAATGCGAGCATAAAAGGTGAACTTGAATGGAATTGTAATTCTCTGATGGAAAAAATAAGGAAAAAATCTTTCCTGTTGTTCCTCTATTGTCAGTCTCATTTGAATCTTAGTTTTGCTTTGTTTATTCCTCCAGGCAGATGAATATGAATGAATGTTCAAGTTTAAGGCTGTGTGCAGCTCAGTGCAGCCGTTTACTTGCATAGAGACTTTAATTCATTTCAGAAACAGGATTTTTCTCCTGTTTCTGAAATGAATTAGGAGTTATTTTACAGTCAGTCAGCACAGATATCACTGCTGCTCCTTCAAAAAAAAGAATTCAACTATTTCCTTATGGGGGAACCTACAATGTAGTGAGGAACAACAGGAGAGATGTTTCCCTCATGTATTTCAGCAGAAAATAACAATTCCACTCAAGTTCACCCTTTCTGCTCACACTGCGCATAACTCAGCGAGAGAAGCACAATAGAGCAATAGAAAATGACATCCCACTGTCTGAATGAGTTTTCATGTTAAATTGGGAAATCAACTATTTCCTTATGGGGGGACCTACAATGTACTCAGGAACAACAGGAGAGATGTTTCCCTCATGTATTTCAGCAGAAAATAACAATTCCACTCAAGTTCACCCTTTCTGCTCACACTGCGCATAACTCAGCGAGAGAAGCACAATAGAGCAATAAAAAATGACATCCCACTGTCTGAATGAGTTTTCATGTTAAATTGAGAATTCAACTATTTCCTTATGGGGGAACCTACAATGTACTCATGAACAACAGGAGAGATGTTTCCCTCATGTATTTCAGCAGAAAATAACAATTCCACTCAAGTTCACCCTTTCTGCTCACACTGCACATAACTCAGCGAGAGAAGCACAATAGAGCAATAAAAAATGACATCCCACTGTCTGAATGAGTTTTCATGTTAAATTGGGAAATCAACTATTTCCTTATGGGGGAACCTACAATGTACAGAGGAACAACAGGAGAGATGTTTCCCCCATGTATTTCAGCAGAAAATAACAATTCCACTCAAGTTCACCCTTTCTGCTCACACTGCGCATAATTCAGCGAGAGAAGCACAATAGAGCAATAAAAAATGACATCCCACTGTCTGAATGAGTTTTCATGTTAAATTGAGAAATCAACTATTTCCTTATGGGGGAACCTACAATGTACTGAGGAACAACAGGACAGATGTTTCCCTCATGTATTTCTGCAGAAAATAACAATTCCACTCAAGTTCACCCTTTCTGCTCACACTGCGCATAATTCAGCGAGAGAAGCACAATAGAGCAATAAAAAATGACATCCCACTGTCTGAATGAGTTTTTATGTTAAATTGAGAATTCAACTATTTCCTTATGGGGGGACCTACAATGTACTCAGGAAAAACAGGAGAGATGTTTCCCTCATGCATTTCAGCAGAAAATAACAATTCCACTCAAGTTCACCCTTTCTGCTCACACTGCGCATAACTCAGCGAGAGAAGCACAATAGAGCAATAAAAAATGACATCCCACTGTCTGAATGAGTTTTTGTGTTAAATTGAGTATTCAACTATTTCCTTATGGGGGAACCTACAATGTACTGAGGAACAACAGGAGAGATGTTTCCCTCATGTATTTCAGCAGAAAATAACAATTCCACTCAAGTTCACCCTTTCTGCTCACACTGCGCATAACTCAGCGAGAGAAGCACAATAGAGCAATAAAAAATGACATCCCACTGTCTGAATGAGTTTTTATGTTAAATTGAGAATTCAACTATTTCCTTATGGGGGGACCTACAATGTACTGAGGAACAACAGGAGAGATGTTTCCCTCATGTATTTCAGCAGAAAATAACAATTCCACTCAAGTTCACCCTTTCTGCTCACACTGCGCATAACTCAGCGAGAGAAGCACAATAGAGCAATAAAAAATGACATCCCACTGTCTGAATGAGTTTTCATGTTAAATTGAGAAATCAACTATTTCCTTATGGGGGAACCTACAATGTAGTGAGGAACAACAGGAGAGCTGTTTCCCTCATGTATTTCAGCAGAAAATAACAATTCCACTCAAGTTCACCCTTTCTGCTCACACTGCACATAACTCAGCGAGAGAAGCACAATAGAGCAATAAAAAATGACATCCCACTGTCTGAATGAGTTTTCATGTTAAATTGAGAAATCAACTATTTCCTTATGGGGGGACCTACAATGTACTCAGGAACAACAGGAGAGATGTTTCCCTCATGTATTTCAGCAGAAAATAACAATTCCACTCAAGTTCACCCTTTCTGCTCACACTGCGCATAATTCAGCGAGAGAAGCACAATAGAGCAATAAAAAATGACATCCCACTGTCTGAATGAGTTTTCATGTTAAATTGAGAATTCAACTATTTCCTTATGGGGGAACCTACAATGTACTCATGAACAACAGGAGAGATGTTTCCCTCATGTATTTCTGCAGAAAATAACAATTCCACTCAAGTTCACCCTTTCTGCTCACACTGCGCATAATTCAGCGAGAGAAGCACAATAGAGCAATAAAAAATGACATCCCACTGTCTGAATGAGTTTTTATGTTAAATTGAGAATTCAACTATTTCCTTATGGGGGGACCTACAATGAACTCAGGAAAAACAGGAGAGATGTTTCCCTCATGCATTTCAGCAGAAAATAACAATTCCACTCAAGTTCACCCTTTCTGCTCACACTGCGCATAACTCAGCGAGAGAAGCACAATAGAGCAATAAAAAATGACATCCCACTGTCTGAATGAGTTTTTGTGTTAAATTGAGTATTCAACTATTTCCTTATGGGGGAACCTACAATGTACTGAGGAACAACAGGAGAGATGTTTCCCTCATGTATTTCAGCAGAAAATAACAATTCCACTCAAGTTCACCCTTTCTGCTCACACTGCGCATAACTCAGCGAGAGAAGCACAATAGAGCAATAAAAAATGACATCCCACTGTCTGAATGAGTTTTTATGTTAAATTGAGAATTCAACTATTTCCTTATGGGGGGACCTACAATGTACTCAGGAACAACAGGAGAGATGTTTCCCTCATGTATTTCAGCAGAAAATAACAATTCCACTCAAGTTCACCCTTTCTGCTCACACTGCGCATAACTCAGCGAGAGAAGCACAATAGAGCAATAAAAAATGACATCCCACTGTCTGAATGAGTTTTCATGTTAAATTGAGAAATCAACTATTTCCTTATGGGGGAACCTACAATGTAGTGAGGAACAACAGGAGAGCTGTTTCCCTCATGTATTTCAGCAGAAAATAACAATTCCACTCAAGTTCACCCTTTCTGCTCACACTGCACATAACTCAGCGAGAGAAGCACAATAGAGCAATAAAAAATGACATCCCACTGTCTGAATGAGTTTTCATGTTAAATTGAGAAATCAACTATTTCCTTATGGGGGGACCTACAATGTACTCAGGAACAACAGGAGAGATGTTTCCCTCATGTATTTCAGCAGAAAATAACAATTCCACTCAAGTTCACCCTTTCTGCTCACACTGCGCATAATTCAGCGAGAGAAGCACAATAGAGCAATAAAAAATGACATCCCACTGTCTGAATGAGTTTTCATGTTAAATTGAGAAATCAACTATTTCCTTATGGGGGAACCTACAATGTACTGAGGAACAACAGGACAGATGTTTTCCTCATTTACTTCAGCAGAAAATAACAATTCCACTCAAGTTCACCCTTTCTGCTCACACTGCGCATAACTCAGCGAGAGAAGCACAATAGAGCAATAAAAAATGACATCCCACTGTCTGAATGAGTTTTCATGTTAAATTGAGAAATCAACTATTTCCTTATGGGGGGACCTACAATGTACTCAGGAACAACAGGAGAGATGTTTCCCTCATGTATTTCAGCAGAAAATAACAATTCCACTCAAGTTCACCCTTTCTGCTCACACTGCGCATAACTCAGCGAGAGAAGCACAATAGAGCAATAAAAAATGACATCCCACTGTCTGAATGAGTTTTCATGTTAAATTGAGAATTCAACTATTTCCTTATGGGGGAACCTACAATGTACTCATGAACAACAGGAGAGCTGTTTCCCTCATGTATTTCAGCAGAAAATAACAATTCCACTCAAGTTCACCCTTTCTGCTCACACTGCGCATAACTCAGCGAGAGAAGCACAATAGAGCAATAAAAAATGACATCCCACTGTCTGAATGAGTTTTCATGTTAAATTGAGAACTCAACTATTTCCTTATGGGGGAACCTACAATGTACTGAGGAACAACAGGAGAGATGTTTCCCTCATGTATTTCAGCAGAAAATAACAATTCCACTCAAGTTCACCCTTTCTGCTCACACTGCGCATAACTCAGCGAGAGAAGCACAATAGAGCAATAAAAAAAGACATCCCACTGTCTGAATGAATTTTAACCCCATCAGACTTGAATTGAATTAGGGTTAACATTAAGGCTGAAACTAGGGTTAGGGTTATGGTTAGGGTTAGCTGAAATTAGGGTTAGGGTTTCTGTCTTCCTCAAGTATTAGAAACCCCAAATTTGGCGTGGGCGCTTCTTTGGGGCTCTTGATGAAATAGCAAGTGGCCCCATGTCTCTAGGACAAAGTTGAAATTTCACCCCATAGACTTGCATTGAATTAGGGTTAACGTTAAGGCTGAAACTAGGGTTAGGGTTAGGGTTAGTTGAAATTAGGGTTAGGGTTTCTGCGTTCCTCAAGTACTAGAAGCCCCAAATTTTGCGTGGGTGTTTCTTTGGGGCTCTTGATGAAAATGCAAGTGGCCCCATGTCTCTAGGACAAAGTTGAAATTTCACCCCATAGACTTGCATTGAATTAGGGTTAACGTTAAGGCTGAAACTAGGGTTAGGGTTAGGGTTAGGGTTAGCTGAAATTAGGGTTAGGGTTTCTGTCTTCCTCAAGTATTAGAAACCCCAAATTTGGCGTGGGCGCTTCTTTGGGGCTCTTGATGAAATAGCAAGTGGCCCCATGTCTCTAGGACAAAGTTGAAATTTCACCCCATAGACTTGCATTGAATTAGGGTTAACGTTAAGGCTGAAACTAGGGTTAGGGTTAGGGTTAGTTGAAATTAGGGTTAGGATTTCTCCGTTCCTCAAGTAGTAGAAGCCCCAAATTTTGCGTGGGTGTTTCTTTGGTGCTCTTGATGAAAATGCAAGTGGCCCCATGTCTCTACGACAAAGTTGAAATTTCAACCTATAGACTTGCATTGAATTATGGTTGCGTTAAGACTGAAACTAGGGTTAGGGTTAGGGTTAGCTGAAATTAGGGTTAGGGTTTCTGCGTTCTTCAATTATTAGAAACCCCAAATTTGGTGTGGGCGCTTCTTTGGGGCTCTTGATGAAATAGCAAGTGGCCCCATGTCTCTAGGACAAAGTTGAAATTGTCTCAGACCAACAGAAGTCTGTCATCAGTCATGGCGTGAGAAAATATTTTCTGCTCCTCCTGTGTTCATAAAGAGTTTTTTTTTAATATCTTTTCTAGTGTTCCCCAGTAAATTGAGTGTTATTCAAGCAGCAGAAGCAGCATCAGCAACGCCAGCAGCTGCAGAAGCACTTTAATTGGTTTGTAATCAGACTTACAAGTCTGTTTACAAACAACTTCAGACTTCAAAGCGTTTGAACGGCTTTGATCATCAGACCTAAAAGTCTGTTTACAAACAACTTCAGACTTCAAAGCGTTTGAACGGCTTTGATCATCAAACCTATAAGTCTGTTTACAAACAACTTCAGACTTCAAAGTTTTTGAAAATGTTTGAACACGCATTCCATCACTTTGATGTCTGTTTTCTTCAAGCAGCAGCATTTTTTATTGAGCAAATTGTATTCTGTGTGGAATAACAGGTTGGATTTTTTTTTCTCTCTTGTTCCTCAGCTGAATCAAGACAACTATGAAAGTAAACAGTCGCATACAGATTTTGAAAAGAAAACTCATTCAACCACTTGGATTTCTTTTTTTATTGTGGTTATGGGCCTTATCTAAACTAGTTGAGATGTTGTCTTTTTTTTTTTGAAGGAGCAGCAGTTATATCTGTGCTGACTTACTCTGAAAGAACTCTGTTTCTCCTGTTTCTGAGCTGAATAAAAGTCTCCATGCAAGACAACAGCTGCACAGAGCTGCACACAGCTTTACACTTGAACACTCATTCATACACATGAGCCTGAAGGAATAAACACAGCAAAACAAAGATTCAAATGAAACTGACAATACACCAGGTCAGTGTACATTAAGCAACGGAATACGCACAGTGCCCCTCCCTCTCAGACCAACAGAGGTCTGTCATCAGTCATGGCGTGAAAAAATATTTTCTGCTCCTCCTGTGTTCATAAAGAGTTTTTTTTTTTATATCTTTTCTAGTGTTCCCCAGTAAATTGAGTGTTATTCAAGCAGCAGAATCAGCATCAGCAACGCCAGCAGCTGCAGAAGCACTTTAATTGGTTTGTAATCAGACTTACAAGTCTGTTTACAAACAACTTCAGACTTCAAAGCGTTTGAACGGCTTTGATCATCAGACCTAAAAGTCTGTTTACAAACAACTTCAGACTTCAAAGCGTTTGAACGGTTTTGATCATCAGACCTATAAGTCTGTTTACAAACAACTTCAGACTTCAAAGTTTTTGAAAATGTTTGAACACGCATTCCATCACTTTGATGTCTGTTTTCTGCAAGCAGCAGCATTTTTTATTGAGCAAATTGGATTGTGTGTGGAATAACAGGTTGGATTTTTTTTTTTTCTCTCTTGTTCCTCAGCTGAATCAAGACAACTATGAAAGTAAACAGTCGCATACAGATTTTGAAAAGAAAACTCATTCAACCACTTGGATTTCTTTTTTTATTGTGGTTATAGGCCTTATTTAAACAAGTTGAGATGTTATCTTTTTTTTTTTGAAGGAGCAGCTGTGATATCTGTGCTGACTTACTCTGAAAGAACTCTGTTTCTCCTGTTTCTGAGCTGAATGAAAGTCTCCATGCAAGACAACAGCTGCACAGAGCTGCACTCAGCTTTACACTTGAACACTCATTCATACACATGAGCCTGAAGGAATAAATATATCAAAACAAAGATTCAAATGAAACTGACAATACACCAGGTCAGTGTACATTAAGCAACGGAATACGCACAGTGCCCCTCCCTCTCAGACCAACAGAGGTCTGTCATCAGTCATGGCGTGAAAAAATATTTTCTGCTCCTCCTGTGTTCATAAAGAGTTTTTTTTTTATATCTTTTTTAGTGTTCCCCTGTAAATTGAGTGTTATTCAAGCAGCAGAAGCAGCATCAGCAACGCCAGCAGCTGCAGAAGCACTTTAATTGGTTTGTAATCAGACTTACAAGTCTGTTTAAAAAACAACTTCAGACTTCAAAGCGTTTGAACGGCTTTGATCATCAGACCTAAAAGTCTATTTACAAACAACTTCAGACTTCAAAGTTTTTGAAAATGTTTGAACACGCATTCCATCACTTTGATGTCTGTTTTCTTCAAGCAGCAGCATTTTTTATTGAACAAATTGTATTGTGTGTGGAATAACAGGTTGGATTTTTTTTTTTCTCTGTCTTGTTCCTCAGCTGAATCAAGACATCTATGAAAGTAAACAGTCGCATACAAATTTTGAAAAGAAAACTTATTCAACCACTTGGATTTCTTTTTTTATTGTGGTTATGGGCCTTATCTCAACAAGTTGAGATGTTATCTTTTTTTTTGAAGGAGCAGCAGTGATATCTGTGCTGACTTACTCTTAAAGAACTTTGTGTCTCCTGTTTCTGATCTGAATTAAAGTCTCCATGCAAGAAATCAGCTGCACAGAGCTGAACACAGCTTTACATTTGAACACTCATTCATACACATGAGCCTGGAGGAATAAACATAGCAAAACAAAGATTCAAATGAGACTGACAATACACCAGGTCAGTGTTCATCAAGCAACGGAATACGCACAGTGCCCCTCTATTATAGACCAACAGAGAGTCGACTGTGATCGATCGTCACCTGATATTCATCACACGGTCTGTGTCCCCACCCACAGGCGTAATGGTGCCACTGCACATCACCAAACGCATAAAAACAAATCAACCATGCAAATGAATCGACACCACTGAAACAAGATAGAAATTTTTTCATCAATAACTGGAATAATTTTATTTAAGAAAAAACAATAAAAACATTTCAAAAGTTATCTGCTTTAATCGGTGTGTGTAGGGGGAGTGGGGGCACTGAATTAGTGAATTCAGGAATTTGTGAACGAAAACAAGTGCTTTATGCTCATTGCGAGCATAAACGGTGAACTTGAATAGAATTGTAATTCTCTGGTGAAAAAAATTAGGAAAACATCTCTCCTGTTTTTCCTGGTGTATTGTCAGTCTCACTTGAATCTTTGTTTTGCTTTGTTTATTCCTCCAGGCTGATGAGTATGAATGAGTGTTCAAGTGTAAAGCTGTGTGCAGCTCTGTGCAGCTGTTTTCTTGCATAGAGATTTTAATTCAGCTCAGAAACAAGAGAAACAGAGTTCTTTCAGAGTAAGTCAGCACAGATATCACTGCTGCTCATTCAAAAAAAAGAATTCAACTATTTCCTTATGGGGGAACCTACAATGTACTGAGGAACAACAGGAGAGATTTTTCCCTCATGTATTTCAGTAGAAAATAAGAATTCCACGAAAGTTCACACTTTCTGCTCACACTGCGCATAACTCAGCGAGACAAGCACAATAGAGCAATAAAAAATTACATCCCACTGTCTGAATGAGTTTTTATGTTAAATTGAGAATTCAACTATTTCCTTATGGGGGAACCTAAAATGTACTGAAGAACAAGAGGAGAGATGTTTCCCTCATGTATTTCAGCAGAAAATAACAATTCCACTCAAGTTAACAGGTTGGATTTTTTTTTCTCTCTCTTGTTCCTCAGCTGAATCAAGACATCTATGAAAGTAAACAGTCGCATACAGATTTTGAAAAGAAAACTCATTCAACCACTTGGATTTCTTTTTTTATTGTGGTTATTGGGCCTTATCTCAACAAGTTGAGATGTTGTCTTTTTTTTTGAAGGAGCAGCTGTGATATCTGTGCTGACTTACTCTGAAAGAAATCTGTTTCTCCTATTTCTGAGCTGAATGAAAGTCTCCATGCAAGACAACAGCTGCACATAGCTGCACACAGCTTTACACTTGAACACTCATTCATACACATGAGCCTGAAGGAATAAACATAGCAAAACAAAGATTCAAATGAAACTGACAATACACCAGGTCAGTGTACATTAAGCAACGGAATACGCACAGTGCCCCTCCCTCTCAGACCAACAGAGGTCTGTCATCAGTCATGGCGTGAAAAAATATTTTCTGCTCCTCCTGTGTTCATAAAGAGTTTTTTTTTATATCTTTTTTAATGTTCACCAGTAAATTGAGTGTTATTCAAGCAGCAGAAGCAGCATCAGCAACGCCAGCAGCTGCTGAAGCACTTTAATTGGTTTGTAATCAGAATTACAAGTCTTTTTACAAACAACTTCAGACTTCAAAGCGTTTGAACGGCTTTGATCATCAGACCTAAAAGTCTGTTTACAAACAACTTCAGACTTCAAAGCGTTTGAACGGCTTTGATCATCAGACCTATAAAGTCTGTTTACAAACAACTTCAGACTTCAAAGTTTTTGATAATGTTTGAACACGCATTCCATCACTTTGATGTCTATTTTCTTCAAGCAGCAGCATTTTTTATTGAGCAAATTGTATTCTGTGTGGAATAACAGGTTGGATTTTTTTTTTCTCTCTTGTTCCTCAGCTGAATCAAGACATCTATGAAAGTAAACAGTCACATACAGATTTTGAAAAGAAAACTCATTCAACCACTTGGATTTCTTTTTTTATTGTGGTTATGGGCCTTATCTAAACAAGTTTAGATGTTGTCTTTTTTTTGAAGGAGCAGCTGTGATATCTGTGCTGACTTACTCTGAAAGAACTTTGCGTCTCCTGTTTCTGAGCTGAATTAAAGTCTCTATGCAAGAAAACAGCTGCATAGAGCTGCACACAGCTTTACATTTGAACACTAGCAAAACAAAGATTCAAATGAGACTGACAATACACCAGGTCAGTGTACATTAAGCAACGGAATACGCACAGTGCCCCTCCCTCTCAGACCAACAGAGGTCTGTCATCAGTCATGGCGTGAAAAAATATTTTCTGCTCCTCCTGTATTCATAAAGAGTTTTTTTTTTTATATCTTTTCTAGTGTTCCCCAGTAAATTGAGTGTTATTCAAGCAGCAGAATCAGCATCAGCAACGCCAGCAGCTGCAGAAGCACTTTAATTGGTTTGTAATCAGACTTACAAGTCTGTTTACAAACAACTTCACACTTCAAAGTTTTTGAAAATGTTTGAACACGCATTCCATCACTTTGATGTCTGTTTTCTTCAAGCAGCAGCATTTTTTATTGAGCAAATTGTATTGTGTGTGGAATAACAGGTTGGATTTTTTTTTCTATCTCTTTTTCCTCAGCTGAATCAAGACAACTATGAAAGTAAACAGTCGCACACAAATTTTGAAAAGAAAACTCATTCAACCACTTGGATTTCTTTTTTTATTGTGGTTATGGGCCTTATCTCAACAAGTTGAGATGTTGTCTTTTTTTTTTGAAGGAGCAGCAGTGATATCTGTGCTGACTTACTCTTAAAGAACTTTGTGTCTCCTGTTTCTGAGCTGAATTAAAGTCTCTATGAAAGAAAACAGCTGCATAGAGCTGCACACAGCTTTACATTTTAACACTAGCAAAACAAAGATTCAAATGAGACTGACAATACACCAGGTCAGTGTTCATCAAGCAACGGAATACGCACAGTGCCCCTCAATCTCAGACCAACAGAGAGTCGACTGTGATCGATCGTCACCTGATATTCATCACACGGTCTGTGTCTCCACCCACAGGAGTAATGGTGCCACTGCACATCACCAAACGCATAAGATCAAATCAACCATGAAAAGGAATCGACACCACTGAAACAAGATACAAATTTTTTCATCAATAACTGGAATAATTTTATTTAAGAAAAAACAATAAAAACATTTCAAAAGTTATCTGCTTTAATCAGTGTGTGGGGGGGGTGGGGGCACGGAATTAGTGAATTCAGGAATTTGTGAAAGAAAACAAGAGCTTTATGCTCAATGCGAGCATAAAAGGTGAACTTGAATGGAATTGTAATTCTCTGGTGGAAAAAATAAGGAAAAAATCTTTCCTGTTGTTCCTCTATTGTCAGTCTCATTTGAATCTTAGTTTTGCTTTGTTTATTCCTCCAGGCAGATGAATATGAATGAATGTTCAAGTTTAAGGCTGTGTGCAGCTCAGTGCAGCCGTTTACTTGCATAGAGACTTTAATTCATTTCAGAAACAGGATTTTTCTCCTGTTTCTGAAATGAATTAGGAGTTATTTTACAGTCAGTCAGCACAGATATCACTGCTGCTCCTTCAAAAAAAAGAATTCAACTATTTCCTTATGGGGGAACCTACAATGTAGTGAGGAACAACAGGAGAGATGTTTCCCTCATGTATTTCAGCAGAAAATAACAATTCCACTCAAGTTCACCCTTTCTGCTCACACTGCGCATAACTCAGCGAGAGAAGCACAATAGAGCAATAAAAAATGACATCCCACTGTCTGAATGAGTTTTCATGTTAAATTGGGAAATCAACTATTTCCTTATGGGGGAACCTACAATGTACAGAGGAACAACAGGAGAGATGTTTCCCCCATGTATTTCAGCAGAAAATAACAATTCCACTCAAGTTCACCCTTTCTGCTCACACTGCGCATAATTCAGCGAGAGAAGCACAATAGAGCAATAAAAAATGACATCCCACTGTCTGAATGAGTTTTCATGTTAAATTGGGAAATCAACTATTTCCTTATGGGGGAACCTACAATGTACAGAGCAACAACAGGAGAGATGTTTCCCCCATGTATTTCAGCAGAAAATAACAATTCCACTCAAGTTCACCCTTTCTGCTCACACTGCGCATAATTCAGCGAGAGAAGCACAATAGAGCAATAAAAAATGACATCCCACTGTCTGAATGAGTTTTCATGTTAAATTTAGAATTCAACTATTTCCTTATGGGGGAACCTACAATGTACTCAGGAACAACAGGAGAGATGTTTCCCTCATGTATTTCAGCAGAAAATAACAATTCCACTCAAGTTCACCCTTTCTGCTCACACTGCGCATAACTCAGCGAGAGAAGCACAATAGAGCAATAAAAAATGACATCCCACTGTCTGAATGAGTTTTCATGTTAAATTTAGAATTCAACTATTTCCTTATGGGGGAACCTACAATGTACTCAGGAACAACAGGAGAGATGTTTCCCTCATGTATTTCAGCAGAAAATAACAATTCCACTCAAGTTCACCCTTTCTTCTCACACTGCGCATAATTCAGCGAGAGAAGCACAATAGAGCAATAAAAAATGACATCCCACTGTCTGAATGAGTTTTCATGTTAAATTGAGAAATCAACTATTTCCTTATGGGGGAACCTACAATGTACTGAGGAACAACAGGAGAGATGTTTCCCTCATGTATTTCAGTAGAAAATAACAATTCCACTCAAGTTCACCCTTTCTGCTCACACTGCGCATAACTCAGCGAGAGAAGCACAATAGAGCAATAAAAAATGACATCCCACTGTCTGAATGAGTTTTCATGTTAAATTGAGAACTCAACTATTTCCTTATGGGGGAACCTACAATGTACTGAGGAACAACAGGAGAGATGTTTCCCTCATGTATTTCAGCAGAAAATAACAATTCCACTCAAGTTCACCCTTTCTGCTCACACTGCGCATAACTCAGCGAGAGAAGCACAATAGAGCAATAAAAAATGACATCCCACTGTCTGAATGAGTTTTCATGTTAAATTGGGAAATCAACTATTTCCTTATGGGGGAACCTACAATGTACAGAGGAACAACAGGAGAGATGTTTCCCCCATGTATTTCAGCAGAAAATAACAATTCCACTCAGGTTCACCCTTTCTGCTCACACTGCGCATAATTCAGCGAGAGAAGCACAATAGAGCAATAAAAAATGACATCCCACTGTCTGAATGAGTTTTCATGTTAAATTGGGAAATCAACTATTTCCTTATGGGGGAACCTACAATGTACAGAGCAACAACAGGAGAGATGTTTCCCCCATGTATTTCAGCAGAAAATAACAATTCCACTCAAGTTCACCCTTTCTGCTCACACTGCGCATAATTCAGCGAGAGAAGCACAATAGAGCAATAAAAAATGACATCCCACTGTCTGAATGAGTTTTCATGTTAAATTTAGAATTCAACTATTTCCTTATGGGGGAACCTACAATGTACTCAGGAACAACAGGAGAGATGTTTCCCTCATGTATTTCAGCAGAAAATAACAATTCCACTCAAGTTCACCCTTTCTGCTCACACTGCGCATAACTCAGCGAGAGAAGCACAATAGAGCAATAAAAAATGACATCCCACTGTCTGAATGAGTTTTCATGTTAAATTTAGAATTCAACTATTTCCTTATGGGGGAACCTACAATGTACTCAGGAACAACAGGAGAGATGTTTCCCTCATGTATTTCAGCAGAAAATAACAATTCCACTCAAGTTCACCCTTTCTTCTCACACTGCGCATAATTCAGCGAGAGAAGCACAATAGAGCAATAAAAAATGACATCCCACTGTCTGAATGAGTTTTCATGTTAAATTGAGAAATCAACTATTTCCTTATGGGGGAACCTACAATGTACTGAGGAACAACAGGAGAGATGTTTCCCTCATGTATTTCAGCAGAAAATAACAATTCCACTCAAGTTCACCCTTTCTGCTCACACTGCGCATAACTCAGCGAGAGAAGCACAATAGAGCAATAAAAAATGACATCCCACTGTCTGAATGAGTTTTCATGTTAAATTGAGAAATCAACTATTTCCTTATGGGGGAACCTACAATGTAGTGAGGAACAACAGGAGAGCTGTTTCCCTCATGTATTTCAGCAGAAAATAACAATTCCACTCAAGTTCACCCTTTCTGCTCACACTGCACATAACTCAGCGAGAGAAGCACAATAGAGCAATAAAAAATGACATCCCACTGTCTGAATGAGTTTTCATGTTAAATTGAGAAATCAACTATTTCCTTATGGGGGAACCTACAATGTACTGAGGAACAACAGGAGAGATGTTTCCCTCATGTATTTCAGCAGAAAATAACAATTCCACTCAAGTTCACCCTTTCTGCTCACACTGCGCATAACTCAGCGAGAGAAGCACAATAGAGCAATAAAAAATGACATCCCACTGTCTGAATGAGTTTTCATGTTAAATTGAGAAATCAACTATTTCCTTATGGGGGGACCTACAATGTACTCAGGAACAACAGGAGAGATGTTTCCCTCATGTATTTCAGCAGAAAATAACAATTCCACTCAAGTTCACCCTTTCTGCTCACACTGCGCATAACTCAGCGAGAGAAGCACAATAGAGCAATAAAAAATGACATCCCACTGTCTGAATGAGTTTTCATGTTAAATTGAGAATTCAACTATTTCCTTATGGGGGAACCTACAATGTACTCATGAACAACAGGAGAGATGTTTCCCTCATGTATTTCAGCAGAAAATAACAATTCCACTCAAGTTCACCCTTTCTGCTCACACTGCGCATAACTCAGCGAGAGAAGCACAATAGAGCAATAAAAAATGACATCCCACTGTCTGAATGAGTTTTCATGTTAAATTGAGAAATCAACTATTTCCTTATGGGGGAACCTACAATGTACTGAGGAACAACAGGACAGATGTTTCCCTCATGTATTTCAGTAGAAAATAACAATTCCACTCAAGTTCACCCTTTCTGCTCACACTGCGCATAACTCAGCGAGAGAAGCACAATAGAGCAATAAAAAATGACATCCCACTGTCTGAATGAGTTTTCATGTTAAATTGAGAACTCAACTATTTCCTTATGGGGGAACCTACAATGTACTGAGGAACAACAGGACATATGTTTTCCTCATGTATTTCAGCAGAAAATAACAATTCCACTCAAGTTCACCCTTTCTGCTCACACTGCGCATAACTCAGCGAGAGAAGCACAATAGAGCAATAAAAAATGACATCCCACTGTCTGAATGAGTTTTCATGTTAAATTGAGAAATCAACTATTTCCTTATGGGGGAACCTACAATGTACTGAGGAACAACAGGAGAGATGTTTCCCTCATGTATTTCAGCAGAAAATAACAGTTCCACTCAAAGTTCACCCTTTCTGCTCACACTGTGCATAACTCAGCGAGAGAAGCACAATAGAGCAATAAAAAATGACATCCCACTGTCTGAATGAGTTTTCATGTTAAATTGAGAACTCAACTATTTCCTTATGGGGGAACCTACAATGTACTGAGGAACAACAGGAGAGATGTTTCCCTCATGTATTTCAGCAGAAAATAACAATTCCACTCAAGTTCACCCTTTCTGCTCACACTGCGCATAACTCAGCGAGAGAAGCACAATAGAGCAATAAAAAAAAGACATCCCACTGTCTGAATGAATTTTAACCCCATCAGACTTGAATTGAATTAGGGTTAACATTAAGGCTGAAACTAGGGTTAGGGTTATGGTTAGGGTTAGCTGAAATTAGGGTTAGGGTTTCTGTCTTCCTCAAGTATTAGAAACCCCAAATTTGGCGTGGGCGCTTCTTTGGGGCTCTTGATGAAATAGCAAGTGGCCCCATGTCTCTAGGACAAAGTTGAAATTTCACCCCATAGACTTGCATTGAATTAGGGTTAACGTTAAGGCTGAAACTAGGGTTAGGGTTAGGGTTAGTTGAAATTAGGGTTAGGGTTTCTGCGTTCCTCAAGTACTAGAAGCCCCAAATTTTGCGTGGGTGTTTCTTTGGGGCTCTTGATGAAAATGCAAGTGGCCCCATGTCTCTAGGACAAAGTTGAAATTTCACCCCATAGACTTGCATTGAATTAGGGTTAACGTTAAGGCTGAAACTAGGGTTAGGGTTAGGGTTAGTTGAAATTAGGGTTAGGATTTCTCCGTTCCTCAAGTACTAGAAGCCCCAAATTTTGCGTGGGTGTTTCTTTGGTGCTCTTGATGAAAATGCAAGTGGCCCCATGTCTCTACGACAAAGTTGAAATTTCAACCTATAGACTTGCATTGAATTAGGGTTGCGTTAAGACTGAAACTAGGGTTAGGGTTAGGGTTAGCTGAAATTAGGGTTAGGGTTTCTGCGTTCTTCAATTATTAGAAACCCCTAATTTGGTGTGGGCGCTTCTTTAGGGCTCTTGATGAAATAGCAAGTGGCCCCATGTCTCTAGGACAAAGTTGAAATTGTCTCAGACCAACAGAAGTCTGTCATCAGTCATGGCGTGAGAAAATATTTTCTGCTCCTCCTGTGTTCATAAAGAGTTTTTTTTTAATATCTTTTCTAGTGTTCCCCAGTAAATTGAGTGTTATTCAAGCAGCTGAAGCAGCATCAGCAACGCCAGCAGCTGCAGAAGCACTTTAATTGGTTTGTAATCAGACTTACAAGTCTGTTTACAAACAACTTCAGACTTCAAAGCGTTTGAACGGCTTTGATCATCAGACCTAAAAGTCTGTTTACAAACAACTTCAGACTTCAAAGCGTTTGAACGGCTTTGATCATCAAACCTATAAGTCTGTTTACAAACAACTTCAGACTTCAAAGTTTTTGAAAATGTTTGAACACGCATTCCATCACTTTGATGTCTGTTTTCTTCAAGCAGCAGCATTTTTTATTGAGCAAATTGTATTGTGTGTGGAATAACACGTTGGATTTTTTTTTTCTCTCTTGTTCCTCAGCTGAATCAAGACAACTATGAAAGTAAACAGTCGCATACAGATTTTGAAAAGAAAACTCATTCAACCACTTGGATTTCTTTTTTTATTGTGGTTATGGGCCTTATCTAAACAAGTTGAGATGTTGTCTTTTTTTTTTTGAAGGAGCAGCTGTGATATCTGTGCTGACTTACTCTGAAAGAACTCTGTTTCTCCTGTTTCTGAGCTGAATGAAAGTCTCCATGCAAGACAGCAGCTGCACAGAGCTGCACTCAGCTTTACACTTGAACACTCATTCATACACATGAGCCTGAAGGAATAAATATATCAAAACAAAGATTCAAATGAAACTGACAATACACCAGGTCAGTGTACATTAAGCAACGGAATACGCACAGAGCCCCTCCCTCTCAGACCAACAGAGGTCTGTCATCAGTCATGGCGTGAAAAAATATTTTCTGCTCCTCCTGTGTTCATAAAGAGTTTTTTTTTATATCTTTTTTAATGTTCCCCAGTAAATTGAGTGTCATTCAAGCAGCAGAAGCAGCATCAGCAACGCCAGCAGCTGCTGAAGCACTTTAATTGGTTTGTAATCATACTTACAAATCTGTTTACAAACAACTTCAGACTTCAAAGCATTTGAACGGCTTTGATCATCAGACCTAAAAGTCTGTTTACAAACAACTTCAGACTTCAAAGTTTTTGAAAATGTTTGAACACGAATTCCATCACTTTGATGTCTGTTTTCTTCAAGCAGCAGCATTTTTTATTAAGCAAATTGTATTCTGTGTGGAATAACAGGTTGGATTTTTTTTCTCTCATGTTCCTCAGCTGAATCAAGACAACTATGAAAGTAAACAGTCGCATACAGATTTTGAAAAGAAAACTCATTCAACCACTTGGATTTCTTTTTTTATTGTGGTTATGGGCCTTATCTAAACTAGTTGAGATGTTGTCTTTTTTTTTTTTCAAGGAGCAGCAGTTATATCTGTGCTGACTTACTCTGAAAGAACTCTGTTTCTCCTGTTTCTGAGCTGAATAAAAGTCTCCATGCAAGACAACAGCTGCACAGAGCTGCACACAGCTTTACACTTGAACACTCATTCATACACATGAGCCTGAAGGAATAAACACAGCAAAACAAAGATTCAAATGAAACTGACAATACACCAGGTCAGTGTACATTAAGCAACGGAATACGCACAGTGCCCCTCCCTCTCAGACCAACAGAGGTCTGTCATCAGTCATGGCGTGAAAAAATATTTTCTGCTCCTCCTGTGTTCATAAAGAGTTTTTTTTTTATATCTTTTCTAGTGTTCCCCAGTAAATTGAGTGTTATTCAAGCAGCAGAATCAGCATCAGCAACGCCAGCAGCTGCAGAAGCACTTTAATTGGTTTGTAATCAGACTTACAAGTCTGTTTACAAACAACTTCAGACTTCAAAGCGTTTGAACGGCTTTGATCATCAGACCTAAAAGTCTGTTTACAAACAACTTCAGACTTCAAAGCGTTTGAACGGTTTTGATCATCAGACCTATAAGTCTGTTTACAAACAACTTCAGACTTCAAAGTTTTTGAAAATGTTTGAACACGCATTCCATCACTTTGATGTCTGTTTTCTTCAAGCAGCAGCATTTTTTATTGAGCAAATTGGATTGTGTGTGGAATAACAGGTTGGATTTTTTTTTTTCTCTCTTGTTCCTCAGCTGAATCAAGACAACTATGAAAGTAAACAGTCGCATACAGATTTTGAAAAGAAAACTCATTCAACCACTTGGATTTCTTTTTTTATTGTGGTTATAGGCCTTATTTAAACAAGTTGAGATGTTATCTTTTTTTTTTTTGAAGGAGCAGCTGTGATATCTGTGCTGACTTACTCTGAAAGAACTCTGTTTCTCCTGTTTCTGAGCTGAATGAAAGTCTCCATGCAAGACAACAGCTGCACAGAGCTGCACTCAGCTTTACACTTGAACACTCATTCATACACATGAGCCTGAAGGAATAAATATATCAAAACAAAGATTCAAATGAAACTGACAATACACCAGGTCAGTGTACATTAAGCAACGGAATACGCACAGTGCCCCTCCCTCTCAGACCAACAGAGGTCTGTCATCAGTCATGGCGTGAAAAAATATTTTCTGCTCCTCCTGTGTTCATAAAGAGTTTTTTTTTTATATCTTTTTTAGTGTTCCCCTGTAAATTGAGTGTTATTCAAGCAGCAGAAGCAGCATCAGCAACGCCAGCAGCTGCAGAAGCACTTTAATTGGTTTGTAATCAGACTTACAAGTCTGTTTAAAAAACAACTTCAGACTTCAAAGCGTTTGAACGGCTTTGATCATCAGACCTAAAAGTCTATTTACAAACAACTTCAGACTTCAAAGTTTTTGAAAATGTTTGAACACGCATTCCATCACTTTGATGTCTGTTTTCTTCAAGCAGCAGCATTTTTTATTGAACAAATTGTATTGTGTGTGGAATAACAGGTTGGATTTTTTTTTTTCTCTGTCTTGTTCCTCAGCTGAATCAAGACATCTATGAAAGTAAACAGTCGCATACAAATTTTGAAAAGAAAACTCATTCAACCACTTGGATTTCTTTTTTTATTGTGGTTATGGGCCTTATCTCAACAAGTTGAGATGTTATCTTTTTTTTTGAAGGAGCAGCAGTGATATCTGTGCTGACTTACTCTTAAAGAACTTTGTGTCTCCTGTTTCTGATCTGAATTAAAGTCTCCATGCAAGAAATCAGCTGCACAGAGCTGAACACAGCTTTACATTTGAACACTCATTCATACACATGAGCCTGGAGGAATAAACATAGCAAAACAAAGATTCAAATGAGACTGACAATACACCAGGTCAGTGTTCATCAAGCAACGGAATACGCACAGTGCCCCTCAATTATAGACCAACAGAGAGTCGACTGTGATCGATCGTCACCTGATATTCATCACACGGTCTGTGTCCCCACCCACAGGCGTAATGGTGCCACTGCACATCACCAAACGCATAAGAACAAATCAACCATGCAAATGAATCGACACCACTGAAACAAGATAGAAATTTTTTCATCAATAACTGGAATAATTTTATTTAAGAAAAAACAATAAAAACATTTCAAAAGTTATCTGCTTTAATCGGTGTGTGTAGGGGGAGTGGGGGCACTGAATTAGTGAATTCAGGAATTTGTGAACGAAAACAAGTGCTTTATGCTCATTGCGAGCATAAACGGTGAACTTGAATAGAATTGTAATTCTCTGGTGAAAAAAATTAGGACAACATCTCTCCTGTTTTTCCTGGTGTATTGTCAGTCTCACTTGAATCTTTGTTTTGCTTTGTTTATTCCTCCAGGCTGATGAGTATGAATGAGTGTTCAAGTGTAAAGCTGTGTGCAGCTCTGTGCAGCTGTTTTCTTGCATAGAGATTTTAATTCAGCTCAGAAACAAGAGAAACAGAGTTCTTTCAGAGTAAGTCAGCACAGATATCACTGCTGCTCATTCAAAAAAAAGAATTCAACTATTTCCTTATGGGGGAACCTACAATGTACTGAGGAACAACAGGAGAGATTTTTCCCTCATGTATTTCAGTAGAAAATAAGAATTCCACGAAAGTTCACCCTTTCTGCTCACACTGCGCATAACTCAGCGAGACAAGCACAATAGAGCAATAAAAAATGACATCCCACTGTCTGAATGAGTTTTTATGTTAAATTGAGAATTCAACTATTTCCTTATGGGGGAACCTAAAATGTACTGAAGAACAAGAGGAGAGATGTTTCCCTCATGTATTTCAGCAGAAAATAACAATTCCACTCAAGTTAACAGGTTGGATTTTTTTTTCTCTCTCTTGTTCCTCAGCTGAATCAAGACATCTATGAAAGTAAACAGTCGCATACAGATTTTGAAAAGAAAACTCATTCAACCACTTGGATTTCTTTTTTTATTGTGGTTATTGGGCCTTATCTCAACAAGTTGAGATGTCTTTTTTTTTGAAGGAGCAGCTGTGATATCTGTGCTGACTTACTCTGAAAGAACTCTGTTTCTCCTATTTCTGAGCTGAATGAAAGTCTCCATGCAAGACAACAGCTGCACATAGCTGTACACAGCTTTACACTTGAACACTCATTCATACACATGAGCCTGAAGGAATAAACATAGCAAAACAAAGATTCAAATGAAACTGACAATACACCAGGTCAGTGTACATTAAGCAACGGAATACGCACAGTGCCCCTCCCTCTCAGACCAACAGAGGTCTGTCATCAGTCATGGCGTGAAAAAATATTTTCTGCTCCTCCTGTGTTCATAAAGAGTTTTTTTTTATATCTTTTTTAATGTTCACCAGTAAATTGAGTGTTATTCAAGCAGCAGAAGCAGCATCAGCAACGCCAGCAGCTGCTGAAGCACTTTAATTGGTTTGTAATCAGAATTACAAGTCTGTTTACAAACAACTTCAGACTTCAAAGCGTTTGAACGGCTTTGATCATCAGACCTAAAAGTCTGTTTACAAACAACTTCAGACTTCAAAGCGTTTGAACGGCTTTGATCATCAGACCTATAAAGTCTGTTTACAAACAACTTCAGACTTCAAAGTTTTTGATAATGTTTGAACACGCATTCCATCACTTTGATGTCTATTTTCTTCAAGCAGCAGCATTTTTTATTGAGCAAATTGTATTCTGTGTGGAATAACAGGTTGGATTTTTTTTTTCTCTCTTGTTCCTCAGCTGAATCAAGACATCTATGAAAGTAAACAGTCACATACAGATTTTGAAAAGAAAACTCATTCAACCACTTGGATTTCTTTTTTTATTGTGGTTATGGGCCTTATCTAAACAAGTTTAGATGTTGTCTTTTTTTTGAAGGAGCAGCTGTGATATCTGTGCTGACTTACTCTGAAAGAACTTTGCGTCTCCTGTTTCTGAGCTGAATTAAAGTCTCTATGCAAGAAAACAGCTGCATAGAGCTGCACACAGCTTTACATTTGAACACTAGCAAAACAAAGATTCAAATGAGACTGACAATACACCAGGTCAGTGTACATTAAGCAACGGAATACGCACAGTGCCCCTCCCTCTCAGACCAACAGAGGTCTGTCATCAGTCATGGCGTGAAAAAATATTTTCTGCTCCTCCTGTGTTCATAAAGAGTTTTTTTTAATATCTTTTTTAATGTTCCCCAGTAAATTGAGTGTTATTCAAGCAGCAGAAGCAGCATCAGCAACGCCAGCAGCTGCTGAAGCACTTTAATTGGTTTGTAATCAGACTTACAAATCTGTTTACAAACAACTTCAGACTTCAAAGCGTTTGAACGGCTTTGATCATCAGACCTAAAAGTCTGTTTACAAACAACTTCAGACTTCAAAGTTTTTGAAAATGTTTGAACACGAATTCCATCACTTTGATGTCTGTTTTCTTCAAGCAGCAGCATTTTTTATTGAACAAATTGTATTGTGTGTGGAATAACAGGTTGGATTTTTTTTTCTCTCTTGTTCCTCAGCTGAATCAAGACATCTATGAAAGTAAACAGTCGCATACAGATTTTGAAAAGAAAACTCATTCAACCACTTGGATTTCTTTTTTTATTGTGGTTATGGGCCTTATCTAAACAAGTTGAGATGTTGTCTTTTTTTTTTTGAAGGAGCAGCAGTTATATCTGTGCTGACTTACTCTGAAAGAACTCTGTTTCTCCTGTTTCTGAGCTGAATAAAAGTCTCCATGCAAGACAACAGCTGCACAGAGCTGCACACAGCTTTACACTTGAACACTCATTCATACACATGAGCCTGAAGGAATAAACACAGCAAAACAAAGATTCAAATGAAACTGACAATACACCAGGTCAGTGTACATTAAGCAACGGAATACGCACAGTGCCCCTCCCTCTCAGACCAACAGAGGTCTGTCATCAGTCATGGCGTGAAAAAATATTTTCTGCTCCTCCTGTATTCATAAAGAGTTTTTTTTTTTATATCTTTTCTAGTGTTCCCCAGTAAATTGAGTGTTATTCAAGCAGCAGAATCAGCATCAGCAACGCCAGCAGCTGCAGAAGCACTTTAATTGGTTTGTAATCAGACTTACAAGTCTGTTTACAAACAACTTCAGACTTCAAAGCGTTTGAACGGCTTTGATCATCAGACCTAAAAGTCTGTTTACAAACAACTTCACACTTCAAAGTTTTTGAAAATGTTTGAACACGCATTCCATCACTTTGATGTCTGTTTTCTTCAAGCAGCAGCATTTTTTATTGAGCAAATTGTATTGTGTGTGGAATAACAGGTTGGATTTTTTTTTCTATCTCTTTTTCCTCAGCTGAATCAAGACAACTATGAAAGTAAACAGTCGCACACAAATTTTGAAAAGAAAACTCATTCAACCACTTGGATTTCTTTTTTTATTGTGGTTATGGGCCTTATCTCAACAAGTTGAGATGTTGTCTTTTTTTTTTTGAAGGAGCAGCAGTGATATCTGTGCTGACTTACTCTTAAAGAACTTTGTGTCTCCTGTTTCTGAGCTGAATTAAAGTCTCTATGAAAGAAAACAGCTGCATAGAGCTGCACACAGCTTTACATTTTAACACTAGCAAAACAAAGATTCAAATGAGACTGACAATACACCAGGTCAGTGTTCATCAAGCAACGGAATACGCACAGTGCCCCTCAATCTCAGACCAACAGAGAGTCGACTGTGATCGATCGTCACCTGATATTCATCACACGGTCTGTGTCTCCACCCACAGGAGTAATGGTGCCACTGCACATCACCAAACGCATAAGATCAAATCAACCATGAAAAGGAATCGACACCACTGAAACAAGATAGAAATTTTTTCATCAATAACTGGAATAATTTTATTTAAGAAAAAACAATAAAAACATTTCAAAAGTTATCTGCTTTAATCAGTGTGTGGGGGGGGGTGGGGGCACGGAATTAGTGAATTCAGGAATTTGTGAAAGAAAACAAGAGCTTTATGCTCAATGCGAGCATAAAAGGTGAACTTGAATGGAATTGTAATTCTCTGGTGGAAAAAATAAGGAAAAAATCTTTCCTGTTGTTCCTCTATTGTCAGTCTCATTTGAATCTTAGTTTTGCTTTGTTTATTCCTCCAGGCAGATGAATATGAATGAATGTTCAAGTTTAAGGCTGTGTGCAGCTCAGTGCAGCCGTTTACTTGCAAAGAGACTTTAATTCATTTCAGAAACAGGATTTTTCTCCTGTTTCTGAAATGAATTAGGAGTTATTTTACAGTCAGTCAGCACAGATATCACTGCTGCTCCTTCAAAAAAAAGAATTCAACTATTTCCTTATGGGGGAACCTACAATGTAGTGAGGAACAACAGGAGAGATGTTTCCCTCATGTATTTCAGCAGAAAATAACAATTCCACTCAAGTTCACCCTTTCTGCTCACACTGCGCATAACTCAGCGAGAGAAGCACAATAGAGCAATAAAAAATGACATCCCACTGTCTGAATGAGTTTTCATGTTAAATTGGGAAATCAACTATTTCCTTATGGGGGAACCTACAATGTACAGAGGAACAACAGGAGAGATGTTTCCCCCATGTATTTCAGCAGAAAATAACAATTCCACTCAAGTTCACCCTTTCTGCTCACACTGCGCATAATTCAGCGAGAGAAGCACAATAGAGCAATAAAAAATGACATCCCACTGTCTGAATGAGTTTTCATGTTAAATTGAGAAATCAACTATTTCCTTATGGGGGAACCTACAATGTACTGAGGAACAACAGGACAGATGTTTCCCTCATGTATTTCAGCAGAAAATAACAATTCCACTCAAGTTCACCCTTTCTGCTCACACTGCGCATAACTCAGCGAGAGAAGCACAATAGAGCAATAAAAAAAGACATCCCACTGTCTGAATGAGTTTTCATGTTAAATTGAGAAATCAACTATTTCCTTATGGGGGAACCTACAATGTAGTGAGGAACAACAGGAGAGCTGTTTCCCTCATGTATTTCAGCAGAAAATAACAATTCCACTCAAGTTCACCCTTTCTGCTCACACTGCACATAACTCAGCGAGAGAAGCACAATAGAGCAATAAAAAATGACATCCCACTGTCTGAATGAGTTTTCATGTTAAATTGAGAAATCAACTATTTCCTTATGGGGGAACCTACAATGTACTGAGGAACAACAGGACAGATGTTTTCCTCATTTACTTCAGCAGAAAATAACAATTCCACTCAAGTTCACCCTTTCTGCTCACACTGCGCATAACTCAGCGAGAGAAGCACAATAGAGCAATAAAAAATGACATCCCACTGTCTGAATGAGTTTTCATGTTAAATTGAGAAATCAACTATTTCCTTATGGGGGAACCTACAATGTAGTGAGGAACAACAGGACAGATGTTTCCCTCATGTATTTCAGCAGAAAATAACAATTCCACTCAAGTTCACCCTTTCTGCTCACACTGCGCATAACTCAGCGAGAGAAGCACAATAGAGCAATAAAAAATGACATCCCACTGTCTGAATGAGTTTTCATGTTAAATTGAGAAATCAACTATTTCCTTATGGGGGGACCTACAATGTACTCAGGAACAACAGGAGAGATGTTTCCCTCATGTATTTCAGCAGAAAATAACAATTCGACTCAAGTTCACCCTTTCTGCTCACACTGCGCATAACTCAGCGAGAGAAGCACAATAGAGCAATAAAAAATGACATCCCACTGTCTGAATGAGTTTTCATGTTAAATTGAGAATTCAACTATTTCCTTATGGGGGAACCTACAATGTACTCATGAACAACAGGAGAGATGTTTCCCTCATGTATTTCAGCAGAAAATAACAATTCCACTCAAGTTCACCCTTTCTGCTCACACTGCGCATAACTCAGCGAGAGAAGCACAATAGAGCAATAAAAAATGACATCCCACTGTCTGAATGAGTTTTCATGTTAAATTGAGAAATCAACTATTTCCTTATGGGGGAACCTACAATGTACTGAGGAACAACAGGACAGATGTTTTCCTCATGTATTTCAGCAGAAAATAACAATTCCACTCAAGTTCACCCTTTCTGCTCACACTGCGCATAACTCAGCGAGAGAAGCACAATAGAGCAATAAAAAATGACATCCCACTGTCTGAATGAGTTTTCATGTTAAATTGAGAAATCAACTATTTCCTTATGGGGGAACCTACAATGTACTGAGGAACAACAGGAGAGATGTTTCCCTCATGTATTTCAGCAGAAAATAACAGTTCCACTCAAAGTTCACCCTTTCTGCTCACACTGTGCATAACTCAGCGAGAGAAGCACAATAGAGCAATAAAAAATGACATCCCACTGTCTGAATGAGTTTTCATGTTAAATTGAGAAATCAACTATTTCCTTATGGGGGAACCTACAATGTACTGAGGAACAACAGGAGAGATGTTTCCCTCATGTATTTCAGTAGAAAATAACAATTCCACTCAAGTTCACCCTTTCTGCTCACACTGCGCATAACTCAGCGAGAGAAGCACAATAGAGCAATAAAAAATGACATCCCACTGTCTGAATGAGTTTTCATGTTAAATTGAGAACTCAACTATTTCCTTATGGGGGAACCTACAATGTACTGAGGAACAACAGGAGAGATGTTTCCCTCATGTATTTCAGCAGAAAATAACAATTCCACTCAAGTTCACCCTTTCTGCTCACACTGCGCATAACTCAGCGAGAGAAGCACAATAGAGCAATAAAAAAAAGACATCCCACTGTCTGAATGAATTTTAACCCCATCAGACTTGAATTGAATTAGGGTTAACATTAAGGCTGAAACTAGGGTTAGGGTTATGGTTAGGGTTAGCTGAAATTAGGGTTAGGGTTTCTGTCTTCCTCAAGTATTAGAAACCCCAAATTTGGCGTGGGCGCTTCTTTGGGGCTCTTGATGAAATAGCAAGTGGCCCCATGTCTCTAGGACAAAGTTGAAATTTCACCCCATAGACTTGCATTGAATTAGGGTTAACGTTAAGGCTGAAACTAGGGTTAGGGTTAGGGTTAGTTGAAATTAGGGTTAGGGTTTCTGCGTTCCTCAAGTACTAGAAGCCCCAAATTTTGCGTGGGTGTTTCTTTGGGGCTCTTGATGAAAATGCAAGTGGCCCCATGTCTCTAGCACAAAGTTGAAATTTCACCCCATAGACTTGCATTGAATTAGGGTTAACGTTAAGGCTGAAACTAGGGTTAGGGTTAGGGTTAGTTGAAATTAGGGTTAGGGTTTCTGCGTTCCTCAAGTACTAGAAGCCCCAAATTTTGCGTGGGTGTTTCTTTGGGGCTCTTGATGAAAATGCAAGTGGCCCCATGTCTCTAGGACAAAGTTGAAATTTCACCCCATAGACTTGCATTGAATTAGGGTTAACGTTAAGGCTGAAACTAGGGTTAGGGTTAGGGTTAGTTGAAATTAGGGTTAGGATTTCTCCGTTCCTCAAGTACTAGAAGCCCCAAATTTTGCGTGGGTGTTTCTTTGGTGCTCTTGATGAAAATGCAAGTGGCCCCATGTCTCTACGACAAAGTTGAAATTTCAACCTATAGACTTGCATTGAATTAGGGTTGCGTTAAGACTGAAACTAGGGTTAGGGTTAGGGTTAGCTGAAATTAGGGTTAGGGTTTCTGCGTTCTTCAATTATTAGAAACCCCTAATTTGGTGTGGGCGCTTCTTTAGGGCTCTTGATGAAATAGCAAGTGGCCCCATGTCTCTAGGACAAAGTTGAAATTGTCTCAGACCAACAGAAGTCTGTCATCAGTCATGGCGTGAGAAAATATTTTCTGCTCCTCCTGTGTTCATAAAGAGTTTTTTTTTAATATCTTTTCTAGTGTTCCCCAGTAAATTGAGTGTTATTCAAGCAGCAGAAGCAGCATCAGCAACGCCAGCAGCTGCAGAAGCACTTTAATTGGTTTGTAATCAGACTTACAAGTCTGTTTACAAACAACTTCAGACTTCAAAATGTTTGAACGGCTTTGATCATCAGACCTAAAAGTCTGTTTACAAACAACTTCAGACTTCAAAGCGTTTGAACGGCTTTGATCATCAAACCTATAAGTCTGTTTACAAACAACTTCAGACTTCAAAGTTTTTGAAAATGTTTGAACACGCATTCCATCACTTTGATGTCTGTTTTCTTCAAGCAGCAGCATTTTTTATTGAGCAAATTGGATTGTGTGTGGAATAACACGTTGGATTTTTTTTTTCTCTCTTGTTCCTCAGCTGAATCAAGACAACTATGAAAGTAAACAGTCGCATACAGATTTTGAAAAGAAAACTCATTCAACCACTTGGATTTCTTTTTTTATTGTGGTTATGGGCCTTATCTAAACAAGTTGAGATGTTGTCTTTTTTTTTTTGAAGGAGCAGCTGTGATATCTGTGCTGACTTACTCTGAAAGAACTCTGTTTCTCCTGTTTCTGAGCTGAATGAAAGTCTCCATGCAAGACAGCAGCTGCACAGAGCTGCACTCAGCTTTACACTTGAACACTCATTCATACACATGAGCCTGAAGGAATAAATATATCAAAACAAAGATTCAAATGAAACTGACAATACACCAGGTCAGTGTACATTAAGCAACGGAATACGCACAGTGCCCCTCCCTCTCAGACCAACAGAGGTCTGTCATCAGTCATGGCGTGAAAAAATATTTTCTGCTCCTCCTGTGTTCATAAAGAGTTTTTTTTTTATATCTTTTCTAGTGTTCCCCAGTAAATTGAGTGTTATTCAAGCAGCAGAATCAGCATCAGCAACGCCAGCAGCTGCAGAAGCACTTTAATTGGTTTGTAATCAGACTTACAAGTCTGTTTACAAACAACTTCAGACTTCAAAGCGTTTGAACGGCTTTGATCATCAGACCTAAAAGTCTGTTTACAAACAACTTCAGACTTCAAAGCGTTTGAACGGTTTTGATCATCAGACCTATAAGTCTGTTTACAAACAACTTCAGACTTCAAAGTTTTTGAAAATGTTTGAACACGCATTCCATCACTTTGATGTCTGTTTTCTTCAAGCAGCAGCATTTTTTATTGAGCAAATTGGATTGTGTGTGGAATAACAGGTTGGATTTTTTTTTTTCTCTCTTGTTCCTCAGCTGAATCAAGACAACTATGAAAGTAAACAGTCGCATACAGATTTTGAAAAGAAAACTCATTCAACCACTTGGATTTCTTTTTTTATTGTGGTTATAGGCCTTATTTAAACAAGTTGAGATGTTATCTTTTTTTTTTTTGAAGGAGCAGCTGTGATATCTGTGCTGACTTACTCTGAAAGAACTCTGTTTCTCCTGTTTCTGAGCTGAATGAAAGTCTCCATGCAAGACAACAGCTGCACAGAGCTGCACTCAGCTTTACACTTGAACACTCATTCATACACATGAGCCTGAAGGAATAAATATATCAAAACAAAGATTCAAATGAAACTGACAATACACCAGGTCAGTGTACATTAAGCAACGGAATACGCACAGTGCCCCTCCCTCTCAGACCAACAGAGGTCTGTCATCAGTCATGGCGTGAAAAAATATTTTCTGCTCCTCCTGTGTTCATAAAGAGTTTTTTTTTTATATCTTTTTTAGTGTTCCCCTGTAAATTGAGTGTTATTCAAGCAGCAGAAGCAGCATCAGCAACGCCAGCAGCTGCAGAAGCACTTTAATTGGTTTGTAATCAGACTTACAAGTCTGTTTAAAAAACAACTTCAGACTTCAAAGCGTTTGAACGGCTTTGATCATCAGACCTAAAAGTCTATTTACAAACAACTTCAGACTTCAAAGTTTTTGAAAATGTTTGAACACGCATTCCATCACTTTGATGTCTGTTTTCTTCAAGCAGCAGCATTTTTTATTGAACAAATTGTATTGTGTGTGGAATAACAGGTTGGATTTTTTTTTTTCTCTGTCTTGTTCCTCAGCTGAATCAAGACATCTATGAAAGTAAACAGTCGCATACAAATTTTGAAAAGAAAACTCATTCAACCACTTGGATTTCTTTTTTTATTGTGGTTATGGGCCTTATCTCAACAAGTTGAGATGTTATCTTTTTTTTTGAAGGAGCAGCAGTGATATCTGTGCTGACTTACTCTTAAAGAACTTTGTGTCTCCTGTTTCTGATCTGAATTAAAGTCTCCATGCAAGAAATCAGCTGCACAGAGCTGAACACAGCTTTACATTTGAACACTCATTCATACACATGAGCCTGGAGGAATAAACATAGCAAAACAAAGATTCAAATGAGACTGACAATACACCAGGTCAGTGTTCATCAAGCAACGGAATACGCACAGTGCCCCTCAATTATAGACCAACAGAGAGTCGACTGTGATCGATCGTCACCTGATATTCATCACACGGTCTGTGTCCCCACCCACAGGCGTAATGGTGCCACTGCACATCACCAAACGCATAAGAACAAATCAACCATGCAAATGAATCGACACCACTGAAACAAGATAGAAATTTTTTCATCAATAACTGGAATAATTTTATTTAAGAAAAAACAATAAAAACATTTCAAAAGTTATCTGCTTTAATCGGTGTGTGTAGGGGGAGTGGGGGCACTGAATTAGTGAATTCAGGAATTTGTGAACGAAAACAAGTGCTTTATGCTCATTGCGAGCATAAACGGTGAACTTGAATAGAATTGTAATTCTCTGGTGAAAAAAATTAGGACAACATCTCTCCTGTTTTTCCTGGTGTATTGTCAGTCTCACTTGAATCTTTGTTTTGCTTTGTTTATTCCTCCAGGCTGATGAGTATGAATGAGTGTTCAAGTGTAAAGCTGTGTGCAGCTCTGTGCAGCTGTTTTCTTGCATAGAGATTTTAATTCAGCTCAGAAACAAGAGAAACAGAGTTCTTTCAGAGTAAGTCAGCACAGATATCACTGCTGCTCATTCAAAAAAAAGAATTCAACTATTTCCTTATGGGGGAACCTACAATGTACTGAGGAACAACAGGAGAGATTTTTCCCTCATGTATTTCAGTAGAAAATAAGAATTCCACGAAAGTTCACCCTTTCTGCTCACACTGCGCATAACTCAGCGAGACAAGCACAATAGAGCAATAAAAAATGACATCCCACTGTCTGAATGAGTTTTTATGTTAAATTGAGAATTCAACTATTTCCTTATGGGGGAACCTAAAATGTACTGAAGAACAAGAGGAGAGATGTTTCCCTCATGTATTTCAGCAGAAAATAACAATTCCACTCAAGTTAACAGGTTGGATTTTTTTTTCTCTCTCTTGTTCCTCAGCTGAATCAAGACATCTATGAAAGTAAACAGTCGCATACAGATTTTGAAAAGAAAACTCATTCAACCACTTGGATTTCTTTTTTTATTGTGGTTATTGGGCCTTATCTCAACAAGTTGAGATGTTGTCTTTTTTTTTGAAGGAGCAGCTGTGATATCTGTGCTGACTTACTCTGAAAGAAATCTGTTTCTCCTATTTCTGAGCTGAATGAAAGTCTCCATGCAAGACAACAGCTGCACATAGCTGCACACAGCTTTACACTTGAACACTCATTCATACACATGAGCCTGAAGGAATAAACATAGCAAAACAAAGATTCAAATGAAACTGACAATACACCAGGTCAGTGTACATTAAGCAACGGAATACGCACAGTGCCCCTCCCTCTCAGACCAACAGAGGTCTGTCATCAGTCATGGCGTGAAAAAATATTTTCTGCTCCTCCTGTGTTCATAAAGAGTTTTTTTTTATATCTTTTTTAATGTTCACCAGTAAATTGAGTGTTATTCAAGCAGCAGAAGCAGCATCAGCAACGCCAGCAGCTGCTGAAGCACTTTAATTGGTTTGTAATCAGAATTACAAGTCTGTTTACAAACAACTTCAGACTTCAAAGCGTTTGAACGGCTTTGATCATCAGACCTAAAAGTCTGTTTACAAACAACTTCAGACTTCAAAGCGTTTGAACGGCTTTGATCATCAGACCTATAAAGTCTGTTTACAAACAACTTCAGACTTCAAAGTTTTTGATAATGTTTGAACACGCATTCCATCACTTTGATGTCTATTTTCTTCAAGCAGCAGCATTTTTTATTGAGCAAATTGTATTCTGTGTGGAATAACAGGTTGGATTTTTTTTTTCTCTCTTGTTCCTCAGCTGAATCAAGACATCTATGAAAGTAAACAGTCACATACAGATTTTGAAAAGAAAACTCATTCAACCACTTGGATTTCTTTTTTTATTGTGGTTATGGGCCTTATCTAAACAAGTTTAGATGTTGTCTTTTTTTTGAAGGAGCAGCTGTGATATCTGTGCTGACTTACTCTGAAAGAACTTTGCGTCTCCTGTTTCTGAGCTGAATTAAAGTCTCTATGCAAGAAAACAGCTGCATAGAGCTGCACACAGCTTTACATTTGAACACTAGCAAAACAAAGATTCAAATGAGACTGACAATACACCAGGTCAGTGTACATTAAGCAACGGAATACGCACAGTGCCCCTCCCTCTCAGACCAACAGAGGTCTGTCATCAGTCATGGCGTGAAAAAATATTTTCTGCTCCTCCTGTGTTCATAAAGAGTTTTTTTTAATATCTTTTTTAATGTTCCCCAGTAAATTGAGTGTTATTCAAGCAGCAGAAGCAGCATCAGCAACGCCAGCAGCTGCTGAAGCACTTTAATTGGTTTGTAATCAGACTTACAAATCTGTTTACAAACAACTTCAGACTTCAAAGCGTTTGAACGGCTTTGATCATCAGACCTAAAAGTCTGTTTACAAACAACTTCAGACTTCAAAGTTTTTGAAAATGTTTGAACACGAATTCCATCACTTTGATGTCTGTTTTCTTCAAGCAGCAGCATTTTTTATTGAACAAATTGTATTGTGTGTGGAATAACAGGTTGGATTTTTTTTTCTCTCTTGTTCCTCAGCTGAATCAAGACATCTATGAAAGTAAACAGTCGCATACAGATTTTGAAAAGAAAACTCATTCAACCACTTGGATTTCTTTTTTTATTGTGGTTATGGGCCTTATCTAAACAAGTTGAGATGTTGTCTTTTTTTTTTTGAAGGAGCAGCAGTTATATCTGTGCTGACTTACTCTGAAAGAACTCTGTTTCTCCTGTTTCTGAGCTGAATAAAAGTCTCCATGCAAGACAACAGCTGCACAGAGCTGCACACAGCTTTACACTTGAACACTCATTCATACACATGAGCCTGAAGGAATAAACACAGCAAAACAAAGATTCAAATGAAACTGACAATACACCAGGTCAGTGTACATTAAGCAACGGAATACGCACAGTGCCCCTCCCTCTCAGACCAACAGAGGTCTGTCATCAGTCATGGCGTGAAAAAATATTTTCTGCTCCTCCTGTATTCATAAAGAGTTTTTTTTTTTATATCTTTTCTAGTGTTCCCCAGTAAATTGAGTGTTATTCAAGCAGCAGAATCAGCATCAGCAACGCCAGCAGCTGCAGAAGCACTTTAATTGGTTTGTAATCAGACTTACAAGTCTGTTTACAAACAACTTCAGACTTCAAAGCGTTTGAACGGCTTTGATCATCAGACCTAAAAGTCTGTTTACAAACAACTTCAGACTTCAAAGCGTTTGAACGGCTTTGATCATCAGACCTATAAAGTCTGTTTACAAACAACTTCAGACTTCAAAGTTTTTGAAAATGTTTGAACACGCATTCCATCACTTTGATGTCTGTTTTCTTCAAGCAGCAGCATTTTTTATTGAGCAAATTGTATTGTGTGTGGAATAACAGGTTGGATTTTTTTTTCTATCTCTTTTTCCTCAGCTGAATCAAGACAACTATGAAAGTAAACAGTCGCACACAAATTTTGAAAAGAAAACTCATTCAACCACTTGGATTTCTTTTTTTATTGTGGTTATGGGCCTTATCTCAACAAGTTGAGATGTTGTCTTTTTTTTTTTGAAGGAGCAGCAGTGATATCTGTGCTGACTTACTCTTAAAGAACTTTGTGTCTCCTGTTTCTGAGCTGAATTAAAGTCTCTATGAAAGAAAACAGCTGCATAGAGCTGCACACAGCTTTACATTTTAACACTAGCAAAACAAAGATTCAAATGAGACTGACAATACACCAGGTCAGTGTTCATCAAGCAACGGAATACGCACAGTGCCCCTCAATCTCAGACCAACAGAGAGTCGACTGTGATCGATCGTCACCTGATATTCATCACACGGTCTGTGTCTCCACCCACAGGAGTAATGGTGCCACTGCACATCACCAAACGCATAAGATCAAATCAACCATGAAAAGGAATCGACACCACTGAAACAAGATAGAAATTTTTTCATCAATAACTGGAATAATTTTATTTAAGAAAAAACAATAAAAACATTTCAAAAGTTATCTGCTTTAATCAGTGTGTGGGGGGGGGTGGGGGCACGGAATTAGTGAATTCAGGAATTTGTGAAAGAAAACAAGAGCTTTATGCTCAATGCGAGCATAAAAGGTGAACTTGAATGGAATTGTAATTCTCTGGTGGAAAAAATAAGGAAAAAATCTTTCCTGTTGTTCCTCTATTGTCAGTCTCATTTGAATCTTAGTTTTGCTTTGTTTATTCCTCCAGGCAGATGAATATGAATGAATGTTCAAGTTTAAGGCTGTGTGCAGCTCAGTGCAGCCGTTTACTTGCAAAGAGACTTTAATTCATTTCAGAAACAGGATTTTTCTCCTGTTTCTGAAATGAATTAGGAGTTATTTTACAGTCAGTCAGCACAGATATCACTGCTGCTCCTTCAAAAAAAAGAATTCAACTATTTCCTTATGGGGGAACCTACAATGTAGTGAGGAACAACAGGAGAGATGTTTCCCTCATGTATTTCAGCAGAAAATAACAATTCCACTCAAGTTCACCCTTTCTGCTCACACTGCGCATAACTCAGCGAGAGAAGCACAATAGAGCAATAAAAAATGACATCCCACTGTCTGAATGAGTTTTCATGTTAAATTGGGAAATCAACTATTTCCTTATGGGGGAACCTACAATGTACAGAGGAACAACAGGAGAGATGTTTCCCCCATGTATTTCAGCAGAAAATAACAATTCCACTCAAGTTCACCCTTTCTGCTCACACTGCGCATAATTCAGCGAGAGAAGCACAATAGAGCAATAAAAAATGACATCCCACTGTCTGAATGAGTTTTCATGTTAAATTGAGAAATCAACTATTTCCTTATGGGGGAACCTACAATGTACTGAGGAACAACAGGACAGATGTTTCCCTCATGTATTTCAGCAGAAAATAACAATTCCACTCAAGTTCACCCTTTCTGCTCACACTGCGCATAACTCAGCGAGAGAAGCACAATAGAGCAATAAAAAAAGACATCCCACTGTCTGAATGAGTTTTCATGTTAAATTGAGAAATCAACTATTTCCTTATGGGGGAACCTACAATGTAGTGAGGAACAACAGGAGAGCTGTTTCCCTCATGTATTTCAGCAGAAAATAACAATTCCACTCAAGTTCACCCTTTCTGCTCACACTGCACATAACTCAGCGAGAGAAGCACAATAGAGCAATAAAAAATGACATCCCACTGTCTGAATGAGTTTTCATGTTAAATTGAGAAATCAACTATTTCCTTATGGGGGAACCTACAATGTACTGAGGAACAACAGGACAGATGTTTTCCTCATTTACTTCAGCAGAAAATAACAATTCCACTCAAGTTCACCCTTTCTGCTCACACTGCGCATAACTCAGCGAGAGAAGCACAATAGAGCAATAAAAAATGACATCCCACTGTCTGAATGAGTTTTCATGTTAAATTGAGAAATCAACTATTTCCTTATGGGGGAACCTACAATGTAGTGAGGAACAACAGGACAGATGTTTCCCTCATGTATTTCAGCAGAAAATAACAATTCCACTCAAGTTCACCCTTTCTGCTCACACTGCGCATAACTCAGCGAGAGAAGCACAATAGAGCAATAAAAAATGACATCCCACTGTCTGAATGAGTTTTCATGTTAAATTGAGAAATCAACTATTTCCTTATGGGGGGACCTACAATGTACTCAGGAACAACAGGAGAGATGTTTCCCTCATGTATTTCAGCAGAAAATAACAATTCGACTCAAGTTCACCCTTTCTGCTCACACTGCGCATAACTCAGCGAGAGAAGCACAATAGAGCAATAAAAAATGACATCCCACTGTCTGAATGAGTTTTCATGTTAAATTGAGAATTCAACTATTTCCTTATGGGGGAACCTACAATGTACTCATGAACAACAGGAGAGATGTTTCCCTCATGTATTTCAGCAGAAAATAACAATTCCACTCAAGTTCACCCTTTCTGCTCACACTGCGCATAACTCAGCGAGAGAAGCACAATAGAGCAATAAAAAATGACATCCCACTGTCTGAATGAGTTTTCATGTTAAATTGAGAAATCAACTATTTCCTTATGGGGGAACCTACAATGTACTGAGGAACAACAGGACAGATGTTTTCCTCATGTATTTCAGCAGAAAATAACAATTCCACTCAAGTTCACCCTTTCTGCTCACACTGCGCATAACTCAGCGAGAGAAGCACAATAGAGCAATAAAAAATGACATCCCACTGTCTGAATGAGTTTTCATGTTAAATTGAGAAATCAACTATTTCCTTATGGGGGAACCTACAATGTACTGAGGAACAACAGGAGAGATGTTTCCCTCATGTATTTCAGCAGAAAATAACAGTTCCACTCAAAGTTCACCCTTTCTGCTCACACTGTGCATAACTCAGCGAGAGAAGCACAATAGAGCAATAAAAAATGACATCCCACTGTCTGAATGAGTTTTCATGTTAAATTGAGAAATCAACTATTTCCTTATGGGGGAACCTACAATGTACTGAGGAACAACAGGAGAGATGTTTCCCTCATGTATTTCAGTAGAAAATAACAATTCCACTCAAGTTCACCCTTTCTGCTCACACTGCGCATAACTCAGCGAGAGAAGCACAATAGAGCAATAAAAAATGACATCCCACTGTCTGAATGAGTTTTCATGTTAAATTGAGAACTCAACTATTTCCTTATGGGGGAACCTACAATGTACTGAGGAACAACAGGAGAGATGTTTCCCTCATGTATTTCAGCAGAAAATAACAATTCCACTCAAGTTCACCCTTTCTGCTCACACTGCGCATAACTCAGCGAGAGAAGCACAATAGAGCAATAAAAAAAAGACATCCCACTGTCTGAATGAATTTTAACCCCATCAGACTTGAATTGAATTAGGGTTAACATTAAGGCTGAAACTAGGGTTAGGGTTATGGTTAGGGTTAGCTGAAATTAGGGTTAGGGTTTCTGTCTTCCTCAAGTATTAGAAACCCCAAATTTGGCGTGGGCGCTTCTTTGGGGCTCTTGATGAAATAGCAAGTGGCCCCATGTCTCTAGGACAAAGTTGAAATTTCACCCCATAGACTTGCATTGAATTAGGGTTAACGTTAAGGCTGAAACTAGGGTTAGGGTTAGGGTTAGTTGAAATTAGGGTTAGGGTTTCTGCGTTCCTCAAGTACTAGAAGCCCCAAATTTTGCGTGGGTGTTTCTTTGGGGCTCTTGATGAAAATGCAAGTGGCCCCATGTCTCTAGCACAAAGTTGAAATTTCACCCCATAGACTTGCATTGAATTAGGGTTAACGTTAAGGCTGAAACTAGGGTTAGGGTTAGGGTTAGTTGAAATTAGGGTTAGGGTTTCTGCGTTCCTCAAGTACTAGAAGCCCCAAATTTTGCGTGGGTGTTTCTTTGGGGCTCTTGATGAAAATGCAAGTGGCCCCATGTCTCTAGGACAAAGTTGAAATTTCACCCCATAGACTTGCATTGAATTAGGGTTAACGTTAAGGCTGAAACTAGGGTTAGGGTTAGGGTTAGTTGAAATTAGGGTTAGGATTTCTCCGTTCCTCAAGTACTAGAAGCCCCAAATTTTGCGTGGGTGTTTCTTTGGTGCTCTTGATGAAAATGCAAGTGGCCCCATGTCTCTACGACAAAGTTGAAATTTCAACCTATAGACTTGCATTGAATTAGGGTTGCGTTAAGACTGAAACTAGGGTTAGGGTTAGGGTTAGCTGAAATTAGGGTTAGGGTTTCTGCGTTCTTCAATTATTAGAAACCCCTAATTTGGTGTGGGCGCTTCTTTAGGGCTCTTGATGAAATAGCAAGTGGCCCCATGTCTCTAGGACAAAGTTGAAATTGTCTCAGACCAACAGAAGTCTGTCATCAGTCATGGCGTGAGAAAATATTTTCTGCTCCTCCTGTGTTCATAAAGAGTTTTTTTTTAATATCTTTTCTAGTGTTCCCCAGTAAATTGAGTGTTATTCAAGCAGCAGAAGCAGCATCAGCAACGCCAGCAGCTGCAGAAGCACTTTAATTGGTTTGTAATCAGACTTACAAGTCTGTTTACAAACAACTTCAGACTTCAAAATGTTTGAACGGCTTTGATCATCAGACCTAAAAGTCTGTTTACAAACAACTTCAGACTTCAAAGCGTTTGAACGGCTTTGATCATCAAACCTATAAGTCTGTTTACAAACAACTTCAGACTTCAAAGTTTTTGAAAATGTTTGAACACGCATTCCATCACTTTGATGTCTGTTTTCTTCAAGCAGCAGCATTTTTTATTGAGCAAATTGGATTGTGTGTGGAATAACACGTTGGATTTTTTTTTTCTCTCTTGTTCCTCAGCTGAATCAAGACAACTATGAAAGTAAACAGTCGCATACAGATTTTGAAAAGAAAACTCATTCAACCACTTGGATTTCTTTTTTTATTGTGGTTATGGGCCTTATCTAAACAAGTTGAGATGTTGTCTTTTTTTTTTTGAAGGAGCAGCTGTGATATCTGTGCTGACTTACTCTGAAAGAACTCTGTTTCTCCTGTTTCTGAGCTGAATGAAAGTCTCCATGCAAGACAGCAGCTGCACAGAGCTGCACTCAGCTTTACACTTGAACACTCATTCATACACATGAGCCTGAAGGAATAAATATATCAAAACAAAGATTCAAATGAAACTGACAATACACCAGGTCAGTGTACATTAAGCAACGGAATACGCACAGAGCCCCTCCCTCTCAGACCAACAGAGGTCTGTCATCAGTCATGGCGTGAAAAAATATTTTCTGCTCCTCCTGTGTTCATAAAGAGTTTTTTTTAATATCTTTTTTAATGTTCCCCAGTAAATTGAGTGTCATTCAAGCAGCAGAAGCAGCATCAGCAACGCCAGCAGCTGCTGAAGCACTTTAATTGGTTTGTAATCATACTTACAAATCTGTTTACAAACAACTTCAGACTTCAAAGCATTTGAACGGCTTTGATCATCAGACCTAAAAGTCTGTTTACAAACAACTTCAGACTTCAAAGTTTTTGAAAATGTTTGAACACGAATTCCATCACTTTGATGTCTGTTTTCTTCAAGCAGCAGCATTTTTTATTAAGCAAATTGTATTCTGTGTGGAATAACAGGTTGGATTTTTTTTCTCTCATGTTCCTCAGCTGAATCAAGACAACTATGAAAGTAAACAGTCGCATACAGATTTTGAAAAGAAAACTCATTCAACCACTTGGATTTCTTTTTTTATTGTGGTTATGGGCCTTATCTAAACTAGTTGAGATGTTGTCTTTTTTTTTTTTCAAGGAGCAGCAGTTATATCTGTGCTGACTTACTCTGAAAGAACTCTGTTTCTCCTGTTTCTGAGCTGAATAAAAGTCTCCATGCAAGACAACAGCTGCACAGAGCTGCACACAGCTTTACACTTGAACACTCATTCATACACATGAGCCTGAAGGAATAAACACAGCAAAACAAAGATTCAAATGAAACTGACAATACACCAGGTCAGTGTACATTAAGCAACGGAATACGCACAGTGCCCCTCCCTCTCAGACCAACAGAGGTCTGTCATCAGTCATGGCGTGAAAAAATATTTTCTGCTCCTCCTGTGTTCATAAAGAGTTTTTTTTTTATATCTTTTCTAGTGTTCCCCAGTAAATTGAGTGTTATTCAAGCAGCAGAATCAGCATCAGCAACGCCAGCAGCTGCAGAAGCACCTTAATTGGTTTGTAATCAGACTTACAAGTCTGTTTACAAACAACTTCAGACTTCAAAGCGTTTGAACGGCTTTGATCATCAGACCTAAAAGTCTGTTTACAAACAACTTCAGACTTCAAAGCGTTTGAACGGTTTTGATCATCAGACCTATAAGTCTGTTTACAAACAACTTCAGACTTCAAAGTTTTTGAAAATGTTTGAACACGCATTCCATCACTTTGATGTCTGTTTTCTTCAAGCAGCAGCATTTTTTATTGAGCAAATTGGATTGTGTGTGGAATAACAGGTTGGATTTTTTTTTTTCTCTCTTGTTCCTCAGCTGAATCAAGACAACTATGAAAGTAAACAGTCGCATACAGATTTTGAAAAGAAAACTCATTCAACCACTTGGATTTCTTTTTTTATTGTGGTTATAGGCCTTATTTAAACAAGTTGAGATGTTATCTTTTTTTTTTTTGAAGGAGCAGCTGTGATATCTGTGCTGACTTACTCTGAAAGAACTCTGTTTCTCCTGTTTCTGAGCTGAATGAAAGTCTCCATGCAAGACAACAGCTGCACAGAGCTGCACTCAGCTTTACACTTGAACACTCATTCATACACATGAGCCTGAAGGAATAAATATATCAAAACAAAGATTCAAATGAAACTGACAATACACCAGGTCAGTGTACATTAAGCAACGGAATACGCACAGTGCCCCTCCCTCTCAGACCAACAGAGGTCTGTCATCAGTCATGGCGTGAAAAAATATTTTCTGCTCCTCCTGTGTTCATAAAGAGTTTTTTTTTATATCTTTTTTAGTGTTCCCCTGTAAATTGAGTGTTATTCAAGCAGCAGAAGCAGCATCAGCAACGCCAGCAGCTGCAGAAGCACTTTAATTGGTTTGTAATCAGACTTACAAGTCTGTTTAAAAAACAACTTCAGACTTCAAAGCGTTTGAACGGCTTTGATCATCAGACCTAAAAGTCTATTTACAAACAACTTCAGACTTCAAAGTTTTTGAAAATGTTTGAACACGCATTCCATCACTTTGATGTCTGTTTTCTTCAAGCAGCAGCATTTTTTATTGAACAAATTGTATTGTGTGTGGAATAACAGGTTGGATTTTTTTTTTCTCTGTCTTGTTCCTCAGCTGAATCAAGACATCTATGAAAGTAAACAGTCGCATACAAATTTTGAAAAGAAAACTCATTCAACCACTTGGATTTCTTTTTTTATTGTGGTTATGGGCCTTATCTCAACAAGTTGAGATGTTATCTTTTTTTTTGAAGGAGCAGCAGTGATATCTGTGCTGACTTACTCTTAAAGAACTTTGTGTCTCCTGTTTCTGATCTGAATTAAAGTCTCCATGCAAGAAATCAGCTGCACAGAGCTGAACACAGCTTTACATTTGAACACTCATTCATACACATGAGCCTGGAGGAATAAACATAGCAAAACAAAGATTCAAATGAGACTGACAATACACCAGGTCAGTGTTCATCAAGCAACGGAATACGCACAGAGCCCCTCCCTCTCAGACCAACAGAGGTCTGTCATCAGTCATGGCGTGAAAAAATATTTTCTGCTCCTCCTGTGTTCATAAAGAGTTTTTTTTAATATCTTTTTTAATGTTCCCCAGTAAATTGAGTGTCATTCAAGCAGCAGAAGCAGCATCAGCAACGCCAGCAGCTGCTGAAGCACTTTAATTGGTTTGTAATCATACTTACAAATCTGTTTACAAACAACTTCAGACTTCAAAGCATTTGAACGGCTTTGATCATCAGACCTAAAAGTCTGTTTACAAACAACTTCAGACTTCAAAGTTTTTGAAAATGTTTGAACACGAATTCCATCACTTTGATGTCTGTTTTCTTCAAGCAGCAGCATTTTTTATTAAGCAAATTGTATTCTGTGTGGAATAACAGGTTGGATTTTTTTCTCTCATGTTCCTCAGCTGAATCAAGACAACTATGAAAGTAAACAGTCGCATACAGATTTTGAAAAGAAAACTCATTCAACCACTTGGATTTCTTTTTTTATTGTGGTTATGGGCCTTATCTAAACTAGTTGAGATGTTGTCTTTTTTTTTTTTCAAGGAGCAGCAGTTATATCTGTGCTGACTTACTCTGAAAGAACTCTGTTTCTCCTGTTTCTGAGCTGAATAAAAGTCTCCATGCAAGACAACAGCTGCACAGAGCTGCACACAGCTTTACACTTGAACACTCATTCATACACATGAGCCTGAAGGAATAAACACAGCAAAACAAAGATTCAAATGAAACTGACAATACACCAGGTCAGTGTACATTAAGCAACGGAATACGCACAGTGCCCCTCCCTCTCAGACCAACAGAGGTCTGTCATCAGTCATGGCGTGAAAAAATATTTTCTGCTCCTCCTGTGTTCATAAAGAGTTTTTTTTTTATATCTTTTCTAGTGTTCCCCAGTAAATTGAGTGTTATTCAAGCAGCAGAATCAGCATCAGCAACGCCAGCAGCTGCAGAAGCACTTTAATTGGTTTGTAATCAGACTTACAAGTCTGTTTACAAACAACTTCAGACTTCAAAGCGTTTGAACGGCTTTGATCATCAGACCTAAAAGTCTGTTTACAAACAACTTCAGACTTCAAAGCGTTTGAACGGTTTTGATCATCAGACCTATAAGTCTGTTTACAAACAACTTCAGACTTCAAAGTTTTTGAAAATGTTTGAACACGCATTCCATCACTTTGATGTCTGTTTTCTTCAAGCAGCAGCATTTTTTATTGAGCAAATTGGATTGTGTGTGGAATAACAGGTTGGATTTTTTTTTTTCTCTCTTGTTCCTCAGCTGAATCAAGACAACTATGAAAGTAAACAGTCGCATACAGATTTTGAAAAGAAAACTCATTCAACCACTTGGATTTCTTTTTTTATTGTGGTTATAGGCCTTATTTAAACAAGTTGAGATGTTATCTTTTTTTTTTTTGAAGGAGCAGCTGTGATATCTGTGCTGACTTACTCTGAAAGAACTCTGTTTCTCCTGTTTCTGAGCTGAATGAAAGTCTCCATGCAAGACAACAGCTGCACAGAGCTGCACTCAGCTTTACACTTGAACACTCATTCATACACATGAGCCTGAAGGAATAAATATATCAAAACAAAGATTCAAATGAAACTGACAATACACCAGGTCAGTGTACATTAAGCAACGGAATACGCACAGTGCCCCTCCCTCTCAGACCAACAGAGGTCTGTCATCAGTCATGGCGTGAAAAAATATTTTCTGCTCCTCCTGTGTTCATAAAGAGTTTTTTTTTATATCTTTTTTAGTGTTCCCCTGTAAATTGAGTGTTATTCAAGCAGCAGAAGCAGCATCAGCAACGCCAGCAGCTGCAGAAGCACTTTAATTGGTTTGTAATCAGACTTACAAGTCTGTTTAAAAAACAACTTCAGACTTCAAAGCGTTTGAACGGCTTTGATCATCAGACCTAAAAGTCTATTTACAAACAACTTCAGACTTCAAAGTTTTTGAAAATGTTTGAACACGCATTCCATCACTTTGATGTCTGTTTTCTTCAAGCAGCAGCATTTTTTATTGAACAAATTGTATTGTGTGTGGAATAACAGGTTGGATTTTTTTTTTTCTCTGTCTTGTTCCTCAGCTGAATCAAGACATCTATGAAAGTAAACAGTCGCATACAAATTTTGAAAAGAAAACTCATTCAACCACTTGGATTTCTTTTTTTATTGTGGTTATGGGCCTTATCTCAACAAGTTGAGATGTTATCTTTTTTTTTGAAGGAGCAGCAGTGATATCTGTGCTGACTTACTCTTAAAGAACTTTGTGTCTCCTGTTTCTGATCTGAATTAAAGTCTCCATGCAAGAAATCAGCTGCACAGAGCTGAACACAGCTTTACATTTGAACACTCATTCATACACATGAGCCTGGAGGAATAAACATAGCAAAACAAAGATTCAAATGAGACTGACAATACACCAGGTCAGTGTTCATCAAGCAACGGAATACGCACAGTGCCGCTCAATCTCAGACCAACAGAGAGTCGACTGTGATCGATCGTCACCTGATATTCATCACACGGTCTGTGTCTCCACCCACAGGAGTAATGGTGCCACTGCACATCACCAAACGCATAAGATCAAATCAACCATGAAAAGGAATCGACACCACTGAAACAAGATAGAAATTTTTTCATCAATAACTGGAATAATTTTATTTAAGAAAAAACAATAAAAACATTTCAAAAGTTATCTGCTTTAATCAGTGTGTGGGGGGGGAGTGGGGGCACGGAATTAGTGAATTCAGGAATTTGTGAAAGAAAACAAGAGCTTTATGCTCAATGCGAGCATAAAAGGTGAACTTGAATGGAATTGTAATTCTCTGGTGGAAAAAATAAGGAAAAAATCTTTCCTGTTGTTCCTCTATTGTCAGTCTCATTTGAATCTTAGTTTTGCTTTGTTTATTCCTCCAGGCAGATGAATATGAATGAATGTTCAAGTTTAAGGCTGTGTGCAGCTCAGTGAAGCCGTTTACTTGCATAGAGACTTTAATTCATTTCAGAAACAGGATTTTTCTCCTGTTTCTGAAATGAATTAGGAGTTATTTTACAGTCAGTCAGCACAGATATCACTGCTTCTCCTTCAAAAAAAAGAATTCAACTATTTCCTTATGGGGGAACCTACAATGTAGTGAGGAACAACAGGAGAGATGTTTCCCTCATGTATTTCAGCAGAAAATAACAATTCCACTCAAGTTCACCCTTTCTGCTCACACTGCGCATAACTCAGCGAGAGAAGCACAATAGAGCAATAAAAAATGACATCCCACTGTCTGAATGAGTTTTTATGTTAAATTGGGAAATCAACTATTTCCTTATGGGGGAACCTACAATGTACAGAGGAACAACAGGAGAGATGTTTCCCCCATGTATTTCAGCAGAAAATAACAATTCCACTCAAGTTCACCCTTTCTGCTCACACTGCGCATAATTCAGCGAGAGAAGCACAATAGAGCAATAAAAAAAGACATCCCACTGTCTGAATGAGTTTTCATGTTAAGTTGAGAAATCAACTATTTCCTTATGGGGGGACCTACAATGTACTCATGAACAACAGGAGAGATGTTTCCCTCATGTATTTCAGCAGAAAATAACAATTCCACTCAAGTTCACCCTTTCTGCTCACACTGCGCATAACTCAGCGAGAGAAGCACAATAGAGCAATAAAAAATGACATCCCACTGTCTGAATGAGTTTTCATGTTAAATTGGGAAATCAACTATTTCCTTATGGGGGAACCTACAATGTACTGAGGAACAACAGGAGAGATGTTTCCCCCATGTATTTCAGCAGAAAATAACAATTCCACTCAAGTTCACCCTTTCTGCTCACACTGCGCATAACTCAGCGAGAGAAGCACAATAGAGCAATAAAAAATGACATCCCACTGTCTGAATGAGTTTTCATGTTAAATTGAGTATTCAACTATTTCCTTATGCGGGAACCTACAATGTACTGAGGAACAACAGGAGAGATGTTTCCCTCATGTATTTCTGCAGAAAATAACAATTCCACTCAAGTTCACCCTTTCTGCTCACACTGCGCATAATTCAGCGAGAGAAGCACAATAGAGCAATAAAAAATGACATCCCACTGTCTGAATGATTTTTCATGTTAAATTTAGAATTCAACTATTTCCTTATGGGGGAACCTACAATGTAGTCAGGAACAACAGGAGAGATGTTTCCCTCATGGATTTCTGCAGAAAATAACAATTCCACTCAAGTTCACCCTTTCTGCTCACACTGCGCATAATTCAGCGAGAGAAGCACAATAGAGCAATAAAAAATGACATCCCACTGTCTGAATGAGTTTTCATGTTAAATTTAGAATTCAACTATTTCCTTATGGGGGAACCTACATTGTACTGAGGAACAACAGGAGAGATGTTTCCCTCATGTATTTCTGCAGAAAATAACAATTCCACTCAAGTTCACCCTTTCTGCTCACACTGCGCATAATTCAGCGAGAGAAGCACAATAGAGCAATAAAAAATGACATCCCACTGTCAGAATGAGTTTTCATGTTAAATTGAGAAATCAACTATTTCCTTATGGGGGAACCTACAATGTAGTGAGGAACAACAGGAGAGCTGTTTCCCTCATGTATTTCAGCAGAAAATAACAATTCCACTCAAGTTCACCCTTTCTGCTCACACTGCACATAACTCAGCGAGAGAAGCACAATAGAGCAATAAAAAATGACATCCCACTGTCTGAATGAGTTTTCATGTTAAATTGGGAAATCAACTATTTCCTTATGGGGGAACCTACAATGTACTGAGGAACAACAGGAGAGATGTTTCCCCCATGTATTTCAGCAGAAAATAACAATTCCACTCAAGTTCACCCTTTCTGCTCACACTGCGCATAACTCAGCGAGAGAAGCACAATAGAGCAATAAAAAATGACATCCCACTGTCTGAATGAGTTTTCATGTTAAATTGAGAAATCAACTATTTCCTTATGGGGGAACCTACAATGTACTGAGGAACAACAGGACAGATGTTTTCCTCATGTATTTCAGCAGAAAATAACAATTCCACTCAAGTTCACCCTTTCTGCTCACACTGCGCATAACTCAGCGAGAGAAGCACAATAGAGCAATAAAAAATGACATCCCACTGTCTGAATGAGTTTTCATGTTAAATTGAGAAATCAACTATTTCCTTATGGGGGGACCAACAATGTACTCAGGAACAACAGGAGAGATGTTTCCCTCATATATTTCAGCAGAAAATAACAATTCCACTCAAGTTCACCCTTTCTGCTCACACTGCGCATAACTCAGCGAGAGAAGCACAATAGAGCAATAAAAAATGACATCCCACTGTCTGAATGAGTTTTCATGTTAAATTGAGAAATCAACTATTTCCTTATGGGGGAACCTATAATGTAGTGAGGAACAACAGGAGAGCTGTTTCCCTCATGTATTTCAGCAGAAAATAACAATTCCACTCAAGTTCACCCTTTCTGCTCACACTGCACATAACTCAGCGAGAGAAGCACAATAGAGCAATAAAAAATGACATCCCACTGTCTGAATGAGTTTTCATGTTAAATTGGGAAATCAACTATTTCCTTATGGGGGAACCTACAATGTACTGAGGAACAACAGGAGAGATGTTTCCCCCATGTATTTCAGCAGAAAATAACAGTTCCACTCAAAGTTCACCCTTTCTGCTCACACTGCGCATAACTCAGCGAGAGAAGCACAATAGAGCAATAAAAATGACATCCCACTGTCTGAATGAGTTTTCATGTTAAATTGAGAAATCAACTATTTCCTTATGGGGGGACCTACAATGTACTCAGGAACAACAGGAGAGATGTTTCCCTCATGTATTTCAGCAGAAAATAACAATTCCACTCAAGTTCACCCTTTCTGCTCACACTGCGCATAACTCAGCGAGACAAGCACAATAGAGCAATAAAAATGACATCCCACTGTCTGAATGAGTTTTTATGTTAAATTGAGAATTCAACTATTTCCTTATGGGGGAAACTACAATGTACTGAGGAACAACAGGAGAGATGTTTCCCTCATGTATTTCAGCAGAAAATAACAGTTCCACTCAAAGTTCACCCTTTCTGCTCACACTGCGCATCACTCAGCGAGAGAAGCACAATAGAGCAATAAAAAATGACATCCCACTGTCTGAATGAGTTTTCATGTTAAATTGAGAAATCAACTATTTCCTTATGGGGGAACCTACAATGTACTGAGGAACAACAGGAGAGATGTTTCCCTCATGGATTTCAGCAGAAAATAACAATTCCACTCAAGTTCACCCTTTCTGCTCACACTGCGCATAACTCAGCGAGAGAAGCACAATAGAGCAATAAAAAATGACATCCCACTGTCTGAATGAGTTTTCATGTTAAATTGAGAAATCAACTATTTCCTTATGGGGGAACCTACAATGTACTGAGGAACCACAGGACAGATGTTTCCCTCATGTATTTCAGTAGAAAATAACAATTCCACTCAAGTTCACCCTTTCTGCTCACACTGCGCATAACTCAGCGAGAGAAGCACAATAGAGCAATAAAAAATGACATCCCACTGTCTGAATGAGTTTTCATGTTAAATTGAGAACTCAACTATTTCCTTATGGGGGAACCTACAATGTACTGAGGAACAACAGGAGAGATGTTTCCCTCATGTATTTCAGCAGAAAATAACAATTCCACTCAAGTTCACCCTTTCTGCTCACACTGCGCATAACTCAGCGAGAGAAGCACAATAGAGCAATAAAAAAAGACATCCCACTGTCTGAATGAATTTTAACCCCATCAGACTTGAATTGAATTAGGGTTAACATTAAGGCTGAAACTAGGGTTAGGGTTAGGGTTAGGGTTAGCTGAAATTAGGGTTAGGGTTTCTGTCTTCCTCAAGTATTAGAAACCCCAAATTTGGCGTGGGCGCTTCTTTGGGGCTCTTGATGAAATAGCAAGTGGCCCCATGTCTCTAGGACAAAGTTGAAATTTCACCCCATAGACTTGCATTGAATTAGAGTTTAACGTTAAGGCTGAAACTAGGGTTAGGGTTAGGGTTAGTTGAAATTAGGGTTAGGGTTTCTGCGTTCCTCAAGTACTAGAAGCCCCAAATTTTGCGTGGGTGTTTCTTTGGGGCTCTTGATGAAAATGCAAGTGGCCCCATGTCTCTAGGACAAAGTTGAAATTTCACCCCATAGACTTGCATTGAATTAGGGTTAACGTTAAGGCTGAAACTAGGGTTAGGGTTAGGGTTAGTTGAAATTAGGGTTAGGATTTCTCCGTTCCTCAAGTACTAGAAGCCCCAAATTTTGCGTGGGTGTTTCTTTGGTGCTCTTGATGAAAATGCAAGTGGCCCCATGTCTCTACGACAAAGTTGAAATTTCAACCTATAGACTTGCATTGAATTAGGGTTGCGTTAAGACTGAAACTAGGGTTAGGGTTAGGGTTAGCTGAAATTAGGGTTAGGGTTTCTGCGTTCTTCAATTATTAGAAACCCCAAATTTGGTGTGGGCGCTTCTTTGGGGCTCTTGATGAAATTGCAAGTGGCCCCATGTCTCTAGAACAAAGTTGAAATTGTCTCAGACCAACAGAAGTCTGTCATCAGTCATGGCGTGAGAAAATATTTTCTGCTCCTCCTGTGTTCATAAAGAGTTTTTTTTTAATATCTTTTCTAGTGTTCCCCAGTAAATTGAGTGTTATTCAAAGCAGCAGAAGCAGCATCAGCAACGCCAGCAGCTGCAGAAGCACTTTAATTGGTTTGTAATCAGACTTACAAGTCTGTTTACAAACAACTTCAGACTTCAAAGCGTTTGAACGGCTTTGATCATCAGACCTAAAAGTCTGTTTACAAACAACTTCAGACTTCAAAGCGTTTGAACGGCTTTGATCATCAAACCTATAAAGTCTGTTTACAAACAACTTCAGACTTCAAAGTTTTTGAAAATGTTTGAACACGCATTCCATCACTTTGATGTCTGTTTTCTTCAAGCAGCAGCATTTTTTATTGAGCAAATTGTATTGTGTGTGGAATAACACGTTGGATTTTTTTTTTCTCTCTTGTTCCTCAGCTGAATCAAGACAACTATGAAAGTAAACAGTCGCATACAGATTTTGAAAAGAAAACTCATTCAACCACTTGGATTTCTTTTTTTATTGTGGTTATGGGCCTTATCTAAACAAGTTGAGATGTTGTCTTTTTTTTTTTGAAGGAGCAGCTGTGATATCTGTGCTGACTTACTCTGAAAGAACTCTGTTTCTCCTGTTTCTGAGCTGAATGAAAGTCTCCATGCAAGACAGCAGCTGCACAGAGCTGCACTCAGCTTTACACTTGAACACTCATTCATACACATGAGCCTGAAGGAATAAATATATCAAAACAAAGATTCAAATGAAACTGACAATACACCAGGTCAGTGTACATTAAGCAACGGAATACGCACAGTGCCCCTCCCTCTCAGACCAACAGAGGTCTGTCATCAGTCATGGCGTGAAAAAATATTTTCTGCTCCTCCTGTGTTCATAAAGAGTTTTTTTTTTTATATCTTTTCTAGTGTTCCCCAGTAAATTGAGTGTTATTCAAGCAGCAGAATCAGCATCAGCAACGCCAGCAGCTGCAGAAGCACTTTAATTGGTTTGTAATCAGACTTACAAGTCTGTTTACAAACAACTTCAGACTTCAAAGCGTTTGAACGGCTTTGATCATCAGACCTAAAAGTCTGTTTACAAACAACTTCAGACTTCAAAGCGTTTGAACGGTTTTGATCATCAGACCTATAAGTCTGTTTACAAACAACTTCAGACTTCAAAGTTTTTGAAAATGTTTGAACACGCATTCCATCACTTTGATGTCTGTTTTCTTCAAGCAGCAGCATTTTTTATTGAGCAAATTGGATTGTGTGTGGAATAACAGGTTGGATTTTTTTTTTTCTCTCTTGTTCCTCAGCTGAATCAAGACAACTATGAAAGTAAACAGTCGCATACAGATTTTGAAAAGAAAACTCATTCAACCACTTGGATTTCTTTTTTTATTGTGGTTATAGGCCTTATTTAAACAAGTTGAGATGTTATCTTTTTTTTTTTGAAGGAGCAGCTGTGATATCTGTGCTGACTTACTCTGAAAGAACTCTGTTTCTCCTGTTTCTGAGCTGAATGAAAGTCTCCATGCAAGACAACAGCTGCACAGAGCTGCACTCAGCTTTACACTTGAACACTCATTCATACACATGAGCCTGAAGGAATAAATATATCAAAACAAAGATTCAAATGAAACTGACAATACACCAGGTCAGTGTACATTAAGCAACGGAATACGCACAGTGCCCCTCCCTCTCAGACCAACAGAGGTCTGTCATCAGTCATGGCGTGAAAAAATATTTTCTGCTCCTCCTGTGTTCATAAAGAGTTTTTTTTTATATCTTTTTTAGTGTTCCCCTGTAAATTGAGTGTTATTCAAGCAGCAGAAGCAGCATCAGCAACGCCAGCAGCTGCAGAAGCACTTTAATTGGTTTGTAATCAGACTTACAAGTCTGTTTAAAAAACAACTTCAGACTTCAAAGCGTTTGAACGGCTTTGATCATCAGACCTAAAAGTCTATTTACAAACAACTTCAGACTTCAAAGTTTTTGAAAATGTTTGAACACGCATTCCATCACTTTGATGTCTGTTTTCTTCAAGCAGCAGCATTTTTTATTGAACAAATTGTATTGTGTGTGGAATAACAGGTTGGATTTTTTTTTTTCTCTGTCTTGTTCCTCAGCTGAATCAAGACATCTATGAAAGTAAACAGTCGCATACAAATTTTGAAAAGAAAACTCATTCAACCACTTGGATTTCTTTTTTTATTGTGGTTATGGGCCTTATCTCAACAAGTTGAGATGTTATCTTTTTTTTTGAAGGAGCAGCAGTGATATCTGTGCTGACTTACTCTTAAAGAACTTTGTGTCTCCTGTTTCTGATCTGAATTAAAGTCTCCATGCAAGAAATCAGCTGCACAGAGCTGAACACAGCTTTACATTTGAACACTCATTCATACACATGAGCCTGGAGGAATAAACATAGCAAAACAAAGATTCAAATGAGACTGACAATACACCAGGTCAGTGTTCATCAAGCAACGGAATACGCACAGTGCCCCTTAATTATAGACCAACAGAGAGTCGACTGTGATCGATCGTCACCTGATATTCATCACACGGTCTGTGTCCCCACCCACAGGCGTAATGGTGCCACTGCACATCACCAAACGCATAAGAACAAATCAACCATGCAAATGAATCGACACCACTGAAACAAGATAGAAATTTTTTCATCAATAACTGGAATAATTTTATTTAAGAAAAAACAATAAAAACATTTCAAAAGTTATCTGCTTTAATCGGTGTGTGTAGGGGGAGTGGGGGCACTGAATTAGTGAATTCAGGAATTTGTGAACGAAAACAAGTGCTTTATGCTCATTGCGAGCATAAACGGTGAACTTGAATAGAATTGTAATTCTCTGGTGAAAAAAATTAGGACAACATCTCTCCTGTTTTTCCTGGTGTATTGTCAGTCTCACTTGAATCTTTGTTTTGCTTTGTTTATTCCTCCAGGCTGATGAGTATGAATGAGTGTTCAAGTGTAAAGCTGTGTGCAGCTCTGTGCAGCTGTTTTCTTGCATAGAGATTTTAATTCAGCTCAGAAACAAGAGAAACAGAGTTCTTTCAGAGTAAGTCAGCACAGATATCACTGCTGCTCATTCAAAAAAAAGAATTCAACTATTTCCTTATGGGGGAACCTACAATGTACTGAGGAACAACAGGAGACATTTTTCCCTCATGTATTTCAGTAGAAAATAAGAATTCCACGAAAGTTCACCCTTTCTGCTCACACTGCGCATAACTCAGCGAGACAAGCACAATAGAGCAATAAAAAATTACATCCCACTGTCTGAATGAGTTTTTATGTTAAATTGAGAATTCAACTATTTCCTTATGGGGGAACCTAAAATGTACTGAAGAACAAGAGGAGAGATGTTTCCCTCATGTATTTCAGCAGAAAATAACAATTCCACTCAAGTTAACAGGTTGGATTTTTTTTTCTCTCTCTTGTTCCTCAGCTGAATCAAGACATCTATGAAAGTAAACAGTCGCATACAGATTTTGAAAAGAAAACTCATTCAACCACTTGGATTTCTTTTTTTATTGTGGTTATTGGGCCTTATCTCAACAAGTTGAGATGTTGTCTTTTTTTTTGAAGGAGCAGCTGTGATATCTGTGCTGACTTACTCTGAAAGAACGCTGTTTCTCCTATTTCTGAGCTGAATGAAAGTCTCCATGCAAGACAACAGCTGCACATAGCTGCACACAGCTTTACACTTGAACACTCATTCATACACATGAGCCTGAAGGAATAAACATAGCAAAACAAAGATTCAAATGAAACTGACAATACACCAGGTCAGTGTACATTAAGCAACGGAATACGCACAGTGCCCCTCCCTCTCAGACCAACAGAGGTCTGTCATCAGTCATGGCGTGAAAAAATATTTTCTGCTCCTCCTGTGTTCATAAAGAGTTTTTTTTTATATCTTTTTTAATGTTCACCAGTAAATTGAGTGTTATTCAAGCAGCAGAAGCAGCATCAGCAACGCCAGCAGCTGCAGAAGCACTTTAATTGGTTTGTAATCAGAATTACAAGTCTGTTTACAAACAACTTCAGACTTCAAAGCGTTTGAACGGCTTTGATCATCAGACCTAAAAGTCTGTTTACAAACAACTTCAGACTTCAAAGCGTTTGAACGGCTTTGATCATCAGACCTATAAAGTCTGTTTACAAACAACTTCAGACTTCAAAGTTTTTGATAATGTTTGAACACGCATTCCATCACTTTGATGTCTATTTTCTTCAAGCAGCAGCATTTTTTATTGAGCAAATTGTATTCTGTGTGGAATAACAGGTTGGATTTTTTTTTTCTCTCTTGTTCCTCAGCTGAATCAAGACATCTATGAAAGTAAACAGTCACATACAGATTTTGAAAAGAAAACTCATTCAACCACTTGGATTTCTTTTTTTATTGTGGTTATGGGCCTTATCTAAACAAGTTTAGATGTTGTCTTTTTTTTGAAGGAGCAGCTGTGATATCTGTGCTGACTTACTCTGAAAGAACTTTGCGTCTCCTGTTTCTGAGCTGAATTAAAGTCTCTATGCAAGAAAACAGCTGCATAGAGCTGCACACAGCTTTACATTTGAACACTAGCAAAACAAAGATTCAAATGAGACTGACAATACACCAGGTCAGTGTACATTAAGCAACGGAATACGCACAGTGCCCCTCCCTCTCAGACCAACAGAGGTCTGTCATCAGTCATGGCGTGAAAAAATATTTTCTGCTCCTCCTGTGTTCATAAAGAGTTTTTTTTTATATCTTTTCTAGTGTTCCCCAGTAAATTGAGTGTTATTCAAGCAGCAGAATCAGCATCAGCAACGCCAGCAGCTGCAGAAGCACTTTAATTGGTTTGTAATCAGACTTACAAGTCTGTTTACAAACAACTTCAGACTTCAAAGCGTTTGAACGGCTTTGATCATCAGACCTAAAAGTCTGTTTACAAACAACTTCAGACTTCAAAGCGTTTGAACGGTTTTGATCATCAGACCTATAAGTCTGTTTACAAACAACTTCAGACTTCAAAGTTTTTGAAAATGTTTGAACACGCATTCCATCACTTTGATGTCTGTTTTCTTCAAGCAGCAGCATTTTTTATTGAGCAAATTGGATTGTGTGTGGAATAACAGGTTGGATTTTTTTTTTCTCTCTTGTTCCTCAGCTGAATCAAGACAACTATGAAAGTAAACAGTCGCATACAGATTTTGAAAAGAAAACTCATTCAACTACTTGGATTTCTTTTTTTATTGTGGTTATAGGCCTTATTTAAACAAGTTGAGATGTTATCTTTTTTTTTTTGAAGGAGCAGCTGTGATATCTGTGCTGACTTACTCTGAAAGAACTCTGTTTCTCCTGTTTCTGAGCTGAATGAAAGTCTCCATGCAAGACAACAGCTGCACAGAGCTGCACTCAGCTTTACACTTGAACACTCATTCATACACATGAGCCTGAAGGAATAAATATATCAAAACAAAGATTCAAATGAAACTGACAATACACCAGGTCAGTGTACATTAAGCAACGGAATACGCACAGTGCCCCTCCCTCTCAGACCAACAGAGGTCTGTCATCAGTCATGGCGTGAAAAAATATTTTCTGCTGCTCTTTATGAACACAGGAGGCTGTGTTCATAAAGAGTTTTTTTTTTATGTCTTTTTTAGTGTTCCCCTGTAAATTGAGTGTTATTCAAGCAGCAGAAGCAGCATCAGCAACGCCAGCAGCTGCAGAAGCACTTTAATTGGTTTGTAATCAGACTTACAAGTCTATTTAAAAAACAACTTCAGACTTCAAAGCGTTTGAACGGCTTTGATCATCAGACCTAAAAGTCTATTTACAAACAACTTCAGACTTCAAAGTTTTTGAAAATGTTTGAACACGCATTCCATCACTTTGATGTCTGTTTTCTTCAAGCAGCAGCATTTTTTATTGAACAAATTGTATTGTGTGTGGAATAACAGGTTGGATTTTTTTTTTTCTCTGTCTTGTTCCTCAGCTGAATCAAGACATCTATGAAAGTAAACAGTCGCATACAAATTTTGAAAAGAAAACTCATTCAACCACTTGGATTTCTTTTTTTATTGTGGTTATGGGCCTTATCTCAACAAGTTGAGATGTTATCTTTTTTTTTGAAGGAGCAGCAGTGATATCTGTGCTGACTTACTCTTAAAGAACTTTGTGTCTCCTGTTTCTGATCTGAATTAAAGTCTCCATGCAAGAAATCAGCTGCACAGAGCTGAACACAGCTTTACATTTGAACACTCATTCATACACATGAGCCTGGAGGAATAAACATAGCAAAACAAAGATTCAAATGAGACTGACAATACACCAGGTCAGTGTTCATCAAGCAACGGAATACGCACAGTGCCCCTCAATTATAGACCAACAGAGAGTCGACTGTGATCGATCGTCACCTGATATTCATCACACGGTCTGTGTCCCCACCCACAGGCGTAATGGTGCCACTGCACATCACCAAACGCATAAGAACAAATCAACCATGCAAATGAATCGACACCACTGAAACAAGATAGAATTTTTTTCATCAATAACTGGAATAATTTTATTTAAGAAAAAACAATAAAAACATTTCAAAAGTTATCTGCTTTAATCGGTGTGTGTAGGGGGAGTGGGGGCACTGAATTAGTGAATTCAGGAATTTGTGAACGAAATCAAGTGCTTTATGCTCATTGCGAGCATAAACGGTGAACTTGAATAGAATTGTAATTCTCTGGTGAAAAAAATTAGGAAAACATCTCTCCTGTTTTTCCTGGTGTATTGTCAGTCTCACTTGAATCTTTGTTTTGCTTTGTTTATTCCTCCAGGCTGATGAGTATGAATGAGTGTTCAAGTGTAAAGCTGTGTGCAGCTCTGTGCAGCTGTTTTCTTGCATAGAGATTTTAATTCAGCTCAGAAACAAGAGAAACAGAGTTCTTTCAGAGTAAGTCAGCACAGATATCACTGCTGCTCATTCAAAAAAAAGAATTCAACTATTTCCTTATGGGGGAACCTAAAATGTACTGAAGAACAAGAGGAGAGATGTTTCCCTCATGTATTTCAGCAGAAAATAACAATTCCACTCAAGTTAACAGGTTGGATTTTTTTTTCTCTCTCTTGTTCCTCAGCTGAATCAAGACATCTATGAAAGTAAACAGTCGCATACAGATTTTGAAAAGAAAACTCATTCAACCACTTGGATTTCTTTTTTTATTGTGGTTATTGGGCCTTATCTCAACAAGTTGAGATGTTGTCTTTTTTTTTGAAGGAGCAGCTGTGATATCTGTGCTGACTTACTCTGAAAGAAATCTGTTTCTCCTATTTCTGAGCTGAATTAAAGTCTCCATGCAAGACAACAGCTGCACATAGCTGCACACAGCTTTACACTTGAACACTCATTCATACACATGAGCCTGAAGGAATAAACATAGCAAAACAAAGATTCAAATGAAACTGACAATACACCAGGTCAGTGTACATTAAGCAACGGAATACGCACAGTGCCCCTCCCTCTCAGACCAACAGAGGTCTGTCATCAGTCATGGCGTGAAAAAATATTTTCTGCTCCTCCTGTGTTCATAAAGAGTTTTTTTTTATATCTTTTTTAATGTTCACCAGTAAATTGAGTGTTATTCAAGCAGCAGAAGCAGCATCAGCAACGCCAGCAGCTGCTGAAGCACTTTAATTGGTTTGTAATCAGAATTACAAGTCTGTTTACAAACAACTTCAGACTTCAAAGCGTTTGAACGGCTTTGATCATCAGACCTAAAAGTCTGTTTACAAACAACTTCAGACTTCAAAGCGTTTGAACGGCTTTGATCATCAGACCTATAAAGTCTGTTTACAAACAACTTCAGACTTCAAAGTTTTTGATAATGTTTGAACACGCATTCCATCACTTTGATGTCTATTTTCTTCAAGCAGCAGCATTTTTTATTGAGCAAATTGTATTCTGTGTGGAATAACAGGTTGGATTTTTTTTTTCTCTCTTGTTCCTCAGCTGAATCAAGACATCTATGAAAGTAAACAGTCACATACAGATTTTGAAAAGAAAACTCATTCAACCACTTGGATTTCTTTTTTTATTGTGGTTATGGGCCTTATCTAAACAAGTTTAGATGTTGTCTTTTTTTTGAAGGAGCAGCTGTGATATCTGTGCTGACTTACTCTGAAAGAACTTTGCGTCTCCTGTTTCTGAGCTGAATTAAAGTCTCTATGCAAGAAAACAGCTGCATAGAGCTGCACACAGCTTTACATTTGAACACTAGCAAAACAAAGATTCAAATGAGACTGACAATACACCAGGTCAGTGTACATTAAGCAACGGAATACGCACAGTGCCCCTCCCTCTCAGACCAACAGAGGTCTGTCATCAGTCATGGCGTGAAAAAATATTTTCTGCTCCTCCTGTGTTCATAAAGAGTTTTTTTTTATATCTTTTCTAGTGTTCCCCAGTAAATTGAGTGTTATTCAAGCAGCAGAATCAGCATCAGCAACGCCAGCAGCTGCAGAAGCACTTTAATTGGTTTGTAATCAGACTTACAAGTCTGTTTACAAACAACTTCAGACTTCAAAGCGTTTGAACGGCTTTGATCATCAGACCTAAAAGTCTGTTTACAAACAACTTCAGACTTCAAAGCGTTTGAACGGTTTTGATCATCAGACCTATAAGTCTGTTTACAAACAACTTCAGACTTCAAAGTTTTTGAAAATGTTTGAACACGCATTCCATCACTTTGATGTCTGTTTTCTTCAAGCAGCAGCATTTTTTATTGAGCAAATTGGATTGTGTGTGGAATAACAGGTTGGATTTTTTTTTTCTCTCTTGTTCCTCAGCTGAATCAAGACAACTATGAAAGTAAACAGTCGCATACAGATTTTGAAAAGAAAACTCATTCAACTACTTGGATTTCTTTTTTTATTGTGGTTATAGGCCTTATTTAAACAAGTTGAGATGTTATCTTTTTTTTTTTTGAAGGAGCAGCTGTGATATCTGTGCTGACTTACTCTGAAAGAACTCTGTTTCTCCTGTTTCTGAGCTGAATGAAAGTCTCCATGCAAGACAACAGCTGCACAGAGCTGCACTCAGCTTTACACTTGAACACTCATTCATACACATGAGCCTGAAGGAATAAATATATCAAAACAAAGATTCAAATGAAACTGACAATACACCAGGTCAGTGTACATTAAGCAACGGAATACGCACAGTGCCCCTCCCTCTCAGACCAACAGAGGTCTGTCATCAGTCATGGCGTGAAAAAATATTTTCTGCTGCTCTTTATGAACACAGGAGGCTGTGTTCATAAAGAGTTTTTTTTTTATGTCTTTTTTAGTGTTCCCCTGTAAATTGAGTGTTATTCAAGCAGCAGAAGCAGCATCAGCAACGCCAGCAGCTGCAGAAGCACTTTAATTGGTTTGTAATCAGACTTACAAGTCTATTTAAAAAACAACTTCAGACTTCAAAGCGTTTGAACGGCTTTGATCATCAGACCTAAAAGTCTATTTACAAACAACTTCAGACTTCAAAGTTTTTGAAAATGTTTGAACACGCATTCCATCACTTTGATGTCTGTTTTCTTCAAGCAGCAGCATTTTTTATTGAACAAATTGTATTGTGTGTGGAATAACAGGTTGGATTTTTTTTTTTCTCTGTCTTGTTCCTCAGCTGAATCAAGACATCTATGAAAGTAAACAGTCGCATACAAATTTTGAAAAGAAAACTCATTCAACCACTTGGATTTCTTTTTTTATTGTGGTTATGGGCCTTATCTCAACAAGTTGAGATGTTATCTTTTTTTTTGAAGGAGCAGCAGTGATATCTGTGCTGACTTACTCTTAAAGAACTTTGTGTCTCCTGTTTCTGATCTGAATTAAAGTCTCCATGCAAGAAATCAGCTGCACAGAGCTGAACACAGCTTTACATTTGAACACTCATTCATACACATGAGCCTGGAGGAATAAACATAGCAAAACAAAGATTCAAATGAGACTGACAATACACCAGGTCAGTGTTCATCAAGCAACGGAATACGCACAGTGCCCCTCAATTATAGACCAACAGAGAGTCGACTGTGATCGATCGTCACCTGATATTCATCACACGGTCTGTGTCCCCACCCACAGGCGTAATGGTGCCACTGCACATCACCAAACGCATAAGAACAAATCAACCATGCAAATGAATCGACACCACTGAAACAAGATAGAATTTTTTTCATCAATAACTGGAATAATTTTATTTAAGAAAAAACAATAAAAACATTTCAAAAGTTATCTGCTTTAATCGGTGTGTGTAGGGGGAGTGGGGGCACTGAATTAGTGAATTCAGGAATTTGTGAACGAAATCAAGTGCTTTATGCTCATTGCGAGCATAAACGGTGAACTTGAATAGAATTGTAATTCTCTGGTGAAAAAAATTAGGAAAACATCTCTCCTGTTTTTCCTGGTGTATTGTCAGTCTCACTTGAATCTTTGTTTTGCTTTGTTTATTCCTCCAGGCTGATGAGTATGAATGAGTGTTCAAGTGTAAAGCTGTGTGCAGCTCTGTGCAGCTGTTTTCTTGCATAGAGATTTTAATTCAGCTCAGAAACAAGAGAAACAGAGTTCTTTCAGAGTAAGTCAGCACAGATATCACTGCTACTCATTCAAAAAAAAGAATTCAACTATTTCCTTATGGGGGAACCTAAAATGTACTGAAGAACAAGAGGAGAGATGTTTCCCTCATGTATTTCAGCAGAAAATAACAATTCCACTCAAGTTAACAGGTTGGATTTTTTTTTCTCTCTCTTGTTCCTCAGCTGAATCAAGACATCTATGAAAGTAAACAGTCGCATACAGATTTTGAAAAGAAAACTCATTCAACCACTTGGATTTCTTTTTTTATTGTGGTTATTGGGCCTTATCTCAACAAGTTGAGATGTTGTCTTTTTTTTTGAAGGAGCAGCTGTGATATCTGTGCTGACTTACTCTGAAAGAAATCTGTTTCTCCTATTTCTGAGCTGAATTAAAGTCTCCATGCAAGACAACAGCTGCACATAGCTGCACACAGCTTTACACTTGAACACTCATTCATACACATGAGCCTGAAGGAATAAACATAGCAAAACAAAGATTCAAATGAAACTGACAATACACCAGGTCAGTGTACATTAAGCAACGGAATACGCACAGTGCCCCTCCCTCTCAGACCAACAGAGGTCTGTCATCAGTCATGGCGTGAAAAAATATTTTCTGCTCCTCCTGTGTTCATAAAGAGTTTTTTTTTATATCTTTTTTAATGTTCACCAGTAAATTGAGTGTTATTCAAGCAGCAGAAGCAGCATCAGCAACGCCAGCAGCTGCTGAAGCACTTTAATTGGTTTGTAATCAGAATTACAAGTCTGTTTACAAACAACTTCAGACTTCAAAGCGTTTGAACGGCTTTGATCATCAGACCTAAAAGTCTGTTTACAAACAACTTCAGACTTCAAAGCGTTTGAACGGCTTTGATCATCAGACCTATAAAGTCTGTTTACAAACAACTTCAGACTTCAAAGTTTTTGATAATGTTTGAACACGCATTCCATCACTTTGATGTCTATTTTCTTCAAGCAGCAGCATTTTTTATTGAGCAAATTGTATTCTGTGTGGAATAACAGGTTGGATTTTTTTTTTCTCTCTTGTTCCTCAGCTGAATCAAGACATCTATGAAAGTAAACAGTCACATACAGATTTTGAAAAGAAAACTCATTCAACCACTTGGATTTCTTTTTTTATTGTGGTTATGGGCCTTATCTAAACAAGTTTAGATGTTGTCTTTTTTTTGAAGGAGCAGCTGTGATATCTGTGCTGACTTACTCTGAAAGAACTTTGCGTCTCCTGTTTCTGAGCTGAATTAAAGTCTCTATGCAAGAAAACAGCTGCATAGAGCTGCACACAGCTTTACATTTGAACACTAGCAAAACAAAGATTCAAATGAGACTGACAATACACCAGGTCAGTGTACATTAAGCAACGGAATACGCACAGTGCCCCTCCCTCTCAGACCAACAGAGGTCTGTCATCAGTCATGGCGTGAAAAAATATTTTCTGCTCCTCCTGTGTTCATAAAGAGTTTTTTTTTATATCTTTTCTAGTGTTCCCCAGTAAATTGAGTGTTATTCAAGCAGCAGAATCAGCATCAGCAACGCCAGCAGCTGCAGAAGCACTTTAATTGGTTTGTAATCAGACTTACAAGTCTGTTTACAAACAACTTCAGACTTCAAAGCGTTTGAACGGCTTTGATCATCAGACCTAAAAGTCTGTTTACAAACAACTTCAGACTTCAAAGCGTTTGAACGGTTTTGATCATCAGACCTATAAGTCTGTTTACAAACAACTTCAGACTTCAAAGTTTTTGAAAATGTTTGAACACGCATTCCATCACTTTGATGTCTGTTTTCTTCAAGCAGCAGCATTTTTTATTGAGCAAATTGGATTGTGTGTGGAATAACAGGTTGGATTTTTTTTTTCTCTCTTGTTCCTCAGCTGAATCAAGACATCTATTAAAGTAAACAGTCACATACAGATTTTGAAAAGAAAACTCATTCAACCACTTGGATTTCTTTTTTTATTGTGGTTATGGGCCTTATCTAAACAAGTTGAGATGTTGTCTTTTTTTTTTTGAAGGAGCAGCAGTTATATCTGTGCTGACTTACTCTGAAAGAACTCTGTTTCTCTTGTTTCTGAGCTGAATAAAAGTCTCCATGCAAGACAACAGCAGCACACAGCTTTACACTTGAACACTCATTCATACACATGAGCCTGAAGGAATAAACACAGCAAAACAAAGATTCAAATGAAACTGACAATACACCAGGTCAGTGTACATTAAGCAACGGAATACGCACAGTGCCCCTCCCTCTCAGACCAACAGAGGTCTGTCATCAGTCATGGCGTGAAAAAATATTTTCTGCTCCTCCTGTATTCATAAAGAGTTTTTTTTTTTATATCTTTTCTAGTGTTCCCCAGTAAATTGAGTGTTATTCAAGCAGCAGAAGCAGCATCAGCAACGCCAGCAGCTGCAGAAGCACTTTAATTGGTTTGTAATCAGACTTACAAGTCTGTTTACAAACAACTTCAGACTTCAAAGCGTTTGAACGGCTTTGATCATCAGACCTAAAAGTCTGTTTACAAACAACTTCACACTTCAAAGTTTTTGAAAATGTTTGAACACGCATTCCATCACTTTGATGTCTGTTTTCTTCAAGCAGCAGCATTTTTTATTGAGCAAATTGGATTGTGTGTGGAATAACAGGTTGGATTTTTTTTTCTCTCTCTTTTTCCTCAGCTGAATCAAGACAACTATGAAAGTAAACAGTCGCACACAAATTTTGAAAAGAAAACTCATTCAACCACTTGGATTTCTTTTTTTATTGTGGTTATGGGCCTTATCTCAACAAGTTGAGATGTTGTCTTTTTTTTTGAAGGAGCAGCAGTGATATCTGTGCTGACTTACTCTTAAAGAACTTTGTGTCTCCTGTTTCTGAGCTGAATGAAAGTCTCTATGAACGAAAACAGCTGCATAGAGCTGCACACAGCTTTACATTTTAACACTAGCAAAACAAAGATTCAAATGAGACTGACAATACACCAGGTCAGTGTTCATCAAGCAACGGAATACGCACAGTGCCGCTCAATCTCAGACCAACAGAGAGTCGACTGTGATCGATCGTCACCTGATATTCATCACACGGTCTGTGTCTCCACCCACAGGAGTAATGGTGCCACTGCACATCACCAAACGCATAAGATCAAATCAACCATGAAAAGGAATCGACACCACTGAAACAAGATAGAAATTTTTTCATCAATAACTGGAATAATTTTATTTAAGAAAAAACAATAAAAACATTTCAAAAGTTATCTGCTTTAATCAGTGTGTGGGGGGGGAGTGGGGGCACGGAATTAGTGAATTCAGGAATTTGTGAAAGAAAACAAGAGCTTTATGCTCAATGCGAGCATAAAAGGTGAACTTGAATGGAATTGTAATTCTCTGGTGGAAAAAATAAGGAAAAAATCTTTCCTGTTGTTCCTCTATTGTCAGTCTCATTTGAATCTTAGTTTTGCTTTGTTTATTCCTCCAGGCAGATGAATATGAATGAATGTTCAAGTTTAAGGCTGTGTGCAGCTCAGTGCAGCCGTTTACTTGCATAGAGACTTTAATTCATTTCAGAAACAGGATTTTTCTCCTGTTTCTGAAATGAATTAGGAGTTATTTTACAGTCAGTCAGCACAGATATCACTGCTGCTCCTTCAAAAAAAAGAATTCAACTATTTCCTTATGGGGGAACCTACAATGTAGTGAGGAACAACAGGAGAGATGTTTCCCTCATGTATTTCAGCAGAAAATAACAATTCCACTCAAGTTCACCCTTTCTGCTCACACTGCGCATAACTCAGCGAGAGAAGCACAATAGAGCAATAAAAAATGACATCCCACTGTCTGAATGAGTTTTCATGTTAAATTGGGAAATCAACTATTTCCTTATGGGGGAACCTACAATGTACAGAGGAACAACAGGAGAGATGTTTCCCCCATGTATTTCAGCAGAAAATAACAATTCCACTCAAGTTCACCCTTTCTGCTCACACTGCGCATAATTCAGCGAGAGAAGCACAATAGAGCAATAAAAAATGACATCCCACTGTCTGAATGAGTTTTCATGTTAAATTGAGAAATCAACTATTTCCTTATGGGGGAACCTACAATGTACTGAGGAACAACAGGACAGATGTTTCCCTCATGTATTTCTGCAGAAAATAACAATTCCACTCAAGTTCACCCTTTCTGCTCACACTGCGCATAATTCAGCGAGAGAAGCACAATAGAGCAATAAAAAATGACATCCCACTGTCTGAATGAGTTTTCATGTTAAATTTAGAATTCAACTATTTCCTTATGGGGGAACCTACAATGTAGTCAGGAACAACAGGAGAGATGTTTCCCTCATGTATTTCAGCAGAAAATAACAATTCCACTCAAAGTTCACCCTTTCTGCTCACACTGCGCATATAACTCAGCGAGAGAAGCACAATAGAGCAATCAAAAATGACATCCCACTGTCTGAATGAGTTTTCATGTTAAATTTAGAATTCAACTATTTCCTTATGGGGGAACCTACAATGTACTCAGGAACAACAGGAGAGATGTTTCCCTCATGTATTTCAGCAGAAAATAACAATTCCACTCAAAGTTCACCCTTTCTGCTCACACTGCGCATAATTCAGCGAGAGAAGCACAATAGAGCAATAAAAAATGACATCCCACTGTCTGAATGAGTTTTCATGTTAAATTGAGAAATCAACTATTTCCTTATGGGGGAACCTACAATGTACTGAGGAACAACAGGACAGATGTTTCCCTCATGTATTTCTGCAGAAAATAACAATTCCACTCAAGTTCACCCTTTCTGCTCACACTGCGCATAATTCAGCGAGAGAAGCACAATAGAGCAATAAAAAATGACATCCCACTGTCTGAATGAGTTTTCATGTTAAATTTAGAATTCAACTATTTCCTTATGGGGGAACCTACAATGTAGTGAGGAACAACAGGAGAGCTGTTTCCCTCATGTATTTCAGCAGAAAATAACAATTCCACTCAAGTTCACCCTTTCTGCTCACACTGCACATAACTCAGCGAGAAAAGCACAATAGAGCAATAAAAAATGACATCCCACTGTCTGAATGAGTTTTCATGTTAAATTGGGAAATCAACTATTTCCTTATGGGGGAACCTACAATGTACTGAGGAACAACAGGAGAGATGTTTCCCCCATGTATTTCAGCAGAAAATAACAGTTCCACTCAAAGTTCACCCTTTCTGCTCACACTGCGCATAATTCAGCGAGAGAAGCACAATAGAGCAATAAAAAATGACATCCCACTGTCTGAATGAGTTTTCATGTTAAATTGAGAAATCAACTATTTCCTTATGGGGGAACCTACAATGTACTGAGGAACAACAGGACAGATGTTTTCCTCATGTATTTCAGCAGAAAATAACAATTCCACTCAAGTTCACCCTTTCTGCTCACACTGCGCATAACTCAGCGAGAGAAGCACAATAGAGCAATAAAAAATGACATCCCACTGTCTGAATGAGTTTTCATGTTAAATTGAGAAATCAACTATTTCCTTATGGGGGAACCTACAATGTACTGAGGAACAACAGGAGAGATGTTTCCCTCATGTATTTCAGCAGAAAATAACAGTTCCACTCAAAGTTCACCCTTTCTGCTCACACTGTGCATAACTCAGCGAGAGAAGCACAATAGAGCAATAAAAAATGACATCCCACTGTCTGAATGAGTTTTCATGTTAAATTGAGAAATCAACTATTTCCTTATGGGGGGACCTACAATGTACTCAGGAACAACAGGAGAGATGTTTCCCTCATGTATTTCAGCAGAAAATAACAATTCCACTCAAGTTCACCCTTTCTGCTCACACTGCGCATAACTCAGCGAGAGAAGCACAATAGAGCAATAAAAAATGACATCCCACTGTCTGAATGAGTTTTCATGTTAAATTGAGAAATCAACTATTTCCTTATGGAGGAACCTACAATGTAGTGAGGAACAACAGGAGAGCTGTTTCCCTCATGTATTTCAGCAGAAAATAACAATTCCACTCAAGTTCACCCTTTCTGCTCACACTGCACATAACTCAGCGAGAGAAGCACAATAGAGCAATAAAAAATGACATCCCACTGTCTGAATGAGTTTTCATGTTAAATTGAGAAATCAACTATTTCCTTATGGGGGAACCTACAATGTACTGAGGAACAACAGGACAGATGTTTTCCTCATGTATTTCAGCAGAAAATAACAATTCCACTCAAGTTCACCCTTTCTGCTCACACTGCGCATAACTCAGCGAGAGAAGCACAATAGAGCAATAAAAAATGACATCCCACTGTCTGAATGAGTTTTCATGTTAAATTGAGAAATCAACTATTTCCTTATGGGGGAACCTACAATGTACTGAGGAACAACAGGAGAGATGTTTCCCTCATGTATTTCAGCAGAAAATAACAGTTCCACTCAAAGTTCACCCTTTCTGCTCACACTGTGCATAACTCAGCGAGAGAAGCACAATAGAGCAATAAAAAATGACATCCCACTGTCTGAATGAGTTTTCATGTTAAATTGAGAAATCAACTATTTCCTTATGGGGGAACCTACAATGTACTGAGGAACAACAGGAGAGATGTTTCCCTCATGTATTTCAGCAGAAAATAACAGTTCCACTCAAAGTTCACCCTTTCTGCTCACACTGCGCATCACTCAGCGAGAGAAGCACAATAGAGCAATAAAAAATGACATCCCACTGTCTGAATGAGTTTTCATGTTAAATTGAGAAATCAACTATTTCCTTATGGGGGGACCTACAATGTACTCAGGAACAACAGGAGAGATGTTTCCCTCATGTATTTCAGCAGAAAATAACAATTCCACTCAAGTTCACCCTTTCTGCTCACACTGCGCATATAACTCAGCGAGAGAAGCACAATAGAGCAATCAAAAATGACATCCCACTGTCTGAATGAGTTTTCATGTTAAATTTAGAATTCAACTATTTCCTTATGGGGGAACCTACAATGTACTCAGGAACAACAGGAGAGATGTTTCCCTCATGTATTTCAGCAGAAAATAACAATTCCACTCAAAGTTCACCCTTTCTGCTCACACTGCGCATAATTCAGCGAGAGAAGCACAATAGAGCAATAAAAAATGACATCCCACTGTCTGAATGAGTTTTCATGTTAAATTGAGAAATCAACTATTTCCTTATGGGGGAACCTACAATGTACTGAGGAACAACAGGACAGATGTTTCCCTCATGTATTTCTGCAGAAAATAACAATTCCACTCAAGTTCACCCTTTCTGCTCACACTGCGCATAATTCAGCGAGAGAAGCACAATAGAGCAATAAAAAATGACATCCCACTGTCTGAATGAGTTTTCATGTTAAATTTAGAATTCAACTATTTCCTTATGGGGGAACCTACAATGTACTCAGGAACAACAGGAGAGATGTTTCCCTCATGTATTTCAGCAGAAAATAACAATTCCACGAAAGTTCACCCTTTCTGCTCACACTGCGCATAACTCAGCGAGAGAAGCACAATAGAGCAATAAAAAAAGACATCCCACTGTCTGAATGAGTTTTCATGTTAAATTGAGAAATCAACTATTTCCTTATGGGGGAACCTACAATGTAGTGAGGAACAACAGGAGAGCTGTTTCCCTCATGTATTTCAGCAGAAAATAACAATTCCACTCAAGTTCACCCTTTCTGCTCACACTGCACATAACTCAGCGAGAAAAGCACAATAGAGCAATAAAAAATGACATCCCACTGTCTGAATGAGTTTTCATGTTAAATTGGGAAATCAACTATTTCCTTATGGGGGAACCTACAATGTACTGAGGAACAACAGGAGAGCTGTTTCCCCCATGTATTTCAGCAGAAAATAACAGTTCCACTCAAAGTTCACCCTTTCTGCTCACACTGCGCATAATTCAGCGAGAGAAGCACAATAGAGCAATAAAAAATGACATCCCACTGTCTGAATGAGTTTTCATGTTAAATTGAGAAATCAACTATTTCCTTATGGGGGAACCTACAATGTACTGAGGAACAACAGGACAGATGTTTTCCTCATGTATTTCAGCAGAAAATAACAATTCCACTCAAGTTCACCCTTTCTGCTCACACTGCGCATAACTCAGCGAGAGAAGCACAATAGAGCAATAAAAAATGACATCCCACTGTCTGAATGAGTTTTCATGTTAAATTGAGAAATCAACTATTTCCTTATGGGGGAACCTACAATGTACTGAGGAACAACAGGAGAGATGTTTCCCTCATGTATTTCAGCAGAAAATAACAGTTCCACTCAAAGTTCACCCTTTCTGCTCACACTGTGCATAACTCAGCGAGAGAAGCACAATAGAGCAATAAAAAATGACATCCCACTGTCTGAATGAGTTTTCATGTTAAATTGAGAAATCAACTATTTCCTTATGGGGGGACCTACAATGTACTCAGGAACAACAGGAGAGATGTTTCCCTCATGTATTTCAGCAGAAAATAACAATTCCACTCAAGTTCACCCTTTCTGCTCACACTGCGCATAACTCAGCGAGAGAAGCACAATAGAGCAATAAAAAATGACATCCCACTGTCTGAATGAGTTTTCATGTTAAATTGAGAAATCAACTATTTCCTTATGGAGGAACCTACAATGTAGTGAGGAACAACAGGAGAGCTGTTTCCCTCATGTATTTCAGCAGAAAATAACAATTCCACTCAAGTTCACCCTTTCTGCTCACACTGCACATAACTCAGCGAGAGAAGCACAATAGAGCAATAAAAAATGACATCCCACTGTCTGAATGAGTTTTCATGTTAAATTGAGAAATCAACTATTTCCTTATGGGGGAACCTACAATGTACTGAGGAACAACAGGACAGATGTTTTCCTCATGTATTTCAGCAGAAAATAACAATTCCACTCAAGTTCACCCTTTCTGCTCACACTGCGCATAACTCAGCGAGAGAAGCACAATAGAGCAATAAAAAATGACATCCCACTGTCTGAATGAGTTTTCATGTTAAATTGAGAAATCAACTATTTCCTTATGGGGGAACCTACAATGTACTGAGGAACAACAGGAGAGATGTTTCCCTCATGTATTTCAGCAGAAAATAACAGTTCCACTCAAAGTTCACCCTTTCTGCTCACACTGTGCATAACTCAGCGAGAGAAGCACAATAGAGCAATAAAAAATGACATCCCACTGTCTGAATGAGTTTTCATGTTAAATTGAGAAATCAACTATTTCCTTATGGGGGAACCTACAATGTACTGAGGAACAACAGGAGAGATGTTTCCCTCATGTATTTCAGCAGAAAATAACAGTTCCACTCAAAGTTCACCCTTTCTGCTCACACTGCGCATCACTCAGCGAGAGAAGCACAATAGAGCAATAAAAAATGACATCCCACTGTCTGAATGAGTTTTCATGTTAAATTGAGAAATCAACTATTTCCTTATGGGGGGACCTACAATGTACTCAGGAACAACAGGAGAGATGTTTCCCTCATGTATTTCAGCAGAAAATAACAATTCCACTCAAGTTCACCCTTTCTGCTCACACTGCGCATAACTCAGCGAGAGAAGCACAATAGAGCAATAAAAAATGACATCCCACTGTCTGAATGAGTTTTCATGTTAAATTGAGAAATCAACTATTTCCTTATGGGGGAACCTACAATGTACTGAGGAACAACAGGACAGATGTTTCCCTCATGTATTTCAGTAGAAAATAACAATTCCACTCAAGTTCACCCTTTCTGCTCACACTGCGCATAACTCAGCGAGAGAAGCACAATAGAGCAATAAAAAATGACATCCCACTGTCTGAATGAGTTTTCATGTTAAATTGAGAACTCAACTATTTCCTTATGGGGGAACCTACAATGTACTGAGGAACAACAGGAGAGATGTTTCCCTCATGTATTTCAGCAGAAAATAACAAATCCACTCAAGTTCACCCTTTCTGCTCACACTGCGCATAACTCAGCGAGAGAAGCACAATAGAGCAATAAAAAAAGACATCCCACTGTCTGAATGAATTTTAACCCCATCAGACTTGAATTGAATTAGGGTTAACATTAAGGCTGAAACTAGGGTTAGGGTTAGGGTTAGGGTTAGCTGAAATTAGGGTTAGGATTTCTCCGTTCCTCAAGTACTAGAAACCCCAAATTTGGCGTGGGCGCTTCTTTGGGGCTCTTGATGAAATAGCAAGTGGCCCCATGTCTCTACGACAAAGTTGAAATTTCAACCTATAGACTTGCATTGAATTAGGGTTAACGTTAAGGCTGCAACTAGGGTTAGGGTTAGGGTTAGTTGAAATTAGGGTTAGGGTTTCTGCGTTCCTCAAGTACTAGAAGCCCCAAATTTTGCGTGGGTGTTTCTTTGGGGCTCTTGATGAAAATGCAAGTGGCCCCATGTCTCTAGGACAAAGTTGAAATTTCACCCCATAGACTTGCATTGAATTAGGGTTAACGTTAAGGCTGAAACTAGGGTTAGGGTTAGGGTTAGGGTTAGCTGAAATTAGGGTTAGGGTTTCTGTCTTCCTCAAGTATTAGAAACCCCAAATTTGGCGTGGGCGCTTCTTTGGGGCTCTTGATGAAATAGCAAGTGGCCCCATGTCTCTAGGACAAAGTTGAAATTTCACCCCATAGACTTGCATTGAATTAGGGTTAACGTTAAGGCTGAAACTAGGGTTAGGGTTAGGGTTAGTTGAAATTAGGGTTAGGGTTTCTGCGTTCCTCAAGTACTAGAAGCCCCAAATTTTGCGTGGGTGTTTCTTTGGGGCTCTTGATGAAAATGCAAGTGGCCCCATGTCTCTAGGACAAAGTTGAAATTTCACCCCATAGACTTGCATTGAATTAGGGTTAACGTTAAGGCTGAAACTAGGGTTAGGGTTAGGGTTAGTTGAAATTAGGGTTAGGATTTCTCCGTTCCTCAAGTACTAGAAGCCCCAAATTTTGCGTGGGTGTTTCTTTGGTGCTCTTGATGAAAATGCAAGTGGCCCCATGTCTCTACGACAAAGTTGAAATTTCAACCTATAGACTTGCATTGAATTAGGGTTGCGTTAAGACTGAAACTAGGGTTAGGGTTAGGGTTAGCTGAAATTAGGGTTAGGGTTTCTGCGTTCTTCAATTATTAGAAACCCCAAATTTGGTGTGGGCGCTTCTTTGGGGCTCTTGATGAAATAGCAAGTGGCCCCATGTCTCTAGGACAAAGTTGAAATTGTCTCAGACCAACAGAAGTCTGTCATCAGTCATGGCGTGAAAAAATATTTTCTGCTCCTCCTGTGTTCATAAAGAGTTTTTTTTTAATATCTTTTCTAGTGTTCCCCAGTAAATTGAGTGTTATTCAAGCAGCAGAAGCAGCATCAGCAACGCCAGCAGCTGCTGAAGCACTTTAATTGGTTTGTAATCAGACTTACAAGTCTGTTTACAAACAACTTCAGACTTCAAAGCGTTTGAACGGCTTTGATCATCAGACCTAAAAGTCTGTTTACAAACAACTTCAGACTTCAAAGCGTTTGAACGGCTTTGATCATCAAACCTATAAAGTCTGTTTACAAACAACTTCAGACTTCAAAGTTTTTGAAAATGTTTGAACACGCATTCCATCACTTTGATGTCTGTTTTCTTCAAGCAGCAGCATTTTTTATTGAGCAAATTGTATTGTGTGTGGAATAACACGTTGGATTTTTTTTTTCTCTCTTGTTCCTCAGCTGAATCAAGACAACTATGAAAGTAAACAGTCGCATACAGATTTTGAAAAGAAAACTCATTCAACCACTTGGATTTCTTTTTTTATTGTGGTTATAGGCCTTATTTAAACAAGTTGAGATGTTATCTTTTTTTTTTTGAAGGAGCAGCTGTGATATCTGTGCTGACTTACTCTGAAAGAACTCTGTTTCTCCTGTTTCTGAGCTGAATGAAAGTCTCCATGCAAGACAACAGCTGCACAGAGCTGCACTCAGCTTTACACTTGAACACTCATTCATACACATGAGCCTGAAGGAATAAATATATCAAAACAAAGATTCAAATGAAACTGACAATACACCAGGTCAGTGTACATTAAGCAACGGAATACGCACAGTGCCCCTCCCTCTCAGACCAACAGAGGTCTGTCATCAGTCATGGCGTGAAAAAATATTTTCTGCTCCTCCTGTGTTCATAAAGAGTTTTTTTTTTATATCTTTTTTAGTGTTCCCCTGTAAATTGAGTGTTATTCAAGCAGCAGAAGCAGCATCAGCAACGCCAGCAGCTGCAGAAGCACTTTAATTGGTTTGTAATCAGACTTACAAGTCTGTTTAAAAAACAACTTCAGACTTCAAAGCGTTTGAACGGCTTTGATCATCAGACCTAAAAGTCTATTTACAAACAACTTCAGACTTCAAAGTTTTTGAAAATGTTTGAACACGCATTCCATCACTTTGATGTCTGTTTTCTTCAAGCAGCAGCATTTTTTATTGAACAAATTGTATTGTGTGTGGAATAACAGGTTGGATTTTTTTTTTTCTCTGTCTTGTTCCTCAGCTGAATCAAGACATTAATGAAAGTAAACAGTCGCATACAAATTTTGAAAAGAAAACTCATTCAACCACTTGGATTTCTTTTTTTATTGTGGTTATGGGCCTTATCTCAACAAGTTGAGATGTTATCTTTTTTTTTGAAGGAGCAGCAGTGATATCTGTGCTGACTTACTCTTAAAGAAATTTGTGTCTCCTGTTTCTGATCTGAATTAAAGTCTCCATGCAAGAAATCAGCTGCACAGAGCTGAACACAGCTTTACATTTGAACACTCATTCATACACATGAGCCTGGAGGAATAAACATAGCAAAACAAAGATTCAAATGAGACTGACAATACACCAGGTCAGTGTTCATCAAGCAACGGAATACGCACAGTGCCCCTCAATTATAGACCAACAGAGAGTCGACTGTGATCGATCGTCACCTGATATTCATCACACGGTCTGTGTCCCCACCCACAGGCGTAATGGTGCCACTGCACATCACCAAACGCATAAGAACAAATCAACCATGCAAATGAATCGACACCACTGAAACAAGATAGAAATTTTTTCATCAATAACTGGAATAATTTTATTTAAGAAAAAACAATAAAAACATTTCAAAAGTTATCTGCTTTAATCGGTGTGTGTAGGGGGAGTGGGGGCACTGAATTAGTGAATTCAGGAATTTGTGAACGAAAACAAGTGCTTTATGCTCATTGCGAGCATAAACGGTGAACTTGAATAGAATTGTAATTCTCTGGTGAAAAAAATTAGGAAAACATCTCTCCTGTTTTTCCTGGTGTATTGTCAGTCTCACTTGAATCTTTGTTTTGCTTTGTTTATTCCTCCAGGCTGATGAGTATGAATGAGTGTTCAAGTGTAAAGCTGTGTGCAGCTCTGTGCAGCTGTTTTCTTGCATAGAGATTTTAATTCAGCTCAGAAACAAGAGAAACAGAGTTCTTTCAGAGTAAGTCAGCACAGATATCACTGCTGCTCCTTCAAAAAAAAGAATTCAACTATTTCCTTATGGGGGAACCTACAATGTACTGAGGAACAACAGGAGAGATTTTTCCCTCATGTATTTCAGTAGAAAATAAGAATTCCACGAAAGTTCACCCTTTCTGCTCACACTGCGCATAACTCAGCGAGACAAGCACAATAGAGCAATAAAAAATTACATCCCACTGTCTGAATGAGTTTTTATGTTAAATTGAGAATTCAACTATTTCCTTATGGGGGAACCTAAAATGTACTGAAGAACAAGAGGAGAGATGTTTCCCTCATGTATTTCAGCAGAAAATAACAATTCCACTCAAGTTAACAGGTTGGATTTTTTTTTCTCTCTCTTGTTCCTCAGCTGAATCAAGACATCTATGAAAGTAAACAGTCGCATACAGATTTTGAAAAGAAAACTCATTCAACCACTTGGATTTCTTTTTTTATTGTGGTTATTGGGCCTTATCTCAACAAGTTGAGATGTCTTTTTTTTTGAAGGAGCAGCTGTGATATCTGTGCTGACTTACTCTGAAAGAACTCTGTTTCTCCTATTTCTGAGCTGAATGAAAGTCTCCATGCAAGACAACAGCTGCACATAGCTGTACACAGCTTTACACTTGAACACTCATTCATACACATGAGCCTGAAGGAATAAACATAGCAAAACAAAGATTCAAATGAAACTGACAATACACCAGGTCAGTGTACATTAAGCAACGGAATACGCACAGTGCCCCTCCCTCTCAGACCAACAGAGGTCTGTCATCAGTCATGGCGTGAAAAAATATTTTCTGCTCCTCCTGTGTTCATAAAGAGTTTTTTTTTATATCTTTTTTAATGTTCACCAGTAAATTGAGTGTTATTCAAGCAGCAGAAGCAGCATCAGCAACGCCAGCAGCTGCTGAAGCACTTTAATTGGTTTGTAATCAGAATTACAAGTCTGTTTACAAACAACTTCAGACTTCAAAGCGTTTGAACGGCTTTGATCATCAGACCTAAAAGTCTGTTTACAAACAACTTCAGACTTCAAAGCGTTTGAACGGCTTTGATCATCAGACCTATAAAGTCTGTTTACAAACAACTTCAGACTTCAAAGTTTTTGATAATGTTTGAACACGCATTCCATCACTTTGATGTCTATTTTCTTCAAGCAGCAGCATTTTTTATTGAGCAAATTGTATTCTGTGTGGAATAACAGGTTGGATTTTTTTTTTCTCTCTTGTTCCTCAGCTGAATCAAGACATCTATGAAAGTAAACAGTCACATACAGATTTTGAAAAGAAAACTCATTCAACCACTTGGATTTCTTTTTTTATTGTGGTTATGGGCCTTATCTAAACAAGTTTAGATGTTGTCTTTTTTTTGAAGGAGCAGCTGTGATATCTGTGCTGACTTACTCTGAAAGAACTTTGCGTCTCCTGTTTCTGAGCTGAATTAAAGTCTCTATGCAAGAAAACAGCTGCATAGAGCTGCACACAGCTTTACATTTGAACACTAGCAAAACAAAGATTCAAATGAGACTGACAATACACCAGGTCAGTGTACATTAAGCAACGGAATACGCACAGTGCCCCTCCCTCTCAGACCAACAGAGGTCTGTCATCAGTCATGGTGTGAAAAAATATTTTCTGCTCCTCCTGTGTTCATAAAGAGTTTTTTTTAATATCTTTTTTAATGTTCCCCAGTAAATTGAGTGTTATTCAAGCAGCAGAAGCAGCATCAGCAACGCCAGCAGCTGCTGAAGCACTTTAATTGGTTTGTAATCAGACTTACAAATCTGTTTACAAACAACTTCAGACTTCAAAGCGTTTGAACGGCTTTGATCATCAGACCTAAAAGTCTGTTTACAAACAACTTCAGACTTCAAAGTTTTTGAAAATGTTTGAACACGAATTCCATCACTTTGATGTCTGTTTTCTTCAAGCAGCAGCATTTTTTATTAAACAAATTGTATTGTGTGTGGAATAACAGGTTGGATTTTTTTTTCTCTCTTGTTCCTCAGCTGAATCAAGACATCTATTAAAGTAAACAGTCGCATACAGATTTTGAAAAGAAAACTCATTCAACCACTTGGATTTCTTTTTTTATTGTGGTTATGGGCCTTATCTAAACAAGTTGAGATGTTGTCTTTTTTTTTTTTGAAGGAGCAGCAGTTATATCTGTGCTGACTTACTCTGAAAGAACTCTGTTTCTCCTGTTTCTGAGCTGAATAAAAGTCTCCATGCAAGACAACAGCTGCACAGAGCTGCACACAGCTTTACACTTGAACACTCATTCATACACATGAGCCTGAAGGAATAAACACAGCAAAACAAAGATTCAAATGAAACTGACAATACACCAGGTCAGTGTACATTAAGCAACGGAATACGCACAGTGCCCCTCCCTCTCAGACCAACAGAGGTCTGTCATCAGTCATGGCGTGAAAAAATATTTTCTGCTCCTCCTGTGTTCATAAAGAGTTTTTTTTTTTATATCTTTCCTAGTGTTCCCCAGTAAATTGAGTGTTATTCAAGCAGCAGAATCAGCATCAGCAACGCCAGCAGCTGCAGAAGCACTTTAATTGGTTTGTAATCAGACTTACAAGTCTGTTTACAAACAACTTCAGACTTCAAAGCGTTTGAACGGCTTTGATCATCAGACCTAAAAGTCTGTTTACAAACAACTTCAGACTTCAAAGCGTTTGAACGGTTTTGATCATCAGACCTATAAGTCTGTTTACAAACAACTTCAGACTTCAAAGTTTTTGAAAATGTTTGAACACGCATTCCATCACTTTGATGTCTGTTTTCTTCAAGCAGCAGCATTTTTTATTGAGCAAATTGGATTGTGTGTGGAATAACAGGTTGGATTTTTTTTTTTCTCTCTTGTTCCTCAGCTGAATCAAGACAACTATGAAAGTAAACAGTCGCATACAGATTTTGAAAAGAAAACTCATTCAACCACTTGGATTTCTTTTTTTATTGTGGTTATGGGCCTTATCTAAACAAGTTGAGATGTTATCTTTTTTTTTTTGAAGGAGCAGCTGTGATATCTGTGCTGACTTACAACTCTGTTTCTCCTGTTTCTGAGCTGAATGAAAGTCTCCATGCAAGACAACAGCTGCACAGAGCTGCACTCAGCTTTACACTTGAACACTCATTCATACACATGAGCCTGAAGGAATAAATATATCAAAACAAAGATTCAAATGAAACTGACAATACACCAGGTCAGTGTACATTAAGCAACGGAATACGCACAGTGCCCCTCCCTCTCAGACCAACAGAGGTCTGTCATCAGTCATGGCGTGAAAAAATATTTTCTGCTCCTCCTGTGTTCATAAAGAGTTTTTTTTTATATCTTTTTTAATGTTCACCAGTAAATTGAGTGTTATTCAAGCAGCAGAAGCAGCATCAGCAACGCCAGCAGCTGCTGAAGCACTTTAATTGGTTTGTAATCAGAATTACAAGTCTGTTTACAAACAACTTCAGACTTCAAAGCGTTTGAACGGCTTTGATCATCAGACCTAAAAGTCTGTTTACAAACAACTTCAGACTTCAAAGCGTTTGAACGGCTTTGATCATCAGACCTATAAAGTCTGTTTACAAACAACTTCAGACTTCAAAGTTTTTGATAATGTTTGAACACGCATTCCATCACTTTGATGTCTATTTTCTTCAAGCAGCAGCATTTTTTATTGAGCAAATTGTATTCTGTGTGGAATAACAGGTTGGATTTTTTTTTTCTCTCTTGTTCCTCAGCTGAATCAAGACATCTATGAAAGTAAACAGTCACATACAGATTTTGAAAAGAAAACTCATTCAACCACTTGGATTTCTTTTTTTATTGTGGTTATGGGCCTTATCTAAACAAGTTTAGATGTTGTCTTTTTTTTGAAGGAGCAGCTGTGATATCTGTGCTGACTTACTCTGAAAGAACTTTGCGTCTCCTGTTTCTGAGCTGAATTAAAGTCTCTATGCAAGAAAACAGCTGCATAGAGCTGCACACAGCTTTACATTTGAACACTAGCAAAACAAAGATTCAAATGAGACTGACAATACACCAGGTCAGTGTACATTAAGCAACGGAATACGCACAGTGCCCCTCCCTCTCAGACCAACAGAGGTCTGTCATCAGTCATGGTGTGAAAAAATATTTTCTGCTCCTCCTGTGTTCATAAAGAGTTTTTTTTAATATCTTTTTTAATGTTCCCCAGTAAATTGAGTGTTATTCAAGCAGCAGAAGCAGCATCAGCAACGCCAGCAGCTGCTGAAGCACTTTAATTGGTTTGTAATCAGACTTACAAATCTGTTTACAAACAACTTCAGACTTCAAAGCGTTTGAACGGCTTTGATCATCAGACCTAAAAGTCTGTTTACAAACAACTTCAGACTTCAAAGTTTTTGAAAATGTTTGAACACGAATTCCATCACTTTGATGTCTGTTTTCTTCAAGCAGCAGCATTTTTTATTAAACAAATTGTATTGTGTGTGGAATAACAGGTTGGATTTTTTTTTCTCTCTTGTTCCTCAGCTGAATCAAGACATCTATTAAAGTAAACAGTCGCATACAGATTTTGAAAAGAAAACTCATTCAACCACTTGGATTTCTTTTTTTATTGTGGTTATGGGCCTTATCTAAACAAGTTGAGATGTTGTCTTTTTTTTTTTTGAAGGAGCAGCAGTTATATCTGTGCTGACTTACTCTGAAAGAACTCTGTTTCTCCTGTTTCTGAGCTGAATAAAAGTCTCCATGCAAGACAACAGCTGCACAGAGCTGCACACAGCTTTACACTTGAACACTCATTCATACACATGAGCCTGAAGGAATAAACACAGCAAAACAAAGATTCAAATGAAACTGACAATACACCAGGTCAGTGTACATTTAGCAACGGAATACGCACAGTGCCCCTCCCTCTCAGACCAACAGAGGTCTGTCATCAGTCATGGCGTGAAAAAATATTTTCTGCTCCTCCTGTGTTCATAAAGAGTTTTTTTTTTTATATCTTTTCTAGTGTTCCCCAGTAAATTGAGTGTTATTCAAGCAGCAGAATCAGCATCAGCAACGCCAGCAGCTGCAGAAGCACTTTAATTGGTTTGTAATCAGACTTACAAGTCTGTTTACAAACAACTTCAGACTTCAAAGCGTTTGAACGGCTTTGATCATCAGACCTAAAAGTCTGTTTACAAACAACTTCAGACTTCAAAGCGTTTGAACGGTTTTGATCATCAGACCTATAAGTCTGTTTACAAACAACTTCAGACTTCAAAGTTTTTGAAAATGTTTGAACACGCATTCCATCACTTTGATGTCTGTTTTCTTCAAGCAGCAGCATTTTTTATTGAACAAATTGTATTGTGTGTGGAATAACAGGTTGGATTTTTTTTTTCTCTGTCTTGTTCCTCAGCTGAATCAAGACATCTATGAAAGTAAACAGTCGCATACAAATTTTGAAAAGAAAACTCATTCAACCACTTGGATTTCTTTTTTTATTGTGGTTATGGGCCTTATCTCAACAAGTTGAGATGTTATCTTTTTTTTTGAAGGAGCAGCAGTGATATCTGTGCTGACTTACTCTTAAAGAACTTTGTGTCTCCTTTTTCTGATCTGAATTAAAGTCTCCATGCAAGAAATCAGCTGCACAGAGCTGAACACAGCTTTACATTTGAAAACTCATTCATACACATGATCCTGGAGGAATAAACATAGCAAAACAAAGATTCAAATGAGACTGACAATACACCAGGTCAGTGTTCATCAAGCAACGGAATACGCACAGTGCCCCTCAATTATAGACCAACAGAGAGTCGACTGTGATCGATCGTCACCTGATATTCATCACACGGTCTGTGTCCCCACCCACAGGCGTAATGGTGCCACTGCACATCACCAAACGCATAAGAACAAATCAACCATGCAAATGAATCGACACCACTGAAACAAGATAGAAATTTTTTCATCAATAACTGGAATAATTTTATTTAAGAAAAAACAATAAAAACATTTCAAAAGTTATCTGCTTTAATCGGTGTGTGTGGGGGGAGTGGGGGCACTGAATTAGTGAATTCAGGAATTTGTGAAAGAAAACAAGTGCTTTATGCTCATTGCGAGCATAAACGGTGAACTTGAATGGAATTGTAATTCTCTGGTGAAAAACAAAAGGAAAACATCTCTCCTGTTTTTCCTGGTGTATTGTCAGTCTCACTTGAATCTTTGTTTTGCTTTGTTTATTCCTCCAGGCTCATGTGTATGAATGAGTGTTCAAGTGTAAAGCTGTGTGCAGCTCTGTGCAGCTGTTTTCTTGCATAGAGATTTTAATTCAGCTCAGAAACAAGAGAAACAGAGTTCTTTCAGAGTAAGTCAGCACAGATATCACTGCTGCTCATTCAAAAAAAAGAATTCAACTATTTCCTTATGGGGGAACCTACAATGTACTGAGGAACAACAGGAGACATTTTTCCCTCATGTATTTCAGTAGAAAATAAGAATTCCACGAAAGTTCACCCTTTCTGCTCACACTGCGCATAACTCAGCGAGACAAGCACAATAGAGCAATAAAAAATGACATCCCACTGTCTGAATGAGTTTTTATGTTAAATTGAGAATTCAACTATTTCCTTATGGGGGAACCTAAAATGTACTGAAGAACAAGAGGAGAGATGTTTCCCTCATGTATTTCAGCAGAAAATAACAATTCCACTCAAGTTAACAGGTTGGATTTTTTTTTCTCTCTCTTGTTCCTCAGCTGAATCAAGACATCTATGAAAGTAAACAGTCGCATACAGATTTTGAAAAGAAAACTCATTCAACCACTTGGATTTCTTTTTTTATTGTGGTTATTGGGCCTTATCTCAACAAGTTGAGATGTTGTCTTTTTTTTTGAAGGAGCAGCTGTGATATCTGTGCTGACTTACTCTGAAAGAACTCTGTTTCTCCTATTTCTGAGCTGAATGAAAGTCTCCATGCAAGACAACAGCTGCACATAGCTGCACACAGCTTTACACTTGAACACTCATTCATACACATGAGCCTGAAGGAATAAACATAGCAAAACAAAGATTCAAATGAAACTGACAATACACCAGGTCAGTGTACATTAAGCAACGGAATACGCACAGTGCCCCTCCCTCTCAGACCAACAGAGGTCTGTCATCAGTCATGGCGTGAAAAAATATTTTCTGCTCCTCCTGTGTTCATAAAGAGTTTTTTTTATATATCTTTTTTAATGTTCACCAGTAAATTGAGTGTTATTCAAGCAGCAGAAGCAGCATCAGCAACGCCAGCAGCTGCTGAAGCACTTTAATTGGTTTGTAATCAGAATTACAAGTCTGTTTACAAACAACTTCAGACTTCAAAGCGTTTGAACGGCTTTGATCATCAGACCTAAAAGTCTGTTTACAAACAACTTCAGACTTCAAAGCGTTTGAACGGCTTTGATCATCAGACCTATAAAGTCTGTTTACAAACAACTTCAGACTTCAAAGTTTTTGATAATGTTTGAACACGCATTCCATCACTTTGATGTCTATTTTCTTCAAGCAGCAGCATTTTTTATTGAGCAAATTGTATTCTGTGTGGAATAACAGGTTGGATTTTTTTTTTCTCTCTTGTTCCTCAGCTGAATCAAGACATCTATGAAAGTAAACAGTCACATACAGATTTTGAAAAGAAAACTCATTCAACCACTTGGATTTCTTTTTTTATTGTGGTTATGGGCCTTATCTAAACAAGTTTAGATGTTGTCTTTTTTTTGAAGGAGCAGCTGTGATATCTGTACTGACTTACTCTGAAAGAACTTTGCGTCTCCTGTTTCTGAGCTGAATTAAAGTCTCTATGCAAGAAAACAGCTGCATAGAGCTGCACACAGCTTTACATTTGAACACTAGCAAAACAAAGATTCAAATGAGACTGACAATACACCAGGTCAGTGTACATTAAGCAACGGAATACGCACAGTGCCCCTCCCTCTCAGACCAACAGAGGTCTGTCATCAGTCATGGCGTGAGAAAATATTTTCTGCTCCTCCTGTGTTCATAAAGAGTTTTTTTTAATATCTTTTTTAATGTTCCCCAGTAAATTGAGTGTTATTCAAGCAGCAGAAGCAGCATCAGCAACGCCAGCAGCTGCAGAAGCACTTTAATTGGTTTGTAATCAGACTTACAAGTCTGTTTACAAACAACTTCAGACTTCAAAGCGTTTGAACGGCTTTGATCATCAGACCTAAAAGTCTGTTTACAAACAACTTCAGACTTCAAAGCGTTTGAACGGCTTTGATCATCAGACCTAAAAGTCTGTTTACAAACAACTTCAGACTTCAAAGTTTTTGAAAATGTTTGAACACGCATTCCATCACTTTGATGTCTGTTTTCTTCAAGCAGCAGCATTTTTTATTGAGCAAATTGGATTGTGTGTGGAATAACAGGTTGGATTTTTTTTTTCTCTCTTGTTCCTCAGCTGAATCAAGACAACTATGAAAGTAAACAGTCGCATACAGATTTTTAAAAGAAAACTCATTCAACCACTTGGATTTCTTTTTTTATTGTGGTTATTGGGCCTTATCTCAACAAGTTGAGATGTTGTCTTTTTTTTAGAAGGAGCAGCTGTGATATCTGTGCTGACTTACTCTGAAAGAACTCTGTTTCTCCTATTTCTGAGCTGAATGAAAGTCTCCATGCAAGACAACAGCTGCACATAGCTGCACACAGCTTTACACTTGAACACTCATTCATACACATGAGCCTGAAGGAATAAACATAGCAAAACAAAGATTCAAATGAAACTGACAATACACCAGGTCAGTGTACATTAAGCAACGGAATACGCACAGTGCCCCTCCCTCTCAGACCAACAGAGGTCTGTCATCAGTCATGGCGTGAAAAAATATTTTCTGCTCCTCCTGTGTTCATAAAGAGTTTTTTTTTATATCTTTTTTAATGTTCACCAGTAAATTGAGTGTTATTCAAGCAGCAGAAGCAGCATCAGCAACGCCAGCAGCTGCTGAAGCACTTTAATTGGTTTGTAATCAGAATTACAAGTCTGTTTACAAACAACTTCAGACTTCAAAGCGTTTGAACGGCTTTGATCATCAGACCTAAAAGTCTGTTTACAAACAACTTCAGACTTCAAAGCGTTTGAACGGCTTTGATCATCAGACCTATAAAGTCTGTTTACAAACAACTTCAGACTTCAAAGTTTTTGATAATGTTTGAACACGCATTCCATCACTTTGATGTCTATTTTCTTCAAGCAGCAGCATTTTTTATTGAGCAAATTGTATTCTGTGTGGAATAACAGGTTGGATTTTTTTTTTCTCTCTTGTTCCTCAGCTGAATCAAGACATCTATGAAAGTAAACAGTCACATACAGATTTTGAAAAGAAAACTCATTCAACCACTTGGATTTCTTTTTTTATTGTGGTTATGGGCCTTATCTAAACAAGTTTAGATGTTGTCTTTTTTTTGAAGGAGCAGCTGTGATATCTGTGCTGACTTACTCTGAAAGAACTTTGCGTCTCCTGTTTCTGATCTGAATTAAAGTCTCTATGCAAGAAAACAGCTGCATAGAGCTGCACACAGCTTTACATTTGAACACTAGCAAAACAAAGATTCAAATGAGACTGACAATACACCAGGTCAGTGTACATTAAGCAACGGAATACGCACAGTGCCCCTCCCTCTCAGACCAACAGAGGTCTGTCATCAGTCATGGCGTGAGAAAATATTTTCTGCTCCTCCTGTGTTCATAAAGAGTTTTTTTTAATATCTTTTTTAATGTTCCCCAGTAAATTGAGTGTTATTCAAGCAGCAGAAGCAGCATCAGCAACGCCAGCAGCTGCAGAAGCACTTTAATTGGTTTGTAATCAGACTTACAAGTCTGTTTACAAACAACTTCAGACTTCAAAGCGTTTGAACGGCTTTGATCATCAGACCTAAAAGTCTGTTTACAAACAACTTCAGACTTCAAAGCGTTTGAACGGCTTTGATCATCAAACCTATAAGTCTGTTTACAAACAACTTCAGACTTCAAAGTTTTTGAAAATGTTTGAACACGCATTCCATCACTTTGATGTCTGTTTTCTTCAAGCAGCAGCATTTTTTATTGAGCAAATTGTATTGTGTGTGGAATAACACGTTGGATTTTTTTTTTCTCTCTTGTTCCTCAGCTGAATCAAGACAACTATGAAAGTAAACAGTCGCATACAGATTTTGAAAAGAAAACACATTCAACCACTTGGATTTCTTTTTTTATTGTGGTTATGGGCCTTATCTAAACAAGTTGAGATGTTGTCTTTTTTTTTTTGAAGGAGCAGCTGTGATATCTGTGCTGACTTACTCTGAAAGAACTCTGTTTCTCCTTTTTCTGAACTGAATGAAAGTCTCCATGCAAGACAGCAGCTGCACAGAGCTGCACTCAGCTTTACACTTGAACACTCATTCATACACATGAGCCTGAAGGAATAAATATATCAAAACAAAGATTCAAATGAAACTGACAATACACCAGGTCAGTGTACATTAAGCAACGGAATACGCACAGTGCCCCTCCCTCTCAGACCAACAGAGGTCTGTCATCAGTCATGGCGTGAAAAAATATTTTCTGCTGCTCCTGTGTTCATAAAGAGTTTTTTTTAATATATTTTTTAATGTTCCCCAGTAAATTGAGTGTCATTCAAGCAGCAGAAGCAGCATCAGCAACGCCAGCAGCTGCTGAAGCACTTTAATTGGTTTGTAATCAGACTTACAAATCTGTTTACAAACAACTTCAGACTTCAAAGCATTTGAACGGCTTTGATCATCAGACCTAAAAGTCTGTTTACAAACAACTTCAGACTTCAAAGCGTTTGAACGGTTTTGATCATCAGACCTATAAGTCTGTTTACAAACAACTTCAGACTTCAAAGTTTTTGAAAATGTTTGAACACGCATTCCATCACTTTGATGTCTGTTTTCTTCAAGCAGCAGCATTTTTTATTGAACAAATTGTATTGTGTGTGGAATAACAGGTTGGATTTTTTTTTTTCTCTGTCTTGTTCCTCAGCTGAATCAAGACATCTATGAAAGTAAACAGTCGCATACAAATTTTGAAAAGAAAACTCATTCAACCACTTGGATTTCTTTTTTTATTGTGGTTATGGGCCTTATCTCAACAAGTTGAGATGTTATCTTTTTTTTTGAAGGAGCAGCAGTGATATCTGTGCTGACTTACTCTTAAAGAAATTTGTGTCTCCTGTTTCTGATCTGAATTAAAGTCTCCATGCAAGAAATCAGCTGCACAGAGCTGAACACAGCTTTACATTTGAACACTCATTCATACACATGAGCCTGGAGGAATAAACATAGCAAAACAAAGATTCAAATGAGACTGACAATACACCAGGTCAGTGTTCATCAAGCAACGGAATACGCACAGTGCCCCTCAATTATAGACCAACAGAGAGTCGACTGTGATCGATCGTCACCTGATATTCATCACACGGTCTGTGTCCCCACCCACAGGCGTAATGGTGCCACTGCACATCACCAAACGCATAAGAACAAATCAACCATGCAAATGAATCGACACCACTGAAACAAGATAGAAATTTTTTCATCAATAACTGGAATAATTTTATTTAAGAAAAAACAATAAAAACATTTCAAAAGTTATCTGCTTTAATCGGTGTGTGTAGGGGGAGTGGGGGCACTGAATTAGTGAATTCAGGAATTTGTGAACGAAAACAAGTGCTTTATGCTCATTGCGAGCATAAACGGTGAACTTGAATAGAATTGTAATTCTCTGGTGAAAAAAATTAGGAAAACATCTCTCCTGTTTTTCCTGGTGTATTGTCAGTCTCACTTGAATCTTTGTTTTGCTTTGTTTATTCCTCCAGGCTGATGAGTATGAATGAGTGTTCAAGTGTAAAGCTGTGTGCAGCTCTGTGCAGCTGTTTTCTTGCATAGAGATTTTAATTCAGCTCAGAAACAAGAGAAACAGAGTTCTTTCAGAGTAAGTCAGCACAGATATCACTGCTGCTCCTTCAAAAAAAAGAATTCAACTTTTTCCTTATGGGGGAACCTACAATGTACTGAGGAACAACAGGAGACATTTTTCCCTCATGTATTTCAGTAGAAAATAACAATTCCACTCAAGTTCACCCTTTCTGCTCACACTGCGCATAACTCAGCGAGAGAAGCACAATAGAGCAATAAAAAATGACATCCCACTGTCTGAATGAGTTTTCATGTTAAATTGAGAAATCAACTATTTCCTTATGGGGGAACCTACAATGTACTGAGGAACAACAGGACAGATGTTTCCCTCATGTATTTCAGCAGAAAATAACAATTCCACTCAAGTTCACCCTTTCTGCTCACACTGCGCATAACTCAGCGAGAGAAGCACAATAGAGCAATAAAAAATGACATCCCACTGTCTGAATGAGTTTTCATGTTAAATTGAGAAATCAACTATTTCCTTATGGGGGAACCTACAATGTAGTGAGGAACAACAGGAGAGCTGTTTCCCTCATGTATTTCAGCAGAAAATAACAATTCCACTCAAGTTCACCCTTTCTGCTCACACTGCACATAACTCAGCGAGAGAAGCACAATAGAGCAATAAAAAATGACATCCCACTGTCTGAATGAGTTTTCATGTTAAATTGGGAAATCAACTATTTCCTTATGGGGGAACCTACAATGTACTGAGGAACAACAGGAGAGATGTTTCCCCCATGTATTTCAGCAGAAAATAACAGTTCCACTCAAAGTTCACCCTTTCTGCTCACACTGCGCATAATTCAGCGAGAGAAGCACAATAGAGCAATAAAAAATGACATCCCACTGTGTGAATGAGTTTTCATGTTAAATTGAGAAATCAACTATTTCCTTATGGGGGAACCTACAATGTACTGAGGAACAACAGGAGAGCTGTTTCCCTCATGTATTTCAGCAGAAAATAACAATTCCACTCAAGTTCACCCTTTCTGCTCACACTGCACATAACTCAGCGAGAGAAGCACAATAGAGCAATAAAAAATGACATCCCACTGTCTGAATGAGTTTTCATGTTAAATTGGGAAATCAACTATTTCCTTATGGGGGAACCTACAATGTACTGAGGAACAACAGGAGAGATGTTTCCCTCATGTATTTCAGCAGAAAATAACAGTTCCACTCAAAGTTCACCCTTTCTGCTCACACTGTGCATAACTCAGCGAGAGAAGCACAATAGAGCAATAAAAAATGACATCCCACTGTCTGAATGAGTTTTCATGTTAAATTGAGAAATCAACTATTTCCTTATGGGGGAACCTACAATGTACTGAGGAACAACAGGACAGATGTTTCCCTCATGTATTTCAGCAGAAAATAACAATTCCACTCAAGTTCACCCTTTCTGCTCACACTGCGCATAACTCAGCGAGAGAAGCACAATAGAGCAATAAAAAATGACATCCCACTGTCTGAATGAGTTTTCATGTTAAATTGAGAAATCAACTATTTCCTTATGGGGGGACCTACAATGTACTCAGGAACAACAGGAGAGATGTTTCCCTCATGTATTTCAGCAGAAAATAACAATTCCACTCAAGTTCACCCTTTCTGCTCACACTGCGCATAACTCAGCGAGAGAAGCACAATAGAGCAATAAAAATGACATCCCACTGTCTGAATGAGTTTTTATGTTAAATTGAGAATTCAACTATTTCCTTATGGGGGGACCTACAATGTACTGAGGAACAACAGGAGAGATGTTTCCCTCATGTATTTCAGCAGAAATTAACAATTCCACTCAAGTTCACCCTTTCTGCTCACACTGCGCATAACTCAGCGAGAGAAGCACAATAGAGCAATAAAAAATGACATCCCACTGTCTGAATGAGTTTTCATGTTAAATTGAGAACTCAACTATTTCCTTATGGGGGAACCTACAATGTACTGAGGAACAATAGGAGAGACGTTTCCCTCATGTATTTCAGCAGAAAATAACAATTCGACTCAAGTTCACCCTTTCTGCTCACACTGCGCATCACTCAGCGAGAGAAGCACAATAGAGCAATAAAAAATGACATCCAACTGTCTGAATGAATTTTAACCCCATCAGACTTGAATTGAATTAGGGTTAACATTAAGGCTGAAACTAGGGTTAGGGTTAGGGTTAGGGTTAGCTGAAATTAGGGTTAGGGTTTCTGTCTTCCTCAAGTATTAGAAACCCCAAATTTGGCGTGGGCGCTTCTTTGGGGCTCTTGATGAAATAGCAAGTGGCCCCATGTCTCTAGGACAAAGTTGAAATTTCACCCCATAGACTTGCATTGAATTAGGTTTAACGTTAAGGCTGAAACTAGGGTTAGGGTTAGGGTTAGTTGAAATTAGGGTTAGGGTTTCTGCGTTCCTCAAGTACTAGAAGCCCCAAATTTTGCGTGGGTGTTTCTTTGGGGTTCTTGATGAAAATGCAAGTGGCCCCATGTCTCTAGGACAAAGTTGAAATTTCACCCCATAGACTTGCATTGAATTAGGGTTAACGTTAAGGCTGAAACTAGGGTTAGGGTTAGGGTTAGTTGAAATTAGGGTTAGGATTTCTCCGTTCCTCAAGTACTAGAAGCCCCAAATTTTGCGTGGGTGTTTCTTTGGTGCTCTTGATGAAATAGCAAGTGGCCCCATGTCTCTAGGACAAAGTTGAAATTGTCTCAGACCAACAGAAGTCTGTCATCAGTCATGGCGTGAGAAAATATTTTCTGCTCCTCCTGTGTTCATAAAGAGTTTTTTTTTAATATCTTTTCTAGTGTTCCCCAGTAAATTGAGTGTTATTCAAGCAGCAGAAGCAGCATCAGCAACGCCAGCAGCTGCAGAAGCACTTTAATTGGTTTGTAATCAGACTTACAAGTCTGTTTACAAACAACTTCAGACTTCAAAGCGTTTGAACGGCTTTGATCATCAGACCTAAAAGTCTGTTTACAAACAACTTCAGACTTCAAAGCGTTTGAACGGCTTTGATCATCAAACCTATAAGTCTGTTTACAAACAACTTCAGACTTCAAAGTTTTTGAAAATGTTTGAACACGCATTCCATCACTTTGATGTCTGTTTTCTTCAAGCAGCAGCATTTTTTATTGAGCAAATTGTATTGTGTGTGGAATAACACGTTGGATTTTTTTTTTCTCTCTTGTTCCTCAGCTGAATCAAGACAACTATGAAAGTAAACAGTCGCATACAGATTTTGAAAAGAAAACTCATTCAACCACTTGGATTTCTTTTTTTATTGTGGTTATGGGCCTTATCTAAACAAGTTGAGATGTTATCTTTTTTTTTGAAGGAGCAGCAGTGATATCTGTGCTGACTTACTCTTAAAGAACTTTGTGTCTCCTGTTTCTGATCTGAATTAAAGTCTCCATGCAAGAAATCAGCTGCACAGAGCTGAACACAGCTTTACATTTGAACACTCATTCATACACATGAGCCTGGAGGAATAAACATAGCAAAACAAAGATTCAAATGAGACTGACAATACACCAGGTCAGTGTTCATCAAGCAACGGAATACGCACAGTGCCCCTCAATTATAGACCAACAGAGAGTCGACTGTGATCGATCGTCACCTGATATTCATCACACGGTCTGTGTCCCCACCCACAGGCGTAATGGTGCCACTGCACATCACCAAACGCATAAGAACAAATCAACCATGCAAATGAATCGACACCACTGAAACAAGATAGAAATTTTTTCATCAATAACTGGAATAATTTTATTTAAGAAAAAACAATAAAAACATTTCAAAAGTTATCTGCTTTAATCGGTGTGTGTAGGGGGAGTGGGGGCACTGAATTAGTGAATTCAGGAATTTGTGAACGAAAACAAGTGCTTTATGCTCATTGCGAGCATAAACGGTGAACTTGAATAGAATTGTAATTCTCTGGTGAAAAAAATTAGGAAAACATCTCTCCTGTTTTTCCTGGTGTATTGTCAGTCTCACTTGAATCTTTGTTTTGCTTTGTTTATTCCTCCAGGCTGATGAGTATGAATGAGTGTTCAAGTGTAAAGCTGTGTGCAGCTCTGTGCAGCTGTTTTCTTGCATAGAGATTTTAATTCAGCTCAGAAACAAGAGAAACAGAGTTCTTTCAGAGTAAGTCAGCACAGATATCACTGCTGCTCCTTCAAAAAAAAGAATTCAACTATTTCCTTATGGGGGAACCTACAATGTACTGAGGAACAACAGGAGAGATTTTTCCCTCATGTATTTCAGTAGAAAATAAGAATTCCACGAAAGTTCACCCTTTCTGCTCACACTGCGCATAACTCAGCGAGACAAGCACAATAGAGCAATAAAAAATTACATCCCACTGTCTGAATGAGTTTTTATGTTAAATTGAGAATTCAACTATTTCCTTATGGGGGAACCTAAAATGTACTGAAGAACAAGAGGAGAGATGTTTCCCTCATGTATTTCAGCAGAAAATAACAATTCCACTCAAGTTAACAGGTTGGATTTTTTTTTCTCTCTCTTGTTCCTCAGCTGAATCAAGACATCTATGAAAGTAAACAGTCGCATACAGATTTTGAAAAGAAAACTCATTCAACCACTTGGATTTCTTTTTTTATTGTGGTTATTGGGCCTTATCTCAACAAGTTGAGATGTCTTTTTTTTTGAAGGAGCAGCTGTGATATCTGTGCTGACTTACTCTGAAAGAACTCTGTTTCTCCTATTTCTGAGCTGAATGAAAGTCTCCATGCAAGACAACAGCTGCACATAGCTGTACACAGCTTTACACTTGAACACTCATTCATACACATGAGCCTGAAGGAATAAACATAGCAAAACAAAGATTCAAATGAAACTGACAATACACCAGGTCAGTGTACATTAAGCAACGGAATACGCACAGTGCCCCTCCCTCTCAGACCAACAGAGGTCTGTCATCAGTCATGGCGTGAAAAAATATTTTCTGCTCCTCCTGTGTTCATAAAGAGTTTTTTTTTATATCTTTTTTAATGTTCACCAGTAAATTGAGTGTTATTCAAGCAGCAGAAGCAGCATCAGCAACGCCAGCAGCTGCTGAAGCACTTTAATTGGTTTGTAATCAGAATTACAAGTCTGTTTACAAACAACTTCAGACTTCAAAGCGTTTGAACGGCTTTGATCATCAGACCTAAAAGTCTGTTTACAAACAACTTCAGACTTCAAAGTTTTTGAAAATGTTTGAACACGAATTCCATCACTTTGATGTCTGTTTTCTTCAAGCAGCAGCATTTTTTATTAAACAAATTGTATTGTGTGTGGAATAACACGTTGGATTTTTTTTTTCTCTCTTGTTCCTCAGCTGAATCAAGACAACTATGAAAGTAAACAGTCGCATACAGATTTTGAAAAGAAAACTCATTCAACCACTTGGATTTCTTTTTTTATTGTGGTTATGGGCCTTATCTAAACAAGTTGAGATGTTATCTTTTTTTTTGAAGGAGCAGCAGTGATATCTGTGCTGACTTACTCTTAAAGAACTTTGTGTCTCCTGTTTCTGATCTGAATTAAAGTCTCCATGCAAGAAATCAGCTGCACAGAGCTGAACACAGCTTTACATTTGAACACTCATTCATACACATGAGCCTGGAGGAATAAACATAGCAAAACAAAGATTCAAATGAGACTGACAATACACCAGGTCAGTGTTCATCAAGCAACGGAATACGCACAGTGCCCCTCAATTATAGACCAACAGAGAGTCGACTGTGATCGATCGTCACCTGATATTCATCACACGGTCTGTGTCCCCACCCACAGGCGTAATGGTGCCACTGCACATCACCAAACGCATAAGAACAAATCAACCATGCAAATGAATCGACACCACTGAAACAAGATAGAAATTTTTTCATCAATAACTGGAATAATTTTATTTAAGAAAAAACAATAAAAACATTTCAAAAGTTATCTGCTTTAATCGGTGTGTGTAGGGGGAGTGGGGGCACTGAATTAGTGAATTCAGGAATTTGTGAACGAAAACAAGTGCTTTATGCTCATTGCGAGCATAAACGGTGAACTTGAATAGAATTGTAATTCTCTGGTGAAAAAAATTAGGAAAACATCTCTCCTGTTTTTCCTGGTGTATTGTCAGTCTCACTTGAATCTTTGTTTTGCTTTGTTTATTCCTCCAGGCTGATGAGTATGAATGAGTGTTCAAGTGTAAAGCTGTGTGCAGCTCTGTGCAGCTGTTTTCTTGCATAGAGATTTTAATTCAGCTCAGAAACAAGAGAAACAGAGTTCTTTCAGAGTAAGTCAGCACAGATATCACTGCTGCTCCTTCAAAAAAAAGAATTCAACTATTTCCTTATGGGGGAACCTACAATGTACTGAGGAACAACAGGAGAGATTTTTCCCTCATGTATTTCAGTAGAAAATAAGAATTCCACGAAAGTTCACCCTTTCTGCTCACACTGCGCATAACTCAGCGAGACAAGCACAATAGAGCAATAAAAAATTACATCCCACTGTCTGAATGAGTTTTTATGTTAAATTGAGAATTCAACTATTTCCTTATGGGGGAACCTAAAATGTACTGAAGAACAAGAGGAGAGATGTTTCCCTCATGTATTTCAGCAGAAAATAACAATTCCACTCAAGTTAACAGGTTGGATTTTTTTTTCTCTCTCTTGTTCCTCAGCTGAATCAAGACATCTATGAAAGTAAACAGTCGCATACAGATTTTGAAAAGAAAACTCATTCAACCACTTGGATTTCTTTTTTTATTGTGGTTATTGGGCCTTATCTCAACAAGTTGAGATGTCTTTTTTTTTGAAGGAGCAGCTGTGATATCTGTGCTGACTTACTCTGAAAGAACTCTGTTTCTCCTATTTCTGAGCTGAATGAAAGTCTCCATGCAAGACAACAGCTGCACATAGCTGTACACAGCTTTACACTTGAACACTCATTCATACACATGAGCCTGAAGGAATAAACATAGCAAAACAAAGATTCAAATGAAACTGACAATACACCAGGTCAGTGTACATTAAGCAACGGAATACGCACAGTGCCCCTCCCTCTCAGACCAACAGAGGTCTGTCATCAGTCATGGCGTGAAAAAATATTTTCTGCTCCTCCTGTGTTCATAAAGAGTTTTTTTTTATATCTTTTTTAATGTTCACCAGTAAATTGAGTGTTATTCAAGCAGCAGAAGCAGCATCAGCAACGCCAGCAGCTGCTGAAGCACTTTAATTGGTTTGTAATCAGAATTACAAGTCTGTTTACAAACAACTTCAGACTTCAAAGCGTTTGAACGGCTTTGATCATCAGACCTAAAAGTCTGTTTACAAACAACTTCAGACTTCAAAGCGTTTGAACGGCTTTGATCATCAGACCTATAAAGTCTGTTTACAAACAACTTCAGACTTCAAAGTTTTTGATAATGTTTGAACACGCATTCCATCACTTTGATGTCTATTTTCTTCAAGCAGCAGCATTTTTTATTGAGCAAATTGTATTCTGTGTGGAATAACAGGTTGGATTTTTTTTTTCTCTCTTGTTCCTCAGCTGAATCAAGACATCTATGAAAGTAAACAGTCACATACAGATTTTGAAAAGAAAACTCATTCAACCACTTGGATTTCTTTTTTTATTGTGGTTATGGGCCTTATCTAAACAAGTTTAGATGTTGTCTTTTTTTTGAAGGAGCAGCTGTGATATCTGTGCTGACTTACTCTGAAAGAACTTTGCGTCTCCTGTTTCTGAGCTGAATTAAAGTCTCTATGCAAGAAAACAGCTGCATAGAGCTGCACACAGCTTTACATTTGAACACTAGCAAAACAAAGATTCAAATGAGACTGACAATACACCAGGTCAGTGTACATTAAGCAACGGAATACGCACAGTGCCCCTCCCTCTCAGACCAACAGAGGTCTGTCATCAGTCATGGTGTGAAAAAATATTTTCTGCTCCTCCTGTGTTCATAAAGAGTTTTTTTTAATATCTTTTTTAATGTTCCCCAGTAAATTGAGTGTTATTCAAGCAGCAGAAGCAGCATCAGCAACGCCAGCAGCTGCTGAAGCACTTTAATTGGTTTGTAATCAGACTTACAAATCTGTTTACAAACAACTTCAGACTTCAAAGCGTTTGAACGGCTTTGATCATCAGACCTAAAAGTCTGTTTACAAACAACTTCAGACTTCAAAGTTTTTGAAAATGTTTGAACACGAATTCCATCACTTTGATGTCTGTTTTCTTCAAGCAGCAGCATTTTTTATTAAACAAATTGTATTGTGTGTGGAATAACAGGTTGGATTTTTTTTTCTCTCTTGTTCCTCAGCTGAATCAAGACATCTATTAAAGTAAACAGTCGCATACAGATTTTGAAAAGAAAACTCATTCAACCACTTGGATTTCTTTTTTTATTGTGGTTATGGGCCTTATCTAAACAAGTTGAGATGTTGTCTTTTTTTTTTTTGAAGGAGCAGCAGTTATATCTGTGCTGACTTACTCTGAAAGAACTCTGTTTCTCCTGTTTCTGAGCTGAATAAAAGTCTCCATGCAAGACAACAGCTGCACAGAGCTGCACACAGCTTTACACTTGAACACTCATTCATACACATGAGCCTGAAGGAATAAACACAGCAAAACAAAGATTCAAATGAAACTGACAATACACCAGGTCAGTGTACATTAAGCAACGGAATACGCACAGTGCCCCTCCCTCTCAGACCAACAGAGGTCTGTCATCAGTCATGGCGTGAAAAAATATTTTCTGCTCCTCCTGTGTTCATAAAGAGTTTTTTTTTTTATATCTTTTCTAGTGTTCCCCAGTAAATTGAGTGTTATTCAAGCAGCAGAAGCAGCATCAGCAACGCCAGCAGCTGCAGAAGCACTTTAATTGGTTTGTAATCAGACTTACAAGTCTGTTTACAAACAACTTCAGACTTCAAAGCGTTTGAACGGCTTTGATCATCAGACCTAAAAGTCTGTTTACAAACAACTTCAGACTTCAAAGCGTTTGAACGGTTTTGATCATCAGACCTATAAGTCTGTTTACAAACAACTTCAGACTTCAAAGTTTTTGAAAATGTTTGAACACGCATTCCATCACTTTGATGTCTGTTTTCTTCAAGCAGCAGCATTTTTTATTGAGCAAATTGGATTGTGTGTGGAATAACAGGTTGGATTTTTTTTTTTCTCTCTTGTTCCTCAGCTGAATCAAGACAACTATGAAAGTAAACAGTCGCATACAGATTTTGAAAAGAAAACTCATTCAACCACTTGGATTTCTTTTTTTATTGTGGTTATGGGCCTTATCTAAACAAGTTGAGATGTTATCTTTTTTTTTTTGAAGGAGCAGCTGTGATATCTGTGCTGACTTACAACTCTGTTTCTCCTGTTTCTGAGCTGAATGAAAGTCTCCATGCAAGACAACAGCTGCACAGAGCTGCACTCAGCTTTACACTTGAACACTCATTCATACACATGAGCCTGAAGGAATAAATATATCAAAACAAAGATTCAAATGAAACTGACAATACACCAGGTCAGTGTACATTAAGCAACGGAATACGCACAGTGCCCCTCCCTCTCAGACCAACAGAGGTCTGTCATCAGTCATGGCGTGAAAAAATATTTTCTGCTCCTCCTGTGTTCATAAAGAGTTTTTTTTTATATCTTTTTTAATGTTCACCAGTAAATTGAGTGTTATTCAAGCAGCAGAAGCAGCATCAGCAACGCCAGCAGCTGCTGAAGCACTTTAATTGGTTTGTAATCAGAATTACAAGTCTGTTTACAAACAACTTCAGACTTCAAAGCGTTTGAACGGCTTTGATCATCAGACCTAAAAGTCTGTTTACAAACAACTTCAGACTTCAAAGCGTTTGAACGGCTTTGATCATCAGACCTATAAAGTCTGTTTACAAACAACTTCAGACTTCAAAGTTTTTGATAATGTTTGAACACGCATTCCATCACTTTGATGTCTATTTTCTTCAAGCAGCAGCATTTTTTATTGAGCAAATTGTATTCTGTGTGGAATAACAGGTTGGATTTTTTTTTTCTCTCTTGTTCCTCAGCTGAATCAAGACATCTATGAAAGTAAACAGTCACATACAGATTTTGAAAAGAAAACTCATTCAACCACTTGGATTTCTTTTTTTATTGTGGTTATGGGCCTTATCTAAACAAGTTTAGATGTTGTCTTTTTTTTGAAGGAGCAGCTGTGATATCTGTGCTGACTTACTCTGAAAGAACTTTGCGTCTCCTGTTTCTGAGCTGAATTAAAGTCTCTATGCAAGAAAACAGCTGCATAGAGCTGCACACAGCTTTACATTTGAACACTAGCAAAACAAAGATTCAAATGAGACTGACAATACACCAGGTCAGTGTACATTAAGCAACGGAATACGCACAGTGCCCCTCCCTCTCAGACCAACAGAGGTCTGTCATCAGTCATGGTGTGAAAAAATATTTTCTGCTCCTCCTGTGTTCATAAAGAGTTTTTTTTAATATCTTTTTTAATGTTCCCCAGTAAATTGAGTGTTATTCAAGCAGCAGAAGCAGCATCAGCAACGCCAGCAGCTGCTGAAGCACTTTAATTGGTTTGTAATCAGACTTACAAATCTGTTTACAAACAACTTCAGACTTCAAAGCGTTTGAACGGCTTTGATCATCAGACCTAAAAGTCTGTTTACAAACAACTTCAGACTTCAAAGTTTTTGAAAATGTTTGAACACGAATTCCATCACTTTGATGTCTGTTTTCTTCAAGCAGCAGCATTTTTTATTAAACAAATTGTATTGTGTGTGGAATAACAGGTTGGATTTTTTTTTCTCTCTTGTTCCTCAGCTGAATCAAGACATCTATTAAAGTAAACAGTCGCATACAGATTTTGAAAAGAAAACTCATTCAACCACTTGGATTTCTTTTTTTATTGTGGTTATGGGCCTTATCTAAACAAGTTGAGATGTTGTCTTTTTTTTTTTTGAAGGAGCAGCAGTTATATCTGTGCTGACTTACTCTGAAAGAACTCTGTTTCTCCTGTTTCTGAGCTGAATAAAAGTCTCCATGCAAGACAACAGCTGCACAGAGCTGCACACAGCTTTACACTTGAACACTCATTCATACACATGAGCCTGAAGGAATAAACACAGCAAAACAAAGATTCAAATGAAACTGACAATACACCAGGTCAGTGTACATTAAGCAACGGAATACGCACAGTGCCCCTCCCTCTCAGACCAACAGAGGTCTGTCATCAGTCATGGCGTGAAAAAATATTTTCTGCTCCTCCTGTGTTCATAAAGAGTTTTTTTTTTTATATCTTTTCTAGTGTTCCCCAGTAAATTGAGTGTTATTCAAGCAGCAGAATCAGCATCAGCAACGCCAGCAGCTGCAGAAGCACTTTAATTGGTTTGTAATCAGACTTACAAGTCTGTTTACAAACAACTTCAGACTTCAAAGCGTTTGAACGGCTTTGATCATCAGACCTAAAAGTCTGTTTACAAACAACTTCAGACTTCAAAGCGTTTGAACGGTTTTGATCATCAGACCTATAAGTCTGTTTACAAACAACTTCAGACTTCAAAGTTTTTGAAAATGTTTGAACACGCATTCCATCACTTTGATGTCTGTTTTCTTCAAGCAGCAGCATTTTTTATTGAACAAATTGTATTGTGTGTGGAATAACAGGTTGGATTTTTTTTTTCTCTGTCTTGTTCCTCAGCTGAATCAAGACATCTATGAAAGTAAACAGTCGCATACAAATTTTGAAAAGAAAACTCATTCAACCACTTGGATTTCTTTTTTTATTGTGGTTATGGGCCTTATCTCAACAAGTTGAGATGTTATCTTTTTTTTTGAAGGAGCAGCAGTGATATCTGTGCTGACTTACTCTTAAAGAACTTTGTGTCTCCTTTTTCTGATCTGAATTAAAGTCTCCATGCAAGAAATCAGCTGCACAGAGCTGAACACAGCTTTACATTTGAAAACTCATTCATACACATGATCCTGGAGGAATAAACATAGCAAAACAAAGATTCAAATGAGACTGACAATACACCAGGTCAGTGTTCATCAAGCAACGGAATACGCACAGTGCCCCTCAATTATAGACCAACAGAGAGTCGACTGTGATCGATCGTCACCTGATATTCATCACACGGTCTGTGTCCCCACCCACAGGCGTAATGGTGCCACTGCACATCACCAAACGCATAAGAACAAATCAACCATGCAAATGAATCGACACCACTGAAACAAGATAGAAATTTTTTCATCAATAACTGGAATAATTTTATTTAAGAAAAAACAATAAAAACATTTCAAAAGTTATCTGCTTTAATCGGTGTGTGTGGGGGGAGTGGGGGCACTGAATTAGTGAATTCAGGAATTTGTGAAAGAAAACAAGTGCTTTATGCTCATTGCGAGCATAAACGGTGAACTTGAATGGAATTGTAATTCTCTGGTGAAAAACAAAAGGAAAACATCTCTCCTGTTTTTCCTGGTGTATTGTCAGTCTCACTTGAATCTTTGTTTTGCTTTGTTTATTCCTCCAGGCTGATGAGTATGAATGAGTGTTCAAGTGTAAAGCTGTGTGCAGCTCTGTGCAGCTGTTTTCTTGCATAGAGATTTTAATTCAGCTCAGAAACAAGAGAAACAGAGTTCTTTCAGAGTAAGTCAGCACGAGATATCACTGCTGCTCATTCAAAAAAAAGAATTCAACTATTTCCTTATGGGGGAACCTACAATGTACTGAGGAACAACAGGAGAGATTTTTCCCTCATGTATTTCAGTAGAAAATAAGAATTCCACGAAAGTTCACCCTTTCTGCTCACACTGCGCATAACTCAGCGAGACAAGCACAATAGAGCAATAAAAAATTACATCCCACTCTCTCAATGAGTTTTTATGTTAAATTGAGAATTCAACTATTTCCTTATGGGGGAACCTAAAATGTACTGAAGAACAAGAGGAGAGATGTTTCCCTCATGTATTTCAGCAGAAAATAACAATTCCAGTCAAGTTAACAGGTTGGATTTTTTTTCTCTCTCTTGTTCCTCAGCTGAATCAAGACATCTATGAAAGTAAACAGTCGCATACAGATTTTGAAAAGAAAACTCATTCAACCACTTGGATTTCTTTTTTTATTGTGGTTATTGGGCCTTATCTCAACAAGTTGAGATGTTGTCTTTTTTTTTGAAGGAGCAGCTGTGATATCTGTGCTGACTTACTCTGAAAGAACTCTGTTTCTCCTATTTCTGAGCTGAATGAAAGTCTCCATGCAAGACAACAGATGCACATAGCTGCACACAGCTTTACACTTGAACACTCATTCATACACATGAGCCTGAAGGAATAAACATAGCAAAACAAAGATTCAAATGAAACTGACAATACACCAGGTCAGTGTACATTAAGCAACGGAATACGCACAGTGCCCCTCCCTCTAAGACCAACAGAGGTCTGTCATCAGTCATGGCGTGAAAAAATATTTTCTGCTCCTCCTGTGTTCATAAAGAGTTTTTTTTTATATCTTTTTTAATGTTCACCAGTAAATTGAGTGTTATTCAAGCAGCAGAAGCAGCATCAGCAACGCCAGCAGCTGCTGAAGCACTTTAATTGGTTTGTAATCAGAATTACAAGTCTGTTTACAAACAACTTCAGACTTCAAAGCGTTTGAACGGCTTTGATCATCAGACCTAAAAGTCTGTTTACAAACAACTTCAGACTTCAAAGCGTTTGAACGGCTTTGATCATCTGACCTATAAAGTCTGTTTACAAACAACTTCAGACTTCAAAGTTTTTGAAAATGTTTGTACACGCATTCCATCACTTTGATGTCTATTTTCTTCAAGCAGCAGCATTTTTTGTTGAGCAAATTGTATTGTGTGGAATAACAGGTTGGATTTTTTTTTCTCTCTTGTTCCTCAGCTGAATCAAGACATCTATGAAAGTAAACAGTCACATACAGATTTTGAAAAGAAAACTCATTCAACAACTTGGATTTCTTTTTTTATTGTGGTTATGGGCCATATCTAAACAAGTTGAGATGTTGTCTTTTTTTTTTTGAAGGAGCAGCTGTGATATCTGTGCTGACTTACTCTGAAAGAACTCTGTTTCTCCTGTTTCTGAGCTGAATGAAAGTCTCCATGCAAGACAGCAGCTGCACAGAGCTGCACTCAGCTATACACTTGAACACTCATTCATACACATGAGCCTGAAGGAATAAATATATCAAAACAAAGATTCAAATGAAACTGACAATACACCAGGTCAGTGTACATTAAGCAACGGAATACGCAGAGTGCCCCTCCCTCTCAGACCAACAGAGGTCTGTCATCAGTCATGGCGTGAAAAAATATTTTCTGCTCCTCCTGTGTTCATAAAGAGTTTTTTTTATATATCTTTTCTAGTGTTCCCCAGTAAATTGAGTGTTATTCAAGCAGCAGAAGCAGCATCAGCAACGCCAGCAGCTGCTGAAGCACTTTAATTGGTTTGTAATCAGACTTACAAATCTGTTTACAAACAACTTCAGACTTCAAAGCGTTTGAACGGCTTTGATCATCAGACCTAAAAGTCTGTTTACAAACAACTTCAGACTTCAAAGCGTTTGAACGGCTTTGATCATCAGACCTATAAAGTCTGTTTACAAACAACTTCAGACTTCAAAGTTTTTGAAAATGTTTGAACACGCATTCCATCACTTTGATGTCTATTTTCTTCAAGCAGCAGCATTTTTTATTGAGCAAATTGTATTCTGTGTGGAATAACAGGTTGGATTTTTTTTTTCTCTCTTGTTCCTCAGCTGAATCAAGACATCTATGAAAGTAAACAGTCGCATACAGATTTTGAAAAGAAAACTCATTCAACCACTTGGATTTCTTTTTTTATTGTGGTTATGGGCCTTATCTCAACAAGTTGAGATGTTATCTTTTTTTTTGAAGGAGCAGCAGTGATATCTGTGCTGACTTACTCTTAAAGAACTTTGTGTCTCCTGTTTCTGATCTGAATGAAAGTCTCCATGCAAGAAACCAGCTGCACAGAGCTGCACACAGCTTTACATTTGAACACTCATTCATACACATGAGCCTGGAGGAATAAACATAGCAAAACAAAGATTCAAATGAGACTGACAATACACCAGGTCAGTGTTCATCAAGCAACGGAATACGCACAGTGCCCCTCAATCTTAGACCAACAGAGAGTCGACTGTGATCGTTCTTCACCTGATATTCATCACACGGTCTGTGTACCCACCCACAGGCGTAATGCTGCCACTGCACATCACCAAACGCATAAGAACAAATCAACCATGCAAATAAATCGACACCACTGAAACAAGATAGAAATTTTTTCATCAATAACTGGAATATTTTATTTAAGAAAAAACAATAAAAACATTTCAAAAGTTATCTGCTTTAATCGGTGTGTGTGGGGGGAGTGGGGGCACTGAATTAGTGAATTCAGGAATTTGTGAAAGAAAACAAGTGCTTTATGCTCATTGCGAGCATAAACGGTGAACTGGAATGGAATTGTATTTCTCTGGTGAAAAACATAAGGAAAACATCTCTCCTGTTTTTCCTGGTGTATTGTCAGTCTCACTTGAATCTTTGTTTTGCTTTGTTTATTCCTCCAGGCTGATGAGTATGAATGAGTGTTCAAGTGTAAAGCTGTGTGCAGCTCTGTGCAGCTGTTTTCTTGCATAGAGATTTTAATTCAGCTCAGAAACAAGAGAAACAGAGTTATTTCAGAGTAAGTCAGCACAGATATCACTGCTGCTCATTCAAAAAAAAGAATTCAACTATTTCCTTATGGGGGAACCTACAATGTACTGAGGAACAACAGGAGAGATTTTTCCCTCATGTATTTCAGTAGAAAATAAGAATTCCACGAAAGTTCACCCTTTCTGCTCACACTGCGCATAACTCAGCGAGACAAGCACAATAGAGCAATAAAAAATTACATCCCACTGTCTGAATGAGTTTTTATGTTAAATTGAGAATTCAACTATTTCCTTATGGGGGAACCTAAAATGTACTGAAGAACAAGAGGAGAGATGTTTCCCTCATGTATTTCAATAGAAAATAACAATTCCAGTCAAGTTAACAGGTTGGATTTTTTTTTCTCTCTCTTGTTCCTCAGCTGAATCAAGACATCTATGAAAGTAAACAGTTGCATACAGATTTTTAAAAGAAAACTCATTCAACCACTTGGATTTCTTTTTTTATTGTGGTTATTGGGCCTTATCTCAACAAGTTTAGATGTTGTCTTTTTTTTGAAGGAGCAGCTGTGATATCTGTGCTGACTTACTCTGAAAGAACTCTGTTTCTCCTGTTTCTGAGCTGAATGAAAGTCTCCATGCAAGAAACCAGCTGCACAGAGCTGCACACAGCTTTACATTTGAACACTCATTCATACACATGAGCCTGGAGGAATAAACATAGCAAAACAAAGATTCAAATGAGACTGACAATACACCAGGTTAGTGTTCATCAAGCAACGGAATACGCACAGTGCCCCTCAATCTTAGACCAACAGAGAGTCGACTGTGATCGTTCTTCACCTGATATTCATCACACGGTCTGTGTACCCACCCACAGGCGTAATGCTGCCACTGCACATCACCAAACGCATAAGAACAAATCAACCATGCAAATAAATCGACACCACTGAAACAAGATAGAAATTTTTTCATCAATAACTGGAATATTTTATTTAAGAAAAAACAATAAAAACATTTCAAAAGTTATCTGCTTTAATCGGTGTGTGTGGGGGGAGTGGGGGCACTGAATTAGTGAATTCAGGAATTTGTGAAAGAAAACAAGTGCTTTATGCTCATTGCGAGCATAAACGGTGAACTGGAATGGAATTGTATTTCTCTGGTGAAAAACATAAGGAAAACATCTCTCCTGTTTTTCCTGGTGTATTGTCAGTCTCACTTGAATCTTTGTTTTGCTTTGTTTATTCCTCCAGGCTGATGAGTATGAATGAGTGTTCAAGTGTAAAGCTGTGTGCAGCTCTGTGCAGCTGTTTTCTTGCATAGAGATTTTAATTCAGCTCAGAAACAAGAGAAACAGAGTTATTTCAGAGTAAGTCAGCACAGATATCACTGCTGCTCATTCAAAAAAAAGAATTCAACTATTTCCTTATGGGGGAACCTACAATGTACTGAGGAACAACAGGAGAGATTTTTCCCTCATGTATTTCAGTAGAAAATAAGAATTCCACGAAAGTTCACCCTTTCTGCTCACACTGCGCATAACTCAGCGAGACAAGCACAATAGAGCAATAAAAAATTACATCCCACTGTCTGAATGAGTTTTTATGTTAAATTGAGAATTCAACTATTTCCTTATGGGGGAACCTAAAATGTACTGAAGAACAAGAGGAGAGATGTTTCCCTCATGTATTTCAATAGAAAATAACAATTCCAGTCAAGTTAACAGGTTGGATTTTTTTTTCTCTCTCTTGTTCCTCAGCTGAATCAAGACATCTATGAAAGTAAACAGTTGCATACAGATTTTTAAAAGAAAACTCATTCAACCACTTGGATTTCTTTTTTTATTGTGGTTATTGGGCCTTATCTCAACAAGTTGAGATGTTGTCTTTTTTTTGAAGGAGCAGCTGTGATATCTGTGCTGACTTACTCTGAAAGAACTCTGTTTCTCCTATTTCTGAGCTGAATGAAAGTCTCCATGCAAGACAACAGCTGCACAGAGCTGCACACAGCTTTACACTTGAACACTCATTCATACACATGAGCCTGAAGGAATAAACATAGCAAAACAAAGATTCAAATGAAACTGACAATACACCAGGTCAGTGTACATTAAGCAACGGAATACGCACTGTGCCCCTCCCTCTCAGACCAACAGAGGTCTGTCATCAGTCATGGCGTGAAAAAATATTTTCTGCTCCTCCTGTGTTCATAAAGAGTTTTTTTTTATATCTTTTTTAATGTTCACCAGTAAATTGAGTGTTATTCAAGCAGCAGAAGCAGCATCAGCAACGCCAGCAGCTGCAGAAGCACTTTAATTGGTTTGTAATCAGACTTACAAGTCTGTTTAAAAAACAACTTCAGACTTCAAAGCGTTTGAACGGCTTTGATCATCAGACCTAAAAGTCTATTTACAAACAACTTCAGACTTCAAAGTTTTTGAAAATGTTTGAACACGCATTCCATCACTTTGATGTCTGTTGTCTTCAAGCAGCAGCATTTTTTATTGAACAAATTGTATTGTGTGTGGAATAACAGGTTGGATTTTTTTTTTCTCTGTCTTGTTCCTCAGCTGAATCAAGACATCTATGAAAGTAAACAGTCGCATACAGATTTTGAAAAGAAAACTCATTCAACCACTTGGATTTCTTTTTTTATTGTGGTTATGGGCCTTATCTAAACTAGTTGAGATGTTGTCTTTTTTTTTTTGAAGGAGCAGCAGTTATATCTGTGCTGACTTACTCTGAAAGAACTCTGTTTCTCCTGTTTCTGAGCTGAATGAAAGTCTCCATGCAAGACAACAGCTGCACAGAGCTGCACACAGCTTTACACTTGAACACTCATTCATACACATGAGCCTGAAGGAATAAACACAGCAAAACAAAGATTCAAATGAAACTGACAATACACCAGGTCAGTGTACATTAAGCAACGGAATACGCACAGTGCCCCTCCCTCTCAGACCAACAGAGGTCTGTCATCAGTCATGGCGTGAAAAAATATTTTCTGCTCCTCCTGTGTTCATAAAGAGTTTTTTTTAATATCTTTTTTAATGTTCCCCAGTAAATTGAGTGTCATTCAAGCAGCAGAAGCAGCATCAGCAACGCCAGCAGCTGCTGAAGCACTTTAATTGGTTTGTAATCATACTTACAAATCTGTTTACAAACAACTTCAGACTTCAAAGCATTTGAACGGCTTTGATCATCAGACCTAAAAGTCTGTTTACAAACAACTTCAGACTTCAAAGTTTTTGAAAATGTTTGAACACGCATTCCATCACTTTGATGTCTGTTTTCTTCAAGCAGCAGCATTTTTTATTGAACAAATTGTATTGTGTGTGGAATAACAGGTTGGATTTTTTTTTTTCTCTGTCTTGTTCCTCAGCTGAATCAAGACATCTATGAAAGTAAACAGTCGCATACAAATTTTGAAAAGAAAACTCATTCAACCACTTGGATTTCTTTTTTTATTGTGGTTATGGGCCTTATCTCAACAAGTTGAGATGTTATCTTTTTTTTTGAAGGAGCAGCAGTGATATCTGTGCTGACTTACTCTTAAAGAACTTTGTGTCTCCTGTTTCTGATCTGAATTAAAGTCTCCATGCAAGAAATCAGCTGCACAGAGCTGAACACAGCTTTACATTTGAACACTCATTCATACACATGAGCCTGGAGGAATAAACATAGCAAAACAAAGATTCAAATGAGACTGACAATACACCAGGTCAGTGTTCATCAAGCAACGGAATACGCACAGTGCCCCTCAATCTTAGACCAACAGAGAGTCGACTGTGATCGATCGTCACCTGATATTCATCACACGGTCTGTGTCCCCACCCACAGGCGTAATGGTGCCACTGCACATCACCAAACGCATAAGAACAAATCAACCATGCAAATGAATCGACACCACTGAAACAAGATAGAAATTTTTTCATCAATAACTGGAATAATTTTATTTAAGAAAAAACAATAAAAACATTTCAAAAGTTATCTGCTTTAATCGGTGTGTGTAGGGGGAGTGGGGGCACTGAATTAGTGAATTCAGGAATTTGTGAACGAAAACAAGTGCTTTATGCTCATTGCGAGCATAAACGGTGAACTTGAATAGAATTGTAATTCTCTGGTGAAAAACATAAGGAAAACATCTCTCCTGTTTTTCCTGGTTTATTGTCAGTCTCACTTGAATCTTTGTTTTGCTTTGTTTATTCCTCCAGGCTGATGAGTATGAATGAGTGTTCAAGTGTAAAGCTGTGTGCAGCTCTGTGCAGCTGTTTTCTTGCATAGAGATTTTAATTCAGCTCAGAAACAAGAGAAACAGAGTTCTTTCAGAGTAAGTCAGCACAGATATCACTGCTGCTCATTCAAAAAAAAGAATTCAACTATTTCCTTATGGGGGAACCTACAATGTACTGAGGAACAACAGGAGAGATTTTTCCCTCATGTATTTCAGTAGAAAATAAGAATTCCACGAAAGTTCACCCTTTCTGCTCACACTGCGCATAACTCAGCGAGACAAGCACAATAGAGCAATAAAAAATTACATCCCACTGTCTGAATGAGTTTTTATGTTAAATTGAGAATTCAACTATTTCCTTATGGGGGAACCTAAAATGTACTGAAGAACAAGAGGAGAGATGTTTCCCTCATGTATTTCAATAGAAAATAACAATTCCAGTCAAGTTTACAGGTTGGATTTTTTTTTCTCTCTCTTGTTCCTCAGCTGAATCAAGACATCTATGAAAGTAAACAGTTGCATACAGATTTTTAAAAGAAAACTCATTCAACCACTTGGATTTCTTTTTTTATTGTGGTTATTGGGCCTTATCTCAACAAGTTGAGATGTTGTCTTTTTTTTGAAGGAGCAGCTGTGATATCTGTGCTGACTTACTCTGAAAGAACTCTGTTTCTCCTATTTCTGAGCTGAATGAAAGTCTCCATGCAAGACAACAGCTGCACAGAGCTGCACACAGCTTTACACTTGAACACTCATTCATACACATGAGCCTGAAGGAATAAACATAGCAAAACAAAGATTCAAATGAAACTGACAATACACCAGGTCAGTGTACATTAAGCAACGGAATACGCACTGTGCCCCTCCCTCTCAGACCAACAGAGGTCTGTCATCAGTCATGGCGTGAAAAAATATTTTCTGCTCCTCCTGTGTTCATAAAGAGTTTTTTTTAATATCTTTTTTAGTGTTCCCCAGTAAATTGAGTGTTATTCAAGCAGCAGAAGCAGCATCAGCAACGCCAGCAGCTGCAGAAGCACTTTAATTGGTTTGTAATCAGACTTACAAGTCTGTTTAAAAAACAACTTCAGACTTCAAAGCGTTTGAACGGCTTTGATCATCAGACCTAAAAGTCTATTTACAAACAACTTCAGACTTCAAAGTTTTTGAAAATGTTTGAACACGCATTCCATCACTTTGATGTCTGTTTTCTTCAAGCAGCAGCATTTTTTATTGAACAAATTGTATTGTGTGTGGAATAACAGGTTGGATTTTTTTTTTCTCTGTCTTGTTCCTCAGCTGAATCAAGACATCTATGAAAGTAAACAGTCGCATACAGATTTTGAAAAGAAAACTCATTCAACAACTTGGATTTCTTTTTTTATTGTGGTTATGGGCCATATCTAAACAAGTTGAGATGTTGTCTTTTTTTTTTTGAAGGAGCAGCTGTGATATCTGTGCTGACTTACTCTGAAAGAACTCTGTTTCTCCTGTTTCTGAGCTGAATGAAAGTCTCCATGCAAGACAGCAGCTGCACAGAGCTGCACTCAGCTTTACACTTGAACACTCATTCATACACATGAGCCTGAAGGAATAAATATATCAAAACAAAGATTCAAATGAAACTGACAATACACCAGGTCAGTGTACATTAAGCAACGGAATACGCACAGTGGCCCTCCCTCTCAGACCAACAGAGGTCTGTCATCAGTCATGGCGTGAAAAAATATTTTCTGCTCCTCCTGTGTTCATAAAGAGTTTTTTTTAATATCTTTTTTAATGTTCCCCAGTAAATTGAGTGTCATTCAAGCAGCAGAAGCAGCATCAGCAACGCCAGCAGCTGCTGAAGCACTTTAATTGGTTTGTAATCATACTTACAAATCTGTTTACAAACAACTTCAGACTTCAAAGCATTTGAACGGCTTTGATCATCAGACCTAAAAGTCTGTTTACAAACAACTTCAGACTTCAAAGTTTTTGAAAATGTTTGAACACGAATTCCATCACTTTGATGTCTGTTTTCTTCAAGCAGCAGCATTTTTTATTAAGCAAATTGTATTCTGTGTGGAATAACAGGTTGGATTTTTTTTCTCTCTTGTTCCTCAGCTGAATCAAGACAACTATGAAAGTAAACAGTCGCATACAGATTTTGAAAAGAAAACTCATTCAACCACTTGGATTTCTTTTTTTATTGTGGTTATGGGCCTTATCTAAACTAGTTGAGATGTTGTCTTTTTTTTTTTGAAGGAGCAGCAGTTATATCTGTGCTGACTTACTCTGAAAGAACTCTGTTTCTCCTGTTTCTGAGCTGAATGAAAGTCTCCATGCAAGACAACAGCTGCACAGAGCTGCACACAGCTTTACACTTGAACACTCATTCATACACATGAGCCTGAAGGAATAAACACAGCAAAACAAAGATTCAAATGAAACTGACAATACACCAGGTCAGTGTACATTAAGCAACGGAATACGCACAGTGCCCCTCCCTCTCAGACCAACAGAGGTCTGTCATCAGTCATGGCGTGAAAAAATATTTTCTGCTCCTCCTGTGTTCATAAAGAGTTTTTTTTAATATCTTTTTTAATGTTCCCCAGTAAATTGAGTGTCATTCAAGCAGCAGAAGCAGCATCAGCAACGCCAGCAGCTGCTGAAGCACTTTAATTGGTTTGTAATCATACTTACAAATCTGTTTACAAACAACTTCAGACTTCAAAGCATTTGAACGGCTTTGATCATCAGACCTAAAAGTCTGTTTACAAACAACTTCAGACTTCAAAGTTTTTGAAAATGTTTGAACACGCATTCCATCACTTTGATGTCTGTTTTCTTCAAGCAGCAGCATTTTTTATTGAACAAATTGTATTGTGTGTGGAATAACAGGTTGGATTTTTTTTTTTCTCTGTCTTGTTCCTCAGCTGAATCAAGACATCTATGAAAGTAAACAGTCGCATACAAATTTTGAAAAGAAAACTCATTCAACCACTTGGATTTCTTTTTTTATTGTGGTTATGGGCCTTATCTCAACAAGTTGAGATGTTATCTTTTTTTTTGAAGGAGCAGCAGTGATATCTGTGCTGACTTACTCTTAAAGAACTTTGTGTCTCCTGTTTCTGATCTGAATTAAAGTCTCCATGCAAGAAATCAGCTGCACAGAGCTGAACACAGCTTTACATTTGAACACTCATTCATACACATGAGCCTGGAGGAATAAACATAGCAAAACAAAGATTCAAATGAGACTGACAATACACCAGGTCAGTGTTCATCAAGCAACGGAATACGCACAGTGCCCCTCAATCTTAGACCAACAGAGAGTCGACTGTGATCGATCGTCACCTGATATTCATCACACGGTCTGTGTCCCCACCCACAGGCGTAATGGTGCCACTGCACATCACCAAACGCATAAGAACAAATCAACCATGCAAATGAATCGACACCACTGAAACAAGATAGAAATTTTTTCATCAATAACTGGAATAATTTTATTTAAGAAAAAACAATAAAAACATTTCAAAAGTTATCTGCTTTAATCGGTGTGTGTAGGGGGAGTGGGGGCACTGAATTAGTGAATTCAGGAATTTGTGAACGAAAACAAGTGCTTTATGCTCATTGCGAGCATAAACGGTGAACTTGAATAGAATTGTAATTCTCTGGTGAAAAACATAAGGAAAACATCTCTCCTGTTTTTCCTGGTTTATTGTCAGTCTCACTTGAATCTTTGTTTTGCTTTGTTTATTCCTCCAGGCTGATGAGTATGAATGAGTGTTCAAGTGTAAAGCTGTGTGCAGCTCTGTGCAGCTGTTTTCTTGCATAGAGATTTTAATTCAGCTCAGAAACAAGAGAAACAGAGTTCTTTCAGAGTAAGTCAGCACAGATATCACTGCTGCTCATTCAAAAAAAAGAATTCAACTATTTCCTTATGGGGGAACCTACAATGTACTGAGGAACAACAGGAGACATTTTTCCCTCATGTATTTCAGTAGAAAATAAGAATTCCACGAAAGTTCACCCTTTCTGCTCACACTGCGCATAACTCAGCGAGACAAGCACAATAGAGCAATAAAAAATTACATCCCACTGTCTGAATGAGTTTTTATGTTAAATTGAGAATTCAACTATTTCCTTATGGGGGAACCTAAAATGTACTGAAGAACAAGAGGAGAGATGTTTCCCTCATGTATTTCAGCAGAAAATAACAATTCCACTCAAGTTAACAGGTTGGATTTTTTTTTTCTCTCTCTTGTTCCTCAGCTGAATCAAGACATCTATGAAAGTAAACAGTCGCATACAGATTTTGAAAAGAAAACTCATTCAACCACTTGGATTTCTTTTTTTATTGTGGTTATTGGGCCTTATCTCAACAAGTTGAGATGTTGTCTTTTTTTTTGAAGGAGCAGCTGTGATATCTGTGCTGACTTACTCTGAAAGAACTCTGTTTCTCCTATTTCTGAGCTGAATGAAAGTCTCCATGCAAGACAACAGCTGCACATAGCTGTACACAGCTTTACACTTGAACACTCATTCATACACATGAGCCTGAAGGAATAAACATAGCAAAACAAAGATTCAAATGAAACTGACAATACACCAGGTCAGTGTACATTAAGCAACGGAATACGCACAGTGCCCCTCCCTCTCAGACCAACAGAGGTCTGTCATCAGTCATGGCGTGAAAAAATATTTTCTGCTCCTCCTGTGTTCATAAAGAGTTTTTTTTTATATCTTTTTTAATGTTCACCAGTAAATTGAGTGTTATTCAAGCAGCAGAAGCAGCATCAGCAACGCCAGCAGCTGCTGAAGCACTTTAATTGGTTTGTAATCAGAATTACAAGTCTGTTTACAAACAACTTCAGACTTCAAAGCGTTTGAACGGCTTTGATCATCAGACCTAAAAGTCTGTTTACAAACAACTTCAGACTTCAAAGCGTTTGAACGGCTTTGATCATCAGACCTATAAAGTCTGTTTACAAACAACTTCAGACTTCAAAGTTTTTGATAATGTTTGAACACGCATTCCATCACTTTGATGTCTATTTTCTTCAAGCAGCAGCATTTTTTATTGAGCAAATTGTATTCTGTGTGGAATAACAGGTTGGATTTTTTTTTTCTCTCTTGTTCCTCAGCTGAATCAAGACATCTATGAAAGTAAACAGTCACATACAGATTTTGAAAAGAAAACTCATTCAACCACTTGGATTTCTTTTTTTATTGTGGTTATGGGCCTTATCTAAACAAGTTTAGATGTTGTCTTTTTTTTGAAGGAGTAGCTGTGATATCTGTGCTGACTTACTCTGAAAGAACTTTGTGTCTCCTGTTTCTGAGCTGAATTAAAGTCTCTATGCAAGAAAACAGCTGCATAGAGCTGCACACAGCTTTACATTTGAACACTAGCAAAACAAAGATTCAAATGAGACTGACAATACACCAGGTCAGTGTACATTAAGCAACGGAATACGCACAGTGCCCCTCCCTCTCAGACCAACAGAGGTCTGTCATCAGTCATGGTGTGAAAAAATATTTTCTGCTCCTCCTGTGTTCATAAAGAGTTTTTTTTAATATCTTTTTTAATGTTCCCCAGTAAATTGAGTGTTATTCAAGCAGCAGAAGCAGCATCAGCAACGCCAGCAGCTGCTGAAGCACTTTAATTGGTTTGTAATCAGACTTACAAATCTGTTTACAAACAACTTCAGACTTCAAAGCGTTTGAACGGCTTTGATCATCAGACCTAAAAGTCTGTTTACAAACAACTTCAGACTTCAAAGTTTTTGAAAATGTTTGAACACGAATTCCATCACTTTGATGTCTGTTTTCTTCAAGCAGCAGCATTTTTTATTAAACAAATTGTATTGTGTGTGGAATAACAGGTTGGATTTTTTTTTCTCTCTTGTTCCTCAGCTGAATCAAGACATCTATTAAAGTAAACAGTCGCATACAGATTTTGAAAAGAAAACTCATTCAACCACTTGGATTTCTTTTTTTATTGTGGTTATGGGCCTTATCTAAACAAGTTGAGATGTTGTCTTTTTTTTTTTGAAGGAGCAGCAGTTATATCTGTGCTGACTTACTCTGAAAGAACTCTGTTTCTCCTGTTTCTGAGCTGAATAAAAGTCTCCATGCAAGACAACAGCTGCACAGAGCTGCACACAGCTTTACACTTGAACACTCATTCATACACATGAGCCTGAAGGAATAAACACAGCAAAACAAAGATTCAAATGAAACTGACAATACACCAGGTCAGTGTACATTAAGCAACGGAATACGCACAGTGCCCCTCCCTCTCAGACCAACAGAGGTCTGTCATCAGTCATGGCGTGAAAAAATATTTTCTGCTCCTCCTGTGTTCATAAAGAGTTTTTTTTTATATATCTTTTCTAGTGTTCCCCAGTAAATTGAGTGTTATTCAAGCAGCAGAATCAGCATCAGCAACGCCAGCAGCTGCAGAAGCACTTTAATTGGTTTGTAATCAGACTTACAAGTCTGTTTACAAACAACTTCAGACTTCAAAGCGTTTGAACGGCTTTGATCATCAGACCTAAAAGTCTGTTTACAAACAACTTCAGACTTCAAAGCGTTTGAACGGTTTTGATCATCAGACCTATAAGTCTGTTTACAAACAACTTCAGACTTCAAAGCGTTTGAACGGTTTTGATCATCAGACCTATAAGTCTGTTTACAAACAACTTCAGACTTCAAAGTTTTTGAAAATGTTTGAACACGCATTCCATCACTTTGATGTCTGTTTTCTTCAAGCAGCAGCATTTTTTATTGAGCAAATTGGATTGTGTGTGGAGTAACAGGTTGGATTTTTTTTTTTCTCTCTTGTTCCTCAGCTGAATCAAGACAACTATGAAAGTAAACAGTCGCATACAGATTTTGAAAAGAAAACTCATTCAACCACTTGGATTTCTTTTTTTATTGTGGTTATGGGCCTTATCTAAACAAGTTGAGATGTTATCTTTTTTTTTTTGAAGGAGCAGCTGTGATATCTGTGCTGACTTACTCTGAAAGAACTCTGTTTCTCCTGTTTCTGAGCTGAATGAAAGTCTCCATGCAAGACAACAGCTGCACAGAGCTGCACTCAGCTTTACACTTGAACACTCATTCATACACATGAGCCTGAAGGAATAAATATATCAAAACAAAGATTCAAATGAAACTGACAATACACCAGGTCAGTGTACATTAAGCAACGGAATACGCACAGTGCCCCTCCCTCTCAGACCAACAGAGGTCTGTCATCAGTCATGGCGTGAAAAAATATTTTCTGCTCCTCCTGTGTTCATAAAGAGTTTTTTTTTTATATCTTTTTTAGTGTTCCCCTGTAAATTGAGTGTTATTCAAGCAGCAGAAGCAGCATCAGCAACGCCAGCAGCTGCAGAAGCACTTTAATTGGTTTGTAATCTGACTTACAAGTCTGTTTAAAAAACAACTTCAGACTTCAAAGCGTTTGAACGGCTTTGATCATCAGACCTAAAAGTCTATTTACAAACAACTTCAGACTTCAAAGTTTTTGAAAATGTTTGAACACGCATTCCATCACTTTGATGTCTGTTTTCTTCAAGCAGCAGCATTTTTTATTGAACAAATTGTATTGTGTGTGGAATAACAGGTTGGATTTTTTTTTTTCTCTGTCTTGTTCCTCAGCTGAATCAAGACATCTATGAAAGTAAACAGTCGCATACAAATTTTGAAAAGAAAACTCATTCAACCACTTGGATTTCTTTTTTTATTGTGGTTATGGGCCTTATCTCAACAAGTTGAGATGTTATCTTTTTTTTTGAAGGAGCAGCAGTGATATCTGTGCTGACTTACTCTTAAAGAACTTTGTGTCTCCTTTTTCTGATCTGAATTAAAGTCTCCATGCAAGAAATCAGCTGCACAGAGCTGAACACAGCTTTACATTTGAAAACTCATTCATACACATGAGCCTGGAGGAATAAACATAGCAAAACAAAGATTCAAATGAGACTGACAATACACCAGGTCAGTGTTCATCAAGCAACGGAATACGCACAGTGCACCTCAATTATAGACCAACAGAGAGTCGACTGTGATCGATCGTCACCTGATATTCATCACACGGTCTGTGTCCCCACCCACAGGCGTAATGGTGCCACTGCACATCACCAAACGCATAAGAACAAATCAACCATGCAAATGAATCGACACCACTGAAACAAGATAGAAATTTTTTCATCAATAACTGGAATAATTTTATTTAAGAAAAAACAATAAAAACATTTCAAAAGTTATCTGCTTTAATCGGTGTGTGTGGGGGGAGTGGGGGCACTGAATTAGTGAATTCAGGAATTTGTGAAAGAAAACAAGTGCTTTATGCTCATTGCGAGCATAAACGGTGAACTTGAATGGAATTGTAATTCTCTGGTGAAAAACATAAGGAAAACATCTCTCCTGTTTTTCCTGGTGTATTGTCAGTCTCACTTGAATCTTTGTTTTGCTTTGTTTATTCCTCCAGGCTGATGAGTATGAATGAGTGTTCAAGTGTAAAGCTGTGTGCAGCTCTGTGCAGCTGTTTTCTTGCATAGAGATTTTAATTCAGCTCAGAAACAAGAGAAACAGAGTTCGTTCAGAGTAAGTCAGCACAGATATCACTGCTGCTCATTCAAAAAAAAGAATTCAACTATTTCCTTATGGGGGAACCTACAATGTACTGAGGAACAACAGGAGAGATTTTTCCCTCATGTATTTCAGTAGAAAATAAGAATTCCACGAAAGTTCACCCTTTCTGCTCACACTGCGCATAACTCAGCGAGACAAGCACAATAGAGCAATAAAAAATTACATCCCACTGTCTCAATGAGTTTTTATGTTAAATTGAGAATTCAACTATTTCCTTATGGGGGAACCTAAAATGTACTGAAGAACAAGAGGAGAGATGTTTCCCTCATGTATTTCAGCAGAAAATAACAATTCCAGTCAAGTTAACAGGTTGGATTTTTTTTCTCTCTCTTGTTCCTCAGCTGAATCAAGACATCTATGAAAGTAAACAGTCGCATACAGATTTTGAAAAGAAAACTCATTCAACCACTTGGATTTCTTTTTTTATTGTGGTTATTGGGCCTTATCTCAACAAGTTGAGATGTTGTCTTTTTTTTTGAAGGAGCAGCTGTGATATCTGTGCTGACTTACTCTGAAAGAACTCTGTTTCTCCTATTTCTGAGCTGAATGAAAGTCTCCATGCAAGACAACAGATGCACATAGCTGCACACAGCTTTACACTTGAACACTCATTCATACACATGAGCCTGAAGGAATAAACATAGCAAAACAAAGATTCAAATGAAACTGACAATACACCAGGTCAGTGTACATTAAGCAACGGAATACGCACAGTGCCCCTCCCTCTAAGACCAACAGAGGTCTGTCATCAGTCATGGCGTGAAAAAATATTTTCTGCTCCTCCTGTGTTCATAAAGAGTTTTTTTTTATATCTTTTTTAATGTTCACCAGTAAATTGAGTGTTATTCAAGCAGCAGAAGCAGCATCAGCAACGCCAGCAGCTGCTGAAGCACTTTAATTGGTTTGTAATCAGAATTACAAGTCTGTTTACAAACAACTTCAGACTTCAAAGCGTTTGAACGGCTTTGATCATCAGACCTAAAAGTCTGTTTACAAACAACTTCAGACTTCAAAGCGTTTGAACGGCTTTGATCATCTGACCTATAAAGTCTGTTTACAAACAACTTCAGACTTCAAAGTTTTTGAAAATGTTTGTACACGCATTCCATCACTTTGATGTCTATTTTCTTCAAGCAGCAGCATTTTTTATTGAGCAAATTGTATTGTGTGGAATAACAGGTTGGATTTTTTTTTCTCTCTTGTTCCTCAGCTGAATCAAGACATCTATGAAAGTAAACAGTCACATACAGATTTTGAAAAGAAAACTCATTGAACCACTTGGATTTCTTTTTTATTGTGGTTATGGGCCTTATCTCAACAAGTTTAGATGTTGTCTTTTTTTTGAAGGAGCAGCTGTGATATCTGTGCTGACTTACTCTGAAAGAACTCTGTTTCTCCTGTTTCTGAGCTGAATGAAAGTCTCCATGCAAGAAACCAGCTGCACAGAGCTGCACACAGCTTTACATTTGAACACTCATTCATACACATGAGCCTGGAGGAATAAACATAGCAAAACAAAGATTCAAATGAGACTGACAATACACCAGGTTAGTGTTCATCAAGCAACGGAATACGCACAGTGCCCCTCAATCTTAGACCAACAGAGAGTCGACTGTGATCGTTCTTCACCTGATATTCATCACACGGTCTGTGTACCCACCCACAGGCGTAATGCTGCCACTGCACATCACCAAACGCATAAGAACAAATCAACCATGCAAATAAATCGACACCACTGAAACAAGATAGAAATTTTTTCATCAATAACTGGAATATTTTATTTAAGAAAAAACAATAAAAACATTTCAAAAGTTATCTGCTTTAATCGGTGTGTGTGGGGGGAGTGGGGGCACTGAATTAGTGAATTCAGGAATTTGTGAAAGAAAACAAGTGCTTTATGCTCATTGCGAGCATAAACGGTGAACTGGAATGGAATTGTATTTCTCTGGTGAAAAACATAAGGAAAACATCTCTCCTGTTTTTCCTGGTGTATTGTCAGTCTCACTTGAATCTTTGTTTTGCTTTGTTTATTCCTCCAGGCTGATGAGTATGAATGAGTGTTCAAGTGTAAAGCTGTGTGCAGCTCTGTGCAGCTGTTTTCTTGCATAGAGATTTTAATTCAGCTCAGAAACAAGAGAAACAGAGTTATTTCAGAGTAAGTCAGCACAGATATCACTGCTGCTCATTCAAAAAAAAGAATTCAACTATTTCCTTATGGGGGAACCTACAATGTACTGAGGAACAACAGGAGAGATTTTTCCCTCATGTATTTCAGTAGAAAATAAGAATTCCACGAAAGTTCACCCTTTCTGCTCACACTGCGCATAACTCAGCGAGACAAGCACAATAGAGCAATAAAAAATTACATCCCACTGTCTGAATGAGTTTTTATGTTAAATTGAGAATTCAACTATTTCCTTATGGGGGAACCTAAAATGTACTGAAGAACAAGAGGAGAGATGTTTCCCTCATGTATTTCAATAGAAAATAACAATTCCAGTCAAGTTAACAGGTTGGATTTTTTTTTCTCTCTCTTGTTCCTCAGCTGAATCAAGACATCTATGAAAGTAAACAGTTGCATACAGATTTTTAAAAGAAAACTCATTCAACCACTTGGATTTCTTTTTTTATTGTGGTTATTGGGCCTTATCTCAACAAGTTGAGATGTTGTCTTTTTTTTGAAGGAGCAGCTGTGATATCTGTGCTGACTTACTCTGAAAGAACTCTGTTTCTCCTATTTCTGAGCTGAATGAAAGTCTCCATGCAAGACAACAGCTGCACAGAGCTGCACACAGCTTTACACTTGAACACTCATTCATACACATGAGCCTGAAGGAATAAACATAGCAAAACAAAGATTCAAATGAAACTGACAATACACCAGGTCAGTGTACATTAAGCAACGGAATACGCACTGTGCCCCTCCCTCTCAGACCAACAGAGGTCTGTCATCAGTCATGGCGTGAAAAAATATTTTCTGCTCCTCCTGTGTTCATAAAGAGTTTTTTTTAATATCTTTTTTAATGTTCACCAGTAAATTGAGTGTTATTCAAGCAGCAGAAGCAGCATCAGCAACGCCAGCAGCTGCAGAAGCACTTTAATTGGTTTGTAATCAGACTTACAAGTCTGTTTAAAAAACAACTTCAGACTTCAAAGCGTTTGAACGGCTTTGATCATCAGACCTAAAAGTCTATTTACAAACAACTTCAGACTTCAAAGTTTTTGAAAATGTTTGAACACGCATTCCATCACTTTGATGTCTGTTTTCTTCAAGCAGCAGCATTTTTTATTGAACAAATTGTATTGTGTGTGGAATAACAGGTTGGATTTTTTTTTTCTCTGTCTTGTTCCTCAGCTGAATCAAGACATCTATGAAAGTAAACAGTCGCATACAGATTTTGAAAAGAAAACTCATTCAACAACTTGGATTTCTTTTTTTATTGTGGTTATGGGCCATATCTAAACAAGTTGAGATGTTGTCTTTTTTTTTTTGAAGGAGCAGCTGTGATATCTGTGCTGACTTACTCTGAAAGAACTCTGTTTCTCCTGTTTCTGAGCTGAATGAAAGTCTCCATGCAAGACAGCAGCTGCACAGAGCTGCACTCAGCTATACAATTGAACACTCATTCATACACATGAGCCTGAAGGAATAAATATATCAAAACAAAGATTCAAATGAAACTGACAATACACCAGGTCAGTGTACATTAAGCAACGGAATACGCAGAGTGCCCCTCCCTCTCAGACCAACAGAGGTCTGTCATCAGTCATGGCGTGAAAAAATATTTTCTGCTCCTCCTGTGTTCATAAAGAGTTTTTTTTATATATCTTTTCTAGTGTTCCCCAGTAAATTGAGTGTTATTCAAGCAGCAGAAGCAGCATCAGCAACGCCAGCAGCTGCTGAAGCACTTTAATTGGTTTGTAATCAGACTTACAAATCTGTTTACAAACAACTTCAGACTTCAAAGCGTTTGAACGGCTTTGATCATCAGACCTAAAAGTCTGTTTACAAACAACTTCAGACTTCAAAGCGTTTGAACGGCTTTGATCATCAGACCTATAAAGTCTGTTTACAAACAACTTCAGACTTCAAAGTTTTTGAAAATGTTTGAACACGCATTCCATCACTTTGATGTCTATTTTCTTCAAGCAGCAGCATTTTTTATTGAGCAAATTGTATTCTGTGTGGAGTAACAGGTTGGATTTTTTTTTTCTCTCTTGTTCCTCAGCTGAATCAAGACATCTATGAAAGTAAACAATCGCATACAGATTTTGAAAAGAAAACTCATTCAACCACTTGGATTTCTTTTTTTATTGTGGTTATTGGGCCTTATCTAAACAGGTTGAGATGTTGTCTTTTTTTTTTTTGAAGGAGCAGCTGTGATATCTGTGCTGACTTACTCTGAAAGAACTCTTTTTCTCCTGTTTCTGAGCTGAATGAAAGTCTCCATGCAAGACAGCAGCTGCACAGAGCTGCACTCAGCTTTACACTTGAACACTCATTCATACACATGAGCCTGAAGGAATAAATATATCAAAACAAAGATTCAAATGAAACTGACAATACACCAGGTCAGTGTACATTAAGCAACGGAATACGCACAGTGCCCCTCCCTCTCAGAACAACAGAGGTCTGTCATCAGTCATGGCGTGAAAAAATATTTTCTGCTCCTCCTGTGTTCATAAAGAGTTTTTTTTTAATATCTTTTTTAGTGTTCCCCTGTAAATTGAGTGTTATTCAAGCAGCAGAAGCAGCATCAGCAACGCCAGCAGCTGCAGAAGCACTTTAATTGGTTTGTAATCAGACTTACAAGTCTGTTTAAAAAACAACTTCAGACTTCAAAGCGTTTGAACGGCAATCCAACGGCAGGTTGGATTTTTTTTTTTCTCTGTCTTGTTCCTCAGCTGAATCAAGACATCTATGAAAGTAAACAGTCGCATACAGATTTTGAAAAGAAAACTCATTCAACAACTTGGATTTCTTTTTTTATTGTGGTTATGGGCCATATCTAAACAAGTTGAGATGTTGTCTTTTTCTTTTTTGAAGAGCAGCTGTGATATCTGTGCTGACTTACTCTGAAAGAACTCTGTTTCTCCTGTTTCTGAGCTGAATGAAAGTCTCCATGCAAGACAGCAGCTGCACAGAGCTGCACTCAGCTTTACACTTGAACACTCATTCATACACATGAGCCTGAAGGAATAAATATATCAAAACAAAGATTCAAATGAAACTGACAATACACCAGGTCAGTGTACATTAAGCATCGGAATACGCACAGTGCCCCTCCCTCTCAGACCAACAGAGGTCTGTCATCAGTCATGGCGTGAAAAAAAATTTTCTGCTCCTCCTGTGTTCATAAAGAGTTTTTTTTATATATCTTTTCTAGTGTTCCCCAGTAAATTGAGTGTTATTCAAGCAGCAGAAGCAGCATCAGCAACGCCAGCAGCTGCTGAAGCACTTTAATTGGTTTGTAATCAGACTTACAAATCTGTTTACAAACAACTTCAGACTTCAAAGCGTTTGAACGGCTTTGATCATCAGACCTAAAAGTCTGTTTACAAACAACTTCAGACTTCAAAGCGTTTGAACGGCTTTGATCATCAGACCTATAAAGTCTGTTTACAAACAACTTCAGACTTCAAAGTTTTTGAAAATGTTTGAACACGCATTCCATCACTTTGATGTCTATTTTCTTCAAGCAGCAGCATTTTTTATTGAGCAAATTGTATTCTGTGTGGAATAACAGGTTGGATTTTTTTTTTCTCTCTTGTTCCTCAGCTGAATCAAGACATCTATGAAAGTAAACAGTCGCATACAGATTTTGAAAAGAAAACTCATTCAACCACTTGGATTTCTTTTTTTATTGTGGTTATGGGCCTTATCTCAACAAGTTGAGATGTTATCTTTTTTTTTGAAGGAGCAGCAGTGATATCTGTGCTGACTTACTCTTAAAGAACTTTGTGTCTCCTGTTTCTGATCTGAATTAAAGTCTCCATGCAAGAAACCAGCTGCACAGAGCTGCACACAGCTTTACATTTGAACACTCATTCATACACATGAGCCTGGAAGAATAAACATAGCAAAACAAAGATTCAAATGAGACTGACAATACACCAGGTCAGTGTTCATCAAGCAACGGAATACGCACAGTGCCCCTCAATCTTAGACCAACAGAGAGTCGACTGTGATCGTTCTTCACCTGATATTCATCACACGGTCTGTGTACCCACCCACAGGCGTAATGCTGCCACTGCACATCACCAAACGCATAAGAACAAATCAACCATGCAAATAAATCGACACCACTGAAACAAGATAGAAATTTTTTCATCAATAACTGGAATATTTTATTTAAGAAAAAACAATAAAAACATTTCAAAAGTTATCTGCTTTAATCGGTGTGTGTGGGGGGAGTGGGGGCACTGAATTAGTGAATTCAGGAATTTGTGAAAGAAAACAAGTGCTTTATGCTCATTGCGAGCATAAACGGTGAACTGGAATGGAATTGTATTTCTCTGGTGAAAAACATAAGGAAAACATCTCTCCTGTTTTTCCTGGTGTATTGTCAGTCTCACTTGAATCTTTGTTTTGCTTTGTTTATTCCTCCAGGCTGATGAGTATGAATGAGTGTTCAAGTGTAAAGCTGTGTGCAGCTCTGTGCAGCTGTTTTCTTGCATAGAGATTTTAATTCAGCTCAGAAACAAGAGAAACAGAGTTCTTTCAGAGTAAGTCAGCACAGATATCACTGCTGCTCATTCAAAAAAAAGAATTCAACTATTTCCTTATGGGGGAACCTACAATGTACTGAGGAACAACAGGAGAGATTTTTCCCTCATGTATTTCAGTAGAAAATAAGAATTCCACGAAAGTTCACCCTTTCTGCTCACACTGCGCATAACTCAGCGAGACAAGCACAATAGAGCAATAAAAAATGACATCCCACTGTCTGAATGAGTTTTTATGTTAAATTGAGAATTCAACTATTTCCTTATGGGGGAACCTAAAATGTACTGAAGAACAAGAGGAGAGATGTTTCCCTCATGTATTTCAATAGAAAATAACAATTCCAGTCAAGTTAACAGGTTGGATTTTTTTTTCTCTCTCTTGTTCCTCAGCTGAATCAAGACATCTATGAAAGTAAACAGTCGCATACAGATTTTGAAAAGAAAACTCATTCAACCACTTGGATTTCTTTTTTTATTGTGGTTATGGGCCTTATCTCAACAAGTTGAGATGTTGTCTTTTTTTTTGAAGGAGCAGCTGTGATATCTGTGCTGACTTACTCTTAAAGAACTCTGTTTCTCCTGTTTCTGAGCTGAATGAAAGTCTCCATGCAAGACAACAGCTGCACAGAGCTGCACACAGCTTTACACTTGAACACTCATTCATACACATGAGCCTGAAGGAATAAACATAGCAAAACAAAGATTCAAATGAAACTGACAATACACCAGGTCAGTGTACATTAAGCAACGGAATACGCAAAGTGCCCCTCCATCTCAGACCAACAGAGGTCTGTCATCAGTCATGGCGTGAAAAAATATTTTCTGCTCCTCCTGTGTTCATAAAGAGTTTTTTTATATCTTTTTTAGTGTTCCCCAGTAAATTGGGTGTTATTCAAACAGCAGAAGCAGCATCAGCAACGCCAGCAGCTGCAAAAGCACTTTAATTGGTTTGTAATCAGACTTACAAGTCTGTTTACAAACAACTTCAGACTTCAAAGCGTTTGAACGGCTTTGATCATCAGACCTAAAAGTCTGTTTACAAACAACTTCAGACTTCAAAGTTTTTGAAAATGTTTGAACACGCATTCCATCACTTTGATGTCTGTTTTCTTCAAGCAGCAGCATTTTTTATTGAGCAAATTGTATTCTGTGTGGAATAACAGGTTGGATTTTTTTTTCTCTCTTGTTCCTCAGCTGAATCAAGACATCTATTAAAGTAAACAGTCGCACACAAATTTTGAAAAGAAAACTCATTCAACCACTTGGATTTCTTTTTTTATTGTGGTTATGGGCCTTATCTCAACAAGTTGAGATGTTATCTTTTTTTTTGAAGGAGCAGCAGTGATATCTGTGCTGACTTACTCTAAAAAAACTTTGTGTCTCCTGTTTCTGATCTGAATGAAAGTCTCCATGCAAGAAACCAGCTGCACAGAGCTGCACACAGCTTTACATTTGAACACTCATTCATACACATGAGCCTGGAGGAATAAACATAGCAAAACAAAGATTCAAATGAGACTGACAATACACCAGGTCAGTGTTCATCAAGCAACGGAATACGCACAGTGCCCCTCAATCTTAGACCAACAGAGAGTCGACTGTGATCGTTCTTCACCTGATATTCATCACACGGTCTGTGTACCCACCCACAGGCGTAATGCTGCCACTGCACATCACCAAACGCATAAGAACAAATCAACCATGCAAATAAATCGACACCACTGAAACAAGATAGAAATTTTTTCATCAATAACTGGAATATTTTATTTAAGAAAAAACAACAAAAACATTTCAAAAGTTATCTGCTTTAATCGGTGTGTGTGGGGGGAGTGGGGGCACTGAATTAGTGAATTCAGGAATTTGTGAAAGAAAACAAGTGCTTTATGCTCATTGCGAGCATAAACGGTGAACTTGAATGGAATTGTATTTCTCTGGTGAAAAACATAAGGAAAACATCTCTCCTCTTTTTCCTGGTGTATTGTCAGTCTCACTTGAATCTTTGTTTTGCTTTGTTTATTCCTCCAGGCTGATGAGTATGAATGAGTGTTCAAGTGTAAAGCTGTGTGCAGCTCTGTGCAGCTGTTTTCTTGCATAGAGATTTTAATTCAGCTCAGAAACAAGAGAAACAGAGTTATTTCAGAGTAAGTCAGCACAGATATCACTGCTGCTCATTCAAAAAAAAGAATTCAACTATTTCCTTATGGGGGAACCTACAATGTACTGAGGAACAACAGGAGAGAATTTTCCCTCATGTATTTCAGTAGAAAATAAGAATTCCACGAAAGTTCACCCTTTCTGCTCACACTGCGCATAACTCAGCGAGACAAGCACAATAGAGCAATAAAAAATTACATCCCACTGTCTGAATGAGTTTTTATGTTAAATTGAGAATTCAACTATTTCCTTATGGGGGAACCTAAAATGTACTGAAGAACAAGAGGAGAGATGTTTCCCTCATGTATTTCAATAGAAAATAACAATTCCAGTCAAGTTAACAGGTTGGATTTTTTTTTCTCTCTCTTGTTCCTCAGCTGAATCAAGACATCTATGAAAGTAAACAGTCGCATACAGATTTTGAAAAGAAAACTCATTCAACCACTTGGATTTCTTTTTTTATTGTGGTTATTGGGCCTTATCTCAACAAGTTGAGATGTTGTCTTTTTTTTTGAAGGAGCAGCTGTGATATCTGTGCTGACTTACTCTGAAAGAACTCTGTTTCTCCTATTTCTGAGCTGAATGAAAGTCTCCATGCAAGACAACAGCTGCACAGAGCTGCACACAGCTTTACACTTGAACACTCATTCATACACATGAGCCTGAAGGAATAAACATAGCAAAACAAAGATTCAAATGAAACTGACAATACACCAGGTCAGTGTACATTAAGCAACGGAATACGCACTGTGCCCCTCCCTCTCAGACCAACAGAGGTCTGTCATCAGTCATGGCGTGAAAAAATATTTTCTGCTCCTCCTGTGTTCATAAAGAGTTTTTTTTAATATATTTTTTAATGTTCACCAGTAAATTGAGTGTTATTCAAGCAGCAGAAGCAGCATCAGCAACGCCAGCAGCAGCTGAAGCACTTTAATTGGTTTGTAATCAGAATTACAAGTCTGTTTACAAACAACTTCAGACTTCAAAGCGTTTGAACGGCTTTGATCATCAGACCTAAAAGTCTGTTTACAAACAACTTCAGACTTCAAAGCGTTTGAACGGCTTTGATCATCAGACCTATAAAGTCTGTTTACAAACAACTTCAGACTTCAAAGCGTTTGAACGGCTTTGATCATCAGACCTAAAAGCCTGTTTACAAACAACTTCAGACTTCAAAGTTTTTGAAAATGTTTCAACACGCATTCCATCACTTTGATGTCTGTTTTCTTCAAGCAGCAGCATTTTTTATTGAGCAAATTGTATTGTGTGTGGAATAACAGTTTGGATTTTTTTTTTCTCTCTTGTTCCTCAGCTGAATCAAGACAACTATGAAAGTAAACAGTCGCATACAGATTTTGAAAAGAAAACTCATTCAACCACGTGGATTTCTTTTTTTATTGTAGTTATGGGCCTTATCTAAACAAGTTGAGATGTTGTCTTTTTTTTTGAAGGAGCAGCTGTGATATCTGTGCTGACTTACTTTGAAAGAACTCTGTTTCTCCTGTTTCTGAGCTGAATGAAAGTCTCCATGCAAGACAACAGCTGCACAGAGCTGCACACAGCTTTACACTTGAACACTCATTCATACACATGAGCCTGAAGGAATAAACATAGCAAAACAAAGATTCAAATGAAACTGACAATACACCAGGTCAGTGTGCATTAAGCAACGGAATACGCACAGTGCCCCTCCCTCTCAGACCAACAGAGGTCTGTCATCAGTCATGGCGTGAAAAAATATTTTCTGCTCCTCCTGTGTTCATAAATAGTTTTTTTTTATATCTTTTTTAGTGTTCACCAGTAAATTGAGTTTTATTCAATCAGCAGAAGCAGCAGAAGCAGCATCAACAACGCCAGCAGCTGCAGAAGCACTTTAATTGGTTTGTAATCAGACTGACAAGTCTGTTTACAAACAACTTCAGACTTCAAAGCGTTTGAACGGCTTTGATCATCAGAACTAAAAGTCTGTTTACAAACAATTTCAGACTTCAAAGCGTTTGAACGGCTTTAATCATCAGACCTAAAAGTCTGTTTACAAACAACTTCAAACTTCAAAGTTTTTGAAAATGTTTGAACACGCATTCCATCACTTTGATGTCTGTTTTCTTCAAGCAGCAGCATTTTTTATTGAGCAAATTGTATTCTGTGTGGAATAATAGGTTGGATTTCTTTTTTTCTCTCTTGTTCCTCAGCTGAATCAAGACATCTATGAAAGTAAACAGTCACATACAGATTTTGAAAAGAAAACTCATTCAACCACTTGGATTTCTTTTTTTATTGTGGTTATGGGCCTTATCTCAACAAGTTGAGATGTTGTCTTTTTTTTTTTGAAGGAGCAGCTGTGATATCTGTGCTGACTTACTCTGAAAGAACTCTGTTTCTCCTGTTTCTAAGCTGAATGAAAGTCTCCATGCAAGACAACAGCTGCACAGAGCTGCACACAGCTTTACACTTGAACACTCATTCATACACATGAGCCTGAAGGAATAAACATAGCAAAACAAAGATTCAAATGAAACTGACAATACACCAGGTCTGTGTACATTAAGCAACGGAATACGCACAGTGCCCCTCCCTCTCAGACCAACAGAGGTCTGTCATCAGTCATGGCGTGAAAAAATATTTTCTGCTCCTCCTGTGTTCATAAAGAGTTTTTTTTATATATCTTTTCTAGTGTTCCCCAGTAAATTGAGTGTTATTCAAGCAGCAGAAGCTGCATCAGCAACGCCAGCAGCTGGAGAAGCACTTGAATTGGTTTGTAATCAGACTTACAAGTCTGTTTACAAACAACTTCAGACTTCAAAGCGTTTGAACGGCTTTGATCATCAGACCTAAAAGTCTGTTTACAAACAACTTCAGACTTCAAAGCGTTTGAACGGCTTTGATCATCAGACCTATAAAGTCTGTTTACAAACAACTTCAGACTTCAAAGCGTTTGAACGGCTTTGATCATCAGACCTAAAAGTCTGTTTACAAACAACTTCAGACTTCAAAGTTTTTGAAAATGTTTCAACACGCATTCCATCACTTTGATGTCTGTTTTCTTCAAGCAGCAGCATTTTTTATTGAGCAAATTGTATTGTGTGTGGAATAACAGTTTGGATTTTTTTTTTCTCTCTTGTTCCTCAGCTGAATCAAGACAACTATGAAAGTAAACAGTCGCATACAGATTTTGAAAAGAAAACTCATTCAACCACGTGGATTTCTTTTTTTATTGTAGTTATGGGCCTTATCTAAACAAGTTGAGATGTTGTCTTTTTTTTTGAAGGAGCAGCTGTGATATCTGTGCTGACTTACTTTGAAAGAACTCTGTTTCTCCTGTTTCTGAGCTGAATGAAAGTCTCCATGCAAGACAACAGCTGCACAGAGCTGCACACAGCTTTACACTTGAACACTCATTCATACACATGAGCCTGAAGGAATAAACATAGCAAAACAAAGATTCAAATGAAACTGACAATACACCAGGTCAGTGTGCATTAAGCAACGGAATACGCACAGTGCCCCTCCCTCTCAGACCAACAGAGGTCTGTCATCAGTCATGGCGTGAAAAAATATTTTCTGCTCCTCCTGTGTTCATAAATAGTTTTTTTTTATATCTTTTTTAGTGTTCACCAGTAAATTGAGTTTTATTCAATCAGCAGAAGCAGCAGAAGCAGCATCAACAACGCCAGCAGCTGCAGAAGCACTTTAATTGGTTTGTAATCAGACTGACAAGTCTGTTTACAAACAACTTCAGACTTCAAAGCGTTTGAACGGCTTTGATCATCAGAACTAAAAGTCTGTTTACAAACAATTTCAGACTTCAAAGCGTTTGAACGGCTTTAATCATCAGACCTAAAAGTCTGTTTACAAACAACTTCAAACTTCAAAGTTTTTGAAAATGTTTGAACACGCATTCCATCACTTTGATGTCTGTTTTCTTCAAGCAGCAGCATTTTTTATTGAGCAAATTGTATTCTGTGTGGAATAATAGGTTGGATTTCTTTTTTTCTCTCTTGTTCCTCAGCTGAATCAAGACATCTATGAAAGTAAACAGTCACATACAGATTTTGAAAAGAAAACTCATTCAACCACTTGGATTTCTTTTTTTATTGTGGTTATGGGCCTTATCTCAACAAGTTGAGATGTTGTCTTTTTTTTTTTGAAGGAGCAGCTGTGATATCTGTGCTGACTTACTCTGAAAGAACTCTGTTTCTCCTGTTTCTAAGCTGAATGAAAGTCTCCATGCAAGACAACAGCTGCACAGAGCTGCACACAGCTTTACACTTGAACACTCATTCATACACATGAGCCTGAAGGAATAAACATAGCAAAACAAAGATTCAAATGAAACTGACAATACACCAGGTCTGTGTACATTAAGCAACGGAATACGCACAGTGCCCCTCCCTCTCAGACCAACAGAGGTCTGTCATCAGTCATGGCGTGAAAAAATATTTTCTGCTCCTCCTGTGTTCATAAAGAGTTTTTTTTATATATCTTTTCTAGTGTTCCCCAGTAAATTGAGTGTTATTCAAGCAGCAGAAGCAGCATCAGCAACGCCAGCAGCTGGAGAAGCACTTGAATTGGTTTGTAATCAGACTTACAAGTCTGTTTACAAACAACTTCAGACTTCAAAGCGTTTGAACGGCTTTGATCATCAGACCTAAAAGTCTGTTTACAAACAACTTCAGACTTCAAAGTTTTTGAAAATGTTTGTACACGCATTCCATCACTTTGATGTCTGTTTTCTTCAAGCAGCAGCATTTTTTATTGAGCAAATTGTGTTCTGTGTGGAATAAAAGGTTGGATTATTTTTTTTCTCTCTTGTTCCTCAGCTGAATCAAGACATCTATGAACGTAAACAGTCGCATACAGATTTTGAAAAGAAAACTCATTCAACCACTTGGATTTCTTTTTTTATTGTGGTTATGGGCCTTATCTCAACAAGTTGAGATGTTGTCTTTTTTTTTGAAGGAGCAGCTGTGATATCTGTGCTGACTTACTCTGAAAGAACTCTGTTTCTCCTGTTTCTGAGCTGAATGAAAGTCTCCATGCAAGACAACAGCTGCACAGAGCTGCACACAGCTTTACACTTGAACACTCATTCATACACATGAGCCTGAAGGAATAAACATAGCAAAACAAAGATTCAAATGAAACTGACAATACACCAGGTCTGTGTACATTAAGCAACGGAATACGCACAGTGCCCCTCCCTCTCAGACCAACAGAGGTCTGTCATCAGTCATGGCGTGAAAAAATATTTTCTGCTCCTCCTGTGTTCATAAAGAGTTTTTTTTTTATATCTTTTCTAGTGTTCCCCAGTAAATTGAGTGTTATTCAAGCAGCAGAAGCTGCATCAGCAACGCCAGCAGCTGGAGAAGCACTTGAATTGGTTTGTAATCAGACTTACAAGTCTGTTTACAAACAACTTCAGACTTCAAAGCGTTTGAACGGCTTTGATCATCAGACCTAAAAGTCTGTTTACAAACAACTTCAGACTTCAAAGTTTTTGAAAATGTTTGTACACGCATTCCATCACTTTGATGTCTGTTTTCTTCAAGCAGCAGCATTTTTTATTGAGCAAATTGTGTTCTGTGTGGAATAAAAGGTTGGATTATTTTTTTTCTCTCTTGTTCCTCAGCTGAATCAAGACATCTATGAACGTAAACAGTCGCATACAGATTTTGAAAAGAAAACTCATTCAACCACTTGGATTTCTTTTTTTATTGTGGTTATGGGCCTTATCTCAACAAGTTGAGATGTTGTCTTTTTTTTTGAAGGAGCAGCTGTGATATCTGTGCTGACTTACTCTGAAAGAACTCTGTTTCTCCTGTTTCTGAGCTGAGTGAAAGTCTCCATGCAAGACAACAGCTGCACAGAGCTGCACACAGCTTTACACTTGAACACTCATTCATACACATGAGCCTGAAGGAATAAACACAGCAAAACAAAGATTCAAATGAAACTGACAATACACCAGGTCAGTGTACATTAAGCAACGGAATACGCACAGTGCCCCTCCATCTCAGACCAACAGAGGTCTGTCATCAGTCATGGCGTGAAAAAATATTTTCTGCTCCTCCTGTGTTCATAAAGAGTTTTTTTTTATCAGTCTTTTTTACACTCAAAAAAATAAATCTTTGAATGAACTTAAAAAAATCATGGAAAGTATTTCCACGTGATTAAATGTCTTTCTTTCAGCATTAAACAATTTTGTTAGTCCAACTTGACATACTTACGTTGTTTCAACTTAATCTATTAGGCTTGATTGAACTAATTTACTCGGTCTGGGTCCAACTCAATATGTTTGGGTTTGGTCAATTAATTCATTAGGGTTTATGTAACTTTTTTACTATGGTTGGGACTGACTAAATATAATAATATTTGACCCACTAATTTGACAGTAGTAAAATTACACCAGTATATTAAGTTGATCCAACCCAGGTAAAATAAGTTGGCCCAACAAAATTGCTTATTTCCCAAAAGAAGCCAATTAATCAAATGGAAATACTTTCCATTATTCAATTACAGTCATTCAAAGAATACGATTTGAGTGTAAACAGTTTGTTGTCAATTGGAAAGAAACCTAAGACAAATGGTAGACATTTTTTTTAGACATATTTTTCAGTCACAATGCTTAACACTGGCAGTAATACAAAGTGGGACAATATTTTACACAAGCAGTTGTTAACAGCAATACAAAAATGTTTCCAAAAAACTAAAAGGCGGGTATTAACAGAACCTCGAGAAACGAAATATTTTTTCTCCAAATAGGCAATAATAGTCTAACAAAAGCAGTTGCTTCAACAAAATAAAGTAGTCATATTTTCTTGAAAATCCACTCAGAAAAAAATAAAAATAAAAGACCGTGTCTTGCCTTGCTTTTGACCTTTGACACTCCTTTACAATATAGAAAACAATTTCAAAATGCAACTGAGAACAATAAAATTAAAGAATCAGGGTCACAGTCCTTCACATGTAACAAATCAGATCTCCAAATCCTCTGTGAAGGATTCTCCATCACTTCACTAACGACAAAGGAATGTTTTGAGAGCTTGTACTTTTCTGGATAGTCTGCTTCCATCTAGTTCCATTATGAACTTCTGAAGTGCTTCAAAGGTATATTTCAACTCCGGAGGGTAGCTCAGGTTTAGAGCATACACAAGAGCGAGCAACATTGCAACAGCTAAAGGAACATTTCTCAAGTCGCTGAGTACTTCCACCCCTTCCAGAACGATTACAACATCCTCGGGGTCATCACCAGGCTCGGCTCCTTTATGTCGGATGACAAATATTCCAAAGACCGTCTCTGTCATAGCTGTTCCAATGCTTTCGTCATCGGCCTGCCAAAACAATTTAGAAAGGGCAATGATTTTTCACTGATATACAGTCGATCCCTTTTTCCCCCCCCAATTACCTTCGTTCACATAATCAAAAACAATTACATACAGTGTCTCCCACAAACTGTTCAAGTTCCCAGACAAATTGAAAGGAGGGTTATTTGATAGGTAGAACTCATGTATGTACCAGTTGGCCTAATAAATTGTTCTGTTCAGACATCAATTTGTAAATATGCACCTGGTTTGTTTACAAATGCAATGCTACCAGCATGTAGGGAGAATATAAAAAGAAATTTAAGACCTTATCTTTCCCAATTTTACTGCTGATTGGAACCCAGAGGAAACCATCTATTTCAACTGATCAAAACCTTAATAAACATAAAAAGTAAATTCACATACCATGTATTCTTTCACCAGCTTCTCTGGATCTTCATTCAAGTAGACACAAAGACCTTTGAGGACGCATTCTCGTCTGATGTCAACGCTGTCCGTCTAAGTAAACAGATCGGAGAAAATATGAAAAAAAACATTAGGAACACCATCACAACCTAACGATAGAGCAGCTTTCACCTAGCTGAGACAACTTTTAACTTTTAAAACAACCCTTTTTGAATAGTCTGGCATTTTCATGTATGACGTATACAATTTCAAATTGAAACAAGTTCAAACCTTTTCTTATGTAAATTCCCCCCTTAGTTAAATCTATAATTGTGTACAGGAATTGATTTGAGTTATCTATCTAATTTCCAGAACATTAGTCATTTCCACAATAGTGGAGTTGCAGTACAGGGAGAACATTTTCTTTTCTTTTCCATCGTTGTCATACCTGGGTTGTGGGTACCATGATGCTCTTGATTTTTTTCCCTTGAGTGCCACCTTTTTTGGCATATGCCTTGAGCAGATTTCCAGAGTTTGCATCCAGCTTAGAGAAGAACTTTGACTGCAGATGCAGTGTTGTGATTCTCTTGAATTCGGAACTCACCTACAGCACAATTAGAATAAAGAACAATGGTAAACAAAACTCAACTCTGCCTATTTTGATGTCAACATCACACTTGATTTGGCAGCTCGGGCCATTCAAGATACAAATGCATGACATGCAAATATCTCTCTCTATGTCTTTTCTATGCCATACACAGTCCTGTCAGAGACAGGACAGACATCCTCACTTGTGACGTCTCATAAGTAGTTTTCCTGTAATGTAATGTAGCAGTGTATTAAATTAATATCAGTTTGTTCCATCACATATTCATTCACTCACCTCACGCACATGGAAGAGAGCTGGCCACCTTGTTTTGAAGTCAGCTATCATAGGTGCCTCTCCAACTACCTCTTCCCTTCTGAGGGCAAAGGTCTTCTCCATCATCATTGCGACCTTCTCATCATTATTTCTTTTTTGTACTTCTGACAGGAGTGCCACTCTGACCATTTCTAGCGTCTTTGCTGTTTCACCAGTTGGATAGGCGGGGCAATAATTCACCTCTGCTTTTTTCGGCCTCTTAACACCATAGGCAGGACTGCACTTGCCATCAGGTTTGTGCTTTAGGGCATTCACTGTAACTTCTGGACAGCCAAGCTCCCTGAGCTTTGTTCTGTAGTTACCAAGTTTATACTTCAAGCTTGCTTTCCATCCACCATATCCAGAGACCGAACCTGGCTCTTTCAGACATGGATGTTTTGATATAAGAGCTTCTGCAACATCCTCAAACTCTGAGTCAGAGAGGTACACTTTGTACTGGATTATCGTTTCAGCTAAGCCACTAAGAATGGAGGATTTTAGTTTTGCATCAGGATTTAACAAAGTTCCGGTTTCTATGAAAGCAACATTGGCCCTGACCAGCTGTAGCTCAGTATCATAGGAGAACCTGGGAACCTGGAAGACTACAGGCCATGCAGACAACCTTGAGGAGGTGGACTCGGCAGAAGACAATATGTCAGTGTCAAATGAGCAGCAAGATGAAAGGGATGAGGAGTCATCTGGAGAGCGGGAGGAGGCAGAAGCTGAGGGGGGAGTGGGGGGAGGAGGAGCTGAGCCACCAGACTGACCAGGGGCATCTGAAATAAAGATGACCTTAATGGTTCCTTTGTCCTGGACATCCGACATTGTCAGCAAGTTGGTGAATTCATTCCCAAATTCTGTGTCCATGAATTGAAGCCTGAAATCCCCCTCTATTCCACACTGTGTCATTATTTGCTGTGAGAGTTCACTGACAGACTGTGGAATCCCATCAGGAAGAAACAATCTCTGGGAATTGTTTTCTCCTAGGATGACTCTTAGTTTCACAGGGGCAGTCATTACGCAATCTGTGCAAAGAGAAAGAGAACAACAAGGAAATTTAACTTTTAACAAGAGTAGATCTGAAATTTAACAGATTAATCAGAGGACAAAAGAATCATTCACCATTTAACCTTCCTGGTCATTCATTTCTTCTCTTCTTCTAACAGTGGAAGGGTTAATCAGTTACTGCACTTTATAAATGGATGTATCTTTTTAATGTCACCATTCTGAGATGTCCAACAAAGTAGTCTGCTAGAGGGTAGTAATCAGCAAGTTCACCAAGCTCAATCAAAACAGTTTCTCTGGTAGCACATGCACCCAGCTCAAAGGCTCTGAAATGTTCCCTGTACCAACCAGAAAGCCTTTTCAGCATGAAACATAGTTTCTCATGTACAATGCAAATCTGCAGGATCTCGCCAAAAATCAGGCAGTCCACTTGTAGACCCATGAGCAACTATCATCCCATTTCTGAATTGTACACCTTTGCTTGACACGCATTTCATGAGGTGAACTTCAGTTGTACCAGGGAACTTCTGTTCAATAGTCTGAGCCATTTCCTGTTTCAAAACAGCCACAGGAACTGTTGACACATTTGTAATCTCAAAGGCAGTTTTTTCAAAACTGGATGATCTCAAGTGATATGAAATCATTAGCTGATGCTTGGTAGCGAGTGAGAGGGGGATATTTTTAAAGCAATTGGTGTGTCGCACAACCTGCTTAAAAAAACTATGCTTGGCCTCAAATCACATGGTCCAGAGTGCCACAAGTGGACCAAACATCCTGATCAGATGGGGATAGTGCTCTAAATAATGATGTTTTGGGAGCAGTTTCACATCAGGTAAGAGTTCTTGGTACTTTTGTCTATGCTCTGAAATTTTTCCCTCAAGATAGGCGATGGACTCATCTGTGTGTGTTGGAGCAACCACAAGCTCTACAACGTCTTTTAAGTCCATCAGTATTTGCCATGCCATTTCATCCTCAGGTACTAGATGCCCAATTATGAATGGCAGTAGTCTTAAGAGGGCCCAGTTTTCATGGGCGTTTCCACCTATTGTTTTCCTTGATGAAAACGTGTGTGGGATCACATGTGGCCTACTTGTCTTATCTGCCCATTTGTAGGGGAAATGCAGGATAGATTTGTTGAGGGTTTCCAGATTGAAATATTTTTTGGAAATCAGCAATGCCAAACAATGTGCAAGCTCCACAGGCACAATGCCCTCAAACACATCATGCATGACATCTGGTGGATAACCTTCATTAACACTGAAGTGGGCAAGAGTTTTAGTGATAACACAGTGACTTTTTACTCTGAAACAGCTTGTGCCATTCTCCTGAGCTGATTTCACATGACAGTCATGGAGTTCTTTGGTCCTGAGACTGAATGCACCTGACTTCACTTCTTCTGTTTGGATGCCTGTTCTTGTTCCTATGCAAAATCGGCAGATATACCCGGAAGAAAAGCATTAAAACCAGCTAAACTGTGGGCTCCCAGGTTGTCTGCTGCAACAAACTGAATCGTGCCTTTGAGACATCTGCCAAGCAATGGAACGAAAACTCCCTCTTCCTCCAGAGTTTTTATATCTTGAAGAAGAGGATGCAAGACACGGTTATAACCAAACTTGTTCACATCATCCGTCTTACACAAGACTGCCAAGTAAATTGAAGATAGTGATGAATGTGAGCCTGGAGGGAAATTATTCAAAGTCCAGTAGATTCCACAAAGCTTATGTTTCCTACGAGAAGTAACCAGAGAGTTACAAACCTCAAAGTCATCTATGTATAAGCTAACCAAAATTTTCAACTCATCCCCCGAGAGAAAACTGTTTCCCTGGAAGTATGAACCATCCTGAGAAGATTTGTAAGTATGTTGCTCACCAGTCACCCTGTTACTCTGCTGGGCTTTGTGGTTTTCAACTACCTTGTCTACAACATCTCTCCTTTCAAAGAGTTGCTGCAAAGACTTCAGTACAGGCACATACTGAAAACTTATTTTTTCCTTTGCATCAAGTATGTACTCGATGGCTTCAACAACCATAAAGGGTTCTTTATAATACTGCTTGCGGAGATAAGATGTGCTCAGGGAACCACCCTTCCCTATGGCTTTGACCAATGGGTTTGATGCGCATAGAGCAGTGGCTACTTCTCTTATCACAGACTGATCAGTAGTGGGACTATGTTTTTGAAAAACACCCTCAAGAGTGTTAATGGAGAGGGGTATTGTTGCTGAATTTAGCAAGTAGTGCAGTTCCTCTAAGAACTCATCAATTTTTGTGCCTGGCACATGTGCAAAATGCTCCAACTTGAGCAACGCTGCAGCAAAATTTTGCTCAATTACTTCCGGTAAGTTCTTCATTACATCTACATCTCTACTCGAACATGCATGTGCTGTTTCAAATGCAAAGTCATCTTGATCAAGTGTCTCTTCCTCAGGATTATCAGAGGATTCTTGTGAAACTCCAGTGATTTTAACTACACCTGGCTTGAAATCTTTCAATATATGTGGGTTGTGTTTCCTATTCTTGTGAGAGTGAAATGTTCCATACACATTTGTTCTAAAACTGCAACCCTCAAACTCAAGTAATGAAAAGGTGCTTTTCAAGAATATGACAAAACGTCTTATTTTCATGAAACCTCTATTCCTTCGATTTAGCTTTAGCTGCTGCAGCTTCACCTCTACACACTCGTCTTGAGTGTGTAGAGGTCGACGCAAAAAAAGTTCGATAAACGTCGGGCTTTGCTAACGTCAGGCGGGTGGCTAACTTAACTGTACAGGTCTTTACACACCGGACAAAAGGCGAAGTGACGCGAATAAGCGACGCCAAAAGGCGAATGTTTCGCCAGCAATTTTTTTTTCTATACACACCAAGCGCGACGCGAACATGCAGCGCAGGTGGAAGATGAAGAAGAAGCGGCTGTTAGAAACCGTTTCCTGACCACGTTAAGTTCCCGTTGCCATAAAAGGTTTTTCGTTTTCCTTTGGATGTTTTTATCATTTAGAAAGCTTTTCAGAACAGATTTAAACCAAAGAATAAAAAGATGTGCATTTTCTGGTGGCTGTGAAGACATCACGTGTTTTACGTGCGTAAAACAAACCACCGCTTTCTACACCACGGCTTAAAAAGGGGGGGGGTCTTAAGGTGACGGCTGCGCAGCAATAGACGCAAATGTTCATGCTCAAGTATAAAATACACCAAACAACCTGCACACAGTTACACTGCAAAGCGCACTAACCAGCAATTCGCCAAAACTACCCCCCATAACGAGTTTCCCACTTGTAACGTTTATCTTAAACATCGCCATGCTAGCGAAGAGACAGCTCACGGTGACGGCCGGCTTTTTAGTCTAATGACATTAAATAACTAACCACCACCGCTGAAAATGATGTACTAAGGGATAATGACATTTATGCATCGTATTTCGTTTGCATTGAGATGAATATTAATGGAGTTCAAGTACTTACCTTTTCCATGCATGCCACCAGACAGTTCTTCTTCCCAGGTGTCTTTGCAAATTGCCGCGATATCGATATCTCGCGGTCTATCGCGATGTTTGCTTGGCTTTTCCTGCCGACTTGTACAAACGTGATTTATTCACTTTATGGCAACATGAATGAATTTAGTGAATGTTTAGTTGTTTGAGTTCATGTAAACCCAACATGATTTAATCATGTTCATCTTGGAAACATTAAAGTATAGCTTAGATAAAATATGTTACACTTGAGTTAATGTAACAGCCCACCAGTTTGCTTATTTTGAGTGTAGTGTTCCCCAGTAAATTGAGTGTTATTCAAGCAGCAGAAGCAGCATCAGCAATGCCAGCAGCTGCAGAAGCACTTTAATTGGTTTGTAATCAGACTTACAAGTCTGTTTACAAACAACTTCAGACTTCAAAGCGTTTGAACGGCTTTGATCATCAGACCTAAAAGTTTGTTTACAAACAACTTCAGACTTTAAAGTTTTTGAAAATGTTTGAACACGCATTCCATCACTTTGATGTCTGTTTTCTTCAAGCAGCAGCATTTTTTATTGAGCAAATTGTATTCTGTGTGGCATAACAGGTTGGATTTTTTTTTTTTCTCTCTTGTTCCTCAGCTGAATCAAGACATCTATGAAAGTAAACAGTCGCATACAGATTTTGAAAAGAAAACTCATTCAACCACTTGGATTTCTTTTTTTATTGTGGTTATGGGCCTTATCTCAACAAGTTGAGATGTTGTCTTTTTTTTTGAAGGAGCAGCTGTGATATCTGTGCTGACTTACTCTGAAAGAACTCTGTTTCTCCTGTTTCTGAGCTGAATGAAAGTCTCCATGCAAGACAACAGCTGCACAGAGCTGCACACAGCTTTACACTTGAACACTCATTCATACACATGAGCCTGAAGGAATAAACACAGCAAAACAAAGATTCAAATGAAACTGACAATACACCAGGTCAGTGTACATTAAGCAACGGAATACGCACAGTGCCCCTCCCTCTCAGACCAACAGAGGTCTGTCATCAGTCATGGCGTGAAAAAATATTTTCTGCTCCTCCTGTGTTCATAAAGAGTTTTGTTTTTTATATCTTTTTTAGTGTTCCCCAGTAAGTTGAGTGTTATTCAAGCAGCAGAAGCAGCATCAGCAACGCCAGCAGCTGCAGAAGCACTTGAATTGGTTTGTAATCAGACTTACAAGTCTGTTTACAAACAATTTCAGACTTCAAAGCGTTTGAACGGCTTTGATCATCAGACCTAAAAGTCTGTTTACAAACAACTTCAGACTTCAAAGTTTTTGAAAATGTTTGAACACGCATTCCATCACTTTGATGTCTGTTTTCTTCAAGCAGCAGCATTTTTTATTGAGCAAATTGTATTCTGTGTGGAATAACAGTTTGGATTTTTTTTTTCTCTCTTGTTCCTCAGCTGAATCAAGACATCTATAAAAGTAAACAATTGCATACAGATTTTGAAAAGAAAACTCATTCAACCACTTGGATTTCTTTTTTTATTGTGGTTATGGGCCTTATCTCAACAAGTTGAGATGTTGTCTTTTTTTTTGAAGGAGCAGCTGTGATATCTGTGCTGACTTACTCTGAAAGAACTCTGTTTCTCCTGTTTCTGAGCTGAATGAAAGTCTCCATGCAAGACAACAGCTGCACAGAGCTGCACACAGCTTTACACTTGAACACTCATTCATACACATGAACCTGAAGGAATAATCAGAGCAAAACAAAGATTCGAGAGGTATGAAGGTCTTGGTGATCTATTGTTGCTGTGGAAAATTACCCCTGATGATCAAAAGGTTCCCGAGTAGGAAGAGTAGATCTGATTTGAATCTTTTAAATATGCATTTTAGCAGTGTCTCTGTTCTGGGAGGATATTTAAGGGAAGGAACAAGAATCTGAAAAGACTCTCTTTTTTCTCTCCTTTTCTGGGACCCACTCCCTCTCTCTCTTCTTCTTCTTCATCTTTTTCTTTGTCTTCTTGATTTGCTTACCATCATTTTTACACAACCAGTCTGTTACATTTTTGCTGCATTTTTACTCTGGACATCGCAATAAACTGGTATGTTATCCATTTCCCTTCAATATCAACTTGTTGAGACTTTTGTTCTATGTGGAGAATAATCTGACATTATATGTTGATTAAGTCGTCAGTTATATGGTAGATTTATCTGAGTAATGCTAGTACTCTTTACCTCTGAGTTGAATAGAAAAGATTGAGTATAATATCTCAACCTAGATGTCTGGGCTGTTCTTCTATGTTAAGAAGGTCACTGAATGCTTTGTCTATATCTGCCATCACTGAACTAAGATAGGGATTAATCAGAATCCCAAAGACCTTAGTTATATGGTAAATTTCACTGGACATTATTCAAACCCTTAACCTCTGAGTTGGACAGATAAGATTGGGTATCATGTTCAATAACCTCTGAATACTCCAACCAAGACATCAGGCTATTCTTCCATGTTTAATGAACAAACTGAATAGTTTTGTTAATTTATATAAGCCATCCCTGAACTGAAGACTAATGTCAGATCACGAGAATTTAATTATTATTGAGTCTATATTCTTAATTGTTAATCAAGTCTTTCTCTCAATCAAGATATAAAAGTAGTTATTATTATCAAATGGAGTCAGATTAAATTAATTATTATGTACTTTACTTTGAAATCCTCACCTTGACACCAGAACGACGGAATACGTATTGGGGAGATATTACTATTTGTGTCTAGATATTTCCTCCCCTACAGTTACATAACTTATACTTTACCACGCATCATATATAAAAATACACATCCCATAATAAACATGAATACACATCAAAGAGTAACATGAGGTTCTTTCTTGTGACATTTCACGGTCCTGTCACTATGCCTCCAATAATTGATCATGCACCCTGGCTACTTGGCCAAATGGTTAGTGCGCATGACTATCACCTGGAAGTCTGGGGTTGGAAGCCTGCCCAGGCCTTTGCGTCTTGCCACATTTATTGAGGTTTCTATTTACACCTCACAAGCTGCAAATCGTTAGTTTATTATCACTGTACTTTTTTTTCAATTCAATGTCATGATATCTACTACCTTAAAGAATAGAAATGTCAACTGTTCCCTCTTCTCACTTTTTATTACCATAAAGTGTTTTAATATTTCTGAGAAGTTGCATTTCATGGTACATTAAGTGCATTTCTTCTAACCTTATGAATGATGCCCGAGTTTCAACTTCCAACCAAACATAGCACCAAGGTAGGATTACAGATAATAAAAAAAAAAACGTTAATCTCTTTTTAGGTCAAAACGTGCATACATGAAACAAACAGACACCATCATAATTCAAATGACCTTTATTTATTTTAAGCTGGGAGAGGAAAGGAGAATAATTATTATTACATTTTTGTTCCAGTCAGCACACAGCGTGCATTGAAAGCATGACTCAGCTCTAATTCAAGGTTTTTTTTTTCTTCTTCTTCTTCTTTTTTTCTCCATTTCAAGGTTGAGTTTTCTTATTGTTTTCCTTTTTATTTCGGACTCTTATAAAATGTCTGCAGTCTTTACCTTCTTGTATTGTATGCCCAAAGAGATGGAGAAAGAGTGAGACAGACAGAGGATGAAGAGTGAGAGAGACAGAGGATGGAGAGAGAGGGAGGATGAAGAGAGAGAGAGATAGAGGATGGATATGGAGAGAGGATGGAGAGAGAGAGACAGAGGATGGAGAGAGAAAGAGACAGAGGATGGAGAGAGAGACAGTAGATGGAGAGAGAGAGACAAAGGACGGAGAGAGAGAGAGACAGAAGATGGAGAGAGAAAGACAGAGGATGGATAGAAAGAGAGAGGGAGGATGGAGAGAGAGAGATAGAGGATGGAGAGAGAGACAGAGGATGGAGAGAGAGAGACAGAGGATGGAGAGAGAGAGGGGATGGCGAGAGAGAGACAGAGGATGGAGAGAAACAGACAGAGGATGGAGAGAGAGAGACAGAGACAGAGGATGGAGAAAGAGAGACAGACGGAGAGAGAGAGGGAGGATGGAGAGAGAGAGAGAGAGGATGGAGAGAGACAGACAGAGGATGGAGAGAGAGACACAGAGGATGGACAGAGAGAGAGAGACAGAGGATGGAGAGAGACAGACATAGGATGGAGAGAGAGAGAGGGAGACTGAGAGAGAGAGATAGAGGATGGAGAGAGACGGACAGAGGATGAAGAGAGACGGAGACAGAGAATGGAGAGAGACAGACAGAGGATGGAGAGAGAGAGAGAAAGATGATGGAGAGAGACAGACAGAGGATGGAGAGAGAGAGAGACAGAGGATGGAGAGAGACAGAAAGAGGACAGAGAGAGACATAGATACACAGGATGGAGAGAGACAAACAGAGGATGGAGAGAGTGAGACACAAGATGGAGAGAGAGAGACAGAGGATGGAGAGAGACGGACAGAGGATGGTGAGAGACAGAGGATGGAGAGAGAGACAGAGGATGGAGAGACAGAGGATATGGAGAGAGAGACATAGGATGGAGAGTGGGAGACAGAGGATATGGAGAGAGAGACAGAGGATGGAGAGAGAGACAGAGGATGGAGAGAGAGAAAGACAGAGGATGGAGAGAGAGAGACAGAGGAAGGAGAGAGAGAGACAGAGGATGGAGAGAAACAGACACAGGATGGAGAGAGACAGAGGATGGAGAGAGACGGAAAGAGGATGGTGAGAGAAAGAGGATGGAGAGAGAGACAGAGGATGGAGAGAGAGAGGATATGGAGAGAGGGAGACAGAAGATATGGAGAGAGAGACAGAGGATGGAGAGAGAGACAGACAGGATGGAGAGAGAGACAGAGGAAGGAGAGAGAGAGACAGAGGATGGAGAGAAACAGACACAGGATGGAGAGAGAGACAAAGGATGGAGAGAGAGAGAGACCGAGGATGGAGAGAGAAAGACAAAGGATGGAGAGAGAAAGAGGGAGGATGGAGAGAGAGAGAAATAGAGGATGGAGAGAGAGAGACACAGGTTGGAGAGAGAGAGAGACAGAGGATGGCGAGAGACAGACAGAGGATGGAGAGAGACAGAGGATGAGAGAGAGAAAGACAGAGGATGGAGAGAGAAAGAGAATGGAGAGAGACAGAGGATGGAGAGAGAGACAGAGGATGAGAGAGACAGAGAATGGAGAGAGAGACAGACAGAGGATGAAGAGAGAGAGGATGGAGAGAGAGAGACACACAAGATGGAGAGAGAGACAGAGGATTGCGAGAGACAGAAAGAGGATGGAGAGAGACAGAGGATGGAGAGAGAGAAAGACAGGATGGAGAGAGATACAGAGGATGGAGAGAGACAGAGGATGGAGAGAGAGAGAGACAGAGGATGGAGAGAAACAGACAGAGGATGGAGAGAGAGAGACAGAGGATGGAGAGAGAGACAGACAGAGGATGGAGAGAGAGAGACAGAGGATGAGAGAGACAGAAAGAGGACATAGAGAGACATAGATACACAGGATGGAGAGAGACAAACAGAGGATGGAGAGAGTGAGACACAGGATGGAGAGAGAGAAAGACAGAGGATGGAGAGAGAGACAGAGGATGGAGAGACAGAGGATGGAGAGAGAGAGACAGAGGACAGAGAGAGACATAGATACACAGGATGGAGACAGACAAACAGAGGATGGAGAGAGTGAGACAGAGGATGGAGAGAGAGAAAGAGGATGGAGAGAGACAGAGGATGGAGAGACAGAGGATGGAGAGAGAGAAAGACAGAGGATGGAGAGAGAGAGACAGAGGATGGAGAGAGACAGACAGAAGATGGAGAGAGAGAGAGAGGGAGGATGGAGAGAGAGAGATAGAGGATGGAGAGAGAGAGGGGATGGAGAGAGAGAGACAGAGGACAGAGAGAGACATAGATACACAGGATGGAGAGAGACAAACAGAGGATGGAGAGAGTGAGACAGAGGATGGAGAGAGAGACAGAGGATGGAGAGAGACAGAGGATGGAGAGACAGAGGATGGAGAGAGAGACAGACAGAGGATGGAGAGAGAGAGACAGAGGATGGAGAGAGACAGACAGAAGATGTAGAGAGAGAGAGGGAGGATGGAGAGAGAGAGAGATAGAGGATGGAGAGAAACAGAGGATGGAGAGAAAGAGAGGATATGGAGAGAGAGACAGAGGATAGAGAGACACAGAGGATGGAGAGAGACAGAGGATGGAGAGAGAGACAGAGGATGGGCCCCCCTGGTGCGAGTGGGGGACCGGGCTTCAGTGCTGGAGCCCTGGGTAAGGTGCTGGAGACAAAGGCTGGTGAGGGCTTGTAGTTCTGGAGAAAGATTATGTCAGCCAAAGATCATCCCAGGGAAAATATGGAGAATAAAGTCAAGAAATGTAATTTAAAGTTTACCTTCAGACAAGGGAGGCAAATGCAACCAACAGGGAGGCCTGGTGACAGCTCGTCCGATGTGGGGCGGCAAACTGCAATGACAAAATCGCCCTCAAGCTGGGCCCCCGTGGTGTGAGTGGGAGACCGGGTTGCAGTGCTGGAGCTCTGGGTGCAGTGCTGAAGACAAAGGCTGGTGAGGGCTTGAAGTTCTGGAGAAAGATTATGTCAGCCAAAGATCATCCCAGGGACAATATGGAGAATAAACTCAAGAATTGGAATTTAAAGTTTACCTTCAGACAAGGGAGGCAAATGCAACCAACAGGGAGGCCTGGTGACAGCGCGTCCGATGTGGGACGGCACACTGCAATGACAAACTCGGCCTCAGGCTGGGCCCCCCTGGTGCGAGTGGGGGACCGAGGTTGCACTGCCGGAACTCCTAGTGCGGTGCTGAAGACAAAGGCTGGTGAGGGCTTGTAGTTCTGGAGAAAGATTATGTCAGCCAAAGATCATCCCAGGGACAATATGGAGAATAAACTCAAGAAATGGAATTTAAAGTTTACCTTCAGACAAGGGAGGCAAATGAAACCAACAGGGTGGCCTGGGGAAAGTTTGATCGAGAGGGCGCCGCCCACTGCAACGACAACCACCGCCAAAGGCTGGGCACCCCTGGTGTAAGTGGGGGACTGGGCAGCAGTGCTGGAGGCCTGGCTGGAGCCCCGGGGTGGCCTGGAGTCACATGCTGTTGAGGGCTTGTAGTTCTGGAGAAAGATTAAGTCAGCCGTAGAGCAACCCAGGGACAATATGGAGAATAAACTCAAGAAATGGAATTTAAAGTTTACCTTCAGACAAGGGAGGCAAATGCAACCAACAGGAAGGCCTGGTGACAGCACGTCCGATGTGGGACGGCACACTGCAATGAAAACCTCGGCCTCAGGCTGGGCCCCCCCGGTGCGAATGTGGGACCGAGGTTGCACTGCCGGAACTCCTGGTGCGGTGCTGAAGACAAAGGCTTGTGAGGGCTTGTAGTTCTGGAGAAAGATTATGTCAGCCAAAGATCATCCCAGGGACAATATGGAGAATAAACTCAAGAAGTGTAATTTAAAGTTTACCTTCAGACAAGGGAGGCAAATGCAACCAACAGGGAGGCCTGGGGAAAGCTTGATCGAGAGGGCGACGCCCACTGAAACGACAACCACCGCCTAAGGCTGGGCACCCCTTGTGAGAGTGGGGGACCGGGCAGCAGTGCTGGAGCCCTGGCTAGAGACCCGGGGTGGCCTGGAGTCACATGCTGGTGAGGGCTTGTAGTTCTGGAGCACGATTAAGTCAGCCGTAGATCATCCCAGGGACAATATGGAGAATAAACTCAAGAAATGGAATTTAAAGTTTACCTTCAGACAAGGGAGGCAAATGCAACCAACAGGGTGGCCTGGGGAAAGCTTGATCGAGAGGGCGCCGCCCACTGCAACGACAACCACCACTGAAGGCTGGGCACCCATGGTGCGAGTGGGGGACCGGGCAGCAGTGCTGGAGGCCTGGCTGGAGCCCAGGGGTGGCCTGGAGTCACATGCTGGTGAGGGCTTGTAGTTCTGGAGCAAGATTAAGTCAGCCGTAGATCATCCCAGACACAACATGGAGAGTAAACTCAAGAAATGTAATTTAAAGTTTACCTTCAGACAAGGGAGGCAAATGCAACCAACAGGGAGGCCTGGTGATAGCGCGTCCGATGTGGGACAGCAAACTGCAATGACAAAATCAGCCTCAGGCTGGGCCCCCCTGGTGTGAGTGGGGGACCGGGTTGCAGTGCTGGAGCCCTGGGTGTGGTGCTGGAGACAAAGGCTTGTGAGGGCTTGTAGTTCTGGAGCAAGATTATGTCAGCCAAAGATCATCCCAGGGACAATATGGAGAATAAAGTCAAGAAATGGAATTTAAAGTTTACCTTCAGACAAGGGAGGCAAATGCAACCAACAGGGAGGCCTGGTGACAGCTCGTCCGATGTGGGGCGGCACACTGCAATGACAAAATCGCCCTCAGGCTGGGCCCCCCTAGTGTGAGTGGGGGACCGGGTTGCAGTGCTGGAGCTCTGGGTGTGATGGTGAAGACAGAGGCTGGTGAGGGCTTGTAGTTCTGGAGAAAGATTATGTCAGCCAAAGATCATCCCAGGGACAATATGGAGAATAAACTCAAGAAATGTAATTTAAAGTTTACCTTCAGACAAGGGAGGCAAATGCAACCAACAGGGAGGCCAAATAACTTTATTCTCAAAAAAATAAATGTTGTGTTGCAATTCAGATTAATTCAGGTTAATACAAATAAACACAGTGGTTAATACACAGTGGTTTCGTCGAGTTCTGTTGTTCACAGTCCCCTGATGCAGGATCTTCACATGTTCTGCATCCTCATTCAGGGTCCTCCAGTGTTCATCAGCTTATTTGAGTCTCTGAGTCCATTCTTAACATAGTTGACACCCCCACGTAGGCTCCCAAACTATTGTCCTGAAACAGAGAAAATATCTGCCAGTATCTTTTGTATACAGACATCACAAATCACAAATGTACTTCCATTACAAGAGATACATCAAACATCAAACATCAAACATGAGTACACATACTATTTCCCCCCTTGGGCACTCGCCCACAAGGAAGAGAATAGAAACACAAAGTCTATAATCATGCAAAAAAGGAAAGAAACATAATATAATAATACACTTGCAACTACTACGAATATTTATCCACCACAGTGGTGACAATCTCCTCCTCCTCATCGTCCTTGAGGAGTGGCATCTGAACCGAATCGCCAGGCATGACTACACCTATCCATCGGAGTATCATCGCCTTTGCACATGTCAACGACAGCGTGCAAAAACAAAACAATATCCCTAGTGACACAATGACCGCGCTAAAGACTTGTAGAAGCATAACTCCCACAGGGCCAAACCTCTCCTGAAGCCACGCAGTCGCAGACGACCCCGCGCTTTCAGAGGGACCAAACGCATCCCTAATTTTCTTCAACGCCTCGATCACATTGGTCATATTGTCCGCATTATCAGGGATCAAAGTGTAGCAAGCATCACCTGTTAGGTTCAATGCCAAGCACAAACCACCTTGCTTGGCCAGAATATAATCAAGGGCCATGTCATGTTTCAACAGAGTTAGTCTGTGACTCCTCTGAGTATTGGATAGATGTTCAAAGCCCTTTATCGTCTCATTTGCAAAACCTTGTAGCGTATACGTGATATTGTCGATATGTTCCGCTAAAAATACAACCCCATACCATGGAAATAAACCCAGGCCCCATTTTTCTCCCAAGCTGATTCTCCAATGACAGGATTCGAGATTGTGAAATTCTGCCAAGTTTCTCTTGAGTCTAGATCCTGGAGCAGCCGCAGAGCGGCTCTGATCAGGATCAGAGCCTACCTGAAGCGCAAACACTTCATAAGGGAGTTTCAATGTAGCCATGTAGAAACATCCAACCCAATTATGAGGCAAAAACAAATACGCCGCGTCCCCACATATCCACCAGATGTCCCTGAAAGTGCCAATCGTCACATCTGCGGGCAAACGATCACTCACGACCATTATGGATATGTCCGGCCTATTTTTATTTCCCTTGAAAGTTACTGGATACACCCTTCCTCTATAAGATTGATCCGAATCAGGCACCGTCATGAGATATTGTCTGCAATCTGACACCCCTAAAAACACTCCCTTACCAGCATAAGTATCGTTGGCACAAAAACATGTAGGAACTCTCCCAGTTTTCACCCCAATAGAATCAGGTACTGCTGCTAAAAGATCATCCTGTTGATCCAATAGATTAATGTATGGCAGCCCTCTGTAAGGATCGCAAATACCGGTGTTCTCATCCATCGACACATTTCTCGATCTAAGGTCCATACCCCTTTGGAGATGGAAAAGCCAGGTCAACAAAGAAAATTGACACTCGTAAGGCAACGGCTCTGCTATTGCCTCTAGAATTGAAGGCCAAGTGCTTGGTGAAGGCACTCTTACGATGCATTGGCCCTTTACTGATGCTTGTGATCTCACTGCATGAGTTAGCTGTTGAAACCACAAATTTTTCGCCGCAAATGGATCCGAAATCTCCAAGACAAATGAATCGAATCCAAACGCTGTCCATCTGTGATTACGTCTCGCCTTGGCACGCGAAGTTTTGTGCCTGTGATCACGTCCCGCCTTGGCACGTGAAGTTTTGTGTCGCCCTTCTGAATCCCGTAAGGCTACTCCCGGGTCAATTCGCTTTGGAATAGATTCGGTTGTAACAACTGTAGTTGTCATAGTCGTAGATTGAACCACACTGTCATCTTTTGGAAACAGAGTCGTCTCCGCCCGTCGCGTTGTCATCGTCGGAATAGTAACAGCTTGTAGAGTGACATGAGTACTTGAAGATGTGGTCAACAGCGTCATAGTCTGCTGAGTAGTAATTAGTGAAGTTGTGGTGGTTGAACATTGGTTTGATTGGATTGTATCGATGACACCTGACCAGGTTGACCTGTCATGACCACTGCTTGTGTTTTCTCTTTGTGTTTATTATCGCCTAGCTGCAACTGATTGAGTTTTCTGAGAGTCTCCTGCTCTTGAGTTTTCAGGTCAGACTCCTTCTTACGAAAAAGTTCAACCTGATGGGCAATGTGATCAATGTACACGCTTTTGGCCATGCCGCCGAGACCAACCACCTCTGCTAATTTACTGCGTACTGCCAGTGGCAGTCCCTGTTGGATTTTAGTCCGCACAATAGATTGTTCCATTTGATTAGCGTCGGGGTCATTGCCGGTAACGTTTCTCCAAGATTGGAGAGCTCTTGGCACATAAGCCCTGGGATTCTCATGATCTCCCAACGGCTCTATTAGAATGTTGTCAGGGTGTACGTTTGTTGGGAAGGCATCACGCAACGCACCCCAAAATTGACCTCTATATGCAGCAAATAATTCAGCATCATTTACCGCTGTACCTATGAAGCGAAGCATCTTAGCCTTCTGCAAAAGTTCCTTCATAGCAGTGTAAGACAGTCAAATCCACATCCTGAAGTGTTTTCTCTAACAATGGAAGTTCTTCAAAGACGGGGGTTACAACTGTATCAATCTCACCTATTGTAATTAACTAACATGATTTACATGTCGCGGGAAAGGAACCCCCGAGGGCCAAAAGGTATCTCCTTGTGTTTGTTGGATTTGCATTCAAGGACTGTCTCTGCCTTTTGTTTAGAACTTTCCTTTGAAATGTTGTGAGTGTCAGTGCGAGAGGTATGAAGGTCTTGGTGATCTATTGTTGCTGTGGAAAATTACCCCTGATGACCAAAAGGTTCCCGAGTAGGAAGAGTAGATCTGATTTGAATCTTTTAAATATGCATTTTAGCAGTGTCTCTGTTCTGGGAGGATATTTAAGGGAAGGAAAAAGAATCTGAAGGCTTCTCTTTTTTCTCTCCTTTTCTGGGACCCACTCTCTCTTTTTTTCTCTCTCCTTTTCTGGGACCCACTATCTCTCTCTTTTTCCTCTCCTTTTCTGGAACCCACTCTCTTTCTTGATTCTCTTTTTCACTCTCTCTCTCTCTCTCTCTCTCTCTCTCTCTCTCTCTCTCTCTCTCTTCTTCTTCTTTTTCTTTGACTTCTTGATTTGTTTTACCATCATTTTTACACAACCGGTCTATTACATTTTTGCTGCATTTTTACTCTGGACATCGCAATAAACTGGTATGTTATCCATTCCCCTTCAATATTAACTTGTTGAGACTTTTGTTTCTATGTGGAGAGCAATCTGACATCAGATATTGATTTAGTCTTCAGTTATATGGTAAATTCATTTGAGTAATGCTTGTACTCTTTACCTCTGAGTTGAATAGAAAAGATTGAGTGTCATGTTTTTCTAACTATTGAGTTGGAAGATATAAACCTCTGAATATCTCAACCTAGATGTCTGGGCTGTTCTTCTATGTTAAGAAGGTCACTGAATGCTTTGTCTATATCTGCCATCACTGAACTAAGATAGGGATTAATCAGAATCCCAAAGACCTTAGTTATATGGTAAGTTTCACTGGACATTATTCAAACCCTTAACCTCTGAGTTGGTCAGATAAGATTGGGTATCATGTTCAATAACCTCTGAATACTCCAACCCAGACATCAGGCTATTCTTCCATGTTTAATGAACAAACTGAATAGTTTTGTTAATTTATAGAAGCCATCCCTGAACTGAAGACTAATGTCAGATCACGAGAATTTTATTATTATTGAGTCTATATTCTTAATTGTTAATCAAGTCTTTCTCTCAATCAAGATATAATCTTCTGTTAAACCTTTAACAAGAGGATTATTTTTCTGCATCACCTCAAGTGGTGTTATGGGTTTAGCAACGACCTCCGTCATTTTCGTCTTTCGCGGGGTTTATCTATTGTAAAAAAAGAACTGAAAGGTTTCCGATATGGGCTCTCAATCTAAAAAATAAACTCAGTTATGAATTCTAAAAAATTGACCCTTAATTTTCAAAAACAGAGATAACAAAGGCAAAGCAAGATAATATGCACCGAGCCAGAAAAAGACAAAAGATTAAAAAATGACCTGTAAAAAATCAGAGTATGCAAGAATAGTTCGGAATGTGTATAAACGTATTTTATGTCCTTCTGAACCTGTTCAAAAGGAGGCCACAAGAGAACAAGCGTAAATTCCAAATCATAAACAATATATGTATATATATAAATTTCACTGGCCTTAAATGCAAGACCTCCATGCCGTCACCAACAGGGCAACTCGTCCTCCTGTCTGCCTCCAAAGGATCCAGGTTCAGATGAATCACAAATACAGAAAAGGAAAAGAGAAAAAAATTAGATAATAAATAAACTGGTAAAATTCTCTAAAGAAAACACAAAGCTTATTTACTTTTTATTATTAATTACTGAGAAATCATTATTTTAGTTTATAAAGTTATAAACAATTATTATCAAATTATAAACAGCCATCAACAAAAGTTAATAAACCGCTCTATCATAGTAGACCTACTCCCCCCCCCCCCCTTTTTTTTTTTTTTTTTTTTTTTATCTCAAAAAACTGTGAGGAGGGGGTGAGGAAAAAGAATAACCCCCACTTGTAGGAGGAGCAAACAAGCCCCGCCCCTCGAGGCAGGGAAGAACTTCCAGTCCACACTTGACCACCGAAGGTGAAACACCCCACTCAGCTCCTTGGGAGCCAGGCGCACCAACCCCTGACTGACCACACAAAGAAAGACCACGCCCTAGTCCAAAAAAAAAAAAAACCCCAAGGCCAAAATAACCCAAAATGAACCAAAATAAACGCACACAATCCTTATGAGAAAAGAAAAACCCACAAAATCACCCAATCCTGAAACAAACAAAGGAAAATTCTTTATTTCCACACATTTCTTTATCTAGCCCCCCTTGCACGCGCTCTTCGCTCCGGCTGCTCATTCACAGCCAGCGCCACACGCACACAAGAGCCAGCACATTCAACGCATATGTGTGTTGGTGCAACAAAAAGTCACTGATGAGGCTCCTCTCTTCACCACCTCAACAGAGACCTCCAAAAATGTTACCTAAGCAAAAAGTCCTCATTTGGGCTCATAGAAATTAACTTCAAAATATTCTAAAAAGTCCTCATTTGGGCTCATAGAAATTAACTTCAAAATATTCTAATAAACAATAAAACGTCCTAGCTGGGGCTCATAAGTTATTATTACTTATATTCAGTCTATGCAAAAGTCCCCAGTAGGCTCATAAACTTAACAATGAGGGAATCAACTCAACCTCTCCACATACATCACTATATTTCTAATATCAGCTCTAACACAGGTGATGTAAAACTCCAAACTTCCAACTTCTCCACACACAAAGAACATCAAGACAGACACACAGAGAACAAAAACAAACCCCAGTCACTCCTCCTCTCATACACACACACACATGCACATCCCCCCAAAAGAAAAACACAGACAACGGTACCCGACAAAAATAACACAGTCACACACTCCTAACCGGCATATCAACTACGGCCGCAAAGAAAAAGACTACAGCATAAAAATTATGCAAACTAAATTTGTGCTACCTTGAAGTGTGGAGATCAGATCAAACGGCATCAAACATCACTCGTCAGCATATGCCAGAGAGGTCATTTACAACCTGATATTTAACCCACAGTTCCAGCTGCCCGAAAGCTGCTGACCAGAATATCCCTAACGGACATCCAGGATTTCACAGCCACGTATGCTAGACGGCCTCCCAGAGGGCTTAGGTCAAATCCCGTGGCAGCTCGAGCGAACGTCCCAGACGCTCAAAACACGTGCACAAATAAAACACTTCACTAAACAGTGAACTTCTTGGGGGAGCCGTAAAACAACAAACTTCACTAAAGAGCGAACGTCCTGGAGAAAACTTAAAACAACAAACTTCACGAAAAACTGAACATACTGGCCACCAATCGAACCTACACGTCGCTGAAAAGCGACTTTCCAGGGGAACTAAAACAAAAATCTTCGCATATCAGCGAACTTCCCAAGGTATCCTAAAACATTTAAAATAATAAAAAAAAGAATTTTGACGAAGGGTCCTACAACATCAACACCCAAATCCACACCCACACAAATGATCTTTATACAGTGTGACCAGACGACAGCCAGCCAAAGGCCTAACTGAACCAGCCAACACTCCTAAGATAAAAGGAACATTGTGCATTATTATCTTTTGTCGACAAGGAGCAGCAGTCAGGCCAAGGAAGCAGATGGCGACAGCGTCAGCAGCCACAGCAGATCCTGTTCGTGACGCCAAATTTGTGGTGAATTCTTCTGGTGGATTCAGGTGATGTAGATGTTGAAGGAGTCTTCACTGACACAGACTTAGTTGGATAAAAACTGGTTTATTTCAAAGAAGTCAAGAGTCAGACAGCCACCATGGAACGCCTGGGGATGTCTCTGGGCCAGATGTGAGCAACTCCAATGATGCTTTGTTCGCATCACCTTTTATGCCTCCCAACAAGAAGAGGAGGAAGATCCAGGATATGGGGGGGATGTATGCATTCATAGTTACACCCCTAATGGCCATCTGGTTTCAATCTAATAACAGTGGTAAGAACAAAACCATAAATGGACAATAATTCCCCTTTTTGGGAGGAAGGCAACAGAGGGTTCAGATTGAGTTCACATTCTGCCATGTATCAAATGATGTCATATGCATAGGAAGGCAGCAGCGGGTTCAGATACTACACAGGCCAGAGCTCTGGGTGCGATGGTGAAGACAAAGGCTGGTGAGGGCTTGTCGTTCTGGAGAAAGATTATGTCAGCCAAAGATCATCCCAGGGACAATATGGAGAATAAACTCAAGAAATGTAATTTAAAGTTTACCTTCAGACAAGGGAGGCAAATGCAACCAAAAGGGAGGCCTGGGGAAAGCTTGATCGAGAGGGCGACGCCCACTGCAACGACAACCACCGCCTAAGGCTGGGCACCCCTGGTGAGCGTGGGGGACCGGGCAGCAGTGCTGGAGCCCTGGCTGGAGCCCCGGTGTGGCCTGGAGTCACATGCTGGTGAGGGCTTGTAGTTCTGGAGCAAGATTAAGTCAGCCGTAGATCATCCCAGGGACAATATGGAGAATAAACTAGAGAAAGGGAATTTAAAGTTTACCTTCAGACAAGGGAGGCAAATGCAACCAACAGGGAGGCCTGGTGACAGCTCGTCCGACATGGGACGGCACACTGCAATGACAAACTCGGCCTCAGGCTGGGCCCCCCTGGTGCGAGTGGCTGACCAGGTTGCAGGCCAGAGCTCTGGGTGCGATGGTGAAGACAAAGGCTGGTGAGGGCTTGTAGTTCTGAAGAAAGATTATGTCAGCAAAAGATCATCCCAGGGACAATATGGAGAATAAACTCAAGAAATGGAATTTAAAGTTTAACTTCAGACAAGGCAGGCAAATGCAACCAACAGGGAGGCCTGGTGAGAGCTCATCCGATGTGGGGCGGCAAACTGCAATGACAAAATTGCCCACTGGCTGGGCCCCCCTAGTGTGAGTGGGGGACCGGGTTGCAGTGCTGGAGCTCTGGGTGCGGTATTGAAGACAGAGGCTGGTGAGGGCTTGTAGTTCTGGAGAAAGATTATGTCAGCCAAAGATCATCCCAGGGACAATATGGAGAAAAAACTCAAGAAATGGAATTTAAAGTTTACCTTCAGACAAGGGAGGCAAATGCAACAAACAAGGAGGCCTGGGGAAAGCTTGATCGAGAGGGCGACGCCCACTGGAACGACAACCACCGCCTATTGCTGGGCACCCCTGGTGAGAGTGGGGGACCGGGCAGCAGTGCTGGAGCCATGACTGGAGTCCCAGGGTGGCCTGGAGTCACATGCTGGTGAGAGCTTGTAGTTCTGGAGCAAGATTATGTCAGCCAAAGATCATCCCAGGGACAATATGGAGAATAAACTCAAGAAATGGAATTTAAAGTTTACCTTCAGACAAGGGAGGCAAATGCAACCAACAGGGAGGCCTGTGGACAGGTCGTCCGACATGGGACGGCACACTGCAATGACAAACTCGGCCTCAGGCTGGGCTCCCCTGGTGCGAGTGGCTGACCGGGTTGCAGGCCAGAGCTCTGGGTGCGATGGTGAAGACAAAGGCTGGTGAGGGCTTGTTGTTCTGGAGAAAGATTATGTCAGCAAAAGATCATCCCAGGGACAATATGGAGAATAAACTCAAGAAATGGAATTTAAAGTTTACCTTCAGACAAGGCAGGCAAATGCAACCAACAGGGAGGCCTGGTGAGAGCTCATCCGATGTGGGGCAGCAAACTGCAATGACAAAATTGCCCTCTGGCTGGGCCCCCCTAGTGTGAGTGGGGGACCGGGTTGCAGTGCTGGAGCTCTGGGTAGGTGCTGAAGACAGAGGCTGGTGAGGACTTGTGGTTTTGGAGAAAGATTATGTCAGCCAAAGATCATCCCAGGCACAATATGGAGAATAAACTCAAGAAATGGAATTTAAAGTTTACCTTCAGACAAGGGAGGCAAATGCAACCAACAGGGAGGCCTGGTGATAGCGCGTCCGATGTGGGACGGCACACTGCAATGACAAAATCAGCCTCAGGCTGGGCCCCCCTGGTGTGAGTGGGGGACCGAGGTTGCAATGCTGGAGCCCTGGGTGTGGTGCTGGAGACAAAGGCTTGTGAGGGCTTGTAGTTCTGGAGAAAGATTATGTCAGCCAAAGATCATCCCAGGGACAATATGGAGAATAAAGTCAAGAAATGGAATTTAAAGTTTACCTTCAGACAAGGGAGGCAAATGCAACCAACAGGGAGGCCTGGGGACAGCTCGTCCGATGTGGGGCGGCACACTGCAATGACAAAATCGCCCTTAGGGTGGGCCCCCTAGTGTGAGTAGAGGACCGGGTAGCAGTGCTGGAGCTCTGGGTGCGGTGCTGAAGACAAAGGCTGGTGAGGGCTTGTAGTTCTGGAGAAAGATTATGTCAGCCAAAGAACATCCCAGGGGAAAATATGGAGAATAAACTCAAGAAATGTAATTTAAAGTTTACCTTCAGACAAGGGAGGCAAATGCAACCAACAGGAAGGCCTGGGGAAAGCTTGATCGAGAGGGCGACGCCCACTGCAACGACAACCACCGCCTAAGGCTGGGCACCCCTGGTGAGAGTGGGGGACCGGGCAGCAGTGCTGGAGCCCTGGCTGGAGCCCCGGTCTGGCCTGGAGTCACATGCTGGTGAGGGCTTATAGTTCTGGAGCAAGATTAAGTCAGCCGTAGATCATCCCAGGCACAATATGGAGAATAAACTCAAGAAATGGAATTTAAAGTTTACCTTCAGACAAGGGAGGCAAATGCAACCAACAGGGAGGCCTGGTGATAGCGCGTCCGATGTGGGACGGCACACTGCAATGACAAAATCAGCCTCAGGCTGGGCCCCCCTGGTGTGAGTGGGTGACCGGGAAGCAGTGCTGGAGCCCTGGGTGTGGTGCTGGAGACAAAGGCTTGTGAGGGTTTGTAGTTCTGGAGCAAGATAAAGTCAGCCGTAGATCATCCCAGGGACAATATGGAGAATAAACTCAAGAAATGGAATTTAAAGTTTACCTTCAGACAAGGGAGGCAAATGCAACCAACAGGGAGGCCTGGTGACAGCGCGTACGACATGGAACGGCACACTGCAATGACAAACTCGGCCTCAAGCTGGGCCCCCTTGGTGCGAGTGGGTGACCGGGTTGCAGGCCAGAGCTCTGGGTGTGATGGTGAAGACAAAGGCTGGTGAGGGCTTGTAGTTCTGGGCACACTGCAATGACAAACTCAGCCACAGGCTGGGCCCCCCTGGTGCGAGTGGCTGACCGGGTTGCAGGCCAGAGCTCTGGGTGCGATGGTGAAGACAAAGGCTGGTGAGGGCTTGTAGTTCTGGAGAAAGATTATGTCAGCCAAAGATCATCCCAGGGACAATATGGAGAATAAACTCAAGAAATGGAATTTAAAGTTTACCTTCAGACAAGGGAGGCAAATGCAACCAACAGGGAGGCCTGGGGACAGCGCGTCCGACATGGGACGGCAGACTGCAATGACAAAATCAGCCTCAGGCTGGGCCCCCCTGGTGTGAGTGGGGAACCGGGTTGCAGTGCTGGAGCCCTGGGTGTGGTGCTGGAGACAAAGACTTGTGAGGGCTTGTAGTTCTGGAGCAAGATTAAGTCAGCCAAAGATCATCCCTGGGACAATATGGAGAATAAACACAAGAAATGGAATTTAAAGTTTACCTTCAGACAAGGGAGGCAAATACAACCAAAAGGGAGGCCTGGTGACAGCTCGTCCGACGTGGAACGGCACACTGCAATGACAACCTCGGCCTCAGGCTGGGCCCCCCTGGTGCGAGTGGGGGACCGAGGTTGCACTGGCGGAACTCCTGGTGCGGTGCTGAAGACAAAGGCCTGTGAGGGCTTGTAGTTCTGGAGAAAGATTATGTCAGCCAAAGATCATCCCAGGGACAATATGGAGAATAAACTCAAGAAAGGGAATTTAAAGTTTACCTTCAGACAAGGGAGGCAAATGCAACCAACAGGGAGGCCTGGTGACAGCGCGTCCGACATGGGACGGCACACTACAATGACAAAATCGGCCTCAGAATGGGGCCCCTTGGTGCGAGTGGGTGACCGGGTTGCAGGCCAGAGCTCTGGGTGCGATGGTGAAGACAAAGAATGGTGAGGGCTTGTAGTTCTGGAGCAAGATTATGTCAGCCAAAGATCATCCCAGGGACAATATGGAAAATAAACTCAAGAAATGTAATTTAAAGTTTACCTTCAGACAAGGGAGGCAAATGCAACCAACAGGGAGGCCTGGGGAAAGCTTGATCGAGAGGGCGACGCCCACTGCAACGACAACCACCCCCTAAGGCTGGACACCCCTGGTGAGGGTGGGGGACCGGGCAGCAGTGCTAGAGCCCTGGCTGGAGCCCCGGTCTGGCCTGGAGTCACATGCTGGTGAGGGCTTGTAGTTCTGGAGCAAGATTAAGTCAGCCGTAGATCATCCCAGGAACAATATGGAGAATAAACTCAAGAAAGGGAATTTAAAGTTTACCTTCAGACAAGGGAGGCAAATGCAACCAACAAGGAGGCCTGGTGACAGCGCGTCCGACATGGGACAGCACATTGCAATGACAAACTCGGCCTCAGGCTGGGCCCCCTTGGTGCGAGTGGGTGACAAGGTTGCAGGCCAGAACTCTGGGTGCGATGGTGAAGACAAAGGCTGGTGAGGGCTTGTAGTTCTGGAGAAAGATTATGTCAGCCAAAAATCATCCCAGGGACAATATGGAGAATAAACTCAAGAAATGTAATTTAAAGTTTACCTTCAGACAAGGGAGGCAAATGCAACCAACAGGGAGGCCTGGTGACAGCGCGTCCGATGTGGGACGGCACACTGCAATGACAACCTCGGCCTCAGGCTGGGCCCCCCTGGTGTGAGTGGGGGACCGATGTTGCACTGGCGGAACTCCTGGTGCGGTGCTGAAGACAAAGGCTGGTGAGGGCTTGTAGTTCTGGAGAAAGATTATGTCAGCCAAAGATCATCCCAGGGACAATATGGAGAATAAACTCAAGAAATGGAATTTAAAGTTTACCTTCAGACAAGGGAGGTAAACGCAACCAACAGGGAGGCCTGGGGAAAGCTTGATCGAGAGGGCGACGCCCACTGCAACGACAACCACCGCCTAAGGCTGGGCACCCCTGGTGAGGGTGGGGGACCGGGCAGCAGTGCTGGAGGCCTGGCTGGAGCCCCGGGGTGGCCTGGAGTCACATGCTGGTGAGGGCTTGTAGTTCTGGAGCAAGATTAAGTCAGCCGTAGATCATCCCAGGGACAATATGGAGAATAAACTCAAGAAAGGGAATTTAAAGTTTACCTTCAGACAAGGGAGGCAAATGCAACCAACAAGGAGGCCTGGTGACAGCGCGTCCGACATGGGACAGCACATTGCAATGACAAACTCGGCCTCAGGCTGGGCCCCCTTGGTGCGAGTGGGTGACAAGGTTGCAGGCCAGAACTCTGGGTGCGATGGTGAAGACAAAGGCTGGTGAGGGCTTGTAGTTCTGGAGAAAGATTATGTCAGCCAAAGATCATCCCAGGGACAATATGGAGAATAAACTCAAGAAATGGAATTTAAAGTTTACCTTCAGACAAGGGAGGCAAATGCAACCAACAGGGAGGCCTGGTGATAGCGCGTCCGATGTGGGACGGCACACTGCAATGACAAAATCAGCCTCAGGCTGGGCCCCCCTGGTGTGAGTGGGGGACCGGGCAGCAGTGCTGGAGCCCTGGTTGTGGTGCTGGAAACAAAGGCTGGTGAGGGCTTGTAGTTCTGGAGAAAGATTATGTCAGCAAAAGATAATCCCAGGGACAATATGGAGAATAAAGTCAAGAAATGGAATTTAAAGTTTACCTTCAGACAGGGGAGGCAAATGCAACCAACAGGGAGGCCAGGTTACAGCGCGTCCGATGTGGGACGGCACACTGCAATGACAACCTCGGCCTCAGGCTGGGCCCCCCTGGTGCGAGTGGGGGACCGAGGTTGCACTGGCGGAACTCCTGGTGCGGTGCTGAAGACAAAGGCTGGTGAGGGCTTGTAGTTCTGGAGAAAGATTATGTCAGCCAAAGATCATCCCAGGGACAATATGGAGAATAAACTCAAGAAATGGAATTTAAAGTTTACCTTCAGACAAGGGAGGCAAATGCAACCAACAGGGAGGCCAGGTTACAGCGCGTCCGATGTGGGACGGCACACTGCAATGACAACCTCGGCCTCAGGCTGGGCCCCCCTGGTGCGAGTGGGGGACCGAGGTTGCACTGGCGGAACTCCTGGTGCGGTGCTGAAGACAAAGGCTGGTGAGGGCTTGTAGTTCTGGAGAAAGATTATGTCAGCCAAAGATCATCCCAGGGACAATATGGAGAATAAACTCAAGAAATGGAATTTAAAGTTTACCTTCAGACAAAGGAGGCAAATGCAACCAACAGGGAGTCCTGATGACAGGTCGTCCGAAAAGGGACGGCACAATGCAATGACAAACTCAGCCTCAGGCTGGGCCCCCCTGGTGCGAGTGGCTGACCAGGTTGCAGGCCAGAGCTCTGGGTGCGATGGTGAAGACAAAGGCTGGTGAGGGCTTGTAGTTCTGGAGAAAGATTATGTCAGCCGTAGATCATCCCAGGGACAATATGGAGAATAAACTCAAGAAATGTAATTTAAAGTATACCTTCAGACAAGGGAGGCAAATGCAACCAACAGGGAGGCCTGTGGAAAGCTTGATCGAAAAGGCGACGCCCACTGCAACGACAACCACCGCCTAAGGCTGGGCACCCCTGGTGAGAGTGGGGGACCGGGCAGCAGTGCTGGAGGCCTGGCTGGAGCCCCGGGGTGGCCTGGAGTCACATGCTGGTGAGGGCTTGTAGTTCTGGAGCAAGATTAAGTCAGCCGTAGATCATCCCAGGGACAATATGGAGAATAAACTCAAGAAATGGAATTTAAAGTTTACCTTCAGACAAGGGAGGCAAATGCAACAAAAAGGGAGGCCTGGTGACAGCTCGTCCGATGTGGGGCGGCACACTGCAATGACAAACTCGGCCTCAGGCTGGGCCCCCCTGGCGCGAGTGGGTGAACGGGTTGCAGGCCAGTGCTCTGGGTGCGATGGTGGAGACAAAGGCTGGTGAGGGCTTGTAGTTCTGGGCACACTGCAATGACAAACCCGGCCTCAGGCTGGGCCCCCCTGGTGCGAGTGGCTGACCGGGTTGCAGGCCAAAGCTCTGGGTGCGATGGTGAAGACAAAGGCTGGTGAGGGCTTGTAGTTCTGGAGAAAGATTATGTCAGCCAAAGATCATCCCAGGGACAATATGGAGAATAAACTCAAGAAATGGAATTTAAAGTTTACCTTCAGACAAGGAAGGCAAATGCAACCAACAGGGAGGCCTGGGGAAAGCTTGATCGAGAGGGCGACGCCCACTGCAACGACAACCACCCCCTGAGGCTGGACACCCCTGGTGAGGATGGGGGACCGGGCAGCAGTGTTGGAGCCCGGGCTGGAGCCCCGGTCTGGCCTGGAGTCACATGCTGGTCAGGGCTTGTAGTTCTAGAGCAAGATTAAGTAAGCCGTAGATCATCCCAGGCACAATATGGAGAATAAACTCAAGAAATGGAATTTAAAGTTTACCTTCAGACAAGGGAGGCAAATGCAACCAACAGGGAGGCCTGGTGATAGCGTGTCCGATGTGGGACGGCACACTGCAATGACAAAATCAGCCTCAGACTGGGCCCCCCTGGTGTGAGTGGGGGACCGGGTTGCAGTGCTGGAGACCTGGGTGTGGTGCTTGAGACAAAGGCTTGTGAGGGCTTGTAGTTCTGGAGAAAGATTATGTCAGCCAAAGATCATCCCAGGGACAATATGGACAATTAATTCAAAAAATGTAATTTAAAGTTTACCTTCAGACAAGGGAGGCAAATGCAACCAACAGGGAGGCCTGATGACAGCGCGTCCGACATGGGACGGCACACTGCAATGACAAACTCGGCCTCAGGCTTGGCCCCCTTGGTGCGAGCGGCTGACCGGGTTGCAGGCCAGAGCTCTGGGTGCGATGGTGAAGACAAAGGCTGGTGAGGGCTTGTAGTTCAGGAGAAAGATTATGTCAGCCAAAGATCATCCCAGGGACAATATGGAGAATAAACTCAAGAAATGTAATTTAAAGTTTACCTTCAGACAAGGGAGGCAAATGCAACCAACAGGGAGGCCTGGTGACAGCGCGTCCGACATGGGACGGCACACTGCAATGACAAACTCGGACTCAAGCTGGGCCCCCTTGGTGCGAGTGGGTGACCGGGTTGCAGGCCAGAGCTCTGGGTGCGATGGTGAAGACAAAGGCTGGTGAGGGCTTGTAGTTCTGGAGAAGATTATGTCAGCCAAAGATCATCCCAGGGACAATCTGGAGAATAAACTCAAGAAATGTAATTTAAAGTTTACCTTCAGACAAGGGAGGCAAATGCAACAAACAGGGAGGCCTGGTGACAGCGCGTCCGACATGGGACGGCAAACTGCAATGACAAACTCGGCCTCAGGCTGGGCCCCCCTGGTGCGAGTGGGGGACCGAGTTTGCACTGGCAGAAATCCTGGTGCAGTGCTGAAGACAAAGGTTGGTGAGGGCTTGTAGTTCTGGAGAAAGATTATGTCAGCCAAAGATCATCCCAGGGACAATATGGAGAATAAACTCAAGAAATGGAATTTAAAGTTTACCTTCAGACAAGGGAGGCAAATGCAACCAACAGGGAGGCCTGGTGACAGCGCGTCCGACAAGGGACGGCACACTGCAATGACAAACTCGGCCTCAGGCAGGGCCCCCCTGGTGCGAGTGGGTGACCGGGTTGCAGGCCAGAGCTCTGGGTGCGATGGTGAAGACAAAGGCTGGTGAGGGCTTGTAGTTCTGGGCACACTGCAATGACAAACCCGGCCTCAGGCTGGGCCCCCCTGGTGCGAGTGGCTGACCGGGTTGCAGGCCAAAGCTCTGGGTGCGATGGTGAAGACAAAGGCTGGTGAGGGCTTGTCGTTCTGGAGAAAGATTATGTCAGCCAAAGATCATCCCAGGGACAATATGGAGAATAAACTCAAGAAATGTAATTTAAAGTTTACCTTCAGACAAGGGAGGCAAATGTAACCAACAGGGAGGCCTGGGGAAAGCTTGATCGAGAGGGCGACGCCCACTGCAACGACAACCACCCCCTAAGGTTGGGCACCCCTGGTGAGAGTGGGGGACCGGGCAGCAGTGCTGGAGCCCTGGCTGGAGCCCCAGGTTGGCCTGGAGTCACATGCTGGTGAGGGCTTGTAGTTCTGGAGCAAGATTAAGTCAGCCGTAGATCATCCCAGGGACAATATGGAGAATAAACTCAAGAAATGGAATTTAAAGTTTACCTTCAGACAAGGGAGGCAAAAGCAACCAACAGGGAGGCCTGGTGAAAGCGCGTCCGACATGGGAGAGCAAGCTGCAATGACAAACTCGGCCTCAGGCTAGGCCCCCCTGGTGCGAGTGGCTGACCGGGTTGCAGGCCAGAGCTCTGGGTGCGATGGTGAAGACAAAGGCTGGTGAGGGCTTGTAGTTCAGGAGAAAGATTATGTCAGCCAAAGATCATCCCAGGGACAATATGGAGAATAAACTCAAGAAATGTAATTTAAAGTTTACCTTCAGACAAGGGAGGCCAATGCAAACAACAGGGAGGCCTGGTGACAGCGCGTCCGACATGGGACGGCACACTGCAATGACAAACTCGGACTCAGGCTGGGCCCCCTTGGTGCGAGTGGGTGACCGGGTTGCAGGCCAGAGCTCTGGGTGCGATGGTGAAGACAAAGGCTGGTGAGGGCTTGTAGTTCTGGAGAAGATTATGTCAGCCAAAGATCATCCCAGGGACAATCTGGAGAATAAACTCAAGAAATGTAATTTAAAGTTTACCTTCAGACAAGGGAGGCAAATGCAACAAACAGGGAGGCCTGGTGACAGCGCGTCCGACATGGGACGGCAAACTGCAATGACAAACTCGGCCTCAGGCTGGGCCCCCCTGGTGCGAGTGGGGGACCGAGTTTGCACTGGCAGAAATCCTGGTGCAGTGCTTAAGACAAAGGTTGGTGAGGGCTTGTAGTTCTGGAGAAAGATTATGTCAGCCAAAGATCATCCCAGGGACAATATGGAGAATAAACTCAAGAAATGGAATTTAAAGTTTACCTTCAGACAAGGGAGGCAAATGCAACCAACAGGGAGTCCTGATGACAGGTCGTCCGAAAAGGGACGGCACAATGCAATGACAAACTCGGCCTCAGGCTGGGCCCCCCTGGTGCGAGTGGGGGACCGAGGTTGCACTGGTGGAACTCCTGGTGCGGTGCTGAGGACAAAGGCTGGTGAGGGCTTGTAGTTCTGGAGAAAGATTATGTCAGCCAAAGATCATCCCACGGACAATATGGAGAATAAACTCAACAAATGGAATTTAAAGTTTACCTTCAGACAAGGGAGGCAAATGCAACCAACAGGGAGGCCTGGGGAAAGCTTGATCGAGAGGGCGACGCCCACTGCAACGACAACCACCCCCTGAGGCTGGACACCCCTGGTGAGGATGGGGGACCGGGCAGCAGTGCTGGAGCCCGGGCTGGAGCCCCGGTCTGGCCTGGAGTCACATGCTGGTCAGGGCTTGTAGTTCTAGAGCAAGATTAAGTAAGCCGTAGATCATCCCAGGCACAATATGGAGAATAAACTCAAGAAATGGAATTTAAAGTTTACCTTCAGACAAGGGAGGCAAATGCAACCAACAGGGAGGCCTGGTGATAGCGCGTCCGATGTGGGACGGCACACTGCAATGACAAAATCAGCCTCAGACTGGGCCCCCCTGGTGTGAGTGGGGGACCGGGTTGCAGTGCTGGAGACCTGGGTGTGGTGCTTGAGACAAAGGCTTGTGAGGGCTTGTAGTTCTGGAGAAAGATTATGTCAGCCAAAGATCATCCCAGGGACAATATGGACAATTAATTCAAAAAATGTAATTTAAAGTTTACCTTCAGACAAGGGAGGCAAATGCAACCAACAGGGAGGCCTGATGACAGCGCGTCCGACATGGGACGGCACACTGCAATGACAAACTCGGCCTCAGGCTTGGCCCCCTTGGTGCGAGCGGCTGACCGGGTTGCAGGCCAGAGCTCTGGGTGCGATGGTGAAGACAAAGGCTGGTGAGGGTTTGTAGTTCTGGAGAAAGATTATGTCAGCCAAAGATCATCCCAGGGACAATATGGAGAATAAACTCAATAAATGTAATTTAAAGTTTACCTTAAGACATGGGAGGTAAATGCAACCAACAGGGAGTCCTGATGACAGGTCGTCCGAAAAGGGACGGCACAATGCAATGACAAACTCGGCCTCAGGCTGGGCCCCCCTGGTGCGAGTGGCTGACCGGGTTGCAGGCCAGAGCTCTGGGTGCGATGGTGAAGACAAAGGCTGGTGAGGGCTTGTAGTTCTGGAGAAAGATTATGTCAGCCGTAGATCATCCCAGGGACAATATGGAGAATAAACTCAAGAAATGTAATTTAAAGTTTACCTTCAGACAAGGGAGGCAAATGCAACAAACAGGGAGGCCTGTGGAAAGCTTGATCGAGAGGGCGACGCCCACTGCAACGACAACCACCGCCTAAGGCTGGGCACCCCTGGTGAGAGAGGGGGACCAGGCAGCAGTGCTGGAGCCCTGGCTGGAACCCCGGTCTGGCCTGGAGTCACATGCTGGTGAGGGCTTGTAGTTCTGGAGCAAGATTAAGTCAGCCGTAGATCATCCCAGGGACAATATGGAGAATAAACTCAAGAAATGGAATTTAAAGTTTACCTTCAGACAAGGGAGGCAAATGCAACCAACAGGGAGGCCTGGTGATAGCGCGTCCGATGTGGGACGGCACACTGCAATGACAAAATCAGCCTCAGGCTGCGCCCCCCTGGTGTGAGTGGGGGACCGGGTTGCAGTGCTGGAGACCTGGGTGTGGTGCTTGAGACAAAGGCTTGTGAGGGCTTGTAGTTCTGGAGAAAGATTATGTCAGCCAAAGATCATCCCAGGGACAATATGGACAATTAATTCAAAAAATGTAATTTAAAGTTTACCTTCAGACAAGGGAGGCAAATGCAACCAACAGGGAGGCCTGATGACAGCGCGTCCGACATGGGACGGCACACTGCAATGACAAACTCGGCCTCAGGCTTGGCCCCCTTGGTGCGAGTGGCTGACCGGGTTGCAGGCCAGAGCTCTGGGTGCGATGGTGAAGACAAAGGCTGGTGAGGGCTTGTAGTTCAGGAGAAAGATTATGTCAGCCAAAGATCATCCCAGGGACAATATGGAGAATAAACTCAAGAAATGTAATTTAAAGTTTACCTTCAGACAAGGGAGGCAAATGCAACCAACAGGGAGGCCTGGTGACAGCGCGTCCGACATGGGACGGCACACTGCAATGACAAACTCGGACTCAGGCTGGGCCCCCTTGGTGCGAGTGGGTGACAGGGTTGCAGGCCAGAGCTCTGGGTGCGATGGTGAAGACAAAGGCTGGTGAGGGCTTGTAGTTCTGGAGAAGATTATGTCAGCCAAAGATCATCCCAGGGACAATCTGGAGAATAAACTCAAGAAATGTAATTTAAAGTTTACCTTCAGACAAGGGAGGCAAATGCAACAAACAGGGAGGCCTGGTGACAGCGCGTCCGACATGGGACGGCAAACTGCAATGACAAACTCGGCCTCAGGCTGGGCCCCCCTGGTGCGAGTGGGGGACCGAGTTTGCACTGGCAGAAATCCTGGTGCAGTGCTTAAGACAAAGGTTGGTGAGGGCTTGTAGTTCTGGAGAAAGATTATGTCAGCCAAAGATCATCCCAGGGACAATATGGAGAATAAACTCAAGAAATGGAATTTAAAGTTTACCTTCAGACAAGGGAGGCAAATGCAACCAACAGGGAGTCCTGATGACAGGTCGTCCGAAAAGGGACGGCACAATGCAATGACAAACTCGGCCTCAGGCTGGGCCCCCCTGGTGCGAGTGGCTGACCGGGTTGCAGGCCAGAGCTCTGGTTGCGATGGTGAAGACAAAGGCTGGTGAGGGCTTGTAGTTCTGGAGAAAGATTATGTCAGCCGTAGATCATCCCAGGGACAATATGGAGAATAAACTCAAGAAATGTAATTTAAAGTTTACCTTCAGACAAGGGAGGCAAATGCAACCAACAGGGAGGCCTGTGGAAAGCTTGATCGAGAGGGCGACGCCCACTGCAACGACAACCACCGCCTAAGGCTGGGCACCCCTGGTGAGAGTGGGGGACCAGGCAGCAGTGCTGGAGCCCTGGCTGGAGCCCCGGTCTGGCCTGGAGTCACATGCTGGTGAGGGCTTGTAGTTCTGGAGCAAGATTAAGTCAGCCAAAGATCATCCCAGGGACAATATGGAGAATAAACTCAAGAAATGGAATTTAAAGTTTACCTTCAGACAAGGGAGGCAAATGCAACCAACAGGGAGGCCTGGTGATAGCGCGTCCGATGTGGGACGGCACACTGCAATGACAAAATCAGCCTCAGGCTGGGCCCCCCTGGTGTGAGTGGGGGACCGGGTTGCAGTGCTGGAGACCTGGGTGTGGTGCTTGAGACAAAGGCTTGTGAGGGCTTGTAGTTCTGGAGAAAGATTATGTCAGCCAAAGATCATCCCAGGGACAATATGGACAATTAATTCAAAAAATGTAATTTAAAGTTTACCTTCAGACAAGGGAGGCAAATGCAACCAACAGGGAGGCCTGATGACAGCGCGTCCGACATGGGACGGCACACTGCAATGACAAACTCGGCCTCAGGCTTGGCCCCCTTGGTGCGAGTGGCTGACCGGGTTGCAGGCCAGAGCTCTGGGTGCGATGGTGAAGACAAAGGCTGGTGAGGGCTTGTAGTTCTGGAGAAAGATTATGTCAGCCAAAGATCATCCCAGGGACAATATGGAGAATAAACTCAAGAAATGTAATTTAAAGTTTACCTTCAGACAAGGGAGGCAAATGCAACCAACAGGGAGGCCTGGTGACAGCGCGTCCGACATGGGACGGCACACTGCAATGACAAACTCGGACTCAGGCTGGGCCCCCTTGGTGCGAGTGGGTGACCGGGTTGCAGGCCAGAGCTCTGGGTGCGATGATGAAGACAAAGGCTGATGAGGGCTTGTAGTTCTGGAGAAGATTATGTCAGCCAAAGATAATCCCAGGGACAATCTGGAGAATAAACTCAAGAAATGTAATTTAAAGTTTACCTTCAGACAAGGGAGGCAAATGCAACAAACAGGGAGGCCTGGTGACAGCGCGTCCGACATGGGACGGCAAACTGCAATGACAAACTCGGCCTCAGGCTGGGCCCCCCTGGTGCGAGTGGGGGACCGAGTTTGCACTGGCAGAAATCCTGGTGCAGTGCTGAAGACTAAGGTTGGTGAGGGCTTGTAGTTCTGGAGAAAGATTATGTCAGCCAAAGATCATCCCAGGGACAATATGGAGAATAAACTCAAGAAATGGAATTTAAAGTTTACCTTCAGACAAGGGAGGCCAATGCAACCAACAGGGAGGCCTGGTGACAGCGCGTCCGACAAGGGACGGCACACTGCAATGACAAACTCGGCCTCAGGCAGGGCCCCCCTGGTGCGAGTGGGTGACCGGGTTGCAGGCCAGAGCTCTGGGTGCGATGGTGAAGACAAAGGCTGGTGAGGGCTTGTCGTTCTGGAGAAAGATTATGTCAGCCAAAGATCATCCCAGGGACAATATGGAGAATAAACTCAAGAAATGTAATTTAAAGTTTACCTTCAGACAAGGGAGGCAAATGCAACCAACAGGGAGGCCTGGGGAAAGCTTGATCGAGAGGGCGACGCCCACTGCAACGACAACCACCCCCTAAGGCTGGGCACCCCTGGTGAGAGTGGGGGACCGGGCAGCAGTGCTGGAGCCCTGGCTGGAGCCCCAGGTTGGCCTGGAGTCACATGCTGGTGAGGGCTTGTAGTTCTGGAGCAAGATTAAGTCAGCCGTAGATCATCCCAGGGACAATATGGAGAATAAACTCAAGAAATGGAATTTAAAGTTTACCTTCAGACAAGGGAGGCAAAAGCAACCAACAGGGAGGCCTGGTGACAGCGCGTCCGACATGGGAGAGCACACTGCAATGACAAACTCGGCCTCAGGCTAGGCCCCCCTGGTGCGAGTGGCTGACCGGGTTGCAGGCCAGAGCTCTGGGTGCGATGGTGAAGACAAAGGCTGGTGAGGGCTTGTAGTTCTGGGCACACTGCAATGACAAACTCAGCCTCAGGCTGGGCCCCCCTGGTGCGAGTGGCTGACCGGGTTGCAGGCCAGAGCTCTGGGTGCGATGGTGAAGACAAAGGCTGGTGAGGGCTTGTAGTTCTGGAGAAAGAATATGTCAGCCAAAGATCATCCCAGGGACAATATGGAGAATAAACTCAAGAAATGGAATTTAAAGTTTACCTTCAGACAAGGGAGGAAATTGCAACCAACAGGGAGGCCTGGGGACAGCGCGTCCGACATGGGACGGCAAACTGCAATGACAAAATCAGCCTCAGGCTGGGCCCCCCTGGTGTGAGTGGGGAACCGGGTTGCAGTGCTGGAGCCCTGGGTGTGGTGCTGGAGACAAAGACTTGTGAGGGCTTGTAGTTCTGGAGCAAGATTAAGTCAGCCAAAGATCATCCCTGGGAAAATATGGAGAATAAACACAAGAAATGGAATTTAAAGTTTACCTTCAGACAAGGGAGGCAAATGCAACCAACAGGGAGGCCTGGTGACAGCTCGTCCGATGTGAAACGGCACACTGCAATGACAACCTCGGCCTCAGGCTGGGCCCCCCTGGTGCGAGTGGGGGACCGAGGTTGCACTGGCGGAACTCCTGGTGCGGTGCTGAAGACAAAGGCCTGTGAGGGCTTGTAGTTCTGGAGAAAGATTATGTCAGCCAAAGATCATCCCAGGGACAATATGGAGAATAAACTCAAGAAAGGGAATTTAAAGTTTACCTTCAGACAAGGGAGGCAAATGCAACCAACAGGGAGGCCTGGTGACAGCGCGTCCGACATGGGACGGCACACTACAATGACAAAATCGGCCTCAGAATGGGGCCCCTTGGTGCGAGTGGGTGACCGGGTTGCAGGCCAGAGCTCTGGGTGCGATGGTGAAGACAAAGAATGGTGAGGGCTTGTAGTTCTGGAGCAAGATTATGTCAGCCAAAGATCATCCCAGGGACAATATGGAAAATAAACTCAAGAAATGTAATTTAAAGTTTATCTTCAGACAAGGGAGGCAAATGCAACCAACAGGGAGGCCTGGGGAAAGCTTGATCGAGAGGGCGACGCCCACTGCAACGACAACCACCCCCTAAGGCTGGACACCCCTGGTGAGGATGGGGGACCGGGCAGCAGTGCTAGAGCCCTGGCTGGAGCCCCGGTCTGGCCTGGAGTCACATGCTGGTGAGGGCTTGTAGTTCTGGAGCAAGATTAAGTCAGCCGTAGATCATCCCAGGCACAATATGGAGAATAAACTCAAGAAATGGAATTTAAAGTTCACCTTCAGACAAGGGAGGCAAATGCAACCAACAGGGAGGCCTGGTGATAGCGCGTCCGATGTGGGACGGCACACTGCAATGACAAAATCAGCCTCAGGCTGGACACCCCTGGTGTGAGTGGGGGACCGAGTTGCAGTGCAGGAGCCCTGGGTGTTGTGCTGGAGACAAAGGCTTGTGAGGGCTTGTAGTTCTGGAGAAAGATTATGTCAGCCAAAGATCATCCCAGGGACAATATGGAGAATAAACTCAAGAAATGTAATTTAAAGTTTACCTTCAGACAAGGGAGGCAAATGCAACCAACAGGGAGGCCTGGGGAAAGCTTGATCGAGAGGGCGACGCCCACTGCAACGACAACCACCGCCTAAGGCTGGGCCCCCCTGGTGAGAGTGGGGGACCGGGCAGCAGTGCTGGAGCCCTGGCTGGAGCCCCAGGGTAGCCTGGAGTCACATGCTGGTGAGGGCTTGTAGTTCTGGAGCCAGATTAAGTCAGCCAAAGATCATCCCAGGGACAATATGGAGAATAAACTCAAGAAAGTGAATTTAAAGTTTAACTTCAGACAAGGGAGGCAAATGCAACCAACAGGGAGGCCTGATGACAGGTCGTCCGACATGGGACGGCACACTGCAATGACAACCTCGGCCTCAGGCTGGGCCCTCCTGGTGCGAGTGGCTGACAGGGTTGCAGGCCAAAGCTCTGGGTGCGATGGTGAAGACAAAGGCTGGTGAGGGCTTGTAGTTCTGGAGAAAGATTATGTCAGCCAAAGATCATCCCAGGGACAATATGGAGAATAAACTCAAGAAATGGAATTTAAAGTTTACCTTCAGACAAGGGAGGCAAATGCAACCAACAGGGAGGCCTGGGGAAAGCTTCATCGAGAGGGCGACGCCCACTGCAACGACAACCACCGCCTAAGGCTGGGCACCCCTGGTGAGAGTGGGGGACCGGGCAGCAGTGCGGGAGCCCTGGCTGGAGCCCCAGGGAGGCCTGGAGTCACATGCTGGTGAGGGCTTGTAGTTCTGGAGCAAGATTAAGTCAGCCGTAGATCATCCCAGGGACAATATGGAGAATAAACTCAAGAAAGGGAATTTAAAGTTTACCTTCAGACAAGGGAGGCAAATGCAACCAACAGGGAGGCCTGGTGACAGCGCGTCCGATGTGGGACGGCACACTGCAATGACAACCTCGGCCTCAGGCTGGGCCCCCCTGGTGAGAGTGGGGGACCGAGGTTGCACTGGCGGAACTCCTGGTGCGGTGCTGAAGACAAAGGCTGGTGAGGGCTTGTAGTTCTGGAGAAAGATTATGTCAGCCAAAGATCATCCCAGGGACAATATGGAGAATAAACTCAAGAAATGGAATTTAAAGTTTACCTTCAGACAAGGGAGGCAAATGCAACCAAAAGGGAGGCCTGGTGACAGCGCGTCCGACATGGGACGGCAGACTGCAATGACAAAATCAGCCTCAGGCTGGGCCCCCCTGGTGTGAGTGGGGAACCGGGTTGCAGTGCTGGAGCCCTGGGTGTGGTGCTGGAGACAAAGACTTGTGAGGGCTTGTAGTTCTGGAGCAAGATTAAGTCAGCCAAAGATCATCCCTGGGAAAATATGGAGAATAAACACAAGAAATGGAATTTAAAGTTTACCTTCAGACAAGGGAGGCAAATGCAACCAACAGGGAGGCCTGGTGACAGCTCGTCCGATGTGAAACGGCACACTGCAATGACAACCTCGGCCTCAGGCTGGGCCCCCCTGGTGCGAGTGGGGGACCGAGGTTGCACTGGCGGAACTCCTGGTGCGGTGCTGAAGACAAAGGCCTGTGAGGGCTTGTAGTTCTGGAGAAAGATTATGTCAGCCAAAGATCATCCCAGGGACAATATGGAGAATAAACTCAAGAAAGGGAATTTAAAGTTTACCTTCAGACAAGGGAGGCAAATGCAACCAACAGGGAGGCCTGGTGACAGCGCGTCCGACATGGGACGGCACACTACAATGACAAAATCGGCCTCAGAATGGGGCCCCTTGGTGCGAGTGGGTGACCGGGTTGCAGGCCAGAGCTCTGGGTGCGATGGTGAAGACAAAGAATGGTGAGGGCTTGTAGTTCTGGAGCAAGATTATGTCAGCCAAAGATCATCCCAGGGACAATATGGAAAATAAACTCAAGAAATGTAATTTAAAGTTTACCTTCAGACAAGGGAGGCAAATGCAACCAACAGGGAGGCCTGGGGAAAGCTTGATCGAGAGGGCGACGCCCACTGCAACGACAACCACCCCCTAAGGCTGGACACCCCTGGTGAGGATGGGGGACCGGGCAGCAGTGCTAGAGCCCTGGCTGGAGCCCCGGTCTGGCCTGGAGTCACATGCTGGTGAGGGCTTGTAGTTCTGGAGCAAGATTAAGTCAGCCGTAGATCATCCCAGGCACAATATGGAGAATAAACTCAAGAAATGGAATTTAAAGTTCACCTTCAGACAAGGGAGGCAAATGCAACCAACAGGGAGGCCTGGTGATAGCGCGTCCGATGTGGGACGGCACACTGCAATGACAAAATCAGCCTCAGGCTGGACACCCCTGGTGTGAGTGAGGGACCGAGTTGCAGTGCAGGAGCCCTGGGTGTGGTGCTGGAGACAAAGGCTTGTGAGGGCTTGTAGTTCTGGAGAAAGATTATGTCAGCCAAAGATCATCCCAGGGACAATATGGAGAATAAACTCAAGAAATGTAATTTAAAGTTTACCTTCAGACAAGGGAGGCAAATGCAACCAACAGGGAGGCCTGGGGAAAGCTTGATCGAGAGGGCGACGCCCACTGCAACGACAACCACCGCCTAAGGCTGGGCCCCCCTGGTGAGAGTGGGGGACCGGGCAGCAGTGCTGGAGCCCTGGCTGGAGCCCCAGGGTAGCCTGGAGTCACATGCTGGTGAGGGCTTGTAGTTCTGGAGCCAGATTAAGTCAGCCAAAGATCATCCCAGGGACAATATGGAGAATAAACTCAAGAAAGGGAATTTAAAGTTTAACTTCAGACAAGGGAGGCAAATGCAACCAACAGGGAGGCCTGATGACAGGTCGTCCGACATGGGACGGCACACTGCAATGACAACCTCGGCCTCAGGCTGGGCCCCCCTGGTGCGAGTGGCTGACAGGGTTGCAGGCCAAAGCTCTGGGTGCGATGGTGAAGACAAAGGCTGGTGAGGGCTTGTAGTTCTGGAGAAAGATTATGTCAGCCAAAGATCATCCCAGGGACAATATGGAGAATAAACTCAAGAAATGTAATTTAAAGTTTACCTTCAGACAAGGGAGGCAAATGCAACCAACAGGGAGGCCTGGGGAAAGCTTCATCGAGAGGGCGACGCCCACTGCAACGACAACCACCGCCTAAGGCTGGGCACCCCTGGTGAGAGTGGGGGACCGGGCAGCAGTGCTGGAGCCCTGGCTGGAGCCCCAGGGAGGCCTGGAGTCACATGCTGGTGAGGGCTTGTAGTTCTGGAGCAAGATTAAGTCAGCCGTAGATCATCCCAGGGACAATATGGAGAATAAACTCAAGAAAGGGAATTTAAAGTTTACCTTCAGACAAGGGAGGCAAATGCAACCAACAGGGAGGCCTGGTGACAGCGCGTCCGATGTGGGACGGCACACTGCAATGACAACCTCGGCTTCAGGCTGGGCCCCCCTGGTGAGAGTGGGGGACCGAGGTTGCACTGGCGGAACTCCTGGTGCGGTGCTGAAGACAAAGGCTGACAGCGCGTCCGACATGGGACGGCACACTGCAATGACAAACTCGGCCTCAGGCTTGGCCCCCTTGGTGCGAGTGGCTGACCGGGTTGCAGGCCAGAGCTCTGGGTGCGATGGTGAAGACAAAGGCTGGTGAGGGCTTGTAGTTCTGGAGAAAGATTATGTCAGCCAAAGATCATCCCAGGGACAATATGGAGAATAAACTCAAGAAATGGAATTTAAAGTTTACCTTCAGACAAGGGAGGCAAATGCAACCAACAGGGAGGCCTGGTGACAGCGCGTCCGACATGGGACGGCACACTGCAATGACAAACTCGGACTCAGGCTGGGCCCCCTTGGTGCGAGTGGGTGACCGGGTTGCAGGCCAGAGCTCTGGGTGCGATGGTGAAGACAAAGGCTGGTGAGGGCTTGTAGTTCTGGAGAAGATTATGTCAGCCAAAGATCATCCCAGGGACAATCTGGAGAATAAACTCAAGAAATGTAATTTAAAGTTTACCTTCAGACAAGGGAGGCAAATGCAACAAACAGGGAGGCCTGGTGACAGCGCGTCCAACATGGGACGGCAAACTGCAATGACAAACTCGGCCTCAGGCCTGGCCCCCCTGGTGCGAGTGGGGGACCGAGTTTGCACTGGCAGAAATCCTGGTGCAGTGCTGAAGACTAAGGTTAGTGAGGGCTTGTAGTTCTGGAGAAAGATTATGTCAGCCAAAGATCATCCCAGGGACAATATGGAGAATAAACTCAAGAAATGGAATTTAAAGTTTACCTTCAGACAAGGGAGGCAAATGCAACCAACAGGGAGGCCTGGTGACAGCGCGTCCGACAAGGGACGGCACACTGCAATGACAAACTCGGCCTCAGGCAGGGCCCCCCTGGTGCGAGTGGGTGACCGGGTTGCAGGCCAGAGCTCTGGGTGCGATGGTGAAGACAAAGGCTGGTGAGGGCTTGTAGTTCTGGGCACACTGCAATGACAAACTCGGCCTCAGGCAGGGCCCCCCTGGTGCGAGTGGGTGACCGGGTGGCAGGCCAGAGCTCTGGGTGCGATGGTGAAGACAAAGGCTGGTGAGGGCTTGTCGTTCTGGAGAAAGATTATGTCAGCCAAAGATCATCCCAGGGACAATATGGAGAATAAACTCAAGAAATGTAATTTAAAGTTTACCTTCAGACAAGGGAGGCAAATGCAACCAACAGGGAGGCCTGGGGAAAGCTTGATCGAGAGGGCGACGCCCACTGCAACGACAACCACCCCCTAAGGCTGGGCACCCCTGGTGAGAGTGGGGGACCGGGCAGCAGTGATGGAGCCCTGGCTGGAGCCCCAGGTTGGCCTGGAGTCACATGCTGGTGAGGGCTTGTAGTTCTGGAGCAAGATTAAGTCAGCCGTAGATCATCCCAGGGACAATATGGAGAATAAACTCAAGAAATGGAATTTAAAGTTTACCTTCAGACAAGGGAGGCAAAAGCAACCAACAGGGAGGCCTGGTGACAGCGCGTCCGACATGGGAGAGCACACTGCAATGACAAACTCGGCCTCAGGCTAGGCCCCCCTGGTGCGAGTGGCTGACCGGGTTGCAGGCCAGAGCTCTGGGTGCGATGGTGAAGACAAAGGCTGGTGAGGGCTTGTAGTTCTGGGCACATTGCAATGACAAACTCAGCCTCAGGCTGGGCCCCCCTGGTGCGAGTGGCTGACCGGGTTGCAGGCCAGAGCTCTGGGTGCGATGGTGAAGACAAAGGCTGGTGAGGGCTTGTAGTTCTGGAGAAAGATTATGTCAGCCAAAGATCATCCCAGGGACAATATGGAGAATAAACTCAAGAAATGGAATTTAAAGTTTACCTTCAGACAAGGGAGGAAATTGCAACCAACAGGGAGACCTGGGGACAGCGCGTCCGACATGGGACGGCACACTGCAATGACAAAATCAGCCTCAGGCTGGGCCCCCCTGGTGTGAGTGGGGAACCGGGTTGCAGTGCTGGAGCCCTGGGTGTGGTGCTGGAGACAAAGACTTGTGAGGGCTTGTAGTTCTGGAGCAAGATTAAGTCAGCCAAAGATCATCCCTGGGAAAATATGGAGAATAAACACAAGAAATGGAATTTAAAGTTTACCTTCAGACAAGGGAGGCAAATGCAACCAACAGGGAGGCCTGGTGACAGCTCGTCCGATGTGAAACGGCACACTGCAATGACAACCTCGGCCTCAGGCTGGGCCCCCCTGGTGCGAGTGGGGGACCGAGGTTGCACTGGCGGAACTCCTGGTGCGGTGCTGAAGACAAAGGCAGGTGAGGGCTTGTAGTTCTGGAGAAAGATTATGTCAGCCAAAGATCATCCCAGGGACAATATGGAGAATAAACTCAAGAAAGGGAATTTAAAGTTTACCTTCAGACAAGGGAGGCAAATGCAACCAACAGGGAGGCCTGGTGACAGCGCGTCCGACATGGGACGGCACACTACAATGACAAAATCGGCCTCAGAATGGGGCCCCTTGGTGCGAGTGGGTGACCGGGTTGCAGGCCAGAGCTCTGGGTGCGATGGTGAAGACAAAGAATGGTGAGGGCTTGTAGTTCTGGAGCAAGATTATGTCAGCCAAAGATCATCCCAGGGACAATATGGAAAATAAACTCAAGAAATGTAATTTAAAGTTTACCTTCAGACAAGGGAAGCAAATGCAACCAACAGGGAGGCCTGGGGAAAGCTTGATCGAGAGGGCGACGCCCACTGAAACGACAACCACCCCCTAAGGCTGGACACCCCTGGTGAGGATGGGGGACCGGGCAGCAGTGCTAGAGCCCTGGCTGGAGCCCCGGTCTGGCCTGGAGTCACATGCTGGTGAGGGCTTGTAGTTCTGGAGCAAGATTAAGTCAGCCGTAGATCATCCCAGGCACAATATGGAGAATAAACTCAAGAAATGGAATTTAAAGTTCACCTTCAGACAAGGGAGGCAAATGCAACCAACAGGGAGGCCTGGTGATAGCGCGTCCGATGTGGGACGGCACACTGCAATGACAAAATCAGCCTCAGGCTGGACACCCCTGGTGTGAGTGGGGGACCGAGTTGCAGTGCAGGAGCCCTGGGTGTGGTGCTGGAGACAAAGGCTTGTGAGGGCTTGTAGTTCTGGAGAAAGATTATGTCAGCCAAAGATCATCCCAGGGACAATATGGAGAATAAACTCAAGAAATGTAATTTAAAGTTTACCTTCAGACAAGGGAGGCAAATGCAACCAACAGGGAGGCCTGGGGAAAGCTTGATCGAGAGGGCGACGCCCACTGCAACGACAACCACCGCCTAAGGCTGGGCCCCCCTGGTGAGAGTGGGGGACCGGGCAGCAGTGCTGGAGCCCTGGCTGGAGCCCCAGGGTAGCCTGGAGTCACATGCTGGTGAGGGCTTGTAGTTCTGGAGCCAGATTAAGTCAGCCAAAGATCATCCCAGGGACAATATGGAGAATAAACTCAAGAAAGGGAATTTAAAGTTTAACTTCAGACAAGGGAGGCAAATGCAACCAACAGGGAGGCCTGATGACAGGTCGTCCGACATGGGACGGCACACTGCAATGACAACCTCGGCCTCAGGCTGGGCCCCCCTGGTGCGAGTGGCTGACAGGGTTGCAGGCCAAAGCTCTGGGTGCGATGGTGAAGACAAAGGCTGGTGAGGGCTTGTAGTTCTGGAGAAAGATTATGTCAGCCAAAGATCATCCCAGGGACAATATGGAGAATAAACTCAAGAAATGTAATTTAAAGTTTACCTTCAGACAAGGGAGGCAAATGCAACCAACAGGGAGGCCTGGGGAAAGCTTCATCGAGAGGGCGACGCCCACTGCAACGACAACCACCGCCTAAGGCTGGGCACCCCTGGTGAGAGTGGGGGACCGGGCAGCAGTGCTGGAGCCCTGGCTGGAGCCCCAGGGAGGCCTGGAGTCACATGCTGGTGAGGGCTTGTAGTTCTGGAGCAAGATTAAGTCAGCCGTAGATCATCCCAGGGACAATATGGAGAATAAACTCAAGAAAGGGAATTTAAAGTTTACCTTCAGACAAGGGAGGCAAATGCAACCAACAGGGAGGCCTGGTGACAGCGCGTCCGATGTGGGACGGCACACTGCAATGACAACCTCGGCCTCAGGCTGGGCCCCCCTGGTGAGAGTGGGGGACCGAGGTTGCACTGGCGGAACTCCTGGTGCGGTGCTGAAGACAAAGGCTAGTGAGGGCTTGTAGTTCTGGAGAAAGATTATGTCAGCCAAAGATCATCCCAGGGACAATATGGAGAATAAACTCAAGAAATGGAATTTAAAGTTTACCTTCAGACAAGGGAGGCAAATGCAACCAAAAGGGAGTCCTGGTGACAGCGCGTCCGACATGGGACGGCAGACTGCAATGACAAAATCAGCCTCAGGTTGGGCCCCCCTGGTGTGAGTGGGAGACCGGGTTGCAGTGCTGGAGCCCTGGGTGTGGTGCTGGAGACAAAGGCTTGTGAGGGCTTGTAGTTCTGGAGAAAGATTATGTCACCCAAAGATCATCCCAGGGACAATATGGAGACTAAACTCAAGAAATGGAATTTAAAGTTTACCCTCAAACAAGGGAGGCAAATGCAACCAACAGGGAGGCATGGTGACAGCGCGTCCGACATGGGACGGCACACTGCAATGACAAACTCGGCCTGAGGCTGGGCCCCCCTGGTGCGAGTGGATGACCGGGTTGCAGGCCAGAGCTCTGGGTGCGATGGTGAAGACAAAGGCTGGTGAGGGCTTGTAGTTCTGGAGCAAGATTAAGTCAGCCAAAGATCATCCCAGGGACAATATGGAGAATAAACTCAAGAAATGGAATTTAAAGTTTACCTTCAGACAAGGGAGGGAAATGCAACCAACAGGGAGGCCTGGTGACAGCGCGTCCGATGTGGGACGGCACACTGCAATGACAACCTCTGCCTCAAACTGGGCCCCCCTGGTGCGAGTGGGGGACCAAGATTGCACTGGCGGAACTCCTGGTGCGGTGCTGAAGACAAAGGCTGGTGAGGGCTTGTAGTTCTGGAGCAAGATTAAGTCAGCCGGAGATGATCCCAGGCACAATATGGAGAATAAACTCAAGAAATGGAATTTAAAGTTTACCTTCAGACAAGGGAGGCAAATGCAACCAACAGGGAGGCCTGGTGACAGCGCGTCCGACATGGGACGGCACACTGCAATGACAAAATCAGCCTCAGGCTGGGCACCCCTGGTGTGAGTGGGGGACCGAGTTGCAGTGCTGGAGCCCTGGGTGTGGTGCTGGAGACAAAGGCTTGTGAGGGCTGGTAGTTCTGGAGAAAGATTATGTCAGCCAAAGATCATCCCAGGGACAATATGGAGAATAAAGTCAAGAAATGGAATTTAAAGTTTACCTTCAGACAAGGGAGGCAAATGCAACCAACAGGGAGGCCTGGGGAAAGCTTGATCGAGAGGGCGACGCCCACGGCAACGACAACCACCGCCTAAGGCTGGGCACCCTTGGTGAGAGTGGGGGACCGGGCAGCAGTGCTGGAGCCCTGGCTGGGGCCCCAGGGTGGCCTGGAGTCACATGCTGGTGAGGGCTTGTAGTTCTGGAGCAAGATTAAGTCAGCCGTAGATCATCCCAGGGAAAATATGGAGTATAAACTCAAGAAATGTAATTTAAAGTTTACCTTCAGACAAGGGAGGCAAATGCAACAAACAGGGAGGCCTGGTGACAGCGCGTCCGACATGGGACGGCAAACTGCAATGACAAACTCGGCCTCAGGCTGGGCCCCCCTGGTGCGAGTGGCTGACCGGGTTGCAGGCCAGAGCTCTGGGTGCGATGGTGAAGACAAAGGCTGGTGAGGGCTTGTAGTTCTGGAGAAAGATTATGTCAGCCGTAGATCATCCCAGGGACAATATGGAGAATAAACTCAAGAAATGTAATTTAAAGTTTACCTTCAGACAAGGGAGGCAAATGCAACCAACAGGGAGGCCTGTGGAAAGCTTGATCGAGAGGGCGACGCCCACTGCAACGACAACCACCCCCTAAGGCTGGGCACCCCTGGTGAGAGTGGGGGACCAGGCAGCAGTGCTGGAGCCCTGGCTGGAGCCCCGGTCTGGCCTGGAGTCACATGCTGGTGAGGGCTTGTAGTTCTGGAGCAAGATTAAGTCAGCCAAAGATCATCCCAGGGACAATATGGAGAATAAACTCAAGAAATGGAATTTAAAGTTTACCTTCAGACAAGGGAGGCAAATGCAACCAACAGGGAGGCCTGGTGATAGCGCGTCCGATGTGTGACGGCACACTGCAATGACAAAATCAGCCTCAGGCTGGGCCCCCCTGGTGTGAGTGGGGGACCGGGTTGCAGTGCTGGAGACCTGGGTGTGGTGCTTGAGACAAAGGCTTGTGAGGGCTTGTAGTTCTGGAGAAAGATTATGTCAGCCAAAGATCATCCCAGGGACAATATGGACAATTAATTCAAAAAATGGAATTTAAAGTTTACCTTCAGACAAGGGAGGTAAACGCAACCAACACGGAGGCCTGGGGAAAGCTTGATCGAGAGGGCGACGCCCACTGCAACGACAACCACCGCCTAAGGCTGGGCACCCCTGGTGAGGGTGGGGGACCGGATAGCAGTGCTGGAGGCCTGGCTGGAGCCCCGGGGTGGCCTGGAGTCACATGCTGGTGAGGGCTTGTAGTTCTGGAGCAAGATTAAGTCAGCCGTAGATCATCCCAGGGACAATATGGAGAATAAACGCAAGAAAGGGAATTTAAAGTTTACCTTCAGACAAGGGAGGCAAATGCAACCAACAAGGAGGCCTGGTGACAGCGCGTCCGACATGGGACAGCACATTGCAATGACAAACTCGGCCTCAGGCTGGGCCCCCTTGGTGCGAGTGGGTGACAAGGTTGCAGGCCAGAGCTCTGGGTGCGATGGTGAAGACAGAAGCAGGTGAGGGCTTGTAGTTCTGGAGAAAGATTATGTCAGCCAAAGATAATCCCAGGGACAATATGGAGAATAAACTCAAGAAATGTAATTTAAAGTTTACCTTCAGACAAGGGAGGCAAATGCAACCAACAGGGAGGCCTGGTGACAGCGCGTCCGACATAGGACGGCACACTGCAATGACAAACTCGGCCTCAGGCTGGGCCCCCCTGGTGCGAGTGGATGACCGGGTTGCAGGCCAAAGCTCTGGGTGCGATGGTGAAGACAAAGGCTGGTGAGGGCTTGTAGTTCTGGAGAAAGATTATGTCAGCCAAAGATCATCCCAGGGACAATATGGAGAATAAACTCAAGAAATGGAATTTAAAGTTTACCTTCAGACAAGGGAGGCAAATGCAACCAACAGGGAGGCCTGATGACAGGTCGTTCGACATGGGACGGCACACTGCAATGACAACCTCGGCCTCAGGCTGGGCCCCCCTGGTGCGAGTGGCTGACCGGGTTGCAGGCGAAAGTTCTGGGTGCGATGGTGAAGACAAAGGCTGGTGAGGGCTTGTAGTTCTGGAGCAAGATTAAGTCAGCCAAAGATCATCCCAGGGAAAATATGGAGAATAAACTCAAGAAATGGAATTTAAAGTTTACCTTCAGACAAGGGAGGCAAATGCAACCAACAGGGAGGCCTGGTGACAGCGCGTCCGACATGGGACGGCACACTGCAATGACAAACTCGGCCTCAGGCTGGGCACCCCTGGTGCCAGTGGCTGACCGGGTTGCAGGCCAGAGCTCAGGGTGTGATGGTGAAGACAAAGGCTGGTGAGGGCTTGTAGTTCTGGAGCAAGATTAAGTCAGCCGTAGATCATCCCAGGGACAATATGGAGAATAAACTCAAGAAATGTAATTTAAAGTTTACCTTCAGACAAGGGAGGCAAATGCAACCAACAGGGAGGCCTGGGGAAAGCTTGATCGAGAGGGCGACGCCCACTGCAACGACAACCACCGCCTAAGGCTGGGCACCCCTGGTGAGAGTGGGGGACCGGGCAGCAGTGCTGGAGGCCTGGCTGGAACCCCGGGGTGGCCTGGAGTCACATGCTGGTGAGGGCTTGTAGTTCTGGAGCAAGATTAAGTCAGCCGTAGATCATCCCAGGGACAATATGGAGAATAAACTCAAGAAAGGGAATTTAAAGTTTACCTTCAGACAAGGGAGGCAAATGCAACCAACAGGGAGGCCTGGTGACAGCTCGTCCGATGTGGGGCGGCACACTGCAATGACAAAATCGCCCTCAGGCTGGGCCCCCCTAGTGAAAGTGGGGAACCGGGTTGCAGTGCTGGAGCTCTGGGTGTGGTGCTGAAGACAGAGGCTCGTGAGGGCTTGTAGTTCTGGAGAAAGATTATGTCAGCCAAAGATCATCCCAGGGACAATATGGAGAATAAAGTCAAGAAAAGGAATTTAAAGTTAACCTTCAGACAAGGGAGGTAAATGCAACCAACAGGGAGGCCTGGGGAAAGCTTGATCGAGAGGGCGACGCCCACTGCAACGACAACCACCGCCTAAGGCTGGGCACCCCTGGTGAGAGTGGGGGACCGGGCAGCAGTGCTGGAGGCCTGGCTGGAGCCCCGGGGTGGCCTGGAGTCACATGCTGGTGAGGGCTTGTAGTTCTGGAGAAAGATTATGTCAGCCGTAGATCATCCCAAGGACACTATGGAGAATAAACTCAAGAAAGGGAATTTAAAGTTTACCTTCAGACAAGGGAGGCAAATGCAACCAACAAGGAGGCCTGGTGACAGCGCGTCCGACATGGGACAGCACATTGCAATGACAAACTCGGCCTCAGGCTGGGCCCCCCTGGTGCGAGTGGCTGACCGGGTTGCAGGCCAGAGCTCTGGGTGCGATGGTGAAGACAAAGGCTGGTGAGGGCTTGTAGTTCTGGAGAAAGATTATGTCAGCCAAAGATCATCCCAGGGACAATATGGAGAATAAACTCAAGAAATGGAATTTAAAGTTTACCTTCAGACAAGGGAGGCAAATGCAACCAACAGGGAGGCCTGTGGAAAGCTTGATCGAGAGGGCGACGCCCACTGCAACGACAACCACCGCCTAAGGCTGGGCACCCCTGGTGAGAGTGGGGGACCGGGCAGCAGTGCTGGAGGCCTGGCTGGAACCCCGGGGTGGCCTGGAGTCACATGCTGGTGAGGGCTTGTAGTTCTGGAGCAAGATTAAGTCAGCCGTAGATCATCCCAGGGACAATATGGAGAATAAACTCAAGAAAGGGAATTTAAAGTTTACCTTCAGACAAGGGAGGCAAATGCAACCAACAGGGAGGCCTGGTGACAGCTCGTCCGATGTGGGGCGGCACACTGCAATGACAAAATCGCCCTCAGGCTGGGCCCCCCTAGTGAAAGTGGGGAACCGGGTTGCAGTGCTGGAGCTCTGGGTGTGGTGCTGAAGACAGAGGCTCGTGAGGGCTTGTAGTTCTGGAGAAAGATTATGTCAGCCAAAGATCATCCCAGGGACAATATGGAGAATAAAGTCAAGAAAAGGAATTTAAAGTTAACCTTCAGACAAGGGAGGTAAATGCAACCAACAGGGAGGCCTGAGGAAAGCTTGATCGAGAGGGCGACGCCCACTGCAACGACAACCACCGCCTAAGGCTGGGCACCCCTGGTGAGAGTGGGGGACCGGGCAGCAGTGCTGGAGGCCTGGCTGGAGCCCCGGGGTGGCCTGGAGTCACATGCTGGTGAGGGCTTGTAGTTCTGGAGAAAGATTATGTCAGCCGTAGATCATCCCAAGGACACTATGGAGAATAAACTCAAGAAAGGGAATTTAAAGTTTACCTTCAGACAAGGGAGGCAAATGCAACCAACAAGGAGGCCTGGTGACAGCGCGTCCGACATGGGACAGCACATTGCAATGACAAACTCGGACTCAGGCTGGGCCCCCTTGGTGCGAGTGGGTGACAAGGTTGCAGGCCAGAACTCTAGGTGCGATTGTGAAGACAAAGGCTGGTGAGGGCTTGTAGTTCTGGAGAAAGATTATGTCAGCCAAAGATCATCCCAGGGACAATATGGAGAATAAACTCAAGAAATGTAATTTAAAGTTTACCTTCAGACAAGGGAGGCAAATGCAACCAACAGGGAGGCCTGGTGATAGCGCGTCTGATGTGGGACGGCACACTGCAATGACAAAATCAGCCTCAGGCTGGGCCCCCCTGGTGTGAGTGGGGGACCGGGCAGCAGTGCTGGAGCCCTGGTTGTGGTGCTGGAAACAAAGGCTAGTGAGGGCTTGTAGTTCTGGAGAAAGATTATGTCAGCAAAAGATAATCCCAGGGACAATATGGAGAATAAAGTCAAGAAATGGAATTTAAAGTTTACCTTCAGACAAGGGAGGCAAATGCAACCAACAGGGAGGCCAGGTTACAGCGCGTCCGATGTGGGACGGCACACTGCAATGACAACCTCGGCCTCAGGCTGGGCCCCCCTGGTGCGAGTGGGGGAATGAGGTTGCACTGGCGGAACTCCTGGTGCGGTGCTGAAGACAAAGGCTGGTGAGGGCTTGTAGTTCTGGAGAAAGATTAAGTCAGCCAAAGATCATCCCAGGGACAATATGGAGAATAAACTCAAGAAATGGAATTTAAAGTTTACCTTCAGACAAGGGAGGCAAATGCAACCAACAGGGAGTCCTGATGACAGGTCGTCCGAAAAGGGACGGCACAATGCAATGACAAACTCAGCCTCAGGCTGGGCCCCCCTGGTGCGAGTGGCTGACCGGGTTGCAGGCCAGAGCTCTGGGTGCGATGGTGAAGACAAAGGCTGGTGAGGGCTTGTAGTTCTGGAGAAAGATTATGTCAGCCGTAGATCATCCCAGGGACAATATGGAGAATAAACTCAAGAAATGGAATTTAAAGTTTACCTTCAAACAAGGGAGGCAAATGCAACCAACAGGGAGGCCTGGTGACAACTCGTCCGACATGGGACGGCATACTGCAATGACAAAATTAGCCTCAGACTGGGCACCCCTGGTGTGAGTGGGGGACCGAGTTGCAGTGCTGGAGCCCTGGGTGTGGTGCTGGAGAAAAAGGCTTGTGAGGGCTTGTAGTTCTGGAGCAAGATTAAGTCAGCCAAAGATCATCCCAGGGACAATATGGAGAATAAACTCAAGAAATGGAATTTAAAGTTTACCTTCAGACAAGGGAGGCAAATGCAACCAACAGGGAGGCCTGGTGACAGCTCGTCCGACGTGGAACGGCAAGCTGCAATGACAACCTCGGCCTCAGGCTGGGCCCCCCTGGTGCGAGTGGGGGACCGAGGTTGCACTGGCGGAACTCCTGGTGCGGTGCTGAAGACAAAGGCTTGTGAGGGCTTGTAGTTCTGGAGCAAGATTATGTCAGCCAAAGATCATCCCAGGGACAATATGGAGAATAAACTCAAGAAATGTAATTTAAAGTTTACCTTCAGACAAGGGAGGCAAATGCAATCAACAGGGAGGCCTGGTGACAGCGCGTCCGACATGGGACGGCACACTGCAATGACAAACTCGGCCTCAGAATGGGGCCCCTTGGTGCGAGTGGGTGACCGGGTTGCAGGCCAGAGCTCTGGGTGCGATGGTGAAGACAAAGAATGGTGAGGGCTTGTAGTTCTGGAGCAAGATTATGTCAGCCAAAGATCATCCCAGGGACAATATGGAGAATAAACTCAAAAAATGTAATTTAAAGTTTACCTTCAGACAAGGGAGGCAAATGCAACCAACAGGGAGGCCTGGGGAAAGCCTGATCGAGAGGGCGACGCCCACTGCAACGACAACCACCCCCTAAGGCTGGACACCCCTGGTGAGGGTGGCGGACGGGGCAGCAGTGCTGGAAGCCTGGCTGGAACCCCGGTCTAGCCTGGAGTCACATGCTGGTGAGGGCTTGTAGTTCTGGAGCAAGATAAAGTCAGCCGTAGATCATCCCAGGGACAATATGGAGAATAAACTCAAGAAATGGAATTTAAAGTTTACCTTCAGACAAGGGAGGCAAATGCAACCAACAGGGAGGCCTGGTGACAGCGCGTCCGACATGGAACGGCACACTGCAATGACAAACTCGGCCTCAGGCTGGGCCCCCTTGGTGCGAGTGGGTGACCGGGTTGCAGGCCAGAGCTCTGGGTGTGATGGTGAAGACAAAGGCTGGTGAGGGCTTGTAGTTCTGGAGAAAGATTATGTCAGCCAAAGATCATCCCAGGGACAATATGGAAAATAAACTCAAGAAATGTAATTTAAAGTTTACCATCAGACAAGGGAGGCAAATGCAACCAACAGGGAGGCCTGGTGACAGCTCGTCCGACGTGGAACGGCAAGCTGCAATGACAACCTCGGCCTCAGGCTGGGCCCCCCTGGTGCGAGTGGGGGACCGAGGTTGCACTGGCGGAACTCCTGGTGCGGTGCTGAAGACAAAGGCTTGTGAGGGCTTGTAGTTCTGGAGCAAGATTATGTCAGCCAAAGATCATCCCAGGGACAATATGGAGAATAAACTCAAGAAATGGAATTTAAAGTTTACCTTCAGACAAGGGAGGCAAATGCAATCAACAGGGAGGCCTGGTGACAGCGCGTCCGACATGGGACGGCACACTGCAATGACAAACTCGGCCTCAGAATGGGGCCCCTTGGTACGAGTGGGTGACCGGGTTGCAGGCCAGAGCTCTGGGTGCGATGGTGAAGACAAAGAATGGTGAGGGCTTGTAGTTCTGGAGCAAGATTATGTCAGCCAAAGATCATCCCAGGGACAATATGGAAAATAAACTCAAGAAATGGAATTTAAAGTTTACCTTCAGACAAGGGAGGCAAATGCAACCAACAGGGAGGCCTGGGGAAAGCTTGATCGAGAGGGCGACGCCCACTGCAACGACAACCACCCCCTAAGGCTGGACACCCCTGGTGAGGGTGGGGGACCGGGCAGCAGTGCTGGAGCCCTGGCTGGAACCCCAAGGTAGCCTGGAGTCACATGCTGGTGAGGGCTTGTAGTTCTGGAGCCAGATTAAGTCAGCCGTAGATCATCCCAGGGACAATATGGAGAATAAACTCAAGAAAGGGAATTTAAAGTTTACCTTCAGACTAGGGAGGCAAATGCAACCAACAGGGAGGCCTGGTGAAAGCCTGATCGAGAGGGCGACGCCCACTGCAACGACAACCACCCCCTAAGGCTGGACACCCCTGGTGAGGGTGGGGGACCAAGGTTGCACTGGCGGAACTCCTGGTGCGGTGCTGAAGACAAAGGCTGGTGAGGGCTTGTAGTTCTGGAGAAAGATTATGTCAGCCAAAGATCATCGCAGGGACAATATGGAGAATAAACTCAAGAAATGGAATTTAAAGTTTACCTTCAGACAAGGGAGGCAAATGCAACCAACAGGGAGGCCTGGGGAAAGCTTGATAGAGAGGGCGACGCCCACTGCAACGACAACCACCCCCTAAGGCTGGACACCCCTGGTGAGGGTGGCGGACGGGGCAGCAGTGCTGGAAGCCTGGCTGGAACCCCGGTCTAGCCTGGAGTCACATGCTGGTGAGGGCTTGTAGTTCTGGAGCAAGATAAAGTCAGCCGTAGATCATCCCAGGGACAATATGGAGAATAAACTCAAGAAATGGAATTTAAAGTTTACCTTCAGACAAGGGAGGCAAATGCAACCAACAGGGAGGCCTGGTGACAGCGCGTCCGACATGGAACGGCACACTGCAATGACAAACTCGGCCTCAGGCTGGGCCCCCTTGGTGCGAGTGGGTGACCGGGTTGCAGGCCAGAGCTCTGGGTGTGATGGTGAAGACAAAGGCTGGTGAGGGCTTGTAGTTCTGGAGAAAGATTATGTCAGCCGTAGATCATCCCAGGGACAATATGGAGAATAAACTCAAGAAATGTAATTTAAAGTTTACCATCAGACAAGGGAGGCAAATGCAACCAACAGGGAGGCCTGGGGAAAGCTTGATCGAGAGGGCGACGCCCACTGCAACGACAACCACCGCCTAAGGCTGGGCACCCCTGGTGAGAGTGGGGGACCGGGTAGGAGTGCTGGAGCCCTGGCTGGAGCCCCAGGGTAGCCTGGAGTCGCATGCTGGTGAGGGCTTGTAGTTCTGGAGCCAGATTAAGTCAGCCGTAGATCATCCCAGGGACAATATGGAGAATAAACTCAAGAAAGGGAATTTAAAGTTTACCTTCAGACAAGGGAGGCAAATGCAACCAACAGGGAGGCCTGGTGACAGCGCGTCCGATGTGGGACGGCACACTGCAATGACAACCTCGGCCTCAGGCTGGGCCCCCCTGGTGCGAGTGGGGGACCGAGGTTGCACTGGCGGAACTCCTGGTGCGGTGCTGAAGACAAAGGCTGGTGAGGGCTTGTAGTTCTGGAGAAAGATTATGTCAGCCAAAGATCATCGCAGGGACAATATGGAGAATAAACTCAAGAAATGTAATTTAAAGTTTACCTTCAGACAAGGGAGGCAAATGCAACCAACAGGGAGGCCTGGGGAAAGCTTGATCGAGAGGGCGACACCCACTGCAACGACAACCACCCCCTAAGGCTGGACACCCCTGGTGAGGGTGGGAGACCGGGCAGCAGTGCTGGAGCCCTGGCTGGAACCCCGGTCTGGCCTGGAGTCACATGCTGGTGAGGGCTTGTAGTTCTGGAGCAAGATAAAGTCAGCCGTAGATCATCCCAGGGACAATCTGGAGAATAAACTCAAGAAATGTAATTTAAAGTTTACCTTCAGACAAGGGAGGCAAATGCAACCAACAGGGAGGCCTGGGGAAAGCTTGATCGAGAGGGCGACGCCCACTGCAACGACAACCACCCCCTAAGGCTGGGCACCCCTGGTGAGAGTGGGGGACCGGACAGCAGTGCTGGAGCCCTGGCTGGAGCCCCAGGGTGGCCTGGAGTCACATGCTGGTGAGGGCTTGTAGTTCTGGAGCAAGATTAAGTCAGCCGTAGATCATCCCAGGGACAATATGGAGAATAAACTCAAGAAATGGAATTTAAAGTTTACCTTCAGACAAGGGAGGCAAATGCAACCAACAGGGAGGCCTGGTGACAGCGCGTCCGACATGGGAGAACACACTGCAATGACAAACTCGGCCTCAGGCTGGGCCCCCCTGGTGCGAGTGGCTGACCAGGTTGCAGGCCAGAGCTCTGGGTGCGATGGTGAAGACAAAGGCTGGTGAGGGCTTGTAGTGCTGGGCACACTGCAATGACAAACTCAGCCTCAGGCTGGGCCCCCCTGGTGCGAGTGGCTGACCGGGTTGCAGGCCAGAGCTCTGGGTGCGATGGTGAAGACAAAGGCTGGTGAGGGCTTGTAGTTCTGGAGAAAGATTATGTCAGCCAAAGATCATCCCAGGGACAATATGGAGAATAAACTCAAGAAATGGAATTTAAAGTTTACCTTCAGACAAGGGAGGCAAATGCAACCAACAGGGAGGCCTGGGGACAGCGCGTCCGACATGGGACGGCAGACTGCAATGACAAAATCAGCCTCAGGCTGGGCCCCCCTGGTGTGAGTGGGGAACCGGGTTGCAGTGCTGGAGCCCTGGGTGTGGTGCTGGAGACAAAGACTTGTGAGGGCTTGTAGTTCTGGAACAAGATTAAGTCAGCCAAAGATCATCCCTGGGACAATATGGAGAATAAACACAAGAAATGGAATTTAAAGTTTACCTTCAGACAAGGGAGGCAAATGCAACCAACAGGGAGGCCTGGTGACAGCTCGTCCGACGTGGAACGGCAAGCTGCAATGACAACCTCGGCCTCAGGCTGGGCCCCCCTGGTGCGAGTGGGGGCCCGAGGTTGCACTGGCGGAACTCCTGGTGCGGTGCTGAAGACAAAGGCTGGTGAGGGCTTGTAGTTCTGGAGCAAGATTATGTCAGCCAAAGATCATCCCAGGGACAATATGGAGAATAAACTCAAGAAATGTAATTTAAAATTTACCTTCAGACAAGGGAAGCAAATGCAACCAACAGGGAGGCCTGGTGACAGCGCGTCCGACATGAGACGGCACACTGCAAGGACAAACTCGGCCTCAGAATGGGGCCCCTTGGTGCGAGTGGGTGACCGGGTTGCAGGCCAGAGCTCTGGGTGCGATGGTGAAGACAAAGAATGGTGAGGGCTTGTAGTTCTGGAGCAAGATTATGTCAGCCAAAGATCATCCCAGGGACAATATGGAGAATAAACTCAAGAAATGGAATTTAAAGTTTACCTTCAGACAAGGGAGGCAAATGCAACCAACAGGGAGGCCTGGTGACAGCGCGTCCGACATGGGAGAACACACTGCAATGACAAACTCGGCCTCAGGCTGGGCCCCCCTGGTGCGAGTGGCTGACCGGGTTGCAGGCCAGAGCTCTGGGTGCGATGGTGAAGACAAAGGCTGGTGAGGGCTTGTAGTTCTGGGCACACTGCAATGACAAACTCAGCCTCAGGCAGGGCCCCCCTGGTGCGAGTGGCTGACCGGGTTGCAGGCCAGAGCTCTGGGTGCGATGGTGAAGACAAAGGCTGGTGAGGGCTTGTAGTTCTGGAAAAAGATTATGTCAGCCAAAGATCATCCCAGGGACAATATGGAGAATAAACTCAAGAAATGGAATTTAAAGTTTACCTTCAGACAAGGGAGGCAAATGCAACCAACAGGGAGGCCTGGGGACAGCGCGTCCGACATGGGACGGCAGACTGCAATGACAAAATCAGCCTCAGGCTGGGCCCCCCTGGTGTGAGTGGGGAACCGGGTTGCAGTGCTGGAGCCCTGGGTGTGGTGCTGGAGACAAAGACTTGTGAGGGCTTGTAGTTCTGGAACAAGATTAAGTCAGCCAAAGATCATCCCTGGGACAATATGGAGAATAAACACAAGAAATGGAATTTAAAGTTTACCTTCAGACAAGGGAGGCAAATGCAACCAACAGGGAGGCCTGGTGACAGCTCGTCCGACGTGGAACGGCAAGCTGCAATGACAACCTCGGCCTCAGGCTGGGCCCCCCTGGTGCGAGTGGGGGACCGAGGTTGCACTGGCGGAACTCCTGGTGCGGTGCTGAAGACAAAGGCTTGTGAGGGCTTGTAGTTCTGGAGCAAGATTATGTCAGCCAAAGATCATCCCAGGGACAATATGGAGAATAAACTCAAGAAATGGAATTTAAAATTTACCTTCAGACAAGGGAAGCAAATGCAACCAACAGGGAGGCCTGGTGACAGCGCGTCCGACATGAGACGGCACACTGCAAGGACAAACTCGGCCTCAGAATGGGGCCCCTTGGTGCGAGTGGGTGACCGGGTTGCAGGCCAGAGCTCTGGGTGCGATGGTGAAGACAAAGAATGGTGAGGGCTTGTAGTTCTGGAGCAAGATTATGTCAGCCAAAGATCATCCCAGGGACAATATGGAAAATAGACTCAAGAAATGTAATTTAAAGTTTACCTTCAGACAAGGGAGGCAAATGCAACCAACAGGGAGGCCTGGGGAAAGCTTGATCGAGAGGGCGACGCCCACTGCAACGACAACCACCCCCTAAGGCTGGACACCCCTGGTGAGGGTGGGGGACCGGGCAGCAGTGCTAGAGCCCTAGCTGGAGCCCCGGTCTGGCCTGGAGTCACATGCTGGTGAGGGCTTGTAGTTCTGGAGCAAGATTAAGTCAGCCGTAGATCATCCCCGGCACAATATGGAGAATAAACTCAAGAAATGGAATTTAAAGTTTACCTTCAGACAAGGGAGGCAAATGCAACCAACAGGGAGGCCTGGTGATAGCGCGTCCGATGTGGGACGGCACACTGCAATGACAAACTCGGCCTCAGGCTGGGCCCCCCTGGTGCGAGTGGCTGACCGGGTTGCAGGCCAGAGCTCTGGGTGCGATGGTGAAGACAAAGGCTGGTGAGGGCTTGTAGTTCTGGAGAAAGATTATGTCAGCCAAAGATCATCCCAGGGACAATATGGAGAATAAACTCAAGAAATGGAATTAAAAGTTTACCTTCAGACAAGGGAGGCAAATGCAACCAACAGGGAGGCCTGGTGACAGCGCGTACGACATGGAACGGCACACTGCAATGACAAACTCGGCCTCAGGCTGGGCCCCCTTGGTGCGAGTGGGTAACCGGGTTGCAGGCCAGAGCTCTGGGTGTGATGGTGAAGACAAAGGCTGGTGAGGGCTTGTAGTTCTGGAGAAAGATTATGTCAGCCAAAGATCATCCCAGGGACAATATGGAAAATAAACTCAAGAAATGTAATTTAAAGTTTACCTTCAGACAAGGGAGGCAAATGCAACCAACAGGGAGGCCTGGGGAAAGCTTGATCAAGAGGGCGACGCCCACTGCAACGACAACCACCGCCTAAGGCTGGGCCCCCCTGGTGAGAGTGGGGGACCGGGCAGCAGTGCTGGAGCCCTGGCTGGAGCCCCAGGGTAGCCTGGAGTCACATGCTGGTGAGGGCTTGTAGTTCTGGAGCCAGATTAAGTCAGCCGTAGATCATCCCAGGGACAATATGGAGAATAAACTCAAGAAATGGAATTTAAAGTTTACCTTCAGACAAGGGAGGCAAATGCAACCAACAGGGAGGCCTGGTGACAGCGCGTCCGACATGGAACGGCACACTGCAATGACAAACTCGGCCTCAGGCTGGGCCCCCTTGGTGCGAGTGGGTGACCGGGTTGCAGGCCAGAGCTCTGGGTGTGATGGTGAAGACAAAGGCTGGTGAGGGCTTGTAGTTCTGGAGAAAGATTATGTCAGCCAAAGATCATCCCAGGGACAATATGGAAAAAAACTCAAGAAATGTAATTCAAAGTTTACCTTCAGACAAGGGAGGCAAATGCAACCAACAGGGAGGCCTGGGGAAAGCTTGATCGAGAGGGCGACGCCCACTACAACGACAACCACCGCCTAAGGCTGGGCACCCCTGGTGAGAGTGGGGGACCGGGCAGCAGTACTTGAGCCCTGGCTGGAGCCCCAGGGTAGCCTGGAGTCGCATGCTGGTGAGGGCTTGTAGTTCTGGAGCCAGATTAAGTCAGCCGTAGATCATCCCAGGGACAATATGGAGAATAAACTCAAGAAAGGGAATTTAAAGTTTACCTTCAGACAAGGGAGGCAAATGCAACCAACAGGGAGGCCTGGTGACAGCGCGTCCGAAGTGGGACGGCACACTGCAATGACAACCTCGGCCTCAGGCTGGACCCCCCTGGTGCGAGTGGGGGACCGAGGTTGCACTGGCGGAACTCCTGGTGCGGTGCTGAAGACAAAGGCTGGTGAGGGCTTGTAGTTCTGGAGAAAGATTATGTCAGCCAAAGATCAACGCAGGGACAATATGGAGAATAAACTCAAGAAATGTAATTTAAAGTTTACCTTCAGACAAGGGAGGCAAATGCAACCAACAGGGAGGCCTGGGGAAAGCTTGATCGAGAGGGCGACGCCCACTGCAACGACAACCACCCCCTAAGGCTGGACACCCCTGGTGAGGGTGGGAGACCGGGCAGCAGTGCTGGAGCCCTGGCTGGAACCCCGGTCTGGCCTGGAGTCACATGCTGGTGAGGGCTTGTAGTTCTGGAGCAAGATAAAGTCAGCCGTAGATCATCCCAGGGACAATATGGAGTATAAACTCAAGACATGGAATTTAAAGTTTACCTTCAGACAAGGGAGGCAAATGCAACCAACAGGGAGGTCTGGTGACAGCGCGTCCAATGTGGAACGGCACACTGCAATGACAACCTCAGTCTCAGACTGGGCCCCCCTGGTGCCAGTGGCTGACCGGGTTACAGGCCAGAGCTCTGGGTGCGATGGTGAAGACAAAGACTGGTGAGGGCTTGTAGTTCTGGAGAAAGATTATGTCAGCCAAAGATCATCCCAGGGACAATATGGAGAATAAACACAAGAAATGGAATTTAAAGTTTACCTTCAGACAAGGGGGGCAAATGCAACCAACAGGGAGGCCTGGGGAAAGCTTGATCGAGAGGGCGACGCCCACTGCAACGACAACAACCGCCTAAGGCTGGGCACCCCTGGTGAGGGTGGGGGACCGGGCAGCAGTGCTGGAGCCCTGGTTGGAGCCCCAAGGTGGCCTGGAATCACGTGCTGGTGAGGGCTTATATTTCTGGAGCAAGATTAAGTCAGCCGTAGATCATCCCAGGCACAATATGGAGAATAAACTCAAGAAATGTAATTCAAAGTTTACCTTCAGACAAGAGAGGCAAATGCAACCAACAGGGAGGCCTGGTGATAGCGCGTCCGATGTGGGACGACACACTGGAATGACAAAATCAGCCTCAGGCTGGGCCCCCCTGGTGTGAGTGGGGGACCGGGTTGCAGTGCTGGAGCCCGGGGTGTGGTGCTGGAGACAAAGGCTTATGAGGGCTTGTAGTTCTGGAGAAAGATTATGTCAGCCAAAGATCATCCCAGGGACAATATGGAGAATAAACTCAAGAAATGGAATTTAAAGTTTACCTTCAGACAAGGGAGGCAAATGCAACCAACAGGGAGGCCTGGTGACAGCGCGTCCGATGTGGGGCGGCACACTGCAATGACAAAATTGCCCTCAGGCTAGGCCCCCCTAGTGTGAGTGGGGGACCGGGTTGCAGTGCTGGAGCTCTGGGTGCGATGGTGAAGACAGAGGCTGGTGAGGGCTTGTAGTTCCGGAGAAAGATTATATCAGCCAAAGATCATCCCAGGGACAATATGGAGAATAAACTCAAGAAATGTAATTTAAAGTTTACCTTCAGACAAGGGAGGCAAATGCAACCAACAGGGAGGCCTGGGGAAAGCTTGATCGAGAGGGCGACGCCCACTGCAACGACAACCACCGCCTAAGGCTGGGCCCCCCTGGTGAGAGTGGGGGACCGGGCAGCAGTGCTGGAGCCCTGGCTGGAGCCCCAGGGTAGCCTGGAGTCACATGCTGGTGAGGGCTTGTAGTTCTGGAGCCAGATTAAGTCAGCCAAAGATCATCCCAGGGACAATATGGAGAATAAACTCAAGAAATGGAATTTAAAGTTTACCTTCAGACAAGGGAGGCAAATGCAACCAACAGGGAGGCCTGGTGACAGCGCGTCCGACATGGAACGGCACACTGCAATGACAAACTCGGCCTCAGGCTGGGCCCCCTTGGTGCGAGTGGGTGACCGGGTTGCAGGCCAGAGCTCTGGGTGTGATGGTGAAGACAAAGGCTGGTGAGGGCTTGTAGTTCTGGAGAAAGATTATGTCAGCCAAAGATCATCCCAGGGACAATATGGAAAAAAACTCAAGAAATGTAATTCAAAGTTTACCTTCAGACAAGGGAGGCAAATGCAACCAACAGGGAGGCCTGGGGAAAGCTTGATCGAGAGGGCGACGCCCACTACAACGACAACCACCGCCTAAGGCTGGGCACCCCTGGTGAGAGTGGGGGACCGGGCAGCAGTGCTTGAGCCCTGGCTGGAGCCCCAGGGTAGCCTGGAGTCGCATGCTGGTGAGGGCTTGTAGTTCTGGAGCCAGATTAAGTCAGCCGTAGATCATCCCAGGGACAATATGGAGAATAAACTCAAGAAAGGGAATTTAAAGTTTACCTTCAGACAAGGGAGGCAAATGCAACCAACAGGGAGGCCTGGTGACAGCGCGTCCGATGTGGGACGGCACACTGCAATGACAACCTCGGCCTCAGGCTGGGCCCCCCTGGTGCGAGTGGGGGACCGAGGTTGCACTGGCGGAACTCCTGGTGCGGTGCTGAAGACAAAGGCTGGTGAGGGCTTGTAGTTCTGGAGAAAGATTATGTCAGCCAAAGATCAACGCAGGGACAATATGGAGAATAAACTCAAGAAATGTAATTTAAAGTTTACCTTCAGACAAGGGAGGCAAATGCAACCAACAGGGAGGCCTGGGGAAAGCTTGATCGAGAGGGCGACGCCCACTGCAACGACAACCACCCCCTAAGGCTGGACACCCCTGGTGAGGGTGGGAGACCGGGCAGCAGTGCTGGAGCCCTGGCTGGAACCCCGGTCTGGCCTGGAGTCACATGCTGGTGAGGGCTTGTAGTTCTGGAGCAAGATAAAGTCAGCCGTAGATCATCCCAGGGACAATATGGAGTATAAACTCAAGACATGGAATTTAAAGTTTACCTTCAGACAAGGGAGGCAAATGCAACCAACAGGGAGGTCTGGTGACAGCGCGTCCAATGTGGAACGGCACACTGCAATGACAACCTCAGTCTCAGACTGGGCCCCCCTGGTGCCAGTGGCTGACCGGGTTACAGGCCAGAGCTCTGGGTGCGATGGTGAAGACAAAGACTGGTGAGGGCTTGTAGTTCTGGAGAAAGATTATGTCAGCCAAAGATCATCCCAGGGACAATATGGAGAATAAACACAAGAAATGGAATTTAAAGTTTACCTTCAGACAAGGGGGGCAAATGCAACCAACAGGGAGGCCTGGGGAAAGCTTGATCGAGAGGGCGACGCCCACTGCAACGACAACAACCGCCTAAGGCTGGGCACCCCTGGTGAGGGTGGGGGACCGGGCAGCAGTGCTGGAGCCCTGGTTGGAGCCCCAAGGTGGCCTGGAATCACGTGCTGGTGAGGGCTTATATTTCTGGAGCAAGATTAAGTCAGCCGTAGATCATCCCAGGCACAATATGGAGAATAAACTCAAGAAATGTAATTCAAAGTTTACCTTCAGACAAGAGAGGCAAATGCAACCAACAGGGAGGCCTGGTGATAGCGCGTCCGATGTGGGACGACACACTGCAATGACAAAATCAGCCTCAGGCTGGGCCCCCCTGGTGTGAGTGGGGGACCGGGTTGCAGTGCTGGAGCCCGGGGTGTGGTGCTGGAGACAAAGGCTTATGAGGGCTTGTAGTTCTGGAGAAAGATTATGTCAGCCAAAGATCATCCCAGGGACAATATGGAGAATAAACTCAAGAAATGGAATTTAAAGTTTACCTTCAGAGAAGGGAGGCAAATGCAACCAACAGGGAGGCCTGGTGACAGCGCGTCCGATGTGGGGCGGCACACTGCAATGACAAAATTGCCCTCAGGCTAGGCCCCCCTAGTGTGAGTGGGGGACCGGGTTGCAGTGCTGGAGCTCTGGGTGCGATGGTGAAGACAGAGGCTGGTGAGGGCTTGTAGTTCCGGAGAAAGATTATGTCAGCCAAAGATCATCCCAGGGACAATATGGAGAATAAACTCAAGAAATGTAATTTAAAGTTTACCTTCAGACAAGGGAGGCAAATGCAACCAACAGGGAGGCCTGGTGACAACTCGTCCGACATGGGACGGCACACTGCAATAACAAAATTAGCCTCAGGCTGGGCACCCCTGGTGTGAGTGGGGGACCGAGTTGCAGTGCTGGAGCCCTGGGTGTGGTGCTGGAGACAAAGGCTTGTGAGGGCTTGTAGTTCTGGAGCAAGATTAAGTCAGCCAAAGATCATCCCAGGGACAATATGGAGAATAAACTCAAGAAAGGGAATTTAAAGTTTACCTTCAGACAAGGGAGGCAAATGCAACCAAAAAGTAGGCCTGATGACAGCGCGTCCGACATGGGACGGCACACTGCAATGACAAACTCGGCCTTAGGCTGGGCCCCCCTGGTGCCAGAGGCTGACCGGGTAGCAGGCCAGAGCTCTGGGTGCGATGGTGAAGACAAAGGCTGGTGAGGGCTTGTAGTTCTGGAGAAAGATTATGTCAGCCAAAGATCATCCCAGGGACAATATGGAGAATAAACTCAAGAAATGGAATTTAAAGTTTACCTTCAGACAAGGGAGGCAAATGCAACCAACAGGGAGGCATGGTGACAGCGCGTCCGATGTGGGACGGAACACTGCAATGACAACCTCGGCCTCAGGCTGGGCCCCCCTGGTGAGAGTGGGGTACCGGGCAGCAGTGCTGGAGCCCTGGCTGGAGCCCCAGGGTGGCCTGGAGTCACATGCTGGTGAGGGCTTGTAGTTCAGGAGAAAGATTATGTCAGCCAAAGATCATCCCAGGGACAATATGGAGAATAAACTCAAGAAATGGAATTTAAAGTTTACCTTCAGACAAGGGAGGCAAATGCAACCAACAGGGAGGCCTGGTGACAGCACGTCCGACATGGGACGGCACACTGCAATGAAAAACTAGGCCTCAGGCTGGGCCCCCCTGGTGCGAGTGGCTGACCGGGTTGCAGGCCAGAGCTCTGGGTGCGATGGTGAAGACAAAGGCTGGTGAGGGTTTGTAGTTCTGGAGCAAGATTATGTCAGCCAAAAATCATCCCAGGGACAATATGGAAAATAAACTCAAGAAATGTAATTTAAAGTTTACCTTCAGACGAGGGAGGCAAATGCAACCAACAGGGAGGCTAGATGACAGGTCGTCCGACATGGGACGGCACACTGCAATGACAAACTCGGCCTCAGGCTGGGCCCCCCTAGTGTGAGTGGGGGACCGGGTTGCAGTGCTGTAGCTCTGAGTGCGATGGTGAAGACAGAAGCTGGTGAGGGCTTGTAGTTCTGGAGAAAGATTATGTCAGCCAAAGATCATCCCAGGGACAATATGGAGAATAAACTCAAGAAATGGAATTTAAAGTTTACCTTCAGACAAGGGAGGCAAATGCAACCAACAGGGAGGCCTGGGGAAAGCTTGATCGAGAGGGCGACGCCCACTGCAACGACAACCACCACCTAAGGCTGGGCACCCCTGGTGAGAGTGGGGGACCGGGCAGCAGTGCTGGAGCCCTGGCTGGTGCCCCAGGGTGGCCTGGAGTCACATGCTGGAGAGGGCTTGTAGTTCTGGAGAAAGATTATGTCAGCCAAAGATCATCCCAGGGACAATATGGAGAATAAACTCAAGAAATGGAATTTAAAGTTTACCTTCAGACAAGGGAGGCAAATGCAACCAACAGGGAGGCCTGGTGACAGCGCGTCCGACATGGGACGGCACACTGCAATGACAAAATCAGCCTCAGGTTGGGCCCCCCCGGTGTGAGTGGGGGACCGGGTTGCAGTGCTGGAGCCCTGGGTGTGGTGCTGGAGACAAAGACTTGTGAGGGCTTGTAGTTCTGGAGCAAGATTAAGTCAGCCAAAGATCATCCCAGGGACAATATGGAGAATAAACTCAAGAAATGTAAATTAAAGTTTACATTCAGACAAGGGAGGCAAATGCAACCAACAGGGAGGCCTGGTGACAGCTCGTCCGACGTGAGGCGGCACACTGCAATGACAACCTCGGCCTCAGGCTGGGCCCCCCTGGTGCGAGTGGGGGACCGAGGTTGCACAGGCGGAACTCCTGGTGCGGTGCTGAAGACAAAGGCTTGTGAGGGCTTGTCGTTCTGGAGAAAGATTATGTCAGCCAAAGATCATCCCAGGGACAATATGGAGAATAAACTCAAGAAATGGAATTTAAAGTTTACCTTCAGACGAGGGAGGCAAATGCAACCAACAGGGAGGCCGGGGGACAGCTTGATCGAGAGGGCGACGCCCACTGCAACGACAACCACCCCCTAAGGCTGGACACCGATGGTGAGGGTGGGGGACCGGGCAGCAGTGCTAGAGCCCTGGCTGGAACCCCGGTCTGGCCTGGAGTCACATGCTGGTGAGGGCTTGTAGTTCTGGAGCAAGATAAAGTCAGCCGTAGATCATCCCAGGGACAATATGGAGAATAAACTCAAGAAATGGAATTTAAAGTTTACCTTCAGACAAGGGAGGCAAATGCAACCAACAGGGAGGCCTGGGGACAGCTCGTCCGATGTGGGGCGGCACACTGCAATGACAAAATCGCCCTTAGGGTGGGCCCCCCTAGTGTGAGTAGGGGACCGGGTTGCAGTGCTAGAGCTCTGGGTGCGGTGCTGAAAACAAAGGCTGGTGAGGGCTTGTAGTTCTGGGGAAAGATTATGTCAGCCAAAGATCATCCCAGGGGAAAATATGGAGAATAAACTCAAGAAATGTAATTTAAAGTTTACCTTCAGACAAGGGAGGCAAATGCAACCAACAGGGAGGCCTGGGGAAAGCTTGATCGAGAGGGCGACGCCCACTGCAACGACAACCACCGCCTAAGGCTGGGCACCCCTGGTGAGAGTGGGGGACCGGGCAGCAGTGCTAGAACCCTGGCTGGAACCCCGGTCTGGCCTGGAGTCACATGCTGGTGAGGGCTTGTAGTTCTGGAGCAAGATAAAGTCAGCCGTAGATCATACCAGGGACAATATGGAGAATAAACTCAAGAAATGGAATTTAAAGTTTACCTTCAGACAAGGGAGGCAAATGCAACCAACAGGGAGGCCTGGTGACAGCGCGTCCGACATGGAACGGCACACTGCAATGACAAACTCGGCCTCAGGCTGGGCCCCCTTGGTGAGAGTGGGTGACCGGGTTGCAGGCCAGAGCTCTGGGTGTGATGGTGAAGACAAAGGCTGGTGAGGGCTTGTAGTTCTGGAGAAAGATTATGTCAGCTAAAGATCATCCCAGGCACAATATGGAGAATAAACTCAAGAAATGTAATTTAAAGTTTACCTTCAGACAAGGGAGGCAAATGCAACCAACAGGGAGGCCTGGTGACAACTCGTCCGACATGGGACGGCACACTGCAATGACAAACTCGGCCTCAGGCTGGGCCCCCCTAGTGTGAGTGGGGGACCGGGTTGGAGTGCTGTAGCTCTGGGTGCGATGGTGAAGACAGAAGCTGGTGAGGGCTTGTAGTTCTGGAGAAAGATTATGTCAGCCAAAGATCATCCCAGGGACAATATGGAGAATAAACTCAAGAAATGGAATTTAAAGTTTACCTGCAGACAAGGGAGGCAAATGCAACCAAAAGGGAGGCCTGGTGACAGCGCGTCCGATGTGGAACGGCACACTGCAATGACAACCTCGGCCTCAGGCTGGGCCCCCCTGGTGTGAGTGGGGGACCGAGGTTGCACTGACGGAACTCCTGGTGCGGTGCTGAAGACAAAGGCTGGTGAGGGCTTGTAGTTCTGGAGCAAGATTAAGTCAGCCAAAGATCATCCCAGGGACAATATGGAGAATAAACTCAAGAAATGGAATTTAAAGTTTACCTTCAGACAAGGGAGGCAAATGCAACCAACAGGGAGGCCTGGTGACAGCGCGTCCGACATTGGACAGCACATTGCACTGACAAACTCGGCCTCAGGCTGGGCCCCCTTGGTGCGAGTGGGTGACAAGGTTGCAGGCCAGAGCTCTGGGTGCGATGGTGAAGACAAAGGCTGGTGAGGGCTTGTAGTTCTGGAGAAAGATTATGTCAGCCAAAGATCATCCCAGGGACAATATGGAGAATAAACTCAAGAAATGTAATTTAAAGTTTACCTTCAGACAAGGGAGGCAAATGCAACCAACAGGGAGGCCTGGGGAAAGCTTGATCGAGAGGGTGACGCCCACTGCAACGACAACCACCCCCTAAGGCTGGACACCCATGGTGAGGGTGGGGGACCGGGAAACAGTGCTGGAGCGCTGGCTGGAGCCCCGGTCTGGCCTGGAGTCACATGCTGGTGAGGGCTTATAGTTCTGGAGCAAGATTAAGTCAGCCGTAGATCATCCCAGGCACAATATGGAGAATAAACTCAAGAAATGGAATTTAAAGGTTACCTTCAGACAAGGGAGGCAAATGCAACCAACAGGGAGGCCTGGTGACAGCGCGTCCGACATGGAACGGCACACTGCAATGACAAACTCGGCCTCAGGCTGGGCCCCCTTGGTGAGAGTGGGTGACCGGGTTGCAGGCCAGAGCTCTGGGTGTGATGGTGAAGACAAAGGCTTGTGAGGGCTTGTAGTTCTGGAGAAAGATTATGTCAGCCAAAGATCATCCCAGGGACAATATGGAGACTAAACTCAAGAAATGGAATTTAAAGTTTACCTTCAGACAAGGGAGGCAAATGCAACCAACAGGGAGGCCTGGTGACAGCGCGTCCGATGTGGGACGGCACACTGCAATGACAACCTCGGCCTCAGGCTGGGCCCCCCTGGTGCGAGTGGGGGACCGAGTTTGCACTGGCAGAAATCCTGGTGCGGTGCTGAAGACAAAGGCTGGTGAGGGCTTGTAGTTCTGGAGAAAGATTATGTCAGCCAAAGATCATCCCAGGGACAATATGTAGAATCAACTCAAGAAATGGAATTTAAAGTTTACCTTCAGACAAGGGAGGCAAATGCAACCAACAGGGAGGCCTGGTGACAGCGCGTCCGACAAGGGACGGCAAACTGCAATGACAAACTCGGCCTCAGGCTGGGCCCCCCTGGTGCGAGTGGCTGACCGGGTTGCAGGACAAAGCTCTGGGTGCGATGGTGAAGACAAAGGCTGGTGAGGGCTTGTCGTTCTGGAGAAAGATTATGTCAGCCAAAGATCATCCCAGGGACAATATGGAGAATAAACTCAAGAAATGTAATTTAAAGTTTACCTTCAGACAAGGGAGGCAAATGCAACCAACAGGGAGGCCTGGGGAAAGCTTGATCGAGAGGGCGAAGCCCACTGCAACGACAACCACCCCCTAAGGCTGGGCACCCCTGGTGAGAATGGGGGACCGGGCAGCAGTGCTGGAGCCCTGGCTGGAGCCCCAGGGTGGCCTGGAGTCACATGCTGGTGAGGGCTTGTAGTTCTGGAGCAAGATTAAGTCAGCCGTAGATCATCCCAGGGACAATATGGAGAATAAACTCAAGAAATGGAATTTAAAGTTTACCTTCAGACAAGGGAGGCAAATGCAACCAACAGGGAGGCCTGGTGACAGCGCGTCCGACATGGGAGAGCACACTGCAATGACAAACTCGGCCTCAGGCTGGGCCCCCCTGGTGCGAGTGGCTGACCGGGTTGCAGGCCAGAGCTCTGGGTGCGATGGTGAAGACAAAGGCTGGTGAGGGCTTGTAGTTCTGGGCACACTGCAATGACAAACCCGGCCTCAGGCTGGGCCCCCCTGGTGCGAGTGGCTGACCGGGTTGCAGGCCAAAGCTCTGGGTGCGATGGTGAAGACAAAGGCTGGTGAGGGCCTGTCGTTCTGGAGAAAGATTATGTCAGCCAAAGATCATCCCAGGGACAATATGGAGAATAAACTCAAGAAATGTAATTTAACGTTTACCTTCAGACAAGGGAGGCAAATGCAACCAACAGGGAGGCCTGGGGAAAGCTTGATCGAGAGGGCGACGCCCACTGCAACGACAACCACCCCCTAAAGCTGGGCACCCCTGGTGAGAGTGGGGGACCGGGCAGCAGTGCTGGAGCCCTGGCTGGAGCCCCAGGGTGGCCTGGAGTCACATGCTGGTGAGGGCTTGTAGTTCTGGAGCAAGATTAAGTCAGCCGTAGATCATCCCAGGGACAATATGGAGAATAAACTCAAGAAATGGAATTTAAAGTTTACCTTCAGACAAGGGAGGCAAATGCAACCAACAGGGAGGCCTGGTGACAGCGCGTCCGACATGGGAGAGCACACTGCAATGACAAACTCGGCCTCAGGCTGTGCCCCCCTGGTGCGAGTGGCTGACCAGGTTGCAGGCCAGAGCTCTGGGTGCGATGGTGAAGACAAAGGCTGGTGAGGGCTTGTAGTTCTGGGCACACTGCAATGACAAACTCAGCCTCAGGCTGGGCCCCCCTGGTGCGAGTGGCTGACCGGGTTGCAGGCCAGAGCTCTGGGTGCGATGGTGAAGACAAAGGCTGGTGAGGGCTTGTAGTTCTGGAGAAAGATTATGTCAGCCAAAGATCATCCCAGGGACAATATGGAGAATAAACTCAAGAAATGGAATTTAAAGTTTACCTTCAGACAAGGGAGGCAAATGCAACCAACAGGGAAGCCTGGGGACAGCGCGTCCGACATGGGACGGCAGACTGCAATGACAAAATCAGCCTCAGGCTGGGCCCCCCTGGTGTGAGTGGGGAACCGGGTTGCAGTGCTGGAGCCCTGGGTGTGGTGCTGGAGACAAAGACTTGTGAGGGCTTGTAGTTCTGGAGAAAGATTAAGTCAGCCAAAGATCATCCCTGGGACAATATGGAGAATAAACACAAGAAATGGAATTTAAAGTTTACCTTCAGACAAGGGAGGCAAATGCAACCAACAGGGAGGCCTGGTGACAGCTCGTCCGACGTGGAACGGCAAGCTGCAATGACAACCTCGGCCTCAGGCTGGGCCCCCCTGGTGCGAGTGGGGGACCGAGGTTGCACTGGCAGAAATCCTGGTGCGGTGCTGAAGACAAAGGCTGGTGAGGGCTTGTAGTTCTGGAGAAAGATTATGTCAGCCAAAGATCATCCCAGGGACAATATGGAGAATAAACTCAAGAAATGGAATTTAAAGTTTACCTTCAGACAAGGGAGGCAAATGCAACCAAAAAGGAGGCCTGATGACAGCGCGTCCGACATGGGACGGCACACTGCAATGACAAACTCGGCCTTAGGCTGGGCCCCCCTGGTGCCAGTGGCTGACCGGGTAGCAGGCCAGAGCTCTGGGTGCGATGGTGAAGACAAAGGCTGGTGAGGGCTTGTAGTTCTGGAGAAAGATTATGTCAGCCAAAGATCATCCCAGGGACAATATGGAGAATAAACTCAAGAAATGGAATTTAAAGTTTACCTTCAGACAAGGGAGGCAAATGCAACCAACAGGGAGGCATGGTGACAGCGCGTCCGATGTGGGACAGCACACTGCAATGACAACCTCGGCCTCAGGCTGGGCCCCCCTGGTGAGAGTGGGGTACCGGGCAGCAGTGCTGGAGCCCTGGCTGGAGCCCCAGGGTGGCCGGGAGTCACATGCTGGTGAGGGCTTGTAGTTAAGGAGAAAGATTATGTCAGCCAAAGATCATCCCAGGGACAATATGGAGAATAAACTCAAGAAATGGAATTTAAAGTTTACCTTCAGACAAGGGAGGCAAATGCAACCAACAGGGAGGCCTGGTGACAGCACGTCCGACATGGGACGGCACACTGCAATGAAAAACTAGGCCTCAGGCTGGGCCCCCCTGGTGCGAGTGGCTGACCGGGTTGCAGGCCAGAGCTCTGGGTGCGATGGTGAAGACAAAGGCTGGTGAGGGCTTGTAGTTCTGGAGAAAGATTATGTCAGCCAAAGATCATCCCAGGGACAATATGGAGAATAAACTCAAGAAATGGAATTTAAAGTTTACCTTCAGACAAGGGAGGCAAATGCAACCAACAGGGAAGCCTGGGGACAGCGCGTCCGACATGGGACGGCAGACTGCAATGACAAAATCAGCCTCAGGCTGGGCCCCCCTGGTGTGAGTGGGGAACCGGGTTGCAGTGCTGGAGCCCTGGGTGTGGTGCTGGAGACAAAGACTTGTGAGGGCTTGTAGTTCTGGAGAAAGATTAAGTCAGCCAAAGATCATCCCTGGGACAATATGGAGAATAAACACAAGAAATGGAATTTAAAGTTTACCTTCAGACAAGGGAGGCAAATGCAACCAACAGGGAGGCCTGGTGACAGCTCGTCCGACGTGGAACGGCAAGCTGCAATGACAACCTCGGCCTCAGGCTGGGCCCCCCTGGTGCGAGTGGGGGACCGAGGTTGCACTGGCAGAAATCCTGGTGCGGTGCTGAAGACAAAGGCTGGTGAGGGCTTGTAGTTCTGGAGAAAGATTATGTCAGCCAAAGATCATCCCAGGGACAATATGGAGAATAAACTCAAGAAATGGAATTTAAAGTTTACCTTCAGACAAGGGAGGCAAATGCAACCAAAAAGGAGGCCTGATGACAGCGCGTCCGACATGGGACGGCACACTGCAATGACAAACTCGGCCTTAGGCTGGGCCCCCCTGGTGCCAGTGGCTGACCGGGTAGCAGGCCAGAGCTCTGGGTGCGATGGTGAAGACAAAGGCTGGTGAGGGCTTGTAGTTCTGGAGAAAGATTATGTCAGCCAAAGATCATCCCAGGGACAATATGGAGAATAAACTCAAGAAATGGAATTTAAAGTTTACCTTCAGACAAGGGAGGCAAATGCAACCAACAGGGAGGCATGGTGACAGCGCGTCCGATGTGGGACAGCACACTGCAATGACAACCTCGGCCTCAGGCTGGGCCCCCCTGGTGAGAGTGGGGTACCGGGCAGCAGTGCTGGAGCCCTGGCTGGAGCCCCAGGGTGGCCGGGAGTCACATGCTGGTGAGGGCTTGTAGTTAAGGAGAAAGATTATGTCAGCCAAAGATCATCCCAGGGACAATATGGAGAATAAACTCAAGAAATGGAATTTAAAGTTTACCTTCAGACAAGGGAGGCAAATGCAACCAACAGGGAGGCCTGGTGACAGCACGTCCGACATGGGACGGCACACTGCAATGAAAAACTAGGCCTCAGGCTGGGCCCCCCTGGTGCGAGTGGCTGACCGGGTTGCAGGCCAGAGCTCTGGGTGCGATGGTGAAGACAAAGGCTGGTGAGGGCTTGTAGTTCTGGAGAAAGATTATGTCAGCCAAAGATCATCCCAGGGACAATCTGGAGAATAATCTCAAGAAATGGAATTTAAAGTTTACCTTCAGACAAGGGAGGCAAATGCAACCAACAAGGAGGCCTGGTGACAGCGCGTCCGACATGGGACGGCAGACTGCAAAGACAAAATCAGCCTCAGGTTGGGCCCCCCCGGTGTGAGTGGGGGACCGGGTTGCAGTGCTGGAGCCCTGGGTGTGGTGCTGGAGACAAAGACTTGTGAGGGCTTGTAGTTCTGGAGCAAGATTAAGTCAGCCAAAGATCATCCCAGGGACAATATGGAGAATAAACTCAAGAAATGTAATTTAAAGTTTACCTTCAGACAAGGGAGGCAAATGCAACCAACAGGGAGGCCTGGTGACAGCTCGTCCGACGTGAGGCGGCACACTGCAATGACAACCTCGGCCTCAAGCTGGGCCCCCCTGGTGCGAGTGGGGGACCGAGGTTGCACAGGCGGAACTCCTGGTGCGGTGCTGAAGACAAAGGCTTGTGAGGGCTTGTAGTTCTGGAGAAAGATTATGTCAGCCAAAGATCATCCCAGGGACAATATGGAGAATAAACTCAAGAAATGGAATTTAAAGTTTACCTTCAGACAAGGGAGGCAAATGCAACCAACAGGGAGGCCTGGTGACAACTCGTCCGACATGGGACTGCACACTGCAATGACAAACTCGGCCTCAGGCTGGGCCCCCCTAGTGTGAGTGGGGGACCGGGTTGGAGTGCTGTAGCTCTGGGTGCGATGGTGAAGACAGAAGCTGGTGAGGGCTTGTAGTTCTGGAGAAAGATTATGTCAGCCAAAGATCATCCCAGGGACAATATGGAGAATAAACTCAAGAAATGGAATTTAAAGTTTACCTTCAAACAAGGGAGGCAAATGCAACCAACAGGGAGGCCTGGTGACAGCGCGTCCGATGTGGAACGGCACACTGCAATGACAACCTCGGCCTCAGGCTGGGCCCCCCTGGTGCGAGTGGGGGACCGAGGTTGCACTGGCAGAAATCCTGGTGCGGTGCTGAAGACAAAGGCTGGTGAGGGCTTGTAGTTCTGGAGCAAGATTAAGTCAGCCAAAGATCATCCCAGGGACAATATGGAGAATAAACTCAAGAAATGGAATTTAAAGTTTACCTTCAGACAAGGGAGGCAAATGCAACCAACAGGGAGGCCTGGTGACAGCGCGTCCGACATGGGACAGCACATTGCACTGACAAACTCGGCCTCAGGCTGGGCCCCCTTGGTGCGAGTGGGTGACAAGGTTGCAGGCCAGAGCTCTGGGTGCGATGGTGAAGACAAAGGCTGGTGAGGGCTTGTAGTTCTGGAGAAAGATTATGTCAGCCAAAGATCATCCCAGGGACAATGTGGAGAATAAACTCAAGAAATGGAATTTAAAGTTTACCTTCAGACAAGGGAGGCAAATGCAACCAACAGGGAGGCCTGGGGAAAGCTTGATCGAGAGGGTGACGCCCACTGCAACGACAACCACCCCCTAAGGCTGGACACCCATGGTGAGGGTGGGGGACCGGGAAACAGTGCTGGAGCGCTGGCTGGAGCCCCGGTCTGGCCTGGAGTCACATGCTGGTGAGGGCTTATAGTTCTGGAGCAAGATTAAGTCAGCCGTAGATCATCCCAGGCACAATATGGAGAATAAACTCAAGAAATGGAATTTAAAGTTTACCTTCAGACAAGGGAGGCAAATGCAACCGAAAGGGAGGCCTGGTGATAGCGCGTCCGATGTGGGACGGCACACTGCAATGACAAAATCAGCCTCAGGCTGGGCCCCCCTGGTGTGAGTGGGGGACCGGGTTGCAGTGCTGGAGCCCTGGGTGTGGTGCTGGAGACAAAGGCTTGTGAGGGCTTGTAGTTCTGGAGAAAGATTATGTCAGCCAAAGATCATCCCAGGGACAATATGGAGACTAAACTCAAGAAATGGAATTTAAAGTTTACCTTCAGACAAGGGAGGCAAATGCAACCAACAGGGAGGCCTGGTGACAGCGCGTCCGACAAGGGACGGCACACTGCAATGACAACCTCGGCCTCAGGCTGGGCCCCCCTGGTGCGAGTGGCTGACCGGGTTGCAGGCCATAGCTCTGGGTGCGATGGTGAAGACAAAGGCTGGTGAGGGCTTGTAGTTCTGGAGAAAGATTATGTCAGCCAAAGATCATCCCAGGGACAATATGGAGAATAAACTCAAGAAATGGAATTTAAAGTTTACCTTCAGACAAGGGAGGCAAATGCAACCAACAGGGAAGCCTGATGACAGCGCGTCCGACAAGGGACGGCAAACTGCAATGACAAACTCGGCCTCAGGCAGGGCCCCCCTGGTGCGAGTGGGTGACCGGGTTGCAGGCCAGAGCTCTGGGTGCGATGGTGAAGACAAAGGCTGGTGAGGGCTTGTAGTTCTGGGCACACTGCAATGACAAACCCGGCCTCAGGCTGGGCCCCCCTGGTGCGAGTGGCTGACCGCGTTGCAGGCCAAAGCTCTGGGTGCGATGGTGAAGACAAAGGCTGGTGAGGGCTTGTCGTTCTGGAGAAAGATTATGTCAGCCAAAGATCATCCCAGGGACAATATGGAGAATAAACTAAAGAAATGTAATTTAACGTTTACCTTCAGACAAGGGAGGCAAATGCAACCAACAGGGAGGCCTGGGGAAAGCTTGATCGAGAGGGCGACGCCCACTGCAACGACAACCACCCCCTAAAGCTGGGCACCCCTGGTGAGAGTGGGGGACCGGGCAGCAGTGCTGGAGCCCTGGCTGGAGCCCCAGGGTGGCCTGGAGTCACATGCTGGTGAGGGCTTGTAGTTCTGGAGCAAGATTAAGTCAGCCGTAGATCATCCCAGGGACAATATGGAGAATAAACTCAAGAAATGGAATTTAAAGTTTACCTTCAGACAAGGGAGGCAAATGCAACCAACAGGGAGGCCTGGTGACAGCGCGTCCGACATGGGAGAGCACACTGCAATGACAAACTCGGCCTCAGGCTGTGCCCCCCTGGTGCGAGTGGCTGACCAGGTTGCAGGCCAGAGCTCTGGGTGCGATGGTGAAGACAAAGGCTGGTGAGGGCTTGTAGTTCTGGGCACACTGCAATGACAAACTCAGCCTCAGGCTGGGCCCCCCTGGTGCGAGTGGCTGACCGGGTTGGAGGCCAGAGCACTGGGTGCGATGGTGAAGACAAAGGCTGGTGAGGGCTTGTAGTTCTGGAGAAAGATTATGTCAGCCAAAGATCATCCCAGGGACAATATGGAGAATAAACTCAAGAAATGGAATTTAAAGTTTACCTTCAGACAAGGGAGGCAAATGCAACCAACAGGGAAGCCTGGGGACAGCGCGTCCGACATGGGACGGCAGACTGCAATGACAAAATCAGCCTCAGGCTGGGCCCCCCTGGTGTGAGTGGGGAACCGGGTTGCAGTGCTGGAGCCCTGGGTGTGGTGCTGGAGACAAAGACTTGTGAGGGCTTGTAGTTCTGGAGCAAGATTAAGTCAGCCAAAGATCATCCCTGGGACAATATGGAGAATAAACACAAGAAATGGAATTTAAAGTTTACCTTCAGACAAGGGAGGCAAATGCAACCAACAGGGAGGCCTGGTGACAGCTCGTCCGACGTGGAACGGCAAGCTGCAATGACAACCTCGGCCTCAGGCTGGGCCCCCCTGGTGCGAGTGGGGGACCGAGGTTGCACTGGCAGAAATCCTGGTGCGGTGCTGAAGACAAAGGCTGGTGAGGGCTTGTAGTTCTGGAGAAAGATTATGTCAGCCAAAGATCATCCCAGGGACAATATGGAGAATAAACTCAAGAAATGTAATTTAAAGTTTACCTTCAGACAAGGGAGGCAAATGCAACCAACAGGGAGGCCTGGGGAAAGCTTGATCGAGAGGGTGACGCCCACTGCAACGACAACCACCCCCTAAGGCTGGACACCCATGGTGAGGGTGGGGGACCGGGAAACAGTGCTGGAGCGCTGGCTGGAGCCCCGGTCTGGCCTGGAGTCACATGCTGGTGAGGGCTTATAGTTCTGGAGCAAGATTAAGTCAGCCGTAGATCATCCCAGGCACAATATGGAGAATAAACTCAAGAAATGGAATTTAAAGTTTACCTTCAGACAAGGGAGGCAAATGCAACCGAAAGGGAGGCCTGGTGATAGCGCATCCGATGTGGGACGGCACACTGCAATGACAAAATCAGCCTCAGGCTGGGCCCCCCTGGTGTGAGTGGGGGACCGGGTTGCAGTGCTGGAGCCCTGGGTGTGGTGCTGGAGACAAAGGCTTGTGAGGGCTTGTAGTTCTGGAGAAAGATTATGTCAGCCAAAGATCATCCCAGGGACAATATGGAGACTAAACTCAAGAAATGGAATTTAAAGTTTACCTTCAGACAAGGGAGGCAAATGCAACCAACAGGGAGGCCTGGTGACAGCGCGTCCGATGTGGGACGGCACACTGCAATGACAACCTCGGCCTCAGGCTGGGCCCCCCTGGTGCGAGTGGGGGACCGAGTTTGCACTGGCAGAAATCCTGGTGCGGTGCTGAAGACAAAGGCTGGTGAGGGCTTGTAGTTCTGGAGAAAGATTATGTCAGCCAAAGATCATCCCAGGGACAATATGTAGAATCAACTCAAGAAATGGAATTTAAAGTTTACCTTCAGACAAGGGAGGCAAATGCAACCAACAGGGAGGCCTGGTGACAGCGCGTCCGACAAGGGACGGCAAACTGCAATGACAAACTCGGCCTCAGGCTGGGCCCCCCTGGTGCGAGTGGCTGACCGGGTTGCAGGACAAAGCTCTGGGTGCGATGGTGAAGACAAAGGCTGGTGAGGGCTTGTCGTTCTGGAGAAAGATTATGTCAGCCAAAGATCATCCCAGGGACAATATGGAGAATAAACTCAAGAAATGTAATTTAAAGTTTACCTTCAGACAAGGGAGGCAAATGCAACCAACAGGGAGGCCTGGGGAAAGCTTGATCGAGAGGGCGACGCCCACTGCAACGACAACCACCCCCTAAGGCTGGGCACCCCTGGTGAGAATGGGGGACCGGGCAGCAGTGCTGGAGCCCTGGCTGGAGCCCCAGGGTGGCCTGGAGTCACATGCTGGTGAGGGCTTGTAGTTCTGGAGCAAGATTAAGTCAGCCGTAGATCATCCCAGGGACAATATGGAGAATAAACTCAAGAAATGGAATTTAAAGTTTACCTTCAGACAAGGGAGGCAAATGCAACCAACAGGGAGGCCTGGTGACAGCGCGTCCGACATGGGAGAGCACACTGCAATGACAAACTCGGCCTCAGGCTGGGCCCCCCTGGTGCGAGTGGCTGACCGGGTTGCAGGCCAGAGCTCTGGGTGCGATGGTGAAGACAAAGGCTGGTGAGGGCTTGTAGTTCTGGGCACACTGCAATGACAAACCCGGCCTCAGGCTGGGCCCCCCTGGTGCGAGTGGCTGACCGGGTTGCAGGCCAAAGCTCTGGGTGCGATGGTGAAGACAAAGGCTGGTGAGGGCCTGTCGTTCTGGAGAAAGATTATGTCAGCCAAAGATCATCCCAGGGACAATATGGAGAATAAACTCAAGAAATGTAATTTAACGTTTACCTTCAGACAAGGGAGGCAAATGCAACCAACAGGGAGGCCTGGGGAAAGCTTGATCGAGAGGGCGACGCCCACTGCAACGACAACCACCCCCTAAAGCTGGGCACCCCTGGTGAGAGTGGGGGACCGGGCAGCAGTGCTGGAGCCCTGGCTGGAGCCCCAGGGTGGCCTGGAGTCACATGCTGGTGAGGGCTTGTAGTTCTGGAGCAAGATTAAGTCAGCCGTAGATCATCCCAGGGACAATATGGAGAATAAACTCAAGAAATGGAATTTAAAGTTTACCTTCAGACAAGGGAGGCAAATGCAACCAACAGGGAGGCCTGGTGACAGCGCGTCCGACATGGGAGAGCACACTGCAATGACAAACTCGGCCTCAGGCTGTGCCCCCCTGGTGCGAGTGGCTGACCAGGTTGCAGGCCAGAGCTCTGGGTGCGATGGTGAAGACAAAGGCTGGTGAGGGCTTGTAGTTCTGGGCACACTGCAATGACAAACTCAGCCTCAGGCTGGGCCCCCCTGGTGCGAGTGGCTGACCGGGTTGCAGGCCAGAGCTCTGGGTGCGATGGTGAAGACAAAGGCTGGTGAGGGCTTGTAGTTCTGGAGAAAGATTATGTCAGCCAAAGATCATCCCAGGGACAATATGGAGAATAAACTCAAGAAATGGAATTTAAAGTTTACCTTCAGACAAGGGAGGCAAATGCAACCAACAGGGAAGCCTGGGGACAGCGCGTCCGACATGGGACGGCAGACTGCAATGACAAAATCAGCCTCAGGCTGGGCCCCCCTGGTGTGAGTGGGGAACCGGGTTGCAGTGCTGGAGCCCTGGGTGTGGTGCTGGAGACAAAGACTTGTGAGGGCTTGTAGTTCTGGAGAAAGATTAAGTCAGCCAAAGATCATCCCTGGGACAATATGGAGAATAAACACAAGAAATGGAATTTAAAGTTTACCTTCAGACAAGGGAGGCAAATGCAACCAACAGGGAGGCCTGGTGACAGCTCGTCCGACGTGGAACGGCAAGCTGCAATGACAACCTCGGCCTCAGGCTGGGCCCCCCTGGTGCGAGTGGGGGACCGAGGTTGCACTGGCAGAAATCCTGGTGCGGTGCTGAAGACAAAGGCTGGTGAGGGCTTGTAGTTCTGGAGAAAGATTATGTCAGCCAAAGATCATCCCAGGGACAATATGGAGAATAAACTCAAGAAATGGAATTTAAAGTTTACCTTCAGACAAGGGAGGCAAATGCAACCAAAAAGGAGGCCTGATGACAGCGCGTCCGACATGGGACGGCACACTGCAATGACAAACTCGGCCTTAGGCTGGGCCCCCCTGGTGCCAGTGGCTGACCGGGTAGCAGGCCAGAGCTCTGGGTGCGATGGTGAAGACAAAGGCTGGTGAGGGCTTGTAGTTCTGGAGAAAGATTATGTCAGCCAAAGATCATCCCAGGGACAATATGGAGAATAAACTCAAGAAATGGAATTTAAAGTTTACCTTCAGACAAGGGAGGCAAATGCAACCAACAGGGAGGCATGGTGACAGCGCGTCCGATGTGGGACAGCACACTGCAATGACAACCTCGGCCTCAGGCTGGGCCCCCCTGGTGAGAGTGGGGTACCGGGCAGCAGTGCTGGAGCCCTGGCTGGAGCCCCAGGGTGGCCGGGAGTCACATGCTGGTGAGGGCTTGTAGTTAAGGAGAAAGATTATGTCAGCCAAAGATCATCCCAGGGACAATATGGAGAATAAACTCAAGAAATGGAATTTAAAGTTTACCTTCAGACAAGGGAGGCAAATGCAACCAACAGGGAGGCCTGGTGACAGCACGTCCGACATGGGACGGCACACTGCAATGAAAAACTAGGCCTCAGGCTGGGCCCCCCTGGTGCGAGTGGCTGACCGGGTTGCAGGCCAGAGCTCCGGGTGCGATGGTGAAGACAAAGGCTGGTGAGGGCTTGTAGTTCTGGAGAAAGATTATGTCAGCCAAAGATCATCCCAGGGACAATATGGAGAATAAACTCAAGAAATGGAATTTAAAGTTTACCTTCAGACAAGGGAGGCAAATGCAACCAACAGGGAAGCCTGGGGACAGCGCGTCCGACATGGGACGGCAGACTGCAATGACAAAATCAGCCTCAGGCTGGGCCCCCCTGGTGTGAGTGGGGAACCGGGTTGCAGTGCTGGAGCCCTGGGTGTGGTGCTGGAGACAAAGACTTGTGAGGGCTTGTAGTTCTGGAGAAAGATTAAGTCAGCCAAAGATCATCCCTGGGACAATATGGAGAATAAACACAAGAAATGGAATTTAAAGTTTACCTTCAGACAAGGGAGGCAAATGCAACCAACAGGGAGGCCTGGTGACAGCTCGTCCGACGTGGAACGGCAAGCTGCAATGACAACCTCGGCCTCAGGCTGGGCCCCCCTGGTGCGAGTGGGGGACCGAGGTTGCACTGGCAGAAATCCTGGTGCGGTGCTGAAGACAAAGGCTGGTGAGGGCTTGTAGTTCTGGAGAAAGATTATGTCAGCCAAAGATCATCCCAGGGACAATATGGAGAATAAACTCAAGAAATGGAATTTAAAGTTTACCTTCAGACAAGGGAGGCAAATGCAACCAAAAAGGAGGCCTGATGACAGCGCGTCCGACATGGGACGGCACACTGCAATGACAAACTCGGCCTTAGGCTGGGCCCCCCTGGTGCCAGTGGCTGACCGGGTAGCAGGCCAGAGCTCTGGGTGCGATGGTGAAGACAAAGGCTGGTGAGGGCTTGTAGTTCTGGAGAAAGATTATGTCAGCCAAAGATCATCCCAGGGACAATATGGAGAATAAACTCAAGAAATGGAATTTAAAGTTTACCTTCAGACAAGGGAGGCAAATGCAACCAACAGGGAGGCATGGTGACAGCGCGTCCGATGTGGGACAGCACACTGCAATGACAACCTCGGCCTCAGGCTGGGCCCCCCTGGTGAGAGTGGGGTACCGGGCAGCAGTGCTGGAGCCCTGGCTGGAGCCCCAGGGTGGCCGGGAGTCACATGCTGGTGAGGGCTTGTAGTTAAGGAGAAAGATTATGTCAGCCAAAGATCATCCCAGGGACAATATGGAGAATAAACTCAAGAAATGGAATTTAAAGTTTACCTTCAGACAAGGGAGGCAAATGCAACCAACAGGGAGGCCTGGTGACAGCACGTCCGACATGGGACGGCACACTGCAATGAAAAACTAGGCCTCAGGCTGGGCCCCCCTGGTGCGAGTGGCTGACCGGGTTGCAGGCCAGAGCTCTGGGTGCGATGGTGAAGACAAAGGCTGGTGAGGGCTTGTAGTTCTGGAGAAAGATTATGTCAGCCAAAGATCATCCCAGGGACAATCTGGAGAATAATCTCAAGAAATGGAATTTAAAGTTTACCTTCAGACAAGGGAGGCAAATGCAACCAACAAGGAGGCCTGGTGACAGCGCGTCCGACATGGGACGGCAGACTGCAAAGACAAAATCAGCCTCAGGTTGGGCCCCCCCGGTGTGAGTGGGGGACCGGGTTGCAGTGCTGGAGCCCTGGGTGTGGTGCTGGAGACAAAGACTTGTGAGGGCTTGTAGTTCTGGAGCAAGATTAAGTCAGCCAAAGATCATCCCAGGGACAATATGGAGAATAAACTCAAGAAATGTAATTTAAAGTTTACCTTCAGACAAGGGAGGCAAATGCAACCAACAGGGAGGCCTGGTGACAGCTCGTCCGACGTGAGGCGGCACACTGCAATGACAACCTCGGCCTCAAGCTGGGCCCCCCTGGTGCGAGTGGGGGACCGAGGTTGCACAGGCGGAACTCCTGGTGCGGTGCTGAAGACAAAGGCTTGTGAGGGCTTGTAGTTCTGGAGAAAGATTATGTCAGCCAAAGATCATCCCAGGGACAATATGGAGAATAAACTCAAGAAATGGAATTTAAAGTTTACCTTCAGACAAGGGAGGCAAATGCAACCAACAGGGAGGCCTGGTGACAACTCGTCCGACATGGGACTGCACACTGCAATGACAAACTCGGCCTCAGGCTGGGCCCCCCTAGTGTGAGTGGGGGACCGGGTTGGAGTGCTGTAGCTCTGGGTGCGATGGTGAAGACAGAAGCTGGTGAGGGCTTGTAGTTCTGGAGAAAGATTATGTCAGCCAAAGATCATCCCAGGGACAATATGGAGAATAAACTCAAGAAATGGAATTTAAAGTTTACCTTCAGACAAGGGAGGCAAATGCAACCAACAGGGAGGCCTGGTGACAGCGCGTCCGATGTGGGACGGCAAGCTGCAATGACAACCTCGGCCTCAGGCTGGGCCCCCCTGGTGCGAGTGGGGGACCGAGGTTGCACTGGCAGAAATCCTGGTGCGGTGCTGAAGACAAAGGCTGGTGAGGGCTTGTAGTTCTGGAGAAAGATTATGTCAGCCAAAGATCATCCCAGGGACAATATGGAGAATAAACTCAAGAAATGGAATTTAAAGTTTACCTTCAGACAAGGGAGGCAAATGCAACCAAAAAGGAGGCCTGATGACAGCGCGTCCGACATGGGACGGCACACTGCAATGACAAACTCGGCCTTAGGCTGGGCCCCCCTGGTGCCAGTGGCTGACCGGGTAGCAGGCCAGAGCTCTGGGTGCGATGGTGAAGACAAAGGCTGGTGAGGGCTTGTAGTTCTGGAGAAAGATTATGTCAGCCAAAGATCATCCCAGGGACAATATGGAGAATAAACTCAAGAAATGGAATTTAAAGTTTACCTTCAGACAAGGGAGGCAAATGCAACCAACAGGGAGGCATGGTGACAGCGCGTCCGATGTGGGACAGCACACTGCAATGACAACCTCGGCCTCAGGCTGGGCCCCCCTGGTGAGAGTGGGGTACCGGGCAGCAGTGCTGGAGCCCTGGCTGGAGCCCCAGGGTGGCCGGGAGTCACATGCTGGTGAGGGCTTGTAGTTAAGGAGAAAGATTATGTCAGCCAAAGATCATCCCAGGGACAATATGGAGAATAAACTCAAGAAATGGAATTTAAAGTTTACCTTCAGACAAGGGAGGCAAATGCAACCAACAGGGAGGCCTGGTGACAGCACGTCCGACATGGGACGGCACACTGCAATGAAAAACTAGGCCTCAGGCTGGGCCCCCCTGGTGCGAGTGGCTGACCGGGTTGCAGGCCAGAGCTCTGGGTGCGATGGTGAAGACAAAGGCTGGTGAGGGCTTGTAGTTCTGGAGAAAGATTATGTCAGCCAAAGATCATCCCAGGGACAATATGGAGAATAAACTCAAGAAATGGAATTTAAAGTTTACCTTCAGACAAGGGAGGCAAATGCAACCAACAAGGAGGCCTGGTGACAGCGCGTCCGACATGGGACGGCAGACTGCAAAGACAAAATCAGCCTCAGGTTGGGCCCCCCCGGTGTGAGTGGGGGACCGGGTTGCAGTGCTGGAGCCCTGGGTGTGGTGCTGGAGACAAAGACTTGTGAGGGCTTGTAGTTCTGGAGCAAGATTAAGTCAGCCAAAGATCATCCCAGGGACAATATGGAGAATAAACTCAAGAAATGTAATTTAAAGTTTACCTTCAGACAAGGGAGGCAAATGCAACCAACAGGGAGGCCTGGTGACAGCTCGTCCGACGTGAGGCAGCACACTGCAATGACAACCTCGGCCTCAAGCTGGGCCCCCCTGGTGCGAGTGGGGGACCGAGGTTGCACAGGCGGAACTCCTGGTGCGGTGCTGAAGACAAAGGCTTGTGAGGGCTTGTAGTTCTGGAGAAAGATTATGTCAGCCAAAGATCATCCCAGGGACAATATGGAGAATAAACTCAAGAAATGGAATTTAAAGTTTACCTTCAGACAAGGGAGGCAAATGCAACCAACAGGGAGGCCTGGTGACAACTCGTCCGACATGGGACTGCACACTGCAATGACAAACTCGGCCTCAGGCTGGGCCCCCCTAGTGTGAGTGGGGGACCGGGTTGGAGTGCTGTAGCTCTGGGTGCGATGGTGAAGACAGAAGCTGGTGAGGGCTTGTAGTTCTGGAGAAAGATTATGTCAGCCAAAGATCATCCCAGGGACAATATGGAGAATAAACTCAAGAAATGGAATTTAAAGTTTACCTTCAGACAAGGGAGGCAAATGCAACCAACAGGGAGGCCTGGTGAAAGCGCGTCCGATGTGGGACGGCACACTGCAATGACAAAATCAGCCTCAGGCTGGGCCCCCCTGGTGTGAGTGGGGGACCGGGTTGCAGTGCTGGAGCCCTGGGTGTGGTGCTGGAGACAAAGGCTTGTGAGGGCTTGTAGTTCTGGAGCAAGATTAAGTCAGCCAAAGATCATCCCAGGGACAATATGGAGAATAAACTCAAGAAATGTAATTTAAAGTTTACCTTCAGACAAGGGAGGCAAATGCAACCAACAGGGAGGCATGGGGAAAGCTTGATCGAGAGGGCGACGCCCACTGCAACGACAACCACCCCCTAAGGCTGGGCACCCCTGGTGAGAGTGGGGGACCGGGCAGCAGTGCTGGAGCCCTGGCTGGAACCCCGGTCTGGCCTGGAGTCACATGCTGGTGAGGGCTTGTAGTTCTGGAGCAAGATAAAGTCAGCCGTAGATCATCCCAGGGACAATATGGAGAATAAACTCAAGAAATGGAATTTAAAGTTTACCTTCAGACAAGGGAGGCAAATGCAACCAACATGGAGGCCTGGTGACAGCGCGTCCGACATGGAACGGCACACTGCAATGACAAACTCGGCCTCAGGCTGGGCCCCCTTGGTGAGAGTGGGTGACCGGGTTGCAGGCCAGAGCTCTGGGTGTGATGGTGAAGACAAAGGCTGGTGAGGGCTTGTAGTTCTGGAGAAAGATTATGTCAGCTAAAGATCATCCCAGGCACAATATGGAGAATAAACTCAAGAAATGTAATTTAAAGTTTACCTTCAGACAAGGGAGGCAAATGCAACCAACAGGGAGGCCTGGTGACAACTCGTCCGACATGGGACGGCACACTGCAATGACAAACTCGGCCTCAGGCTGGGCCCCCCTAGTGTGAGTGGGGGACCGGGTTGGAGTGCTGTAGCTCTGGGTGCGATGGTGAAGACTGAAGCTGGTGAGGGCTTGTAGTTCTGGAGAAAGATTATGTCAGCCAAAGATCATCCCAGGGACAATATGGAGAATAAACTCAAGAAATGGAATTTAAAGTTTACCTTCAAACAAGGGAGGCAAATGCAACCAACAGGGAGGCCTGGTGACAGCGCGTCCGATGTGGAACGGCACACTGCAATGACAACCTCGGCCTCAGGCTGGGCCCCCCTGGTGTGAGTGGGGGACCGAGGTTGCACTGACGGAACTCCTGGTGCGGTGCTGAAGACAAAGGCTGGTGAGGGCTTGTAGTTCTGGAGCAAGATTAAGTCAGCCAAAGATCATCCCAGGGACAATATGGAGAATAAACTCAAGAAATGGAATTTAAAGTTTACCTTCAGACAAGGGAGGCAAATGCAACCAACAGGGAGGCCTGGTGACAGCGCGTCCGACATGGGACAGCACATTGCACTGACAAACTCGGCCTCAGGCTGGGCCCCCTTGGTGCGAGTGGGTGACAAGGTTGCAGGCCAGAGCTCTGGGTGCGATGGTGAAGACAAAGGCTGGTGAGGGCTTGTAGTTCTGGAGAAAGATTATGTCAGCCAAAGATCATCCCAGGGACAATGTGGAGAATAAACTCAAGAAATGGAATTTAAAGTTTACCTTCAGACAAGGGAGGCAAATGCAACCAACAGGGAGGCCTGGGGAAAGCTTGATCGAGAGGGTGACGCCCACTGCAACGACAACCACCCCCTAAGGCTGGACACCCATGGTGAGGGTGGGGGACCGGGAAACAGTGCTGGAGCGCTGGCTGGAGCCCCGGTCTGGCCTGGAGTCACATGCTGGTGAGGGCTTATAGTTCTGGAGCAAGATTAAGTCAGCCGTAGATCATCCCAGGCACAATATGGAGAATAAACTCAAGAAATGGAATTTAAAGTTTACCTTCAGACAAGGGAGGCAAATGCAACCGAAAGGGAGGCCTGGTGATAGCGCGTCCGATGTGGGACGGCACACTGCAATGACAAAATCAGCCTCAGGCTGGGCCCCCCTGGTGTGAGTGGGGGACCGGGTTGCAGTGCTGGAGCCCTGGGTGTGGTGCTGGAGACAAAGGCTTGTGAGGGCTTGTAGTTCTGGAGAAAGATTATGTCAGCCAAAGATCATCCCAGGGACAATATGGAGACTAAACTCAAGAAATGGAATTTAAAGTTTACCTTCAGACAAGGGAGGCAAATGCAACCAACAGGGAGGCCTGGTGACAGCGCGTCCGACAAGGGACGGCACACTGCAATGACAACCTCGGCCTCAGGCTGGGCCCCCCTGGTGCGAGTGGCTGACCGGGTTGCAGGCCATAGCTCTGGGTGCGATGGTGAAGACAAAGGCTGGTGAGGGCTTGTAGTTCTGGAGAAAGATTATGTCAGCCAAAGATCATCCCAGGGACAATATGGAGAATAAACTCAAGAAATGGAATTTAAAGTTTACCTTCAGACAAGGGAGGCAAATGCAACCAACAGGGAAGCCTGATGACAGCGCGTCCGACAAGGGACGGCAAACTGCAATGACAAACTCGGCCTCAGGCAGGGCCCCCCTGGTGCGAGTGGGTGACCGGGTTGCAGGCCAGAGCTCTGGGTGCGATGGTGAAGACAAAGGCTGGTGAGGGCTTGTAGTTCTGGGCACACTGCAATGACAAACCCGGCCTCAGGCTGGGCCCCCCTGGTGCGAGTGGCTGACCGCGTTGCAGGCCAAAGCTCTGGGTGCGATGGTGAAGACAAAGGCTGGTGAGGGCTTGTCGTTCTGGAGAAAGATTATGTCAGCCAAAGATCATCCCAGGGACAATATGGAGAATAAACTCAAGAAATGTAATTTAACGTTTACCTTCAGACAAGGGAGGCAAATGCAACCAACAGGGAGGCCTGGGGAAAGCTTGATCGAGAGGGCGACGCCCACTGCAACGACAACCACCCCCTAAAGCTGGGCACCCCTGGTGAGAGTGGGGGACCGGGCAGCAGTGCTGGAGCCCTGGCTGGAGCCCCAGGGTGGCCTGGAGTCACATGCTGGTGAGGGCTTGTAGTTCTGGAGCAAGATTAAGTCAGCCGTAGATCATCCCAGGGACAATATGGAGAATAAACTCAAGAAATGGAATTTAAAGTTTACCTTCAGACAAGGGAGGCAAATGCAACCAACAGGGAGGCCTGGTGACAGCGCGTCCGACATGGGAGAGCACACTGCAATGACAAACTCGGCCTCAGGCTGTGCCCCCCTGGTGCGAGTGGCTGACCAGGTTGCAGGCCAGAGCTCTGGGTGCGATGGTGAAGACAAAGGCTGGTGAGGGCTTGTAGTTCTGGGCACACTGCAATGACAAACTCAGCCTCAGGCTGGGCCCCCCTGGTGCGAGTGGCTGACCGGGTTGGAGGCCAGAGCACTGGGTGCGATGGTGAAGACAAAGGCTGGTGAGGGCTTGTAGTTCTGGAGAAAGATTATGTCAGCCAAAGATCATCCCAGGGACAATATGGAGAATAAACTCAAGAAATGGAATTTAAAGTTTACCTTCAGACAAGGGAGGCAAATGCAACCAACAGGGAAGCCTGGGGACAGCGCGTCCGACATGGGACGGCAGACTGCAATGACAAAATCAGCCTCAGGCTGGGCCCCCCTGGTGTGAGTGGGGAACCGGGTTGCAGTGCTGGAGCCCTGGGTGTGGTGCTGGAGACAAAGACTTGTGAGGGCTTGTAGTTCTGGAGCAAGATTAAGTCAGCCAAAGATCATCCCTGGGACAATATGGAGAATAAACACAAGAAATGGAATTTAAAGTTTACCTTCAGACAAGGGAGGCAAATGCAACCAACAGGGAGGCCTGGTGACAGCTCGTCCGACGTGGAACGGCAAGCTGCAATGACAACCTCGGCCTCAGGCTGGGCCCCCCTGGTGCGAGTGGGGGACCGAGGTTGCACTGGCAGAAATCCTGGTGCGGTGCTGAAGACAAAGGCTGGTGAGGGCTTGTAGTTCTGGAGAAAGATTATGTCAGCCAAAGATCATCCCAGGGACAATATGGAGAATAAACTCAAGAAATGTAATTTAAAGTTTACCTTCAGACAAGGGAGGCAAATGCAACCAACAGGGAGGCCTGGGGAAAGCTTGATCGAGAGGGTGACGCCCACTGCAACGACAACCACCCCCTAAGGCTGGACACCCATGGTGAGGGTGGGGGACCGGGAAACAGTGCTGGAGCGCTGGCTGGAGCCCCGGTCTGGCCTGGAGTCACATGCTGGTGAGGGCTTATAGTTCTGGAGCAAGATTAAGTCAGCCGTAGATCATCCCAGGCACAATATGGAGAATAAACTCAAGAAATGGAATTTAAAGTTTACCTTCAGACAAGGGAGGCAAATGCAACCGAAAGGGAGGCCTGGTGATAGCGCGTCCGATGTGGGACGGCACACTGCAATGACAAAATCAGCCTCAGGCTGGGCCCCCCTGGTGTGAGTGGGGGACCGGGTTGCAGTGCTGGAGCCCTGGGTGTGGTGCTGGAGACAAAGGCTTGTGAGGGCTTGTAGTTCTGGAGAAAGATTATGTCAGCCAAAGATCATCCCAGGGACAATATGGAGACTAAACTCAAGAAATGGAATTTAAAGTTTACCTTCAGACAAGGGAGGCAAATGCAACCAACAGGGAGGCCTGGTGACAGCGCGTCCGATGTGGGACGGCACACTGCAATGACAACCTCGGCCTCAGGCTGGGCCCCCCTGGTGCGAGTGGGGGACCGAGTTTGCACTGGCAGAAATCCTGGTGCGGTGCTGAAGACAAAGGCTGGTGAGGGCTTGTAGTTCTGGAGAAAGATTATGTCAGCCAAAGATCATCCCAGGGACAATATGTAGAATCAACTCAAGAAATGGAATTTAAAGTTTACCTTCAGACAAGGGAGGCAAATGCAACCAAAAAGGAGGCCTGATGACAGCGCGTCCGACAAGGGACGGCAAACTGCAATGACAAACTCGGCCTCAGGCTGGGCCCCCCTGGTGCGAGTGGCTGACCGGGTTGCAGGCCAGAGCTCTGGGTGCGATGGTGAAGACAAAGGCTGGTGAGGGCTTGTCGTTCTGGAGAAAGATTATGTCAGCCAAAGATCATCCCAGGGACAATATGGAGAATAAACTCAAGAAATGTAATTTAAAGTTTACCTTCAGACAAGGGAGGCAAATGCAACCAACAGGGAGGCCTGGGGAAAGCTTGATCGAGAGGGCGACGCCCACTGCAACGACAACCACCCCCTAAGGCTGGGCACCCCTGGTGAGAATGGGGGACCGGGCAGCAGTGCTGGAGCCCTGGCTGGAGCCCCAGGGTGGCCTGGAGTCACATGCTGGTGAGGGCTTGTAGTTCTGGAGCAAGATTAAGTCAGCCGTAGATCATCCCAGGGACAATATGGAGAATAAACTCAAGAAATGGAATTTAAAGTTTACCTTCAGACAAGGGAGGCAAATGCAACCAACAGGGAGGCCTGGTGACAGCGCGTCCGACATGGGAGAGCACACTGCAATGACAACCTCGGCCTCAGGCTGGGCCCCCCTGGTGCGAGTGGCTGACCGGGTTGCAGGCCAGAGCTCTGGGTGCGATGGTGAAGACAAAGGCTGGTGAGGGCTTGTAGTTCTGGGCACACTGCAATGACAAACCCGGCCTCAGGCTGGGCCCCCCTGGTGCGAGTGGCTGACCGGGTTGCAGGCCAAAGCTCTGGGTGCGATGGTGAAGACAAAGGCTGGTGAGGGCCTGTCGTTCTGGAGAAAGATTATGTCAGCCAAAGATCATCCCAGGGACAATATGGAGAATAAACTCAAGAAATGTAATTTAACGTTTACCTTCAGACAAGGGAGGCAAATGCAACCAACAGGGAGGCCTGGGGAAAGCTTGATCGAGAGGGCGACGCCCACTGCAACGACAACCACCCCCTAAAGCTGGGCACCCCTGGTGAGAGTGGGGGACCGGGCAGCAGTGCTGGAGCCCTGGCTGGAGCCCCAGGGTGGCCTGGAGTCACATGCTGGTGAGGGCTTGTAGTTCTGGAGCAAGATTAAGTCAGCCGTAGATCATCCCAGGGACAATATGGAGAATAAACTCAAGAAATGGAATTTAAAGTTTACCTTCAGACAAGGGAGGCAAATGCAACCAACAGGGAGGCCTGGTGACAGCGCGTCCGACATGGGAGAGCACACTGCAATGACAAACTCGGCCTCAGGCTGTGCCCCCCTGGTGCGAGTGGCTGACCAGGTTGCAGGCCAGAGCTCTGGGTGCGATGGTGAAGACAAAGGCTGGTGAGGGCTTGTAGTTCTGGGCACACTGCAATGACAAACTCAGCCTCAGGCTGGGCCCCCCTGGTGCGAGTGGCTGACCGGGTTGCAGGCCAGAGCTCTGGGTGCGATGGTGAAGACAAAGGCTGGTGAGGGCTTGTAGTTCTGGAGAAAGATTATGTCAGCCAAAGATCATCCCAGGGACAATATGGAGAATAAACTCAAGAAATGGAATTTAAAGTTTACCTTCAGACAAGGGAGGCAAATGCAACCAACAGGGAAGCCTGGGGACAGCGCGTCCGACATGGGACGGCAGACTGCAATGACAAAATCAGCCTCAGGCTGGGCCCCCCTGGTGTGAGTGGGGAACCGGGTTGCAGTGCTGGAGCCCTGGGTGTGGTGCTGGAGACAAAGACTTGTGAGGGCTTGTAGTTCTGGAGAAAGATTAAGTCAGCCAAAGATCATCCCTGGGACAATATGGAGAATAAACACAAGAAATGGAATTTAAAGTTTACCTTCAGACAAGGGAGGCAAATGCAACCAACAGGGAGGCCTGGTGACAGCTCGTCCGACGTGGAACGGCAAGCTGCAATGACAACCTCGGCCTCAGGCTGGGCCCCCCTGGTGCGAGTGGGGGACCGAGGTTGCACTGGCAGAAATCCTGGTGCGGTGCTGAAGACAAAGGCTGGTGAGGGCTTGTAGTTCTGGAGAAAGATTATGTCAGCCAAAGATCATCCCAGGGACAATATGGAGAATAAACTCAAGAAATGGAATTTAAAGTTTACCTTCAGACAAGGGAGGCAAATGCAACCAAAAAGGAGGCCTGATGACAGCGCGTCCGACATGGGACGGCACACTGCAATGACAAACTCGGCCTTAGGCTGGGCCCCCCTGGTGCCAGTGGCTGACCGGGTAGCAGGCCAGAGCTCTGGGTGCGATGGTGAAGACAAAGGCTGGTGAGGGCTTGTAGTTCTGGAGAAAGATTATGTCAGCCAAAGATCATCCCAGGGACAATATGGAGAATAAACTCAAGAAATGGAATTTAAAGTTTACCTTCAGACAAGGGAGGCAAATGCAACCAACAGGGAGGCATGGTGACAGCGCGTCCGATGTGGGACAGCACACTGCAATGACAACCTCGGCCTCAGGCTGGGCCCCCCTGGTGAGAGTGGGGTACCGGGCAGCAGTGCTGGAGCCCTGGCTGGAGCCCCAGGGTGGCCGGGAGTCACATGCTGGTGAGGGCTTGTAGTTAAGGAGAAAGATTATGTCAGCCAAAGATCATCCCAGGGACAATATGGAGAATAAACTCAAGAAATGGAATTTAAAGTTTACCTTCAGACAAGGGAGGCAAATGCAACCAACAGGGAGGCCTGGTGACAGCACGTCCGACATGGGACGGCACACTGCAATGAAAAACTAGGCCTCAGGCTGGGCCCCCCTGGTGCGAGTGGCTGACCGGGTTGCAGGCCAGAGCTCTGGGTGCGATGGTGAAGACAAAGGCTGGTGAGGGCTTGTAGTTCTGGAGAAAGATTATGTCAGCCAAAGATCATCCCAGGGACAATATGGAGAATAAACTCAAGAAATGGAATTTAAAGTTTACCTTCAGACAAGGGAGGCAAATGCAACCAACAGGGAAGCCTGGGGACAGCGCGTCCGACATGGGACGGCAGACTGCAATGACAAAATCAGCCTCAGGCTGGGCCCCCCTGGTGTGAGTGGGGAACCGGGTTGCAGTGCTGGAGCCCTGGGTGTGGTGCTGGAGACAAAGACTTGTGAGGGCTTGTAGTTCTGGAGAAAGATTAAGTCAGCCAAAGATCATCCCTGGGACAATATGGAGAATAAACACAAGAAATGGAATTTAAAGTTTACCTTCAGACAAGGGAGGCAAATGCAACCAACAGGGAGGCCTGGTGACAGCTCGTCCGACGTGGAACGGCAAGCTGCAATGACAACCTCGGCCTCAGGCTGGGCCCCCCTGGTGCGAGTGGGGGACCGAGGTTGCACTGGCAGAAATCCTGGTGCGGTGCTGAAGACAAAGGCTGGTGAGGGCTTGTAGTTCTGGAGAAAGATTATGTCAGCCAAAGATCATCCCAGGGACAATATGGAGAATAAACTCAAGAAATGGAATTTAAAGTTTACCTTCAGACAAGGGAGGCAAATGCAACCAAAAAGGAGGCCTGATGACAGCGCGTCCGACATGGGACGGCACACTGCAATGACAAACTCGGCCTTAGGCTGGGCCCCCCTGGTGCCAGTGGCTGACCGGGTAGCAGGCCAGAGCTCTGGGTGCGATGGTGAAGACAAAGGCTGGTGAGGGCTTGTAGTTCTGGAGAAAGATTATGTCAGCCAAAGATCATCCCAGGGACAATATGGAGAATAAACTCAAGAAATGGAATTTAAAGTTTACCTTCAGACAAGGGAGGCAAATGCAACCAACAGGGAGGCATGGTGACAGCGCGTCCGATGTGGGACAGCACACTGCAATGACAACCTCGGCCTCAGGCTGGGCCCCCCTGGTGAGAGTGGGGTACCGGGCAGCAGTGCTGGAGCCCTGGCTGGAGCCCCAGGGTGGCCGGGAGTCACATGCTGGTGAGGGCTTGTAGTTAAGGAGAAAGATTATGTCAGCCAAAGATCATCCCAGGGACAATATGGAGAATAAACTCAAGAAATGGAATTTAAAGTTTACCTTCAGACAAGGGAGGCAAATGCAACCAACAGGGAGGCCTGGTGACAGCACGTCCGACATGGGACGGCACACTGCAATGAAAAACTAGGCCTCAGGCTGGGCCCCCCTGGTGCGAGTGGCTGACCGGGTTGCAGGCCAGAGCTCTGGGTGCGATGGTGAAGACAAAGGCTGGTGAGGGCTTGTAGTTCTGGAGAAAGATTATGTCAGCCAAAGATCATCCCAGGGACAATCTGGAGAATAATCTCAAGAAATGGAATTTAAAGTTTACCTTCAGACAAGGGAGGCAAATGCAACCAACAAGGAGGCCTGGTGACAGCGCGTCCGACATGGGACGGCAGACTGCAAAGACAAAATCAGCCTCAGGTTGGGCCCCCCCGGTGTGAGTGGGGGACCGGGTTGCAGTGCTGGAGCCCTGGGTGTGGTGCTGGAGACAAAGACTTGTGAGGGCTTGTAGTTCTGGAGCAAGATTAAGTCAGCCAAAGATCATCCCAGGGACAATATGGAGAATAAACTCAAGAAATGTAATTTAAAGTTTACCTTCAGACAAGGGAGGCAAATGCAACCAACAGGGAGGCCTGGTGACAGCTCGTCCGACGTGAGGCGGCACACTGCAATGACAACCTCGGCCTCAAGCTGGGCCCCCCTGGTGCGAGTGGGGGACCGAGGTTGCACAGGCGGAACTCCTGGTGCGGTGCTGAAGACAAAGGCTTGTGAGGGCTTGTAGTTCTGGAGAAAGATTATGTCAGCCAAAGATCATCCCAGGGACAATATGGAGAATAAACTCAAGAAATGGAATTTAAAGTTTACCTTCAGACAAGGGAGGCAAATGCAACCAACAGGGAGGCCTGGTGACAACTCGTCCGACATGGGACTGCACACTGCAATGACAAACTCGGCCTCAGGCTGGGCCCCCCTAGTGTGAGTGGGGGACCGGGTTGGAGTGCTGTAGCTCTGGGTGCGATGGTGAAGACAGAAGCTGGTGAGGGCTTGTAGTTCTGGAGAAAGATTATGTCAGCCAAAGATCATCCCAGGGACAATATGGAGAATAAACTCAAGAAATGGAATTTAAAGTTTACCTTCAGACAAGGGAGGCAAATGCAACCAACAGGGAGGCCTGGTGACAGCGCGTCCGATGTGGGACGGCAAGCTGCAATGACAACCTCGGCCTCAGGCTGGGCCCCCCTGGTGCGAGTGGGGGACCGAGGTTGCACTGGCAGAAATCCTGGTGCGGTGCTGAAGACAAAGGCTGGTGAGGGCTTGTAGTTCTGGAGAAAGATTATGTCAGCCAAAGATCATCCCAGGGACAATATGGAGAATAAACTCAAGAAATGGAATTTAAAGTTTACCTTCAGACAAGGGAGGCAAATGCAACCAAAAAGGAGGCCTGATGACAGCGCGTCCGACATGGGACGGCACACTGCAATGACAAACTCGGCCTTAGGCTGGGCCCCCCTGGTGCCAGTGGCTGACCGGGTAGCAGGCCAGAGCTCTGGGTGCGATGGTGAAGACAAAGGCTGGTGAGGGCTTGTAGTTCTGGAGAAAGATTATGTCAGCCAAAGATCATCCCAGGGACAATATGGAGAATAAACTCAAGAAATGGAATTTAAAGTTTACCTTCAGACAAGGGAGGCAAATGCAACCAACAGGGAGGCCTGGTGACAGCGCGTCCGATGTGGGACGGCACACTGCAATGACAAAATCAGCCTCAGGCTGGGCCCCCCTGGTGTGAGTGGGGGACCGGGTTGCAGTGCTGGAGCCCTGGGTGTGGTGCTGGAGACAAAGGCTTGTGAGGGCTTGTAGTTCTGGAGCAAGATTAAGTCAGCCAAAGATCATCCCAGGGACAATATGGAGAATAAACTCAAGAAATGTAATTTAAAGTTTACCTTCAGACAAGGGAGGCAAATGCAACCAACAGGGAGGCATGGGGAAAGCTTGATCGAGAGGGCGACGCCCACTGCAACGACAACCACCCCCTAAGGCTGGGCACCCCTGGTGAGAGTGGGGGACCGGGCAGCAGTGCTGGAGCCCTGGCTGGAACCCCGGTCTGGCCTGGAGTCACATGCTGGTGAGGGCTTGTAGTTCTGGAGCAAGATAAAGTCAGCCGTAGATCATCCCAGGGACAATATGGAGAATAAACTCAAGAAATGGAATTTAAAGTTTACCTTCAGACAAGGGAGGCAAATGCAACCAACAGGGAGGCCTGGTGACAGCGCGTCCGACATGGAACGGCACACTGCAATGACAAACTCGGCCTCAGGCTGGGCCCCCTTGGTGAGAGTGGGTGACCGGGTTGCAGGCCAGAGCTCTGGGTGTGATGGTGAAGACAAAGGCTGGTGAGGGCTTGTAGTTCTGGAGAAAGATTATGTCAGCTAAAGATCATCCCAGGCACAATATGGAGAATAAACTCAAGAAATGTAATTTAAAGTTTACCTTCAGACAAGGGAGGCAAATGCAACCAACAGGGAGGCCTGGTGACAACTCGTCCGACATGGGACGGCACACTGCAATGACAAACTCGGCCTCAGGCTGGGCCCCCCTAGTGTGAGTGGGGGACCGGGTTGGAGTGCTGTAGCTCTGGGTGCGATGGTGAAGACAGAAGCTGGTGAGGGCTTGTAGTTCTGGAGAAAGATTATGTCAGCCAAAGATCATCCCAGGGACAATATGGAGAATAAACTCAAGAAATGGAATTTAAAGTTTACCTTCAAACAAGGGAGGCAAATGCAACCAACAGGGAGGCCTGGTGACAGCGCGTCCGATGTGGAACGGCACACTGCAATGACAACCTCGGCCTCAGGCTGGGCCCCCCTGGTGTGAGTGGGGGACCGAGGTTGCACTGACGGAACTCCTGGTGCGGTGCTGAAGACAAAGGCTGGTGAGGGCTTGTAGTTCTGGAGCAAGATTAAGTCAGCCAAAGATCATCCCAGGGACAATATGGAGAATAAACTCAAGAAATGGAATTTAAAGTTTACCTTCAGACAAGGGAGGCAAATGCAACCAACAGGGAGGCCTGGTGACAGCGCGTCCGACATGGGACAGCACATTGCACTGACAAACTCGGCCTCAGGCTGGGCCCCCTTGGTGCGAGTGGGTGACAAGGTTGCAGGCCAGAGCTCTGGGTGCGATGGTGAAGACAAAGGCTGGTGAGGGCTTGTAGTTCTGGAGAAAGATTATGTCAGCCAAAGATCATCCCAGGGACAATGTGGAGAATAAACTCAAGAAATGGAATTTAAAGTTTACCTTTAGACAAGGGAGGCAAATGCAACCAACAGGGAGGCCTGGGGAAAGCTTGATCGAGAGGGTGACGCCCACTGCAACGACAACCACCCCCTAAGGCTGGACACCCATGGTGAGGGTGGGGGACCGGGAAACAGTGCTGGAGCGCTGGCTGGAGCCCCGGTCTGGCCTGGAGTCACATGCTGGTGAGGGCTTATAGTTCTGGAGCAAGATTAAGTCAGCCGTAGATCATCCCAGGCACAATATGGAGAATAAACTCAAGAAATGGAATTTAAAGTTTACCTTCAGACAAGGGAGGCAAATGCAACCGAAAGGGAGGCCTGGTGATAGCGCGTCCGATGTGGGACGGCACACTGCAATGACAAAATCAGCCTCAGGCTGGGCCCCCCTGGTGTGAGTGGGGGACCGGGTTGCAGTGCTGGAGCCCTGGGTGTGGTGCTGGAGAAGAAGGCTTGTGAGGGCTTGTAGTTCTGGAGAAAGATTATGTCAGCCAAAGATCATCCCAGGGACAATATGGAGACTAAACTCAAGAAATGGAATTTAAAGTTTACCTTCAGACAAGGGAGGCAAATGCAACCAACAGGGAGGCCTGGTGACAGCGCGTCCGACAAGGGACGGCACACTGCAATGACAACCTCGGCCTCAGGCTGGGCCCCCCTGGTGCGAGTGGCTGACCGGGTTGCAGGCCATAGCTCTGGGTGCGATGGTGAAGACAAAGGCTGGTGAGGGCTTGTAGTTCTGGAGAAAGATTATGTCAGCCAAAGATCATCCCAGGGACAATATGGAGAATAAACTCAAGAAATGGAATTTAAAGTTTACCTTCAGACAAGGGAGGCAAATGCAACCAACAGGGAAGCCTGATGACAGCGCGTCCGACAAGGGACGGCAAACTGCAATGACAAACTCGGCCTCAGGCAGGGCCCCCCTGGTGCGAGTGGGTGACCGGGTTGCAGGCCAGAGCTCTGGGTGCGATGGTGAAGACAAAGGCTGGTGAGGGCTTGTAGTTCTGGGCACACTGCAATGACAAACCCGGCCTCAGGCTGGGCCCCCCTGGTGCGAGTGGCTGACCGCGTTGCAGGCCAAAGCTCTGGGTGCGATGGTGAAGACAAAGGCTGGTGAGGGCTTGTCGTTCTGGAGAAAGATTATGTCAGCCAAAGATCATCCCAGGGACAATATGGAGAATAAACTCAAGAAATGTAATTTAACGTTTACCTTCAGACAAGGGAGGCAAATGCAACCAACAGGGAGGCCTGGGGAAAGCTTGATCGAGAGGGCGACGCCCACTGCAACGACAACCACCCCCTAAAGCTGGGCACCCCTGGTGAGAGTGGGGGACCGGGCAGCAGTGCTGGAGCCCTGGCTGGAGCCCCAGGGTGGCCTGGAGTCACATGCTGGTGAGGGCTTGTAGTTCTGGAGCAAGATTAAGTCAGCCGTAGATCATCCCAGGGACAATATGGAGAATAAACTCAAGAAATGGAATTTAAAGTTTACCTTCAGACAAGGGAGGCAAATGCAACCAACAGGGAGGCCTGGTGACAGCGCGTCCGACATGGGAGAGCACACTGCAATGACAAACTCGGCCTCAGGCTGTGCCCCCCTGGTGCGAGTGGCTGACCAGGTTGCAGGCCAGAGCTCTGGGTGCGATGGTGAAGACAAAGGCTGGTGAGGGCTTGTAGTTCTGGGCACACTGCAATGACAAACTCAGCCTCAGGCTGGGCCCCCCTGGTGCGAGTGGCTGACCGGGTTGGAGGCCAGAGCACTGGGTGCGATGGTGAAGACAAAGGCTGGTGAGGGCTTGTAGTTCTGGAGAAAGATTATGTCAGCCAAAGATCATCCCAGGGACAATATGGAGAATAAACTCAAGAAATGGAATTTAAAGTTTACCTTCAGACAAGGGAGGCAAATGCAACCAACAGGGAAGCCTGGGGACAGCGCGTCCGACATGGGACGGCAGACTGCAATGACAAAATCAGCCTCAGGCTGGGCCCCCCTGGTGTGAGTGGGGAACCGGGTTGCAGTGCTGGAGCCCTGGGTGTGGTGCTGGAGACAAAGACTTGTGAGGGCTTGTAGTTCTGGAGCAAGATTAAGTCAGCCAAAGATCATCCCTGGGACAATATGGAGAATAAACACAAGAAATGGAATTTAAAGTTTACCTTCAGACAAGGGAGGCAAATGCAACCAACAGGGAGGCCTGGTGACAGCTCGTCCGACGTGGAACGGCAAGCTGCAATGACAACCTCGGCCTCAGGCTGGGCCCCCCTGGTGCGAGTGGGGGACCGAGGTTGCACTGGCAGAAATCCTGGTGCGGTGCTGAAGACAAAGGCTGGTGAGGGCTTGTAGTTCTGGAGAAAGATTATGTCAGCCAAAGATCATCCCAGGGACAATATGGAGAATAAACTCAAGAAATGTAATTTAAAGTTTACCTTCAGACAAGGGAGGCAAATGCAACCAACAGGGAGGCCTGGGGAAAGCTTGATCGAGAGGGTGACGCCCACTGCAACGACAACCACCCCCTAAGGCTGGACACCCATGGTGAGGGTGGGGGACCGGGAAACAGTGCTGGAGCGCTGGCTGGAGCCCCGGTCTGGCCTGGAGTCACATGCTGGTGAGGGCTTATAGTTCTGGAGCAAGATTAAGTCAGCCGTAGATCATCCCAGGCACAATATGGAGAATAAACTCAAGAAATGGAATTTAAAGTTTACCTTCAGACAAGGGAGGCAAATGCAACCGAAAGGGAGGCCTGGTGATAGCGCGTCCGATGTGGGACGGCACACTGCAATGACAAAATCAGCCTCAGGCTGGGCCCCCCTGGTGTGAGTGGGGGACCGGGTTGCAGTGCTGGAGCCCTGGGTGTGGTGCTGGAGACAAAGGCTTGTGAGGGCTTGTAGTTCTGGAGAAAGATTATGTCAGCCAAAGATCATCCCAGGGACAATATGGAGACTAAACTCAAGAAATGGAATTTAAAGTTTACCTTCAGACAAGGGAGGCAAATGCAACCAACAGGGAGGCCTGGTGACAGCGCGTCCGATGTGGGACGGCACACTGCAATGACAACCTCGGCCTCAGGCTGGGCCCCCCTGGTGCGAGTGGGGGACCGAGTTTGCACTGGCAGAAATCCTGGTGCGGTGCTGAAGACAAAGGCTGGTGAGGGCTTGTAGTTCTGGAGAAAGATTATGTCAGCCAAAGATCATCCCAGGGACAATATGTAGAATCAACTCAAGAAATGGAATTTAAAGTTTACCTTCAGACAAGGGAGGCAAATGCAACCAACAGGGAGGCCTGGTGACAGCGCGTCCGACAAGGGACGGCAAACTGCAATGACAAACTCGGCCTCAGGCTGGGCCCCCCTGGTGCGAGTGGCTGACCGGGTTGCAGGACAAAGCTCTGGGTGCGATGGTGAAGACAAAGGCTGGTGAGGGCTTGTCGTTCTGGAGAAAGATTATGTCAGCCAAAGATCATCCCAGGGACAATATGGAGAATAAACTCAAGAAATGTAATTTAAAGTTTACCTTCAGACAAGGGAGGCAAATGCAACCAACAGGGAGGCCTGGGGAAAGCTTGATCGAGAGGGCGACGCCCACTGCAACGACAACCACCCCCTAAGGCTGGGCACCCCTGGTGAGAATGGGGGACCGGGCAGCAGTGCTGGAGCCCTGGCTGGAGCCCCAGGGTGGCCTGGAGTCACATGCTGGTGAGGGCTTGTAGTTCTGGAGCAAGATTAAGTCAGCCGTAGATCATCCCAGGGACAATATGGAGAATAAACTCAAGAAATGGAATTTAAAGTTTACCTTCAGACAAGGGAGGCAAATGCAACCAACAGGGAGGCCTGGTGACAGCGCGTCCGACATGGGAGAGCACACTGCAATGACAACCTCGGCCTCAGGCTGGGCCCCCCTGGTGCGAGTGGCTGACCGGGTTGCAGGCCAGAGCTCTGGGTGCGATGGTGAAGACAAAGGCTGGTGAGGGCTTGTAGTTCTGGAGAAAGATTATGTCAGCCAAAGATCATCCCAGGGACAATATGGAGAATAAACTCAAGAAATGGAATTTAAAGTTTACCTTCAGACAAGGGAGGCAAATGCAACCAACAGGGAGGCATGGTGACAGCGCGTCCGATGTGGGACAGCACACTGCAATGACAACCTCGGCCTCAGGCTGGGCCCCCCTGGTGAGAGTGGGGTACCGGGCAGCAGTGCTGGAGCCCTGGCTGGAGCCCCAGGGTGGCCGGGAGTCACATGCTGGTGAGGGCTTGTAGTTAAGGAGAAAGATTATGTCAGCCAAAGATCATCCCAGGGACAATATGGAGAATAAACTCAAGAAATGGAATTTAAAGTTTACCTTCAGACAAGGGAGGCAAATGCAACCAACAGGGAGGCCTGGTGACAGCACGTCCGACATGGGACGGCACACTGCAATGAAAAACTAGGCCTCAGGCTGGGCCCCCCTGGTGCGAGTGGCTGACCGGGTTGCAGGCCAGAGCTCTGGGTGCGATGGTGAAGACAAAGGCTGGTGAGGGCTTGTAGTTCTGGAGAAAGATTATGTCAGCCAAAGATCATCCCAGGGACAATATGGAGAATAAACTCAAGAAATGGAATTTAAAGTTTACCTTCAGACAAGGGAGGCAAATGCAACCAACAGGGAAGCCTGGGGACAGCGCGTCCGACATGGGACGGCAGACTGCAATGACAAAATCAGCCTCAGGCTGGGCCCCCCTGGTGTGAGTGGGGAACCGGGTTGCAGTGCTGGAGCCCTGGGTGTGGTGCTGGAGACAAAGACTTGTGAGGGCTTGTAGTTCTGGAGAAAGATTAAGTCAGCCAAAGATCATCCCTGGGACAATATGGAGAATAAACACAAGAAATGGAATTTAAAGTTTACCTTCAGACAAGGGAGGCAAATGCAACCAACAGGGAGGCCTGGTGACAGCTCGTCCGACGTGGAACGGCAAGCTGCAATGACAACCTCGGCCTCAGGCTGGGCCCCCCTGGTGCGAGTGGGGGACCGAGGTTGCACTGGCAGAAATCCTGGTGCGGTGCTGAAGACAAAGGCTGGTGAGGGCTTGTAGTTCTGGAGAAAGATTATGTCAGCCAAAGATCATCCCAGGGACAATATGGAGAATAAACTCAAGAAATGGAATTTAAAGTTTACCTTCAGACAAGGGAGGCAAATGCAACCAAAAAGGAGGCCTGATGACAGCGCGTCCGACATGGGACGGCACACTGCAATGACAAACTCGGCCTTAGGCTGGGCCCCCCTGGTGCCAGTGGCTGACCGGGTAGCAGGCCAGAGCTCTGGGTGCGATGGTGAAGACAAAGGCTGGTGAGGGCTTGTAGTTCTGGAGAAAGATTATGTCAGCCAAAGATCATCCCAGGGACAATATGGAGAATAAACTCAAGAAATGGAATTTAAAGTTTACCTTCAGACAAGGGAGGCAAATGCAACCAACAGGGAGGCATGGTGACAGCGCGTCCGATGTGGGACAGCACACTGCAATGACAACCTCGGCCTCAGGCTGGGCCCCCCTGGTGAGAGTGGGGTACCGGGCAGCAGTGCTGGAGCCCTGGCTGGAGCCCCAGGGTGGCCGGGAGTCACATGCTGGTGAGGGCTTGTAGTTAAGGAGAAAGATTATGTCAGCCAAAGATCATCCCAGGGACAATATGGAGAATAAACTCAAGAAATGGAATTTAAAGTTTACCTTCAGACAAGGGAGGCAAATGCAACCAACAGGGAGGCCTGGTGACAGCACGTCCGACATGGGACGGCACACTGCAATGAAAAACTAGGCCTCAGGCTGGGCCCCCCTGGTGCGAGTGGCTGACCGGGTTGCAGGCCAGAGCTCTGGGTGCGATGGTGAAGACAAAGGCTGGTGAGGGCTTGTAGTTCTGGAGAAAGATTATGTCAGCCAAAGATCATCCCAGGGACAATATGGAGAATAAACTCAAGAAATGGAATTTAAAGTTTACCTTCAGACAAGGGAGGCAAATGCAACCAACAAGGAGGCCTGGTGACAGCGCGTCCGACATGGGACGGCAGACTGCAAAGACAAAATCAGCCTCAGGTTGGGCCCCCCCGGTGTGAGTGGGGGACCGGGTTGCAGTGCTGGAGCCCTGGGTGTGGTGCTGGAGACAAAGACTTGTGAGGGCTTGTAGTTCTGGAGCAAGATTAAGTCAGCCAAAGATCATCCCAGGGACAATATGGAGAATAAACTCAAGAAATGTAATTTAAAGTTTACCTTCAGACAAGGGAGGCAAATGCAACCAACAGGGAGGCCTGGTGACAGCTCGTCCGACGTGAGGCAGCACACTGCAATGACAACCTCGGCCTCAAGCTGGGCCCCCCTGGTGCGAGTGGGGGACCGAGGTTGCACAGGCGGAACTCCTGGTGCGGTGCTGAAGACAAAGGCTTGTGAGGGCTTGTAGTTCTGGAGAAAGATTATGTCAGCCAAAGATCATCCCAGGGACAATATGGAGAATAAACTCAAGAAATGGAATTTAAAGTTTACCTTCAGACAAGGGAGGCAAATGCAACCAACAGGGAGGCCTGGTGACAACTCGTCCGACATGGGACTGCACACTGCAATGACAAACTCGGCCTCAGGCTGGGCCCCCCTAGTGTGAGTGGGGGACCGGGTTGGAGTGCTGTAGCTCTGGGTGCGATGGTGAAGACAGAAGCTGGTGAGGGCTTGTAGTTCTGGAGAAAGATTATGTCAGCCAAAGATCATCCCAGGGACAATATGGAGAATAAACTCAAGAAATGGAATTTAAAGTTTACCTTCAGACAAGGGAGGCAAATGCAACCAACAGGGAGGCCTGGTGACAGCGCGTCCGATGTGGGACGGCACACTGCAATGACAAAATCAGCCTCAGGCTGGGCCCCCCTGGTGTGAGTGGGGGACCGGGTTGCAGTGCTGGAGCCCTGGGTGTGGTGCTGGAGACAAAGGCTTGTGAGGGCTTGTAGTTCTGGAGCAAGATTAAGTCAGCCAAAGATCATCCCAGGGACAATATGGAGAATAAACTCAAGAAATGTAATTTAAAGTTTACCTTCAGACAAGGGAGGCAAATGCAACCAACAGGGAGGCATGGGGAAAGCTTGATCGAGAGGGCGACGCCCACTGCAACGACAACCACCCCCTAAGGCTGGGCACCCCTGGTGAGAGTGGGGGACCGGGCAGCAGTGCTGGAGCCCTGGCTGGAACCCCGGTCTGGCCTGGAGTCACATGCTGGTGAGGGCTTGTAGTTCTGGAGCAAGATAAAGTCAGCCGTAGATCATCCCAGGGACAATATGGAGAATAAACTCAAGAAATGGAATTTAAAGTTTACCTTCAGACAAGGGAGGCAAATGCAACCAACAGGGAGGCCTGGTGACAGCGCGTCCGACATGGAACGGCACACTGCAATGACAAACTCGGCCTCAGGCTGGGCCCCCTTGGTGAGAGTGGGTGACCGGGTTGCAGGCCAGAGCTCTGGGTGTGATGGTGAAGACAAAGGCTGGTGAGGGCTTGTAGTTCTGGAGAAAGATTATGTCAGCCAAAGATCATCCCAGGGACAATATGGAGAATAAACTCAAGAAATGGAATTTAAAGTTTACCTTCAGACAAGGGAGGCAAATGCAACCAACAGGGAGGCCTGGTGACAGCACGTCCGACATGGGACGGCACACTGCAATGAAAAACTAGGCCTCAGGCTGGGCCCCCCTGGTGCGAGTGGCTGACCGGGTTGCAGGCCAGAGCTCTGGGTGCGATGGTGAAGACAAAGGCTGGTGAGGGCTTGTAGTTCTGGAGAAAGATTATGTCAGCCAAAGATCATCCCAGGGACAATATGGAGAATAAACTCAAGAAATGGAATTTAAAGTTTACCTTCAGACAAGGGAGGCAAATGCAACCAACAAGGAGGCCTGGTGACAGCGCGTCCGACATGGGACGGCAGACTGCAAAGACAAAATCAGCCTCAGGTTGGGCCCCCCCGGTGTGAGTGGGGGACCGGGTTGCAGTGCTGGAGCCCTGGGTGTGGTGCTGGAGACAAAGACTTGTGAGGGCTTGTAGTTCTGGAGCAAGATTAAGTCAGCCAAAGATCATCCCAGGGACAATATGGAGAATAAACTCAAGAAATGTAATTTAAAGTTTACCTTCAGACAAGGGAGGCAAATGCAACCAACAGGGAGGCCTGGTGACAGCTCGTCCGACGTGAGGCAGCACACTGCAATGACAACCTCGGCCTCAAGCTGGGCCCCCCTGGTGCGAGTGGGGGACCGAGGTTGCACAGGCGGAACTCCTGGTGCGGTGCTGAAGACAAAGGCTTGTGAGGGCTTGTAGTTCTGGAGAAAGATTATGTCAGCCAAAGATCATCCCAGGGACAATATGGAGAATAAACTCAAGAAATGGAATTTAAAGTTTACCTTCAGACAAGGGAGGCAAATGCAACCAACAGGGAGGCCTGGTGACAACTCGTCCGACATGGGACTGCACACTGCAATGACAAACTCGGCCTCAGGCTGGGCCCCCCTAGTGTGAGTGGGGGACCGGGTTGGAGTGCTGTAGCTCTGGGTGCGATGGTGAAGACAGAAGCTGGTGAGGGCTTGTAGTTCTGGAGAAAGATTATGTCAGCCAAAGATCATCCCAGGGACAATATGGAGAATAAACTCAAGAAATGGAATTTAAAGTTTACCTTCAGACAAGGGAGGCAAATGCAACCAACAGGGAGGCCTGGTGACAGCGCGTCCGATGTGGGACGGCACACTGCAATGACAAAATCAGCCTCAGGCTGGGCCCCCCTGGTGTGAGTGGGGGACCGGGTTGCAGTGCTGGAGCCCTGGGTGTGGTGCTGGAGACAAAGGCTTGTGAGGGCTTGTAGTTCTGGAGCAAGATTAAGTCAGCCAAAGATCATCCCAGGGACAATATGGAGAATAAACTCAAGAAATGTAATTTAAAGTTTACCTTCAGACAAGGGAGGCAAATGCAACCAACAGGGAGGCATGGGGAAAGCTTGATCGAGAGGGCGACGCCCACTGCAACGACAACCACCCCCTAAGGCTGGGCACCCCTGGTGAGAGTGGGGGACCGGGCAGCAGTGCTGGAGCCCTGGCTGGAACCCCGGTCTGGCCTGGAGTCACATGCTGGTGAGGGCTTGTAGTTCTGGAGCAAGATAAAGTCAGCCGTAGATCATCCCAGGGACAATATGGAGAATAAACTCAAGAAATGGAATTTAAAGTTTACCTTCAGACAAGGGAGGCAAATGCAACCAACAGGGAGGCCTGGTGACAGCGCGTCCGACATGGAACGGCACACTGCAATGACAAACTCGGCCTCAGGCTGGGCCCCCTTGGTGAGAGTGGGTGACCGGGTTGCAGGCCAGAGCTCTGGGTGTGATGGTGAAGACAAAGGCTGGTGAGGGCTTGTAGTTCTGGAGAAAGATTATGTCAGCTAAAGATCATCCCAGGCACAATATGGAGAATAAACTCAAGAAATGTAATTTAAAGTTTACCTTCAGACAAGGGAGGCAAATGCAACCAACAGGGAGGCCTGGTGACAACTCGTCCGACATGGGACGGCACACTGCAATGACAAACTCGGCCTCAGGCTGGGCCCCCCTAGTGTGAGTGGGGGACCGGGTTGGAGTGCTGTAGCTCTGGGTGCGATGGTGAAGACAGAAGCTGGTGAGGGCTTGTAGTTCTGGAGAAAGATTATGTCAGCCAAAGATCATCCCAGGGACAATATGGAGAATAAACTCAAGAAATGGAATTTAAAGTTTACCTTCAAACAAGGGAGGCAAATGCAACCAACAGGGAGGCCTGGTGACAGCGCGTCCGATGTGGAACGGCACACTGCAATGACAACCTCGGCCTCAGGCTGGGCCCCCCTGGTGTGAGTGGGGGACCGAGGTTGCACTGACGGAACTCCTGGTGCGGTGCTGAAGACAAAGGCTGGTGAGGGCTTGTAGTTCTGGAGCAAGATTAAGTCAGCCAAAGATCATCCCAGGGACAATATGGAGAATAAACTCAAGAAATGGAATTTAAAGTTTACCTTCAGACAAGGGAGGCAAATGCAACCAACAGGGAGGCCTGGTGACAGCGCGTCCGACATGGGACAGCACATTGCACTGACAAACTCGGCCTCAGGCTCGGCCCCCTTGGTGCGAGTGGGTGACAAGGTTGCAGGCCAGAGCTCTGGGTGCGATGGTGAAGACAAAGGCTGGTGAGGGCTTGTAGTTCTGGAGAAAGATTATGTCAGCCAAAGATCATCCCAGGGACAATGTGGAGAATAAACTCAAGAAATGGAATTTAAAGTTTACCTTCAGACAAGGGAGGCAAATGCAACCAACAGGGAGGCCTGGGGAAAGCTTGATCGAGAGGGTGACGCCCACTGCAACGACAACCACCCCCTAAGGCTGGACACCCATGGTGAGGGTGGGGGACCGGGAAACAGTGCTGGAGCGCTGGCTGGAGCCCCGGTCTGGCCTGGAGTCACATGCTGGTGAGGGCTTATAGTTCTGGAGCAAGATTAAGTCAGCCGTAGATCATCCCAGGCACAATATGGAGAATAAACTCAAGAAATGGAATTTAAAGTTTACCTTCAGACAAGGGAGGCAAATGCAACCGAAAGGGAGGCCTGGTGATAGCGCGTCCGATGTGGGACGGCACACTGCAATGACAAAATCAGCCTCAGGCTGGGCCCCCCTGGTGTGAGTGGGGGACCGGGTTGCAGTGCTGGAGCCCTGGGTGTGGTGCTGGAGACAAAGGCTTGTGAGGGCTTGTAGTTCTGGAGAAAGATTATGTCAGCCAAAGATCATCCCAGGGACAATATGGAGACTAAACTCAAGAAATGGAATTTAAAGTTTACCTTCAGACAAGGGAGGCAAATGCAACCAACAGGGAGGCCTGGTGACAGCGCGTCCGACAAGGGACGGCACACTGCAATGACAACCTCGGCCTCAGGCTGGGCCCCCCTGGTGCGAGTGGCTGACCGGGTTGCAGGCCATAGCTCTGGGTGCGATGGTGAAGACAAAGGCTGGTGAGGGCTTGTAGTTCTGGAGAAAGATTATGTCAGCCAAAGATCATCCCAGGGACAATATGGAGAATAAACTCAAGAAATGGAATTTAAAGTTTACCTTCAGACAAGGGAGGCAAATGCAACCAACAGGGAAGCCTGATGACAGCGCGTCCGACAAGGGACGGCAAACTGCAATGACAAACTCGGCCTCAGGCAGGGCCCCCCTGGTGCGAGTGGGTGACCGGGTTGCAGGCCAGAGCTCTGGGTGCGATGGTGAAGACAAAGGCTGGTGAGGGCTTGTAGTTCTGGGCACACTGCAATGACAAACCCGGCCTCAGGCTGGGCCCCCCTGGTGCGAGTGGCTGACCGCGTTGCAGGCCAAAGCTCTGGGTGCGATGGTGAAGACAAAGGCTGGTGAGGGCTTGTCGTTCTGGAGAAAGATTATGTCAGCCAAAGATCATCCCAGGGACAATATGGAGAATAAACTCAAGAAATGTAATTTAACGTTTACCTTCAGACAAGGGAGGCAAATGCAACCAACAGGGAGGCCTGGGGAAAGCTTGATCGAGAGGGCGACGCCCACTGCAACGACAACCACCCCCTAAAGCTGGGCACCCCTGGTGAGAGTGGGGGACCGGGCAGCAGTGCTGGAGCCCTGGCTGGAGCCCCAGGGTGGCCTGGAGTCACATGCTGGTGAGGGCTTGTAGTTCTGGAGCAAGATTAAGTCAGCCGTAGATCATCCCAGGGACAATATGGAGAATAAACTCAAGAAATGGAATTTAAAGTTTACCTTCAGACAAGGGAGGCAAATGCAACCAACAGGGAGGCCTGGTGACAGCGCGTCCGACATGGGAGAGCACACTGCAATGACAAACTCGGCCTCAGGCTGTGCCCCCCTGGTGCGAGTGGCTGACCAGGTTGCAGGCCAGAGCTCTGGGTGCGATGGTGAAGACAAAGGCTGGTGAGGGCTTGTAGTTCTGGGCACACTGCAATGACAAACTCAGCCTCAGGCTGGGCCCCCCTGGTGCGAGTGGCTGACCGGGTTGGAGGCCAGAGCACTGGGTGCGATGGTGAAGACAAAGGCTGGTGAGGGCTTGTAGTTCTGGAGAAAGATTATGTCAGCCAAAGATCATCCCAGGGACAATATGGAGAATAAACTCAAGAAATGGAATTTAAAGTTTACCTTCAGACAAGGGAGGCAAATGCAACCAACAGGGAAGCCTGGGGACAGCGCGTCCGACATGGGACGGCAGACTGCAATGACAAAATCAGCCTCAGGCTGGGCCCCCCTGGTGTGAGTGGGGAACCGGGTTGCAGTGCTGGAGCCCTGGGTGTGGTGCTGGAGACAAAGACTTGTGAGGGCTTGTAGTTCTGGAGCAAGATTAAGTCAGCCAAAGATCATCCCTGGGACAATATGGAGAATAAACACAAGAAATGGAATTTAAAGTTTACCTTCAGACAAGGGAGGCAAATGCAACCAACAGGGAGGCCTGGTGACAGCTCGTCCGACGTGGAACGGCAAGCTGCAATGACAACCTCGGCCTCAGGCTGGGCCCCCCTGGTGCGAGTGGGGGACCGAGGTTGCACTGGCAGAAATCCTGGTGCGGTGCTGAAGACAAAGGCTGGTGAGGGCTTGTAGTTCTGGAGAAAGATTATGTCAGCCAAAGATCATCCCAGGGACAATATGGAGAATAAACTCAAGAAATGGAATTTAAAGTTTACCTTCAGACAAGGGAGGCAAATGCAACCAACAGGGAGGCCTGGGGAAAGCTTGATCGAGAGGGTGACGCCCACTGCAACGACAACCACCCCCTAAGGCTGGACACCCATGGTGAGGGTGGGGGACCGGGAAACAGTGCTGGAGCGCTGGCTGGAGCCCCGGTCTGGCCTGGAGTCACATGCTGGTGAGGGCTTATAGTTCTGGAGCAAGATTAAGTCAGCCGTAGATCATCCCAGGCACAATATGGAGAATAAACTCAAGAAATGGAATTTAAAGTTTACCTTCAGACAAGGGAGGCAAATGCAACCGAAAGGGAGGCCTGGTGATAGCGCGTCCGATGTGGGACGGCACACTGCAATGACAAAATCAGCCTCAGGCTGGGCCCCCCTGGTGTGAGTGGGGGACCGGGTTGCAGTGCTGGAGCCCTGGGTGTGGTGCTGGAGACAAAGGCTTGTGAGGGCTTGTAGTTCTGGAGAAAGATTATGTCAGCCAAAGATCATCCCAGGGACAATATGGAGACTAAACTCAAGAAATGGAATTTAAAGTTTACCTTCAGACAAGGGAGGCAAATGCAACCAACAGGGAGGCCTGGTGACAGCGCGTCCGATGTGGGACGGCACACTGCAATGACAACCTCGGCCTCAGGCTGGGCCCCCCTGGTGCGAGTGGGGGACCGAGTTTGCACTGGCAGAAATCCTGGTGCGGTGCTGAAGACAAAGGCTGGTGAGGGCTTGTAGTTCTGGAGAAAGATTATGTCAGCCAAAGATCATCCCAGGGACAATATGTAGAATCAACTCAAGAAATGGAATTTAAAGTTTACCTTCAGACAAGGGAGGCAAATGCAACCAACAGGGAGGCCTGGTGACAGCGCGTCCGACAAGGGACGGCAAACTGCAATGACAAACTCGGCCTCAGGCTGGGCCCCCCTGGTGCGAGTGGCTGACCGGGTTGCAGGACAAAGCTCTGGGTGCGATGGTGAAGACAAAGGCTGGTGAGGGCTTGTCGTTCTGGAGAAAGATTATGTCAGCCAAAGATCATCCCAGGGACAATATGGAGAATAAACTCAAGAAATGTAATTTAAAGTTTACCTTCAGACAAGGGAGGCAAATGCAACCAACAGGGAGGCCTGGGGAAAGCTTGATCGAGAGGGCGACGCCCACTGCAACGACAACCACCCCCTAAGGCTGGGCACCCCTGGTGAGAATGGGGGACCGGGCAGCAGTGCTGGAGCCCTGGCTGGAGCCCCAGGGTGGCCTGGAGTCACATGCTGGTGAGGGCTTGTAGTTCTGGAGCAAGATTAAGTCAGCCGTAGATCATCCCAGGGACAATATGGAGAATAAACTCAAGAAATGGAATTTAAAGTTTACCTTCAGACAAGGGAGGCAAATGCAACCAACAGGGAGGCCTGGTGACAGCGCGTCCGACATGGGAGAGCACACTGCAATGACAACCTCGGCCTCAGGCTGGGCCCCCCTGGTGCGAGTGGCTGACCGGGTTGCAGGCCAGAGCTCTGGGTGCGATGGTGAAGACAAAGGCTGGTGAGGGCTTGTAGTTCTGGGCACACTGCAATGACAAACCCGGCCTCAGGCTGGGCCCCCCTGGTGCGAGTGGCTGACCGGGTTGCAGGCCAAAGCTCTGGGTGCGATGGTGAAGACAAAGGCTGGTGAGGGCCTGTCGTTCTGGAGAAAGATTATGTCAGCCAAAGATCATCCCAGGGACAATATGGAGAATAAACTCAAGAAATGTAATTTAACGTTTACCTTCAGACAAGGGAGGCAAATGCAACCAACAGGGAGGCCTGGGGAAAGCTTGATCGAGAGGGCGACGCCCACTGCAACGACAACCACCCCCTAAAGCTGGGCACCCCTGGTGAGAGTGGGGGACCGGGCAGCAGTGCTGGAGCCCTGGCTGGAGCCCCAGGGTGGCCTGGAGTCACATGCTGGTGAGGGCTTGTAGTTCTGGAGCAAGATTAAGTCAGCCGTAGATCATCCCAGGGACAATATGGAGAATAAACTCAAGAAATGGAATTTAAAGTTTACCTTCAGACAAGGGAGGCAAATGCAACCAACAGGGAGGCCTGGTGACAGCGCGTCCGACATGGGAGAGCACACTGCAATGACAAACTCGGCCTCAGGCTGTGCCCCCCTGGTGCGAGTGGCTGACCAGGTTGCAGGCCAGAGCTCTGGGTGCGATGGTGAAGACAAAGGCTGGTGAGGGCTTGTAGTTCTGGGCACACTGCAATGACAAACTCAGCCTCAGGCTGGGCCCCCCTGGTGCGAGTGGCTGACCGGGTTGCAGGCCAGAGCTCTGGGTGCGATGGTGAAGACAAAGGCTGGTGAGGGCTTGTAGTTCTGGAGAAAGATTATGTCAGCCAAAGATCATCCCAGGGACAATATGGAGAATAAACTCAAGAAATGGAATTTAAAGTTTACCTTCAGACAAGGGAGGCAAATGCAACCAACAGGGAGGCATGGTGACAGCGCGTCCGATGTGGGACAGCACACTGCAATGACAACCTCGGCCTCAGGCTGGGCCCCCCTGGTGAGAGTGGGGTACCGGGCAGCAGTGCTGGAGCCCTGGCTGGAGCCCCAGGGTGGCCGGGAGTCACATGCTGGTGAGGGCTTGTAGTTAAGGAGAAAGATTATGTCAGCCAAAGATCATCCCAGGGACAATATGGAGAATAAACTCAAGAAATGGAATTTAAAGTTTACCTTCAGACAAGGGAGGCAAATGCAACCAACAGGGAGGCCTGGTGAAAGCACGTCCGACATGGGACGGCACACTGCAATGAAAAACTAGGCCTCAGGCTGGGCCCCCCTGGTGCGAGTGGCTGACCGGGTTGCAGGCCAGAGCTCTGGGTGCGATGGTGAAGACAAAGGCTGGTGAGGGCTTGTAGTTCTGGAGAAAGATTATGTCAGCCAAAGATCATCCCAGGGACAATATGGAGAATAAACTCAAGAAATGGAATTTAAAGTTTACCTTCAGACAAGGGAGGCAAATGCAACCAACAGGGAAGCCTGGGGACAGCGCGTCCGACATGGGACGGCAGACTGCAATGACAAAATCAGCCTCAGGCTGGGCCCCCCTGGTGTGAGTGGGGAACCGGGTTGCAGTGCTGGAGCCCAGGGTGTGGTGCTGGAGACAAAGACTTGTGAGGGCTTGTAGTTCTGGAGAAAGATTAAGTCAGCCAAAGATCATCCCTGGGACAATATGGAGAATAAACACAAGAAATGGAATTTAAAGTTTACCTTCAGACAAGGGAGGCAAATGCAACCAACAGGGAGGCCTGGTGACAGCTCGTCCGACGTGGAACGGCAAGCTGCAATGACAACCTCGGCCTCAGGCTGGGCCCCCCTGGTGCGAGTGGGGGACCGAGGTTGCACTGGCAGAAATCCTGGTGCGGTGCTGAAGACAAAGGCTGGTGAGGGCTTGTAGTTCTGGAGAAAGATTATGTCAGCCAAAGATCATCCCAGGGACAATATGGAGAATAAACTCAAGAAATGGAATTTAAAGTTTACCTTCAGACAAGGGAGGCAAATGCAACCAAAAAGGAGGCCTGATGACAGCGCGTCCGACATGGGACGGCACACTGCAATGACAAACTCGGCCTTAGGCTGGGCCCCCCTGGTGCCAGTGGCTGACCGGGTAGCAGGCCAGAGCTCTGGGTGCGATGGTGAAGACAAAGGCTGGTGAGGGCTTGTAGTTCTGGAGAAAGATTATGTCAGCCAAAGATCATCCCAGGGACAATATGGAGAATAAACTCAAGAAATGGAATTTAAAGTTTACCTTCAGACAAGGGAGGCAAATGCAACCAACAGGGAGGCATGGTGACAGCGCGTCCGATGTGGGACAGCACACTGCAATGACAACCTCGGCCTCAGGCTGGGCCCCCCTGGTGAGAGTGGGGTACCGGGCAGCAGTGCTGGAGCCCTGGCTGGAGCCCCAGGGTGGCCGGGAGTCACATGCTGGTGAGGGCTTGTAGTTAAGGAGAAAGATTATGTCAGCCAAAGATCATCCCAGGGACAATATGGAGAATAAACTCAAGAAATGGAATTTAAAGTTTACCTTCAGACAAGGGAGGCAAATGCAACCAACAGGGAGGCCTGGTGACAGCACGTCCGACATGGGACGGCACACTGCAATGAAAAACTAGGCCTCAGGCTGGGCCCCCCTGGTGCGAGTGGCTGACCGGGTTGCAGGCCAGAGCTCTGGGTGCGATGGTGAAGACAAAGGCTGGTGAGGGCTTGTAGTTCTGGAGAAAGATTATGTCAGCCAAAGATCATCCCAGGGACAATCTGGAGAATAATCTCAAGAAATGGAATTTAAAGTTTACCTTCAGACAAGGGAGGCAAATGCAACCAACAAGGAGGCCTGGTGACAGCGCGTCCGACATGGGACGGCAGACTGCAAAGACAAAATCAGCCTCAGGTTGGGCCCCCCCGGTGTGAGTGGGGGACCGGGTTGCAGTGCTGGAGCCCTGGGTGTGGTGCTGGAGACAAAGACTTGTGAGGGCTTGTAGTTCTGGAGCAAGATTAAGTCAGCCAAAGATCATCCCAGGGACAATATGGAGAATAAACTCAAGAAATGTAATTTAAAGTTTACCTTCAGACAAGGGAGGCAAATGCAACCAACAGGGAGGCCTGGTGACAGCTCGTCCGACGTGAGGCGGCACACTGCAATGACAACCTCGGCCTCAAGCTGGGCCCCCCTGGTGCGAGTGGGGGACCGAGGTTGCACAGGCGGAACTCCTGGTGCGGTGCTGAAGACAAAGGCTTGTGAGGGCTTGTAGTTCTGGAGAAAGATTATGTCAGCCAAAGATCATCCCAGGGACAATATGGAGAATAAACTCAAGAAATGGAATTTAAAGTTTACCTTCAGACAAGGGAGGCAAATGCAACCAACAGGGAGGCCTGGTGACAACTCGTCCGACATGGGACTGCACACTGCAATGACAAACTCGGCCTCAGGCTGGGCCCCCCTAGTGTGAGTGGGGGACCGGGTTGGAGTGCTGTAGCTCTGGGTGCGATGGTGAAGACAGAAGCTGGTGAGGGCTTGTAGTTCTGGAGAAAGATTATGTCAGCCAAAGATCATCCCAGGGACAATATGGAGAATAAACTCAAGAAATGGAATTTAAAGTTTACCTTCAGACAAGGGAGGCAAATGCAACCAACAGGGAGGCCTGGTGACAGCGCGTCCGATGTGGGACGGCAAGCTGCAATGACAACCTCGGCCTCAGGCTGGGCCCCCCTGGTGCGAGTGGGGGACCGAGGTTGCACTGGCAGAAATCCTGGTGCGGTGCTGAAGACAAAGGCTGGTGAGGGCTTGTAGTTCTGGAGAAAGATTATGTCAGCCAAAGATCATCCCAGGGACAATATGGAGAATAAACTCAAGAAATGGAATTTAAAGTTTACCTTCAGACAAGGGAGGCAAATGCAACCAAAAAGGAGGCCTGATGACAGCGCGTCCGACATGGGACGGCACACTGCAATGACAAACTCGGCCTTAGGCTGGGCCCCCCTGGTGCCAGTGGCTGACCGGGTAGCAGGCCAGAGCTCTGGGTGCGATGGTGAAGACAAAGGCTGGTGAGGGCTTGTAGTTCTGGAGAAAGATTATGTCAGCCAAAGATCATCCCAGGGACAATATGGAGAATAAACTCAAGAAATGGAATTTAAAGTTTACCTTCAGACAAGGGAGGCAAATGCAACCAACAGGGAGGCATGGTGACAGCGCGTCCGATGTGGGACAGCACACTGCAATGACAACCTCGGCCTCAGGCTGGGCCCCCCTGGTGAGAGTGGGGGACCGGGCAGCAGTGCTGGAGCCCTGGCTGGAGCCCCAGGGTGGCCGGGAGTCACATGCTGGTGAGGGCTTGTAGTTAAGGAGAAAGATTATGTCAGCCAAAGATCATCCCAGGGACAATATGGAGAATAAACTCAAGAAATGGAATTTAAAGTTTACCTTCAGACAAGGGAGGCAAATGCAACCAACAGGGAGGCCTGGTGACAGCACGTCCGACATGGGACGGCACACTGCAATGAAAAACTAGGCCTCAGGCTGGGCCCCCCTGGTGCGAGTGGCTGACCGGGTTGCAGGCCAGAGCTCTGGGTGCGATGGTGAAGACAAAGGCTGGTGAGGGCTTGTAGTTCTGGAGAAAGATTATGTCAGCCAAAGATCATCCCAGGGACAATATGGAGAATAAACTCAAGAAATGGAATTTAAAGTTTACCTTCAGACAAGGGAGGCAAATGCAACCAACAAGGAGGCCTGGTGACAGCGCGTCCGACATGGGACGGCAGACTGCAAAGACAAAATCAGCCTCAGGTTGGGCCCCCCCGGTGTGAGTGGGGGACCGGGTTGCAGTGCTGGAGCCCTGGGTGTGGTGCTGGAGACAAAGACTTGTGAGGGCTTGTAGTTCTGGAGCAAGATTAAGTCAGCCAAAGATCATCCCAGGGACAATATGGAGAATAAACTCAAGAAATGTAATTTAAAGTTTACCTTCAGACAAGGGAGGCAAATGCAACCAACAGGGAGGCCTGGTGACAGCTCGTCCGACGTGAGGCAGCACACTGCAATGACAACCTCGGCCTCAAGCTGGGCCCCCCTGGTGCGAGTGGGGGACCGAGGTTGCACAGGCGGAACTCCTGGTGCGGTGCTGAAGACAAAGGCTTGTGAGGGCTTGTAGTTCTGGAGAAAGATTATGTCAGCCAAAGATCATCCCAGGGACAATATGGAGAATAAACTCAAGAAATGGAATTTAAAGTTTACCTTCAGACAAGGGAGGCAAATGCAACCAACAGGGAGGCCTGGTGACAACTCGTCCGACATGGGACTGCACACTGCAATGACAAACTCGGCCTCAGGCTGGGCCCCCCTAGTGTGAGTGGGGGACCGGGTTGGAGTGCTGTAGCTCTGGGTGCGATGGTGAAGACAGAAGCTGGTGAGGGCTTGTAGTTCTGGAGAAAGATTATGTCAGCCAAAGATCATCCCAGGGACAATATGGAGAATAAACTCAAGAAATGGAATTTAAAGTTTACCTTCAGACAAGGGAGGCAAATGCAACCAACAGGGAGGCCTGGTGACAGCGCGTCCGATGTGGGACGGCACACTGCAATGACAAAATCAGCCTCAGGCTGGGCCCCCCTGGTGTGAGTGGGGGACCGGGTTGCAGTGCTGGAGCCCTGGGTGTGGTGCTGGAGACAAAGGCTTGTGAGGGCTTGTAGTTCTGGAGCAAGATTAAGTCAGCCAAAGATCATCCCAGGGACAATATGGAGAATAAACTCAAGAAATGTAATTTAAAGTTTACCTTCAGACAAGGGAGGCAAATGCAACCAACAGGGAGGCATGGGGAAAGCTTGATCGAGAGGGCGACGCCCACTGCAACGACAACCACCGCCTAAGGCTGGGCACCCCTGGTGAGAGTGGGGGACCGGGCAGCAGTGCTGGAGCCCTGGCTGGAACCCCGGTCTGGCCTGGAGTCACATGCTGGTGAGGGCTTGTAGTTCTGGAGCAAGATAAAGTCAGCCGTAGATCATCCCAGGGACAATATGGAGAATAAACTCAAGAAATGGAATTTAAAGTTTACCTTCAGACAAGGGAGGCAAATGCAACCAACAGGGAGGCCTGGTGACAGCGCGTCCGACATGGAACGGCACACTGCAATGACAAACTCGGCCTCAGGCTGGGCCCCCTTGGTGAGAGTGGGTGACCGGGTTGCAGGCCAGAGCTCTGGGTGTGATGGTGAAGACAAAGGCTGGTGAGGGCTTGTAGTTCTGGAGAAAGATTATGTCAGCTAAAGATCATCCCAGGCACAATATGGAGAATAAACTCAAGAAATGTAATTTAAAGTTTACCTTCAGACAAGGGAGGCAAATGCAACCAACAGGGAGGCCTGGTGACAACTCGTCCGACATGGGACGGCACACTGCAATGACAAACTCGGCCTCAGGCTGGGCCCCCCTAGTGTGAGTGGGGGACCGGGTTGGAGTGCTGTAGCTCTGGGTGCGATGGTGAAGACAGAAGCTGGTGAGGGCTTGTAGTTCTGGAGAAAGATTATGTCAGCCAAAGATCATCCCAGGGACAATATGGAGAATAAACTCAAGAAATGGAATTTAAAGTTTACCTTCAAACAAGGGAGGCAAATGCAACCAACAGGGAGGCCTGGTGACAGCGCGTCCGATGTGGAACGGCACACTGCAATGACAACCTCGGCCTCAGGCTGGGCCCCCCTGGTGTGAGTGGGGGACCGAGGTTGCACTGACGGAACTCCTGGTGCGGTGCTGAAGACAAAGGCTGGTGAGGGCTTGTAGTTCTGGAGCAAGATTAAGTCAGCCAAAGATCATCCCAGGGACAATATGGAGAATAAACTCAAGAAATGGAATTTAAAGTTTACCTTCAGACAAGGGAGGCAAATGCAACCAACAGGGAGGCCTGGTGACAGCGCGTCCGACATGGGACAGCACATTGCACTGACAAACTCGGCCTCAGGCTGGGCCCCCTTGGTGCGAGTGGGTGACAAGGTTGCAGGCCAGAGCTCTGGGTGCGATGGTGAAGACAAAGGCTGGTGAGGGCTTGTAGTTCTGGAGAAAGATTATGTCAGCCAAAGATCATCCCAGGGACAATGTGGAGAATAAACTCAAGAAATGGAATTTAAAGTTTACCTTCAGACAAGGGAGGCAAATGCAACCAACAGGGAGGCCTGGGGAAAGCTTGATCGAGAGGGTGACGCCCACTGCAACGACAACCACCCCCTAAGGCTGGACACCCATGGTGAGGGTGGGGGACCGGGAAACAGTGCTGGAGCGCTGGCTGGAGCCCCGGTCTGGCCTGGAGTCACATGCTGGTGAGGGCTTATAGTTCTGGAGCAAGATTAAGTCAGCCGTAGATCATCCCAGGCACAATATGGAGAATAAACTCAAGAAATGGAATTTAAAGTTTACCTTCAGACAAGGGAGGCAAATGCAACCGAAAGGGAGGCCTGGTGATAGCGCGTCCGATGTGGGACGGCACACTGCAATGACAAAATCAGCCTCAGGCTGGGCCCCCCTGGTGTGAGTGGGGGACCGGGTTGCAGTGCTGGAGCCCTGGGTGTGGTGCTGGAGAAGAAGGCTTGTGAGGGCTTGTAGTTCTGGAGAAAGATTATGTCAGCCAAAGATCATCCCAGGGACAATATGGAGACTAAACTCAAGAAATGGAATTTAAAGTTTACCTTCAGACAAGGGAGGCAAATGCAACCAACAGGGAGGCCTGGTGACAGCGCGTCCGACAAGGGACGGCACACTGCAATGACAACCTCGGCCTCAGGCTGGGCCCCCCTGGTGCGAGTGGCTGACCGGGTTGCAGGCCATAGCTCTGGGTGCGATGGTGAAGACAAAGGCTGGTGAGGGCTTGTAGTTCTGGAGAAAGATTATGTCAGCCAAAGATCATCCCAGGGACAATATGGAGAATAAACTCAAGAAATGGAATTTAAAGTTTACCTTCAGACAAGGGAGGCAAATGCAACCAACAGGGAAGCCTGATGACAGCGCGTCCGACAAGGGACGGCAAACTGCAATGACAAACTCGGCCTCAGGCAGGGCCCCCCTGGTGCGAGTGGGTGACCGGGTTGCAGGCCAGAGCTCTGGGTGCGATGGTGAAGACAAAGGCTGGTGAGGGCTTGTAGTTCTGGGCACACTGCAATGACAAACCCGGCCTCAGGCTGGGCCCCCCTGGTGCGAGTGGCTGACCGCGTTGCAGGCCAAAGCTCTGGGTGCGATGGTGAAGACAAAGGCTGGTGAGGGCTTGTCGTTCTGGAGAAAGATTATGTCAGCCAAAGATCATCCCAGGGACAATATGGAGAATAAACTCAAGAAATGTAATTTAACGTTTACCTTCAGACAAGGGAGGCAAATGCAACCAACAGGGAGGCCTGGGGAAAGCTTGATCGAGAGGGCGACGCCCACTGCAACGACAACCACCCCCTAAAGCTGGGCACCCCTGGTGAGAGTGGGGGACCGGGCAGCAGTGCTGGAGCCCTGGCTGGAGCCCCAGGGTGGCCTGGAGTCACATGCTGGTGAGGGCTTGTAGTTCTGGAGCAAGATTAAGTCAGCCGTAGATCATCCCAGGGACAATATGGAGAATAAACTCAAGAAATGGAATTTAAAGTTTACCTTCAGACAAGGGAGGCAAATGCAACCAACAGGGAGGCCTGGTGACAGCGCGTCCGACATGGGAGAGCACACTGCAATGACAAACTCGGCCTCAGGCTGTGCCCCCCTGGTGCGAGTGGCTGACCAGGTTGCAGGCCAGAGCTCTGGGTGCGATGGTGAAGACAAAGGCTGGTGAGGGCTTGTAGTTCTGGGCACACTGCAATGACAAACTCAGCCTCAGGCTGGGCCCCCCTGGTGCGAGTGGCTGACCGGGTTGGAGGCCAGAGCACTGGGTGCGATGGTGAAGACAAAGGCTGGTGAGGGCTTGTAGTTCTGGAGAAAGATTATGTCAGCCAAAGATCATCCCAGGGACAATATGGAGAATAAACTCAAGAAATGGAATATAAAGTTTACCTTCAGACAAAGGAGGCAAATGCAACCAACAGGGAGGCCTGGTGACAACTCGTCCGACATGGGACGGCACACTGCAATGACAAACTCGGCCTCAGGCTGGGCCCCCCTAGTGTGAGTGGGGGACCGGGTTGGAGTGCTGTAGCTCTGGGTGCGATGGTGAAGACAGAAGCTGGTGAGGGCTTGTAGTTCTGGAGAAAGATTATGTCAGCCAAAGATCATCCCAGGGACAATATGGAGAATAAACTCAAGAAATGGAATTTAAAGTTTACCTTCAGACAAGGGAGGCAAATGCAACCAACAGGGAGGCCTGGTGACAGCGCGTCCGATGTGGAACGGCACACTGCAATGACAACCTCGGCCTCAGGCTGGGCCCCCCTGGTGTGAGTGGGTGACCGAGGTTGCACTGACAGAACTCCTGGTGCGGTGCAAAAGACAAAGGCTGGTGAGGGTTTGTAGTTCTGGAGCAAGATTAAGTCAGCCAAAGATCATCCCAGGGACAATATGGAGAATAAACTCAAGAAATGGAATTTAAAGTTTACCTTCAGACAAGGGAGGCAAATGCAACCAACAGGGAGGCCTGGTGACAGCGCGTCCGACATGGGACAGCACATTGCACTGACAAACTCGGCCTCAGGCTGGGCCCCCTTGGTGCGAGTGGGTGACAAGGTTGCAGGCCAGAGCTCTGGGTGCGATGGTGAAGACAAAGGCTGGTGAGGGCTTGTAGTTCTGGAGAAAGATTATGTCAGCCAAAGATCATCCCAGGGACAATATGGAGAATAAACTCAAGAAATGGAATTTAAAGTTTACCTTCAGACAAGGGAGGCAAATGCAACCAACAGGGAGGCCTGGGGAAAGCTTGATCGAGAGGGTGACGCCCACTGCAACGACAACCACCCCCTAAGGCTGGACACCCATCGTGAGGGTGGGGGACCGGGAAACAGTGCTGGAGCGCTGGCTGGAGCCCCGGTCTGGCCTGGAGTCACATGCTGGTGAGGGCTTATAGTTCTGGAGCAAGATTAAGTCAGCCGTAGATCATCCCAGGCACAATATGGAGAATAAACTCAAGAAATGGAATTTAAAGTTTACCTTCAGACAAGGGAGGCAAATGCAACCGAAAGGGAGGCCTGGTGATAGCGCGTCCGATGTGGGACGGCACACTGCAATGACAAAATCAGCCTCAAGCTGGGCCCCCCTGGTGTGAGTGGGGGACCGGGTTGCAGTGCTGGAGCCCTGGGTGTGGTGCTGGAGACAAAGGCTTGTGAGGGCTTGTAGTTCTGGAGAAAGATTATGTCAGCCAAAGATCATCCCAGGGACAATATGGAGACTAAACTCAAGAAATGGAATTTAAAGTTTACTTTCAGACAAGGGAGGCAAATGCAACCAACAGGGAGGCCTGGTGACAGCGCGTCCGATGTGGGACGGCACACTGCAATGACAACCTCGGCCTCAGGCTGGGCCCCCCTGGTGCGAGTGGGGGACCGAGTTTGCACTGGCAGAAATCCTGGTGCGGTGCTGAAGACAAAGGCTAGTGAGGGCTTGTAGTTCTGGAGAAAGATTATGTCAGCCAAAGATCATCCCAGGGACAATATGTAGAATCAACTCAAGAAATGGAATTTAAAGTTTACCTTCAGACAAGGGAGGCAAATGCAACCAACAGGGAGGCCTGGTGACAGCGCGTCCGACAAGGGACGGCAAACTGCAATGACAAAATCGGCCTCAGGCAGGGCCCCCCTGGTGCGAGTGGGTGACCGGGTTGCGGCCAGAGCTCTGGGTGCGATGGTGAAGACAAAGGCTGGTGAGGGCTTGTAGTTCTGGGCACACTGCAATGACAAACCCGGCCTCAGGCTGGGCCCCCCTGGTGCGAGTGGCTGACCGGGTTGCAGGACAAAGCTCTGGGTGCGATGGTGAAGACAAAGGCTGGTGAGGGCTTGTAGTTCTGGAGAAAGATTATGTCAGCCAAAGATCATCCCAGGGACAATATGGAGAATAAACTCAAGAAATGGAATTTAAAGTTTACCTTCAGACAAGGGAGGCAAATGCAACCAACAGGGAGGCCTGGTGACAACTCGTCCGACATGGGACGGCACACTGCAATGACAAACTCGGCCTCAGGCTGGGCCCCCCTAGTGTGAGTGGGGGACCGGGTTGGAGTGTTGTAGCTCTGGGTGCGATGGTGAAGACAGAAGCTGGTGAGGGCTTGTAGTTCTGGAGAAAGATTATGTCAGCCAAAGATCATCCCAGGGACAATATGGAGAATAAACTCAAGAAATGGAATTTAAAGTTTACCTTCAGACAAGGGAGGCAAATGCAACCAACAGGGAGGCCTGGTGACAGCGCGTCCGATGTGGGACGGCACACTGCAATGACAAAATCAGCCTCAGGCTGGGCCCCCCTGGTGTGAGTGGGGGACCGGGTTGCAGTGCTGGAGCCCTGGGTGTGGTGCTGGAGACAAAGGCTTGTGAGGGCTTGTAGTTCTGGAGAAAGATTATGTCAGCCAAAGATCATCCCAGGGACAATATGGAGACTAAACTCAAGAAATGGAATTTAAAGTTTACTTTCAGACAAGGGAGGCAAATGCAACCAACAGGGAGGCCTGGTGACAGCGCGTACGATGTGGGACGGCACACTGCAATGACAACCTCGGCCTCAGGCTGGGCCCCCCTGGTGCGAGTGGGGGACCGAGTTTGCACTGGCAGAAATCCTGGTGCGGTGCTGAAGACAAAGGCTGGTGAGGGCTTGTAGTTCTGGAGAAAGATTATGTCATCCAAAGATCATCCCAGGGACAATATGTAGAATCAACTCAAGAAATGGAATTTAAAGTTTACCTTCAGACAAGGGAGGCAAATGCAACCAACAGGGAGGCCTGGTGACAGCGCGTCCGACATGGGACGGCAAACTGCAATGACAAACTCGGCCTCAGGCAGGGCCCCCCTGGTGCGAGTGGGTGACCGGGTTGCGGCCAGAGCTCTGGGTGCGATGGTGAAGACAAAGGCTGGTGAGGGCTTGTAGTTCTGGGCACACTGCAATGACAAACCCGGCCTCAGGCTGGGCCCCCCTGGTGCGAGTGGCTGACCGGGTTGCAGGACAAAGCTCTGGGTGCGATGGTGAAGACAAAGGCTGGTGAGGGCTTGTCGTTCTGGAGAAAGATTATGTCAGCCAAAGATCATCCCAGGGACAATATGGAGAATAAACTCAAGAAATGGAATTTAAAGTTTACCTTCAGACAAGGGAGGCAAATGCAACCAACAGGGAGGCCTGGGGAAAGCTTGATCGAGAGGGCGACGCCCACTGCAACGACAACCACCCCCTAAGGCTGGGCACCCCTGGTGAGAGTGGGGGACCGGGCAGCAGTGCTGGAGCCCTGGCTGGAGCCCCAGGGTGGCCTGGAGTCACATGCTGGTGAGGGCTTGTAGTTCTGGAGCAAGATTAAGTCAGCCAAAGATCATCCCAGGGACAATATGGAGAATAAACTCAAGAAGTGGAATTTAAAGTTTACCTTCAGACAAGGGAGGCAAATGCAACCAACAGGGAGGCCTGGTGACAGCGCGTCCGACATGGGAGAGCACACTGCAATGACAAAATCGGCATCAGGCTGGGCCCCCCTGGTGCGAGTGGCTGACCAGGTTGCAGGCCAGAGCTCTGGGTGCGATGGTGAAGACAAAGGCTGGTGAGGGCTTGTAGTTCTGGGCACACTGCAATGACAAACTCAGCCTCAGGCTGGGCCCCCCTGGTGCGAGTGGCTGACCGGGTTGCAGGCCAGAGCTCTGAGTGCGATGGTGAAGACAAAGGCTGGTGAGGGCTTGTAGTTCTGGAGAAAGATTATGTCAGCCAAAGATCATCCCAGGGACAATATGGAGAATAAACTCAAGAAATGGAATTTAAAGTTTACCTTCAGACAAGGGAGGCAAATGCAACCAACAGGGAAGCCTGGGGACAGCGCGTCCGACATGGGACGGCAGACTGCAATGACAAAATCAGCCTCAGGCTGGGCCCCCCTGGTGTGAGTGGGGAACCGGGTTGCAGTGCTGGAGCCCTGGGTGTGGTGCTGGAGACAAAGACTTGTGAGGGCTTGTAGTTCTGGAGCAAGATTAAGTCAGCCAAAGATCATCCCTGGGACAATATGGAGAATAAACACAAGAAATGGAATTTAAAGTTTACCTTCAGACAAGGGAGGCAAATGCAACCAACAGGGAGGCCTGGTGACAGCTCGTCCGACGTGGAACGGCAAGCTGCAATGACAACCTCGGCCTCAGGCTGGGCCCCCCTGGTGCGAGTGGGGGACCGAGGTTGCACTGGCAGAAATCCTGGTGCGGTGCTGAAGACAAAGGCTGGTGAGGGCTTGTAGTTCTGGAAAAAGATTATGTCAGCCAAAGATCATCCCAGGGACAATATGGAGAATAAACTCAAGAAATGGAATTTAAAGTTTACCTTCAGACAAGGGAGGCAAATGCAACCAAAAAGGAGGCCTGATGACAGCGCGTCCGACATGGGACGGCACACTGCAATGACAAACTCGGCCTTAGGCTGGGCCCCCCTGGTGCGAGTGGCTGACCGGGTAGCAGGCCAGAGCTCTGGGTGCGATGGTGAAGACAAAGGCTGGTGAGGGCTTGTAGTTCTGGAGAAAGATTATGTCAGCCAAAGATCATCCCAGGGACAATATGGAGAATAAACTCAAGAAATGGAATTTAAAGTTTACCTTCAGACAAGGGAGGCAAATGCAACCAACAGGGAGGCATGGTGACAGCGCGTCCGATGTGGGACGGCACACTGCAATGAGAACCTCGGCCTCAGGCTGGGCCCCCCTGGTGAGAGTGGGGTACCGGGCAGCAGTGCTGGAGCCCTGGCTGGAGCCCCAGGGTGGCCTGGAGTCACATGCTGGTGAGGGCTTGTAGTTAAGGAGAAAGATTATGTCAGCCAAAGATCATCCCAGGGACAATATGGAGAATAAACTCAAGAAATGGAATTTAAAGTTTACCTTCAGACAAGGGAGGCAAATGCAACCAACAGGGAGGCCTGGTGACAGCACGTCCGACATGGGACGGCACACTGCAATGAAAAACTAGGCCTCAGGCTGGGCCCCCCTGGTGCGAGTGGCTGACCGGGTTGCAGGCCAGAGCTCTGGGTGCGATGGTGAAGACAAAGGCTGGTGAGGGCTTGTAGTTCTGGAGAAAGATTATGTCAGCCAAAGATCATCCCAGGGACAATATGGAGAATAAACTCAAGAAATGGAATTTAAAGTTTACCTTCAGAAAAGGGAGGCAAATGCAACCAAGAGGGAGGCCTGGTGACAGCGCGTCCGACAAGGAACGGCACACTGCAATGACAAACTCGGCCTCAGGTTGGGCCCCCTTGGTGCGAATGGGTGACCGGGTTGCAGGCCAGAGCTCTGGGTGTGATGGTGAAGACAAAGGCTGGTGAGGGCTTGTAGTTCTGGAGAAAGATTATGTCAGCCAAAGATCATCCCAGGCACAATATGGAGAATAAACTTAAGAAATGGAATTTAAAGTTTACCTTCAGACAAGGGAGGCAAATGCAACCAACAGGGAGGCCTGGTGACAACTCGTCCGACATGGGACGGCACACTGCAATGACAAACTCGGCCTCAGGCTGGGCCCCCCTAGTGTGAGTGGGGGACCGGGTTGGAGTGCTGTAGCTCTGGGTGCGATGGTGAAGACAGAAGCTGGTGAGGGCTTGTCGTTCTGGAGAAAGATTATGTCAGCCAAAGATCATCCCTGGGACAATATGGAGAATAAACACAAGAAATGGAATTTAAAGTTTACCTTCAGACAAGGGAGGCAAATGCAACCAACAGGGAGGCCTGGTGACAGCGCGTCCGATGTGGAACGGAACACTGCAATGACAACCTCGGCCTCAGGCTGGGCCCCCTTGGTGCGAGTGGGTGACAAGGTTGCAGGCCAGAGCTCTGGGTGCGATGGTGAAGACAAAGGCTGGTGAGGGCTTGTAGTTCTGGAGAAAGATTATGTCAGCCAAAGATCATCCCAGGGTCAATATGGAGAATAAACTCAAGAAATGGAATTTAAAGTTTACCTTCAGACAAGGGAGGCAAATGCAACCAACAGGGAAGCCTGGTGACAGCGCGTCCGAAAAGGGACGGCAAACTGCAATGACAAACTCGGCCTCAGGCAGGGCCCCCCTGGTGCGAGTGGGGGACCGGGTTGCAGGCCAGAGCTCTGGGTGCGATGGTGAAGACAAAGGCTGGTGAGGGCTTGTAGTTCTGGGCACACTGCAATGACAAACCCGGCCTCAGGCTGGGCCCCCCTGGTGCGAGTGGCTGACCGGGTTGCAGGACAAAGCTCTGGGTGCGATGGTGAAGACAAAGGCTGGTGAGGGCTTGTCGTTCTGGAGAAAGATTATGTCAGCCAAAGATCATCCCAGGGACAATATGGAGAATAAACTCAAGAAATGGAATTTAAAGTTTACCTTCAGACAAGGGAGGCAAATGCAACCAACAGGGAGGCCTGGGGAAAGCTTGATCGAGAGGGCGACGCCCACTGCAACGACAACCACCCCCTAAAGCTGGGCACCCCTGGTGAGAGTGGGGGACCGGGCAGCAGTGCTGGAGCCCTGGCTGGAGCCCCAGGGTGGCCTGGAGTCACATGCTGGTGAGGGCTTGTAGTTCTGGAGCAAGATTAAGTCAGCCGTAGATCATCCCAGGGACAATATGGAGAATAAACTCAAGAAATGGAATTTAAAGTTTACCTTCAGACAAGGGAGGCAAATGCAACCAACAGGGAGGCCTGGTGACAGCGCGTCCGACATGGGAGAGCACACTGCAATGACAAACTCGGCCTCAGGCTGGGCCCCCCTGGTGCGAGTGGCTGACCGGGTTGCAGGCCAGAGCTCTGGGTGCGATGGTGAAGACAAAGGCTGGTGAGGGCTTGTAGTTCTGGGCACACTGCAATGACAAACTCAGCCTAAGGCTGGGCCCCCCTGGTGCGAGTGGCTGACCGGGTTGGAGGCCAGCGCTCTGGGTGCGATGGTGAAGACAAAGGCTGGTGAGGGCTTGTAGTTCTGGAGAAAGATTATGTCAGCCAAAGATCATCCCAGGGACAATATGGAGAATAAACTCAAGAAATGTAATTTAAAGTTTACCTTCAGACAAGGGAGGCAAATGCAACCAACAGGGAGGCCTGGTGAAAGCTTGATCGAGAGGGTGACGCCCACTGCAACGACAACCACCCCCTAAGGCTGGACACCCCTGGTGAGGGTGGGGGACCGGGAAACAGTGCTGGAACGCTGGCTGGAGCCCCGGTCTGGCCTGGAGTCACATGCTGGTGAGGGCTTATAGTTCTGGAGCAAGATTAAGTCAGCCGTAGATCATCCCAGGCACAATATGGAGAATAAACTCAAGAAATGGAATTTAAAGTTTACCTTCAGACAAGGGAGGCAAATGCAACCAACAGGGAGGCCTGGGGACAGCGCGTCCGACATGGGACGGCAGACTGCAATGACAAAATCAGCCTCAGGCTGGGCCCCCCTGGTGTGAGTGGGGAACCGGGTTGCAGTGCTGGAGCCCTGGGTGTGGTGCTGGAGACAAAGACTTGTGAGGGCTTGTAGTTCTGGAACAAGATTAAGTCAGCCAAAGATCATCCCTGGGACAATATGGAGAATAAACACAAGAAATGGAATTTAAAGTTTACCTTCAGACAAGGGAGACAAATGCAACCAATAGGAAGGCCTGGTGATAGCGCGTCCGATGTGGGACAGCACACTGCAATGACAAACTCGGCCTCAGGCTGGGCCCCCCTGGTGCGAGTGGCTGACCGGGTTGCAGGCCAGAGCTCTGGGTGCGATGGTGAAGACAAAGGCTGGTGAGGGCTTGTAGTTCTGGAGAAAGATTATGTCAGCCAAAGATCATCCCAGGGACAATATGGAGAATAAACTCAAGAAATGTAATTTAAAGTTTACCTTCAGACAAGGGAGGCAAATGCAACCAACAGGGAGGCCTGGTGACAACTCGTCCGACATGGGACGGCAAACTGCAATGACAAAATTAGCCTCAGGCTGGGCACCCCTGGTGTGAGTGGGGGACCGAGTTGCAGTGCTGGAGCCCTGGGTGTGGTGCTGGAGACAAAGGCTTGTGAGGGCTTTTAGTTCTGGAGAAAGATTATGTCAGCCAAAGATCATCCCAGGGACAATATGGAGAATAAACTCAAGAAATGGAATTTAAAGTTTACCTTCAGACAAGGGAGGCAAATGCAACCAACAGGGAGGCCTGGGGAAAGCTTGATCGAGAGGGCGACGCCCACTGCAACGACAACCACCGCCTAAGGCTGGGCACACCTGGTGAGGCTGGGGGACCGGGCAGCAGTGCTGGAGCCCTGGCTGGAGCCCCGGTGTGGCCTGGAGTCACATGCTGGTGAGGGCTTGTAGTTCTGGAGAAAGATTAGGTCAGCCAAAGATCAACGCAGGGACAATATGGAGAATAAACTCAAGAAATGGAATTTAAAGTTTACCTTCAGACAAGGGAGGCAAATGCAACCAACAGGGAGGCCTGGGGACAGCGCGTCCGACATGGGACGGCAGACTGCAATGAAAAACTAGGCCTCAGGCTGGGCCCCCCTGGTGCGAGTGGCTGACCGGGTTGCAGGCCAGAGCTCTGGGTGCGATGGTGAAGACAAAGGCTGGTGAGGGCTTGTAGTTCTGGAGAAAGATTATGTCAGCCAAAGATCATCCCAGGGACAATATGGAGAATAAACTCAAGAAATGGAATTTAAAGTTTACCTTCAGACAAGGGAGGCAAATGCAACCAACAAGGAGGCCTGGTGACAGCGCGTCCGACATGGGACGGCAGACTGCAAAGACAAAATCAGCCTCAGGTTGGGCCCCCCCGGTGTGAGTGGGGGACCGGGTTGCAGTGCTGGAGCCCTGGGTGTGGTGCTGGAGACAAAGACTTGTGAGGGCTTGTAGTTCTGGAGCAAGATTAAGTCAGCCAAAGATCATCCCAGGGACAATATGGAGAATAAACTCAAGAAATGTAATTTAAAGTTTACCTTCAGACAAGGGAGGCAAATGCAACCAACAGGGAGGCCTGGTGACAGCTCGTCCGACGTGAGGCAGCACACTGCAATGACAACCTCGGCCTCAAGCTGGGCCCCCCTGGTGCGAGTGGGGGACCGAGGTTGCACAGGCGGAACTCCTGGTGCGGTGCTGAAGACAAAGGCTTGTGAGGGCTTGTAGTTCTGGAGAAAGATTATGTCAGCCAAAGATCATCCCAGGGACAATATGGAGAATAAACTCAAGAAATGGAATTTAAAGTTTACCTTCAGACAAGGGAGGCAAATGCAACCAACAGGGAGGCCTGGTGACAACTCGTCCGACATGGGACTGCACACTGCAATGACAAACTCGGCCTCAGGCTGGGCCCCCCTAGTGTGAGTGGGGGACCGGGTTGGAGTGCTGTAGCTCTGGGTGCGATGGTGAAGACAGAAGCTGGTGAGGGCTTGTAGTTCTGGAGAAAGATTATGTCAGCCAAAGATCATCCCAGGGACAATATGGAGAATAAACTCAAGAAATGGAATTTAAAGTTTACCTTCAGACAAGGGAGGCAAATGCAACCAACAGGGAGGCCTGGTGACAGCGCGTCCGATGTGGGACGGCACACTGCAATGACAAAATCAGCCTCAGGCTGGGCCCCCCTGGTGTGAGTGGGGGACCGGGTTGCAGTGCTGGAGCCCTGGGTGTGGTGCTGGAGACAAAGGCTTGTGAGGGCTTGTAGTTCTGGAGCAAGACTAAGTCAGCCAAAGATCATCCCAGGGACAATATGGAGAATAAACTCAAGAAATGTAATTTAAAGTTTACCTTCAGACAAGGGAGGCAAATGCAACCAACAGGGAGGCATGGGGAAAGCTTGATCGAGAGGGCGACGCCCACTGCAACGACAACCACCGCCTAAGGCTGGGCACCCCTGGTGAGAGTGGGGGACCGGGCAGCAGTGCTGGAGCCCTGGCTGGAACCCCGGTCTGGCCTGGAGTCACATGCTGGTGAGGGCTTGTAGTTCTGGAGCAAGATAAAGTCAGCCGTAGATCATCCCAGGGACAATATGGAGAATAAACTCAAGAAATGGAATTTAAAGTTTACCTTCAGACAAGGGAGGCAAATGCAACCAACAGGGAGGCCTGGTGACAGCGCGTCCGACATGGAACGGCACACTGCAATGACAAACTCGGCCTCAGGCTGGGCCCCCTTGGTGAGAGTGGGTGACCGGGTTGCAGGCCAGAGCTCTGGGTGTGATGGTGAAGACAAAGGCTGGTGAGGGCTTGTAGTTCTGGAGAAAGATTATGTCAGCTAAAGATCATCCCAGGCACAATATGGAGAATAAACTCAAGAAATGTAATTTAAAGTTTACCTTCAGACAAGGGAGGCAAATGCAACCAACAGGGAGGCCTGGTGACAACTCGTCCGACATGGGACGGCACACTGCAATGACAAACTCGGCCTCAGGCTGGGCCCCCCTAGTGTGAGTGGGGGACCGGGTTGGAGTGCTGTAGCTCTGGGTGCGATGGTGAAGACAGAAGCTGGTGAGGGCTTGTAGTTCTGGAGAAAGATTATGTCAGCCAAAGATCATCCCAGGGACAATATGGAGAATAAACTCAAGAAATGGAATTTAAAGTTTACCTTCAAACAAGGGAGGCAAATGCAACCAACAGGGAGGCCTGGTGACAGCGCGTCCGATGTGGAACGGCACACTGCAATGACAACCTCGGCCTCAGGCTGGGCCCCCCTGGTGTGAGTGGGGGACCGAGGTTGCACTGACGGAACTCCTGGTGCGGTGCTGAAGACAAAGGCTGGTGAGGGCTTGTAGTTCTGGAGCAAGATTAAGTCAGCCAAAGATCATCCCAGGGACAATATGGAGAATAAACTCAAGAAATGGAATTTAAAGTTTACCTTCAGACAAGGGAGGCAAATGCAACCAACAGGGAGGCCTGGTGACAGCGCGTCCGACATGGGACAGCACATTGCACTGACAAACTCGGCCTCAGGCTGGGCCCCCTTGGTGCGAGTGGGTGACAAGGTTGCAGGCCAGAGCTCTGGGTGCGATGGTGAAGACAAAGGCTGGTGAGGGCTTGTAGTTCTGGAGAAAGATTATGTCAGCCAAAGATCATCCCAGGGACAATGTGGAGAATAAACTCAAGAAATGGAATTTAAAGTTTACCTTCAGACAAGGGAGGCAAATGCAACCAACAGGGAGGCCTGGGGAAAGCTTGATCGAGAGGGTGACGCCCACTGCAACGACAACCACCCCCTAAGGCTGGACACCCATGGTGAGGGTGGGGGACCGGGAAACAGTGCTGGAGCGCTGGCTGGAGCCCCGGTCTGGCCTGGAGTCACATGCTGGTGAGGGCTTATAGTTCTGGAGCAAGATTAAGTCAGCCGTAGATCATCCCAGGCACAATATGGAGAATAAACTCAAGAAATGGAATTTAAAGTTTACCTTCAGACAAGGGAGGCAAATGCAACCGAAAGGGAGGCCTGGTGATAGCGCGTCCGATGTGGGACGGCACACTGCAATGACAAAATCAGCCTCAGGCTGGGCCCCCCTGGTGTGAGTGGGGGACCGGGTTGCAGTGCTGGAGCCCTGGGTGTGGTGCTGGAGAAGAAGGCTTGTGAGGGCTTGTAGTTCTGGAGAAAGATTATGTCAGCCAAAGATCATCCCAGGGACAATATGGAGACTAAACTCAAGAAATGGAATTTAAAGTTTACCTTCAGACAAGGGAGGCAAATGCAACCAACAGGGAGGCCTGGTGACAGCGCGTCCGACAAGGGACGGCACACTGCAATGACAACCTCGGCCTCAGGCTGGGCCCCCCTGGTGCGAGTGGCTGACCGGGTTGCAGGCCATAGCTCTGGGTGCGATGGTGAAGACAAAGGCTGGTGAGGGCTTGTAGTTCTGGAGAAAGATTATGTCAGCCAAAGATCATCCCAGGGACAATATGGAGAATAAACTCAAGAAATGGAATTTAAAGTTTACCTTCAGACAAGGGAGGCAAATGCAACCAACAGGGAAGCCTGATGACAGCGCGTCCGACAAGGGACGGCAAACTGCAATGACAAACTCGGCCTCAGGCAGGGCCCCCCTGGTGCGAGTGGGTGACCGGGTTGCAGGCCAGAGCTCTGGGTGCGATGGTGAAGACAAAGGCTGGTGAGGGCTTGTAGTTCTGGGCACACTGCAATGACAAACCCGGCCTCAGGCTGGGCCCCCCTGGTGCGAGTGGCTGACCGCGTTGCAGGCCAAAGCTCTGGGTGCGATGGTGAAGACAAAGGCTGGTGAGGGCTTGTCGTTCTGGAGAAAGATTATGTCAGCCAAAGATCATCCCAGGGACAATATGGAGAATAAACTCAAGAAATGTAATTTAACGTTTACCTTCAGACAAGGGAGGCAAATGCAACCAACAGGGAGGCCTGGGGAAAGCTTGATCGAGAGGGCGACGCCCACTGCAACGACAACCACCCCCTAAAGCTGGGCACCCCTGGTGAGAGTGGGGGACCGGGCAGCAGTGCTGGAGCCCTGGCTGGAGCCCCAGGGTGGCCTGGAGTCACATGCTGGTGAGGGCTTGTAGTTCTGGAGCAAGATTAAGTCAGCCGTAGATCATCCCAGGGACAATATGGAGAATAAACTCAAGAAATGGAATTTAAAGTTTACCTTCAGACAAGGGAGGCAAATGCAACCAACAGGGAGGCCTGGTGACAGCGCGTCCGACATGGGAGAGCACACTGCAATGACAAACTCGGCCTCAGGCTGTGCCCCCCTGGTGCGAGTGGCTGACCAGGTTGCAGGCCAGAGCTCTGGGTGCGATGGTGAAGACAAAGGCTGGTGAGGGCTTGTAGTTCTGGGCACACTGCAATGACAAACTCAGCCTCAGGCTGGGCCCCCCTGGTGCGAGTGGCTGACCGGGTTGGAGGCCAGAGCACTGGGTGCGATGGTGAAGACAAAGGCTGGTGAGGGCTTGTAGTTCTGGAGAAAGATTATGTCAGCCAAAGATCATCCCAGGGACAATATGGAGAATAAACTCAAGAAATGGAATATAAAGTTTACCTTCAGACAAGGGAGGCAAATGCAACCAACAGGGAGGCCTGGTGACAACTCGTCCGACATGGGACGGCACACTGCAATGACAAACTCGGCCTCAGGCTGGGCCCCCCTAGTGTGAGTGGGGGACCGGGTTGGAGTGCTGTAGCTCTGGGTGCGATGGTGAAGACAGAAGCTGGTGAGGGCTTGTAGTTCTGGAGAAAGATTATGTCAGCCAAAGATCATCCCAGGGACAATATGGAGAATAAACTCAAGAAATGGAATTTAAAGTTTACCTTCAGACAAGGGAGGCAAATGCAACCAACAGGGAGGCCTGGTGACAGCGCGTCCGATGTGGAACGGCACACTGCAATGACAACCTCGGCCTCAGGCTGGGCCCCCCTGGTGTGAGTGGGTGACCGAGGTTGCACTGACAGAACTCCTGGTGCGGTGCAAAAGACAAAGGCTGGTGAGGGTTTGTAGTTCTGGAGCAAGATTAAGTCAGCCAAAGATCATCCCAGGGACAATATGGAGAATAAACTCAAGAAATGGAATTTAAAGTTTACCTTCAGACAAGGGAGGCAAATGCAACCAACAGGGAGGCCTGGTGACAGCGCGTCCGACATGGGACAGCACATTGCACTGACAAACTCGGCCTCAGGCTGGGCCCCCTTGGTGCGAGTGGGTGACAAGGTTGCAGGCCAGAGCTCTGGGTGCGATGGTGAAGACAAAGGCTGGTGAGGGCTTGTAGTTCTGGAGAAAGATTATGTCAGCCAAAGATCATCCCAGGGACAATATGGAGAATAAACTCAAGAAATGGAATTTAAAGTTTACCTTCAGACAAGGGAGGCAAATGCAACCAACAGGGAGGCCTGGGGAAAGCTTGATCGAGAGGGTGACGCCCACTGCAACGACAACCACCCCCTAAGGCTGGACACCCATGGTGAGGGTGGGGGACCGGGAAACAGTGCTGGAGCGCTGGCTGGAGCCCCGGTCTGGCCTGGAGTCACATGCTGGTGAGGGCTTATAGTTCTGGAGCAAGATTAAGTCAGCCGTAGATCATCCCAGGCACAATATGGAGAATAAACTCAAGAAATGGAATTTAAAGTTTACCTTCAGACAAGGGAGGCAAATGCAACCGAAAGGGAGGCCTGGTGATAGCGCGTCCGATGTGGGACGGCACACTGCAATGACAAAATCAGCCTCAAGCTGGGCCCCCCTGGTGTGAGTGGGGGACCGGGTTGCAGTGCTGGAGCCCTGGGTGTGGTGCTGGAGACAAAGGCTTGTGAGGGCTTGTAGTTCTGGAGAAAGATTATGTCAGCCAAAGATCATCCCAGGGACAATATGGAGACTAAACTCAAGAAATGGAATTTAAAGTTTACTTTCAGACAAGGGAGGCAAATGCAACCAACAGGGAGGCCTGGTGACAGCGCGTCCGATGTGGGACGGCACACTGCAATGACAACCTCGGCCTCAGGCTGGGCCCCCCTGGTGCGAGTGGGGGACCGAGTTTGCACTGGCAGAAATCCTGGTGCGGTGCTGAAGACAAAGGCTGGTGAGGGCTTGTAGTTCTGGAGAAAGATTATGTCAGCCAAAGATCATCCCAGGGACAATATGTAGAATCAACTCAAGAAATGGAATTTAAAGTTTACCTTCAGACAAGGGAGGCAAATGCAACCAACAGGGAGGCCTGGTGACAGCGCGTCCGACAAGGGACGGCAAACTGCAATGACAAAATCGGCCTCAGGCAGGGCCCCCCTGGTGCGAGTGGGTGACCGGGTTGCGGCCAGAGCTCTGGGTGCGATGGTGAAGACAAAGGCTGGTGAGGGCTTGTAGTTCTGGGCACACTGCAATGACAAACCCGGCCTCAGGCTGGGCCCCCCTGGTGCGAGTGGCTGACCGGGTTGCAGGACAAAGCTCTGGGTGCGATGGTGAAGACAAAGGCTGGTGAGGGCTTGTAGTTCTGGAGAAAGATTATGTCAGCCAAAGATCATCCCAGGGACAATATGGAGAATAAACTCAAGAAATGGAATTTAAAGTTTACCTTCAGACAAGGGAGGCAAATGCAACCAACAGGGAGGCCTGGTGACAACTCGTCCGACATGGGACGGCACACTGCAATGACAAACTCGGCCTCAGGCTGGGCCCCCCTAGTGTGAGTGGGGGACCGGGTTGGAGTGTTGTAGCTCTGGGTGCGATGGTGAAGACAGAAGCTGGTGAGGGCTTGTAGTTCTGGAGAAAGATTATGTCAGCCAAAGATCATCCCAGGGACAATATGGAGAATAAACTCAAGAAATGGAATTTAAAGTTTACCTTCAGACAAGGGAGGCAAATGCAACCAACAGGGAGGCCTGGTGACAGCGCGTCCGATGTGGGACGGCACACTGCAATGACAAAATCAGCCTCAGGCTGGGCCCCCCTGGTGTGAGTGGGGGACCGGGTTGCAGTGCTGGAGCCCTGGGTGTGGTGCTGGAGACAAAGGCTTGTGAGGGCTTGTAGTTCTGGAGAAAGATTATGTCAGCCAAAGATCATCCCAGGGACAATATGGAGACTAAACTCAAGAAATGGAATTTAAAGTTTACTTTCAGACAAGGGAGGCAAATGCAACCAACAGGGAGGCCTGGTGACAGCGCGTACGATGTGGGACGGCACACTGCAATGACAACCTCGGCCTCAGGCTGGGCCCCCCTGGTGCGAGTGGGGGACCGAGTTTGCACTGGCAGAAATCCTGGTGCGGTGCTGAAGACAAAGGCTGGTGAGGGCTTGTAGTTCTGGAGAAAGATTATGTCATCCAAAGATCATCCCAGGGACAATATGTAGAATCAACTCAAGAAATGGAATTTAAAGTTTACCTTCAGACAAGGGAGGCAAATGCAACCAACAGGGAGGCCTGGTGACAGCGCGTCCGACATGGGACGGCAAACTGCAATGACAAACTCGGCCTCAGGCAGGGCCCCCCTGGTGCGAGTGGGTGACCGGGTTGCGGCCAGAGCTCTGGGTGCGATGGTGAAGACAAAGGCTGGTGAGGGCTTGTAGTTCTGGGCACACTGCAATGACAAACCCGGCCTCAGGCTGGGCCCCCCTGGTGCGAGTGGCTGACCGGGTTGCAGGACAAAGCTCTGGGTGCGATGGTGAAGACAAAGGCTGGTGAGGGCTTGTCGTTCTGGAGAAAGATTATGTCAGCCAAAGATCATCCCAGGGACAATATGGAGAATAAACTCAAGAAATGGAATTTAAAGTTTACCTTCAGACAAGGGAGGCAAATGCAACCAACAGGGAGGCCTGGGGAAAGCTTGATCGAGAGGGCGACGCCCACTGCAACGACAACCACCCCCTAAGGCTGGGCACCCCTGGTGAGAGTGGGGGACCGGGCAGCAGTGCTGGAGCCCTGGCTGGAGCCCCAGGGTGGCCTGGAGTCACATGCTGGTGAGGGCTTGTAGTTCTGGAGCAAGATTAAGTCAGCCAAAGATCATCCCAGGGACAATATGGAGAATAAACTCAAGAAGTGGAATTTAAAGTTTACCTTCAGACAAGGGAGGCAAATGCAACCAACAGGGAGGCCTGGTGACAGCGCGTCCGACATGGGAGAGCACACTGCAATGACAAAATCGGCATCAGGCTGGGCCCCCCTGGTGCGAGTGGCTGACCAGGTTGCAGGCCAGAGCTCTGGGTGCGATGGTGAAGACAAAGGCTGGTGAGGGCTTGTAGTTCTGGGCACACTGCAATGACAAACTCAGCCTCAGGCTGGGCCCCCCTGGTGCGAGTGGCTGACCGGGTTGCAGGCCAGAGCTCTGAGTGCGATGGTGAAGACAAAGGCTGGTGAGGGCTTGTAGTTCTGGAGAAAGATTATGTCAGCCAAAGATCATCCCAGGGACAATATGGAGAATAAACTCAAGAAATGGAATTTAAAGTTTACCTTCAGACAAGGGAGGCAAATGCAACCAACAGGGAAGCCTGGGGACAGCGCGTCCGACATGGGACGGCAGACTGCAATGACAAAATCAGCCTCAGGCTGGGCCCCCCTGGTGTGAGTGGGGAACCGGGTTGCAGTGCTGGAGCCCTGGGTGTGGTGCTGGAGACAAAGACTTGTGAGGGCTTGTAGTTCTGGAGCAAGATTAAGTCAGCCAAAGATCATCCCTGGGACAATATGGAGAATAAACACAAGAAATGGAATTTAAAGTTTACCTTCAGACAAGGGAGGCAAATGCAACCAACAGGGAGGCCTGGTGACAGCTCGTCCGACGTGGAACGGCAAGCTGCAATGACAACCTCGGCCTCAGGCTGGGCCCCCCTGGTGCGAGTGGGGGACCGAGGTTGCACTGGCAGAAATCCTGGTGCGGTGCTGAAGACAAAGGCTGGTGAGGGCTTGTAGTTCTGGAAAAAGATTATGTCAGCCAAAGATCATCCCAGGGACAATATGGAGAATAAACTCAAGAAATGGAATTTAAAGTTTACCTTCAGACAAGGGAGGCAAATGCAACCAAAAAGGAGGCCTGATGACAGCGCGTCCGACATGGGACGGCACACTGCAATGACAAACTCGGCCTTAGGCTGGGCCCCCCTGGTGCGAGTGGCTGACCGGGTAGCAGGCCAGAGCTCTGGGTGCGATGGTGAAGACAAAGGCTGGTGAGGGCTTGTAGTTCTGGAGAAAGATTATGTCAGCCAAAGATCATCCCAGGGACAATATGGAGAATAAACTCAAGAAATGGAATTTAAAGTTTACCTTCAGACAAGGGAGGCAAATGCAACCAACAGGGAGGCATGGTGACAGCGCGTCCGATGTGGGACGGCACACTGCAATGAGAACCTCGGCCTCAGGCTGGGCCCCCCTGGTGAGAGTGGGGTACCGGGCAGCAGTGCTGGAGCCCTGGCTGGAGCCCCAGGGTGGCCTGGAGTCACATGCTGGTGAGGGCTTGTAGTTAAGGAGAAAGATTATGTCAGCCAAAGATCATCCCAGGGACAATATGGAGAATAAACTCAAGAAATGGAATTTAAAGTTTACCTTCAGACAAGGGAGGCAAATGCAACCAACAGGGAGGCCTGGTGACAGCACGTCCGACATGGGACGGCACACTGCAATGAAAAACTAGGCCTCAGGCTGGGCCCCCCTGGTGCGAGTGGCTGACCGGGTTGCAGGCCAGAGCTCTGGGTGCGATGGTGAAGACAAAGGCTGGTGAGGGCTTGTAGTTCTGGAGAAAGATTATGTCAGCCAAAGATCATCCCAGGGACAATATGGAGAATAAACTCAAGAAATGGAATTTAAAGTTTACCTTCAGAAAAGGGAGGCAAATGCAACCAAGAGGGAGGCCTGGTGACAGCGCGTCCGACATGGAACGGCACACTGCAATGACAAACTCGGCCTCAGGTTGGGCCCCCTTGGTGCGAATGGGTGACCGGGTTGCAGGCCAGAGCTCTGGGTGTGATGGTGAAGACAAAGGCTGGTGAGGGCTTGTAGTTCTGGAGAAAGATTATGTCAGCCAAAGATCATCCCAGGCACAATATGGAGAATAAACTCAAGAAATGGAATTTAAAGTTTACCTTCAGACAAGGGAGGCAAATGCAACCAACAGGGAGGCCTGGTGACAACTCGTCCGACATGGGACGGCACACTGCAATGACAAACTCGGCCTCAGGCTGGGCCCCCCTAGTGTGAGTGGGGGACCGGGTTGGAGTGCTGTAGCTCTGGGTGCGATGGTGAAGACAGAAGCTGGTGAGGGCTTGTCGTTCTGGAGAAAGATTATGTCAGCCAAAGATCATCCCTGGGACAATATGGAGAATAAACACAAGAAATGGAATTTAAAGTTTACCTTCAGACAAGGGAGGCAAATGCAACCAACAGGGAGGCCTGGTGACAGCGCGTCCGATGTGGAACGGAACACTGCAATGACAACCTCGGCCTCAGGCTGGGCCCCCTTGGTGCGAGTGGGTGACAAGGTTGCAGGCCAGAGCTCTGGGTGCGATGGTGAAGACAAAGGCTGGTGAGGGCTTGTAGTTCTGGAGAAAGATTATGTCAGCCAAAGATCATCCCAGGGTCAATATGGAGAATAAACTCAAGAAATGGAATTTAAAGTTTACCTTCAGACAAGGGAGGCAAATGCAACCAACAGGGAAGCCTGGTGACAGCGCGTCCGAAAAGGGACGGCACACTGCAATGACAAACTCGGCCTCAGGCAGGGCCCCCCTGGTGCGAGTGGGGGACCGGGTTGCAGGCCAGAGCTCTGGGTGCGATGGTGAAGACAAAGGCTGGTGAGGGCTTGTAGTTCTGGGCACACTGCAATGACAAACCCGGCCTCAGGCTGGGCCCCCCTGGTGCGAGTGGCTGACCGGGTTGCAGGACAAAGCTCTGGGTGCGATGGTGAAGACAAAGGCTGGTGAGGGCTTGTCGTTCTGGAGAAAGATTATGTCAGCCAAAGATCATCCCAGGGACAATATGGAGAATAAACTCAAGAAATGGAATTTAAAGTTTACCTTCAGACAAGGGAGGCAAATGCAACCAACAGGGAGGCCTGGGGAAAGCTTGATCGAGAGGGCGACGCCCACTGCAACGACAACCACCCCCTAAAGCTGGGCACCCCTGGTGAGAGTGGGGGACCGGGCAGCAGTGCTGGAGCCCTGGCTGGAGCCCCAGGGTGGCCTGGAGTCACATGCTGGTGAGGGCTTGTAGTTCTGGAGCAAGATTAAGTCAGCCGTAGATCATCCCAGGGACAATATGGAGAATAAACTCAAGAAATGGAATTTAAAGTTTACCTTCAGACAAGGGAGGCAAATGCAACCAACAGGGAGGCCTGGTGACAGCGCGTCCGACATGGGAGAGCACACTGCAATGACAAACTCGGCCTCAGGCTGGGCCCCCCTGGTGCGAGTGGCTGACCGGGTTGCAGGCCAGAGCTCTGGGTGCGATGGTGAAGACAAAGGCTGGTGAGGGCTTGTAGTTCTGGGCACACTGCAATGACAAACTCAGCCTAAGGCTGGGCCCCCCTGGTGCGAGTGGCTGACCGGGTTGGAGGCCAGCGCTCTGGGTGCGATGGTGAAGACAAAGGCTGGTGAGGGCTTGTAGTTCTGGAGAAAGATTATGTCAGCCAAAGATCATCCCAGGGACAATATGGAGAATAAACTCAAGAAATGTAATTTAAAGTTTACCTTCAGACAAGGGAGGCAAATGCAACCAACAGGGAGGCCTGGTGAAAGCTTGATCGAGAGGGTGACGCCCACTGCAACGACAACCACCCCCTAAGGCTGGACACCCATGGTGAGGGTGGGGGACCGGGAAACAGTGCTGGAACGCTGGCTGGAGCCCCGGTCTGGCCTGGAGTCACATGCTGGTGAGGGCTTATAGTTCTGGAGCAAGATTAAGTCAGCCGTAGATCATCCCAGGCACAATATGGAGAATAAACTCAAGAAATGGAATTTAAAGTTTACCTTCAGACAAGGGAGGCAAATGCAACCAACAGGGAGGCCTGGGGACAGCGCGTCCGACATGGGACGGCAGACTGCAATGACAAAATCAGCCTCAGGCTGGGCCCCCCTGGTGTGAGTGGGGAACCGGGTTGCAGTGCTGGAGCCCTGGGTGTGGTGCTGGAGACAAAGACTTGTGAGGGCTTGTAGTTCTGGAACAAGATTAAGTCAGCCAAAGATCATCCCTGGGACAATATGGAGAATAAACACAAGAAATGGAATTTAAAGTTTACCTTCAGACAAGGGAGACAAATGCAACCAATAGGAAGGCCTGGTGATAGCGCGTCCGATGTGGGACAGCACACTGCAATGACAAACTCGGCCTCAGGCTGGGCCCCCCTGGTGCGAGTGGCTGACCGGGTTGCAGGCCAGAGCTCTGGGTGCGATGGTGAAGACAAAGGCTGGTGAGGGCTTGTAGTTCTGGAGAAAGATTATGTCAGCCAAAGATCATCCCAGGGACAATATGGAGAATAAACTCAAGAAATGTAATTTAAAGTTTACCTTCAGACAAGGGAGGCAAATGCAACCAACAGGGAGGCCTGGTGACAACTCGTCCGACATGGGACGGCAAACTGCAATGACAAAATTAGCCTCAGGCTGGGCACCCCTGGTGTGAGTGGGGGACCGAGTTGCAGTGCTGGAGCCCTGGGTGTGGTGCTGGAGACAAAGGCTTGTGAGGGCTTTTAGTTCTGGAGAAAGATTATGTCAGCCAAAGATCATCCCAGGGACAATATGGAGAATAAACTCAAGAAATGGAATTTAAAGTTTACCTTCAGACAAGGGAGGCAAATGCAACCAACAGGGAGGCCTGGGGAAAGCTTGATCGAGAGGGCGACGCCCACTGCAACGACAACCACCGCCTAAGGCTGGGCACACCTGGTGAGGCTGGGGGACCGGGCAGCAGTGCTGGAGCCCTGGCTGGAGCCCCGGTGTGGCCTGGAGTCACATGCTGGTGAGGGCTTGTAGTTCTGGAGAAAGATTAGGTCAGCCAAAGATCAACGCAGGGACAATATGGAGAATAAACTCAAGAAATGGAATTTAAAGTTTACCTTCAGACAAGGGAGGCAAATGCAACCAACAGGGAGGCCTGGGGACAGCGCGTCCGACATGGGACGGCAGACTGCAATGACAAAATCAGCCTCAGGCTGGGCCCCCCTGGTGTGAGTGGGGGACCGGGTTGCAGTGCTGGAGCCCTGGGTGTGGTGCTGGAGACAAAGACTTGTGAGGGCTTGTAGTTCTGGAGCAAGATTAAGTCAGCCAAAGATCATCCCTGGGACAATATGGAGAATAAACACAAGAAATGGAATTTAAAGTTTACCTTCAGACAAGGGAGGCAAATGCAACCAACAGGGAGGCCTGGTGACAGCTCGTCCGACGTGGAACGGCAAGCTGCAATGACAACCTCGGCCTCAGGCTGGGCCCCCCTGGTGCGAGTGGGGGACCGAGGTTGCACTGGCAGAACTCCTGGTGCGGTGCTGAAGACAAAGGCTGGTGAGGGCTTGTAGTTCTGGAGCAAGATTATGTCAGCCAAAGATCATCCCAGGGACAATATGGAGAATAAACTCAAGAAATGTAATTTAAAGTTTACCTTCAGACAAGGGAGGCAAATGCAACCAACAGGGAGGCCTGGTGACAGCGCGTCCGACATGGGACGGCACACTGCAATGACAAACTCGGCCTCAGAATGGGGCCCCTTGGTGCGAGTGGGTGACCGGGTTGCAGTCCAGAGCTCTGGGTGCGATGGTGAAGACAAAGAATGGTGAGGGCTTGTAGTTCTGGAACAAGATTATGTCAGCCAAAGATCATCCCAGGGACAATATGGAAAATAAACTCAAGAAATGTAATTTAAAGTTTACCTTCAGACAAGGGAGGCAAATGCAACCAACAGGGAGGCCTGGGGAAAGCGTGATCGAGAGGGCGACGCCCACTGCAACGACAACCACCCCCTAAGGCTGGACACCCCTGGTGAGGGTGGGGGACCGGGCAGCAGTGCTAGAGCCCTGGCTGGAGACCCGGTCTGGCCTGGAGTCACATGCTGGTGAGGGCTTGTAGTTCTGGAGCAAGATTAAGTCAGCCGTAGATCATCCCAGGCACAATATGGAGAATAAACTCAAGAAATGGAATTTAAAGTTTACCTTCAGACAAGGGAGGCAAATGCAACCAACAGGGAGGCCTGGTGATAGCGCGTCCGATGTGGGACGGCACACTGCAATGACAAACTCGGCCTCAGGCTGGGCCCCCCTGGTGCGAGTGGCTGACCGGGTTGCAGGCCAGAGCTCTGGGTGCGATGGTGAAGACAAAGGCTGGTGAGGGCTTGTAGTTCTGGAGAAAGATTATGTCAGCCAAAGATCATCCCAGGGACAATATGGAGAATAAACTCAAGAAATGGAATTTAAAGTATACCTTCAGACAAGGGAGGCAAATGCAACCAACAGGGAGGCCTGGTGACAACTCGTCCGACATGGGACGGCACACTGCAATGACAAAATTAGCCTCAGGCTGGGCACCCCTGGTGTGAGTGGGGGACCGAGTTGCAGTGCTGGAGCCCTGGGTGTGGTGCTGGAGACAAAGGCTTGTGAGGGCTTTTAGTTCTGGAGAAAGATTATGTCAGCCAAAGATCATCCCAGGGACAATATGGAGAATAAAGTCAAGAAATGTAATTTAAAGTTTACCTTCAGACAAGGGAGGCAAATGCAACCAACAGGGAGGCCTGGGGAAAGCTTGATCGAGAGGGCGACGCCCACTGCAACGACAACCACCGCCTAAGGCTGGGCACACCTGGTGAGGATGGGGGACCGGGCAGCAGTGCTGGAGCCCTGGCTGGAGCCCCGGTGTGGCCTGGAGTCACATGCTGGTGAGAGCTTGTAGTTCTGGAGAAAGATTAGGTCAGCCAAAGATCATCCCAGGGACAATATGGAGAATAAACTCTAGAAATGTAATTTAAAGTTTACCTTCAGACAAGGGAGGCAAATGCAACCAACAGGGAGGCCTGGTGACAGCGCGTACGACATGGAACGGCACACTGCAATGACAAACTCGGCCTCAGGCTGGGCCCCCTTGGTGCGAGTGGGTGACCGGGTTGCAGGCCAGAGCTCTGGGTGTGATGGTGAAGACAAATGCTGGTGAGGGCTTGTAGTTCTGGAGAAAGATTATGTCAGCCAAAGATCATCCCAGGGACAATATGGAAAATAAACTCAAGAAATGTAATTTAAAGTTTACCTTCAGACAAGGGAGGCAAATGCAACCAACAGGGAGGCCTGGGGAAAGCTTGATCGAGAGGGCGACGCCCACTGCAACGACAACCACCGCCTAAGGCTGGGCCCCCCTGGTGAGAGTGGGGGACCAGGCAGCAGTGCTTGAGCCCTGGCTGGAGCCCCAGGGTAGCCTGGAGTCACATGCTGGTGAGGGCTTGTAGTTCTGGAGCCAGATTAAGTCAGCCGTAGATCATCCCAGGGACAATATGGAGAATAAACTCAAGAAATGGAATTTAAAGTTTACCTTCAGACAAGGGAGGCAAATGCAACCAACAGGGAGGCCTGGTGACAGCGCGTCCGACATGGAACGGCACACTGCAATGACAAACTCGGCCTCAGGCTGGGCCCCCCTGGTGCGAGTGGGGGACCGAGGTTGCACTGGCGGAACTCCTGGTGAGGTGCTGAAGACAAAGGCTGGTGAGGGCTTGTAGTTCTGGAGAAAGATTATGTCAGCCAAAGATCAACGCAGGGACAATATGGAGAATAAACTCAAGAAATGGAATTTAAAGTTTACCTTCAGACAAGGGAGGCAAATGCAACCAACAGGGAGGCCTGGGGAAAGCTTGATCGAGAGGGCGACGCCCACTGCAACGACAACCACCCCCTAAGGCTGGACACCCCTGGTGAGGGTGGGAGACCGGGCAGCAGTGCTGGAGCCCTGGCTGGAACCCCGGTCTGGCCTGGAGTCACATGCTGGTGAGGGCTTGTAGTTCTGGAGCAAGATAAAGTCAGCCGTAGATCATCCCAGGGACAATATGGAGTATAAACTCAAGACATGGAATTTAAAGTTTACCTTCAGACAAGGGAGGCAAATGCAACCAACAGGGAGGTCTGGTGACAGCGCGTCCAATGTGGGACGGCACACTGCAATGACAACCTCAGTCTCAGACTGGGCCCCCCTGGTGCCAGTGGCTGACCAGGTTAGAGGCCAGAGCTCTGGGTGCGATGGTGAAGACAAAGACTGGTGAGGGCTTGTAGTTCTGGAGAAAGATTATGTCAGCCAAAGATCATCCCAGGGACAATATGGAGAATAAACACAAGAAATGGAATTTAAAGTTTACCTTCAGACAAGGGGGGCAAATGCAACCAACAGGGAGGCCTGGGGAAAGCTTGATCGAGAGGGCGACGCCCACTGAAACGACAACAACCGCCTAAGGCTGGGCACCCCTGGTGAGGGTGGGGGACCGGGCAGCAGTGCTGGAGCCCTGGTTGGAGCCCCAAGGTGGCCTGGAATCACGTGCTGGTGAGGGCTTATATTTCTGGAGCAAGATTAAGTCAGCCGTAGATCATCCCAGGCACAATATGGAGAATAAACTCAAGAAATGTAATTCAAAGTTTACCTTCAGTCAAGAGAGGCAAATGCAACCAACAGGGAGGCCTGGTGATAGCGCGTCCGATGTGGGACGACACACTGCAATGACAAAATCTGCCTCAGGCTGGGCCCCCCTGGTGTGAGTGGGGGACCGGGTTGCAGTGCTGGAGCTCTGGGTGCGATGGTGAAGACAGAGGCTGGTGAGGGCTTGTAGTTCCGGAGAAAGATTATGTCAGCCAAAGATCATCCCAGGGACAATATGGAGAATAAACTCAAGAAATGTAATTTAAAGTTTACCTTCAGACAAGGGAGGCAAATGCAACCAACAGGGAGGCCTGGTGACAACTCGTCCGACATGGGACGGCACACTGCAATAACAAAATTAGCCTCAGGCTGGGCACCCCTGGTGTGAGTGGGGGACCGAGTTGCAGTGCTGGAGCCCTGGGTGTGGTGCTGGAGACAAAGGCTTGTGAGGGCTTGTAGTTCTGGAGCAAGATTAAGTCAGCCAAAGATCATCCCAGGGACAATATGGAGAATAAACTCAAGAAATGGAATTTAAAGTTTACCTTCAGACAAGGGAGGCAAATACAACCAACAGGGAGGCCCTGGGGAAAACTTGATCGAGAGGGCGACGCCCACTGCAACGACAACCACCGCCTATGTCTGGGAACCCCTGGTGAAAGTGGGGGACCGGGCAGCAGTGCTGGAGCCTTGGCTAGAAAGCCAGGGTGGCCTGGAGTCACATGCTGGTGAGGGCTTGTAGTTCTGGAGCAAGATTAAGTCAGCCGTAGATCATCCCAGGGACAATATGGAGAATAAACTCAAGAAAGGGAATTTAAAGTTTACCTTCAGACAAAGGAGGCAAATGCAACCAACAGGGAGGCCTGGTGACAGCGCGTCCGATGTGGGACGGCACACTGCATTGACAACCTCGGCCTCAAGCTGGGCACCCCTGGTGCGAGTGGGGGACCGATTTTGCACTGGCAGAAATCCTGGTGCGGTGCTGAAGACAAAGGCTGGTGAGGGCTTGTAGTTCTGGAGAAAGATTATGTCAGCCAAAGATCATCCCAGGGACAATATGGAGAATAAACTCAAGAAATGGAATTTAAAGTTTACCTTCAGACAAGGGAGGCAAATGCAACCAAAAAGGAGGCCTGATGACAGCGCGTCCGACATGGGACGGCACACTGCAATGACAAACTCGGCCTTAGGCTGGGCCCCCCTGGTGCCAGAGGCTGACCGGGTAGCAGGCCAGAGCTCTGGGTGCGATGGTGAAGACAAATGCTGGTGAGGGCTTGTAGTTCTGGAGAAAGATTATGTCAGCCGTAGATCATCCCAGGGACAATATGGAGAATAAACTCAAGAAATGGAATTTAAAGTTTACCTTCAGACAAGGGAGGCAAATGCAACCAACAGGGAGGCCTGGTGACAGCGCGTCCGACATGGGAGAGCACACTGCAATGACAAACTCGGCCTCAGGCTGGGCCCCCCTGGTGCGAGTGGCTGACCGGGTTGCAGGCCAGAGCTCTGGGTGCGATGGTGAAGACAAAGGCTGGTGAGGGCTTGTAGTTCTGGGCACACTGCAATGACAAACTCAGCCTCAGGCTGGGCACCCCTGGTGCGAGTGGCTGACCGGGTTGCAGGCCAGAGCTCTGGGTGCGATGGTGAAGACAAAGGCTGGTGAGGGCTTGTAGTTCTGGAGCAAGATTAAGTCAGCCAAAGATCATCCCAGGGACAATATGGAGAGTAAACTCAAGAAATGGAATTTAAAGTTTACCTTCAGACAAGGGAGGCAAATGCAACCGACAGGGAGGCCTGGTGACAGCGCGTCCGACATGGGACAGCACATTGCACTGACAAACTCGGCCTCAGGCTGGGCCCCCTTGGTGCGAGTGAGTGACAAGGTTGCAGGCCAGAGCTCTGGGTGCGATGGTGAAGACAAAGGCTGGTGAGGGCTTGTAGTTCTGGAGAAAGATTATGTCAGCCAAAGATCATCCCAGGGACAATATGGAGAATAAACTCAAGAAATGTAATTTAAAGTTTACCTTCAGACAAGGGAGGCAAATGCAACCAACAGGGAGGCCTGGGGAAAGCTTGATCGAGAGGGTGACGCCCACTGCAACGACAACCACCCCCTAAGGCTGGACACCCATGGTGAGGGTGGGGGACCGGGAAAAAGTGCTGGAGCGCTGGCTGGAGCCCCGGTCTGGCCTGGAGTCACATGCTGGTGAGGGCTTATAGTTCTGGAGCAAGATTAAGTCAGCCGTAGATCATCCCAGGCACAATATGGAGAATAAACTCAAGAAATGGAATTTAAAGTTTACCTTCAGACAAGGGAGGCAAATGCAACCGAAAGGGAGGACTGGTGATAGCGCGTCCGATGTGGGACGGCACACTGCAATGACAAAATCAGCCTCAGGCTGGGCCCCCCTGGTGTGAGTGGGGGACCGGGTTGCAGTGCTGGAGCCCTGGGTGTGGTGCTGGAGACAAAAGCTTGTGAGGGCTTGTAGTTCTGGAGAAAGATTATGTCAGCCAAAGATCATCCCAGGGACAATATGGAGACTAAACTCAAGAAATGGAATTTAAAGTTTACTTTCAGACAAGGGAGGCAAATGCAACCAACAGGGAGGCCTGGTGACAGCGCGTCCGATGTGGGACGGCACACTGCAATGACAACCTCGGCCTCAGGCTGGGCCCCCCTGGTGCGAGTGGGGGACCGAGTTTGCACTGGCAGAAATCCTGGTGCGGTGCTGAAGACAAAGGCTGGTGAGGGCTTGTAGTTCTGGAGAAAGATTATGTCAGCCAAAGATCATCCCAGGGACAATATGTAGAATCAACTCAAGAAATGGAATTTAAAGTTTACCTTCAGACAAGGGAGGCAAATGCAACCAACAGGGAGGCCTGGTGACAGCGCGTCCGACAAGGGACGGCAAACTGCAATGACAAACTCGGCCTCAGGCAGGGCCCCCCTGGTGCGAGTGGGTGACCGGGTTGCGGCAAGAGCTCTGGGTGCGATGGTGAAGACAAAGGCTGGTGAGGGCTTGTAGTTCTGGGCACACTGCAATGACAAACCCGGCCTCAGGCTGGGCCCCCCTGGTGCGAGTGCCTGACCGGGTTGCAGGACAAAGCTCTGGGTGCGATGGTGAAGACAAAGGCTGGTGAGGGCTTGTCGTTCTGGAGAAAGATTATGTCAGCCGTAGATCATCCCAGGGACAATATGGAGAATAAACTCAAGAAATGGAATTTAAAGTTTACCTTCAGACAAGGGAGGCAAATGCAACCAACAGGGAGGCCTGGTGACAGCGCGTCCGACATGGGACAGCACATTGCACTGACAAACTCGGCCTCAGGCTGGGCCCCCTTGGTGCGAGTGGGTGACAAGGTTGCAGGCCAGAGCTCTGGGTGCGATGGTGAAGACAAAGGCTGGTGAGGGCTTGTAGTTCTGGAGAAAGATTATGTCAGCCAAAGATCATCCCAGGGACAATATGGAGAATAAACTCAAGAAATGTAATTTAAAGTTTACCTTCAGACAAGGGAGGCAAATGCAACCAACAGGGAGGCCTGGGGAAAGCTTGATCGAGAGGGTGACGCCCACTGCAACGACAACCACCCCCTAAGGCTGGACACCCATGGTGAGGGTGGGGGACCGGGAAAAAGTGCTGGAGCGCTGGCTGGAGCCCCGGTCTGGCCTGGAGTCACATGCTGGTGAGGGCTTATAGTTCTGGAGCAAGATTAAGTCAGCCGTAGATCATCCCAGGCACAATATGGAGAATAAACTCAAGAAATGGAATTTAAAGTTTACCTTCAGACAAGGGAGGCAAATGCAACCGAAAGGGAGGACTGGTGATAGCGCGTCCGATGTGGGACGGCACACTGCAATGACAAAATCAGCCTCAGGCTGGGCCCCCCTGGTGTGAGTGGGGGACCGGGTTGCAGTGCTGGAGCCCTGGGTGTGGTGCTGGAGACAAAAGCTTGTGAGGGCTTGTAGTTCTGGAGAAAGATTATGTCAGCCAAAGATCATCCCAGGGACAATATGGAGACTAAACTCAAGAAATGGAATTTAAAGTTTACTTTCAGACAAGGGAGGCAAATGCAACCAACAGGGAGGCCTGGTGACAGCGCGTCCGATGTGGGACGGCACACTGCAATGACAACCTCGGCCTCAGGCTGGGCCCCCCTGGTGCGAGTGGGGGACCGAGTTTGCACTGGCAGAAATCCTGGTGCGGTGCTGAAGACAAAGGCTGGTGAGGGCTTGTAGTTCTGGAGAAAGATTATGTCAGCCAAAGATCATCCCAGGGACAATATGTAGAATCAACTCAAGAAATGGAATTTAAAGTTTACCTTCAGACAAGGGAGACAAATGCAACCAACAGGGAGGCCTGGTGACAGCGCGTCCGACAAGGGACGGCAAACTGCAATGACAAACTCGGCCTCAGGCAGGGCCCCCCTGGTGCGAGTGGGTGACCGGGTTGCGGCCAGAGCTCTGGGTGCGATGGTGAAGACAAAGGCTGGTGAGGGCTTGTAGTTCTGGGCACACTGCAATGACAAACTCGGCCTCAGGCTGGGCCCCCCTGGTGCGAGTGCCTGACCGGGTTGCAGGACAAAGCTCTGGGTGCGATGGTGAAGACAAAGGCTGGTGAGGGCTTGTCGTTCTGGAGAAAGATTATGTCAGCCAAAGATCATCCCAGGGACAATATGGAGAATAAACTCAAGAAATGGAATTTAAAGTTTACCTTCAGACAAGGGAGGCAAATGCAACCAACAGGGAGGCCTGGGGAAAGCTTGATCGAGAGGGCGACGCCCACTGCAACGACAACCACCCCCTAAGGCTGGGCACCCCTGGTGAGAGTGGGGGACCGGGCAGCAGTGCTGGAGCCCTGGCTGGAGCCCCAGGGTGGCCTGGAGTCACATGCTGGTGAGGGCTTGTAGTTCTGGAGCAAGATTAAGTCAGCCGTAGATCATCCCAGGGACAATATGGAGAATAAACTCAAGAAATGGAATTTAAAGTTTACCTTCAGACAAGGGAGGCAAATGCAACCAACAGGGAGGCCTGGTGACAGCGCGTCCGACATGGGAGAGCACACTGCAATGACAAACTCGGCCTCAGGCTGGGCCCCCCTGGTGCGAGTGGCTGACCAGGTTGCAGGCCAGAGCTCTGGGTGCGATGGTGAAGACAAACGCTGGTGAGGGCTTGTAGTTTTGGGCACACTGCAATGACAAACTCGGCCTCAGGCTGGGCCCCCCTGGTGCGAGTGCCTGACCGGGTTGCAGGACAAAGCTCTGGGTGCGATGGTGAAGACAAAGGCTGGTGAGGGCTTGTCGTTCTGGAGAAAGATTATGTCAGCCAAAGATCATCCCAGGGACAATATGGAGAATAAACTCAAGAAATGGAATTTAAAGTTTACCTTCAGACAAGGGAGGCAAATGCAACCAACAGGGAGGCCTGGGGAAAGCTTGATCGAGAGGGCGACGCCCACTGCAACGACAACCACCCCCTAAGGCTGGGCACCCCTGGTGAGAGTGGGGGACCGGGCAGCAGTGCTGGAGCCCTGGCTGGAGCCCCAGGGTGGCCTGGAGTCACATGCTGGTGAGGGCTTGTAGTTCTGGAGCAAGATTAAGTCAGCCGTAGATCATCCCAGGGACAATATGGAGAATAAACTCAAGAAATGGAATTTAAAGTTTACCTTCAGACAAGGGAGGCAAATGCAACCAACAGGGAGGCCTGGTGACAGCGCGTCCGACATGGGAGAGCACACTGCAATGACAAACTCGGCCTCAGGCTGGGCCCCCCTGGTGCGAGTGGCTGACCAGGTTGCAGGCCAGAGCTCTGGGTGCGATGGTGAAGACAAACGCTGGTGAGGGCTTGTAGTTTTGGGCACACTGCAATGACAAACTCAGCCTCAGGCTGGGCCCCCCTGGTGCGAGTGGCTGACCGGGTTGCAGGCCAGAGCTCTGGGTGCGATGGTGAAGACAAAGGCTGGTGAGGGCTTGTAGTTCTGGAGAAAGATTATGTCAGCCAAAGATCATCCCAGGGACAATATGGAGAATAAACTCAAGAAATGGAATTTAAAGTTTACCTTCAGACAAGGGAGGCAAATGCAACCAACAGGGAGGCCTGGGGAAAGCTTGATCGAGAGGGTGACGCCCACTGCAACGACAACCACCCCCTAAGGCTGGACACCCATGGTGAGGGTGGGGGACCGGGAAACAGTGCTGGAGCGCTGGCTGGAGCCCCGGTCTGGCCTGGAGTCACATGCTGGTGAGGGCTTATAGTTCTGGAGCAAGATTAAGTCAGCCGTAGATCATCCCAGGGACAATATGGAGAATAAACTCAAGAAATGGAATTTAAAGTTTACCTTCAGACAAGGGAGGCAAATGCAACCAACAGGGAGGCCTGGGGACAGCGCGTCCGACATGGGACGGCAGACTGCAATGACAAAATCAGCCTCAGGCTGGGCCCCCCTGGTGTGAGTGGGGAACCGGGTTGCAGTGCTGGAGCCCTGGGTGTGGTGCTGGAGACAAAGACTTGTGAGGGCTTGTAGTTCTGGAACAAGATTAAGTCAGCCAAAGATCATCCCTGGGACAATATGGAGAATAAACACAAGAAATGGAATTTAAAGTTTACCTTCAGACAAGGGAGGCAAATGCAACCAACAGGGAGGCCTGGTGACAGCTCGTCCGACGTGGAACGGCAAGCTGCAATGACAACCTCGGCCTCAGGCTGGGCCCCCCTGGTGCGAGTGGGGGACCGGGTTGGAGTGCTGTAGCTCTGGGTGCGATGGTGAAGACAGAAGCTGGTGAGGGCTTGTCGTTCTGGAGAAAGATTATGTCAGCCAAAGATCATCCCTGGGACAATATGGAGAATAAACACAAGAAATGGAATTTAAAGTTTACCTTCAGACAAGGGAGGCAAATGCAACCAACAGGGAGGCCTGGTGACAGCGCGTCCGATGTGGAACGGAACACTGCAATGACAACCTCGGCCTCAGGCTGGGCCCCCTTGGTGCGAGTGGGTGACAAGGTTGCAGGCCAGAGCTCTGGGTGCGATGGTGAAGACAAAGGCTGGTGAGGGCTTGTAGTTCTGGAGAAAGATTATGTCAGCCAAAGATCATCCCAGGGTCAATATGGAGAATAAACTCAAGAAATGGAATTTAAAGTTTACCTTCAGACAAGGGAGGCAAATGCAACCAACAGGGAAGCCTGGTGACAGCGCGTCCGAAAAGGGACGGCAAACTGCAATGACAAACTCGGCCTCAGGCAGGGCCCCCCTGGTGCGAGTGGGGGACCGGGTTGCAGGCCAGAGCTCTGGGTGCGATGGTGAAGACAAAGGCTGGTGAGGGCTTGTAGTTCTGGGCACACTGCAATGACAAACCCGGCCTCAGGCTGGGCCCCCCTGGTGCGAGTGGCTGACCGGGTTGCAGGACAAAGCTCTGGGTGCGATGGTGAAGACAAAGGCTTGTGAGGGCTTGTCGTTCTGGAGAAAGATTATGTCAGCCAAAGATCATCCCAGGGACAATATGGAGAATAAACTCAAGAAATGGAATTTAAAGTTTACCTTCAGACAAGGGAGGCAAATGCAACCAACAGGGAGGCCTGGGGAAAGCTTGATCGAGAGGGCGACGCCCACTGCAACGACAACCACCCCCTAAAGCTGGGCACCCCTGGTGAGAGTGGGGGACCGGGCAGCAGTGCTGGAGCCCTGGCTGGAGCCCCAGGGTGGCCTGGAGTCACATGCTGGTGAGGGCTTGTAGTTCTGGAGCAAGATTAAGTCAGCCGTAGATCATCCCAGGGACAATATGGAGAATAAACTCAAGAAATGGAATTTAAAGTTTACCTTCAGACAAGGGAGGCAAATGCAACCAACAGGGAGGCCTGGTGACAGCGCGTCCGACATGGGAGAGCACACTGCAATGACAAACTCGGCCTCAGGCTGGGCCCCCCTGGTGCGAGTGGCTGACCGGGTTGCAGGCCAGAGCTCTGGGTGCGATGGTGAAGACAAAGGCTGGTGAGGGCTTGTAGTTCTGGGCACACTGCAATGACAAACTCAGCCTAAGGCTGGGCCCCCCTGGTGCGAGTGGCTGACCGGGTTGGAGGCCAGCGCTCTGGGTGCGATGGTGAAGACAAAGGCTGGTGAGGGCTTGTAGTTCTGGAGAAAGATTATGTCAGCCAAAGATCATCCCAGGGACAATATGGAGAATAAACTCAAGAAATGTAATTTAAAGTTTACCTTCAGACAAGGGAGGCAAATGCAACCAACAGGGAGGCCTGGTGAAAGCTTGATCGAGAGGGTGACGCCCACTGCAACGACAACCACCCCCTAAGGCTGGACACCCATGGTGAGGGTGGGGGACCGGGAAACAGTGCTGGAACGCTGGCTGGAGCCCCGGTCTGGCCTGGAGTCACATGCTGGTGAGGGCTTATAGTTCTGGAGCAAGATTAAGTCAGCCGTAGATCATCCCAGGCACAATATGGAGAATAAACTCAAGAAATGGAATTTAAAGTTTACCTTCAGACAAGGGAGGCAAATGCAACCAACAGGGAGGCCTGGGGACAGCGCGTCCGACATGGGACGGCAGACTGCAATGACAAAATCAGCCTCAGGCTGGGCCCCCCTGGTGTGAGTGGGGAACCGGGTTGCAGTGCTGGAGCCCTGGGTGTGGTGCTGGAGACAAAGACTTGTGAGGGCTTGTAGTTCTGGAACAAGATTAAGTCAGCCAAAGATCATCCCTGGGACAATATGGAGAATAAACACAAGAAATGGAATTTAAAGTTTACCTTCAGACAAGGGAGACAAATGCAACCAATAGGAAGGCCTGGTGATAGCGCGTCCGATGTGGGACAGCACACTGCAATGACAAACTCGGCCTCAGGCTGGGCCCCCCTGGTGCGAGTGGCTGACCGGGTTGCAGGCCAGAGCTCTGGGTGCGATGGTGAAGACAAAGGCTGGTGAGGGCTTGTAGTTCTGGAGAAAGATTATGTCAGCCAAAGATCATCCCAGGGACAATATGGAGAATAAACTCAAGAAATGTAATTTAAAGTTTACCTTCAGACAAGGGAGGCAAATGCAACCAACAGGGAGGCCTGGTGACAACTCGTCCGACATGGGACGGCAAACTGCAATGACAAAATTAGCCTCAGGCTGGGCACCCCTGGTGTGAGTGGGGGACCGAGTTGCAGTGCTGGAGCCCTGGGTGTGGTGCTGGAGACAAAGGCTTGTGAGGGCTTTTAGTTCTGGAGAAAGATTATGTCAGCCAAAGATCATCCCAGGGACAATATGGAGAATAAACTCAAGAAATGGAATTTAAAGTTTACCTTCAGACAAGGGAGGCAAATGCAACCAACAGGGAGGCCTGGGGAAAGCTTGATCGAGAGGGCGACGCCCACTGCAACGACAACCACCGCCTAAGGCTGGGCACACCTGGTGAGGCTGGGGGACCGGGCAGCAGTGCTGGAGCCCTGGCTGGAGCCCCGGTGTGGCCTGGAGTCACATGCTGGTGAGGGCTTGTAGTTCTGGAGAAAGATTAGGTCAGCCAAAGATCAACGCAGGGACAATATGGAGAATAAACTCAAGAAATGGAATTTAAAGTTTACCTTCAGACAAGGGAGGCAAATGCAACCAACAGGGAGGCCTGGGGACAGCGCGTCCGACATGGGACGGCAGACTGCAATGACAAAATCAGCCTCAGGCTGGGCCCCCCTGGTGTGAGTGGGGGACCGGGTTGCAGTGCTGGAGCCCTGGGTGTGGTGCTGGAGACAAAGACTTGTGAGGGCTTGTAGTTCTGGAGCAAGATTAAGTCAGCCAAAGATCATCCCTGGGACAATATGGAGAATAAACACAAGAAATGGAATTTAAAGTTTACCTTCAGACAAGGGAGGCAAATGCAACCAACAGGGAGGCCTGGTGACAGCTCGTCCGACGTGGAACGGCAAGCTGCAATGACAACCTCGGCCTCAGGCTGGGCCCCCCTGGTGCGAGTGGGGGACCGAGGTTGCACTGGCAGAACTCCTGGTGCGGTGCTGAAGACAAAGGCTGGTGAGGGCTTGTAGTTCTGGAGCAAGATTATGTCAGCCAAAGATCATCCCAGGGACAATATGGAGAATAAACTCAAGAAATGTAATTTAAAGTTTACCTTCAGACAAGGGAGGCAAATGCAACCAACAGGGAGGCCTGGTGACAGCGCGTCCGACATGGGACGGCACACTGCAATGACAAACTCGGCCTCAGAATGGGGCCCCTTGGTGCGAGTGGGTGACCGGGTTGCAGTCCAGAGCTCTGGGTGCGATGCTGAAGACAAAGAATGGTGAGGGCTTGTAGTTCTGGAACAAGATTATGTCAGCCAAAGATCATCCCAGGGACAATATGGAAAATAAACTCAAGAAATGTAATTTAAAGTTTACCTTCAGACAAGGGAGGCAAATGCAACCAACAGGGAGGCCTGGGGAAAGCGTGATCGAGAGGGCGACGCCCACTGCAACGACAACCACCCCCTAAGGCTGGACACCCCTGGTGAGGGTGGGGGACCGGGCAGCAGTGCTAGAGCCCTGGCTGGAGACCCGGTCTGGCCTGGAGTCACATGCTGGTGAGGGCTTGTAGTTCTGGAGCAAGATTAAGTCAGCCGTAGATCATCCCAGGCACAATATGGAGAATAAACTCAAGAAATGGAATTTAAAGTTTACCTTCAGACAAGGGAGGCAAATGCAACCAACAGGGAGGCCTGGTGATAGCGCGTCCGATGTGGGACGGCACACTGCAATGACAAACTCGGCCTCAGGCTGGGCCCCCCTGGTGCGAGTGGCTGACCGGGTTGCAGGCCAGAGCTCTGGGTGCGATGGTGAAGACAAAGGCTGGTGAGGGCTTGTAGTTCTGGAGAAAGATTATGTCAGCCAAAGATCATCCCAGGGACAATATGGAGAATAAACTCAAGAAATGGAATTTAAAGTATACCTTCAGACAAGGGAGGCAAATGCAACCAACAGGGAGGCCTGGTGACAACTCGTCCGACATGGGACGGCACACTGCAATGACAAAATTAGCCTCAGGCTGGGCACCCCTGGTGTGAGTGGGGGACCGAGTTGCAGTGCTGGAGCCCTGGGTGTGGTGCTGGAGACAAAGGCTTGTGAGGGCTTTTAGTTCTGGAGAAAGATTATGTCAGCCAAAGATCATCCCAGGGACAATATGGAGAATAAAGTCAAGAAATGTAATTTAAAGTTTACCTTCAGACAAGGGAGGCAAATGCAACCAACAGGGAGGCCTGGGGAAAGCTTGATCGAGAGGGCGACGCCCACTGCAACGACAACCACCGCCTAAGGCTGGGCACACCTGGTGAGGATGGGGGACCGGGCAGCAGTGCTGGAGCCCTGGCTGGAGCCCCGGTGTGGCCTGGAGTCACATGCTGGTGAGAGCTTGTAGTTCTGGAGAAAGATTAGGTCAGCCAAAGATCATCCCAGGGACAATATGGAGAATAAACTCTAGAAATGTAATTTAAAGTTTACCTTCAGACAAGGGAGGCAAATGCAACCAACAGGGAGGCCTGGTGACAGCGCGTACGACATGGAACGGCACACTGCAATGACAAACTCGGCCTCAGGCTGGGCCCCCTTGGTGCGAGTGGGTGACCGGGTTGCAGGCCAGAGCTCTGGGTGTGATGGTGAAGACAAATGCTGGTGAGGGCTTGTAGTTCTGGAGAAAGATTATGTCAGCCAAAGATCATCCCAGGGACAATATGGAGAATAAACTCAAGAAATGGAATTTAAAGTTTACCTTCAGACAAGGGAGGCAAATACAACCAACAGGGAGGCCCTGGGGAAAACTTGATCGAGAGGGCGACGCCCACTGCAACGACAACCACCGCCTATGTCTGGGAACCCCTGGTGAAAGTGGGGGACCGGGCAGCAGTGCTGGAGCCTTGGCTAGAAAGCCAGGGTGGCCTGGAGTCACATGCTGGTGAGGGCTTGTAGTTCTGGAGCAAGATTAAGTCAGCCGTAGATCATCCCAGGGACAATATGGAGAATAAACTCAAGAAAGGGAATTTAAAGTTTACCTTCAGACAAAGGAGGCAAATGCAACCAACAGGGAGGCCTGGTGACAGCGCGTCCGATGTGGGACGGCACACTGCATTGACAACCTCGGCCTCAGGCTGGGCACCCCTGGTGCGAGTGGGGGACCGATTTTGCACTGGCAGAAATCCTGGTGCGGTGCTGAAGACAAAGGCTGGTGAGGGCTTGTAGTTCTGGAGAAAGATTATGTCAGCCAAAGATCATCCCAGGGACAATATGGAGAATAAACTCAAGAAATGGAATTTAAAGTTTACCTTCAGACAAGGGAGGCAAATGCAACCAAAAAGGAGGCCTGATGACAGCGCGTCCGACATGGGACGGCACACTGCAATGACAAACTCGGCCTTAGGCTGGGCCCCCCTGGTGCCAGAGGCTGACCGGGTAGCAGGCCAGAGCTCTGGGTGCGATGGTGAAGACAAATGCTGGTGAGGGCTTGTAGTTCTGGAGAAAGATTATGTCAGCCGTAGATCATCCCAGGGACAATATGGAGAATAAACTCAAGAAATGGAATTTAAAGTTTACCTTCAGACAAGGGAGGCAAATGCAACCAACAGGGAGGCCTGGTGACAGCGCGTCCGACATGGGAGAGCACACTGCAATGACAAACTCGACCTCAGGCTGGGCCCCCCTGGTGCGAGTGGCTGACCGGGTTGCAGGCCAGAGCTCTGGGTGCGATGGTGAAGACAAAGGCTGGTGAGGGCTTGTAGTTCTGGGCACACTGCAATGACAAACTCAGCCTCAGGCTGGGCCCCCCTGGTGCCAGTGGCTGACCGGGTTGCAGGCCAGAGCTCTGGGTGCGATGGTGAAGACAAAGGCTGGTGAGGGCTTGTAGTTCTGGAGCAAGATTAAGTCAGCCAAAGATCATCCCAGGGACAATATGGAGAGTAAACTCAAGAAATGGAATTTAAAGTTTACCTTCAGACAAGGGAGGCAAATGCAACCGACAGGGAGGCCTGGTGACAGCGCGTCCGACATGGGACAGCACATTGCACTGACAAACTCGGCCTCAGGCTGGGCCCCCTTGGTGCGAGTGAGTGACAAGGTTGCAGGCCAGAGCTCTGGGTGCGATGGTGAAGACAAAGGCTGGTGAGGGCTTGTAGTTCTGGAGAAAGATTATGTCAGCCAAAGATCATCCCAGGGACAATATGGAGAATAAACTCAAGAAATGTAATTTAAAGTTTACCTTCAGACAAGGGAGGCAAATGCAACCAACAGGGAGGCCTGGGGAAAGCTTGATCGAGAGGGTGACGCCCACTGCAACGACAACCACCCCCTAAGGCTGGACACCCATGGTGAGGGTGGGGGACCGGGAAAAAGTGCTGGAGCGCTGGCTGGAGCCCCGGTCTGGCCTGGAGTCACATGCTGGTGAGGGCTTATAGTTCTGGAGCAAGATTAAGTCAGCCGTAGATCATCCCAGGCACAATATGGAGAATAAACTCAAGAAATGGAATTTAAAGTTTACCTTCAGACAAGGGAGGCAAATGCAACCGAAAGGGAGGACTGGTGATAGCGCGTCCGATGTGGGACGGCACACTGCAATGACAAAATCAGCCTCAGGCTGGGCCCCCCTGGTGTGAGTGGGGGACCGGGTTGCAGTGCTGGAGCCCTGGGTGTGGTGCTGGAGACAAAAGCTTGTGAGGGCTTGTAGTTCTGGAGAAAGATTATGTCAGCCAAAGATCATCCCAGGGACAATATGGAGACTAAACTCAAGAAATGGAATTTAAAGTTTACTTTCAGACAAGGGAGGCAAATGCAACCAACAGGGAGGCCTGGTGACAGCGCGTCCGATGTGGGACGGCACACTGCAATGACAACCTCGGCCTCAGGCTGGGCCCCCCTGGTGCGAGTGGGGGACCGAGTTTGCACTGGCAGAAATCCTGGTGCGGTGCTGAAGACAAAGGCTGGTGAGGGCTTGTAGTTCTGGAGAAAGATTATGTCAGCCAAAGATCATCCCAGGGACAATATGTAGAATCAACTCAAGAAATGGAATTTAAAGTTTACCTTCAGACAAGGGAGGCAAATGCAACCAACAGGGAGGCCTGGTGACAGCGCGTCCGACAAGGGACGGCAAACTGCAATGACAAACTCGGCCTCAGGCAGGGCCCCCCTGGTGCGAGTGGGTGACCGGGTTGCGGCAAGAGCTCTGGGTGCGATGGTGAAGACAAAGGCTGGTGAGGGCTTGTAGTTCTGGGCACACTGCAATGACAAACCCGGCCTCAGGCTGGGCCCCCCTGGTGCGAGTGCCTGACCGGGTTGCAGGACAAAGCTCTGGGTGCGATGGTGAAGACAAAGGCTGGTGAGGGCTTGTCGTTCTGGAGAAAGATTATGTCAGCCGTAGATCATCCCAGGGACAATATGGAGAATAAACTCAAGAAATGGAATTTAAAGTTTACCTTCAGACAAGGGAGGCAAATGCAACCAACAGGGAGGCCTGGTGACAGCGCGTCCGACATGGGACAGCACATTGCACTGACAAACTCGGCCTCAGGCTGGGCCCCCTTGGTGCGAGTGGGTGACAAGGTTGCAGGCCAGAGCTCTGGGTGCGATGGTGAAGACAAAGGCTGGTGAGGGCTTGTAGTTCTGGAGAAAGATTATGTCAGCCAAAGATCATCCCAGGGACAATATGGAGAATAAACTCAAGAAATGTAATTTAAAGTTTACCTTCAGACAAGGGAGGCAAATGCAACCAACAGGGAGGCCTGGGGAAAGCTTGATCGAGAGGGTGACGCCCACTGCAACGACAACCACCCCCTAAGGCTGGACACCCATGGTGAGGGTGGGGGACCGGGAAAAAGTGCTGGAGCGCTGGCTGGAGCCCCGGTCTGGCCTGGAGTCACATGCTGGTGAGGGCTTATAGTTCTGGAGCAAGATTAAGTCAGCCGTAGATCATCCCAGGCACAATATGGAGAATAAACTCAAGAAATGGAATTTAAAGTTTACCTTCAGACAAGGGAGGCAAATGCAACCGAAAGGGAGGACTGGTGATAGCGCGTCCGATGTGGGACGGCACACTGCAATGACAAAATCAGCCTCAGGCTGGGCCCCCCTGGTGTGAGTGGGGGACCGGGTTGCAGTGCTGGAGCCCTGGGTGTGGTGCTGGAGACAAAAGCTTGTGAGGGCTTGTAGTTCTGGAGAAAGATTATGTCAGCCAAAGATCATCCCAGGGACAATATGGAGACTAAACTCAAGAAATGGAATTTAAAGTTTACTTTCAGACAAGGGAGGCAAATGCAACCAACAGGGAGGCCTGGTGACAGCGCGTCCGATGTGGGACGGCACACTGCAATGACAACCTCGGCCTCAGGCTGGGCCCCCCTGGTGCGAGTGGGGGACCGAGTTTGCACTGGCAGAAATCCTGGTGCGGTGCTGAAGACAAAGGCTGGTGAGGGCTTGTAGTTCTGGAGAAAGATTATGTCAGCCAAAGATCATCCCAGGGACAATATGTAGAATCAACTCAAGAAATGGAATTTAAAGTTTACCTTCAGACAAGGGAGACAAATGCAACCAACAGGGAGGCCTGGTGACAGCGCGTCCGACAAGGGACGGCAAACTGCAATGACAAACTCGGCCTCAGGCAGGGCCCCCCTGGTGCGAGTGGGTGACCGGGTTGCGGCCAGAGCTCTGGGTGCGATGGTGAAGACAAAGGCTGGTGAGGGCTTGTAGTTCTGGGCACACTGCAATGACAAACTCGGCCTCAGGCTGGGCCCCCCTGGTGCGAGTGCCTGACCGGGTTGCAGGACAAAGCTCTGGGTGCGATGGTGAAGACAAAGGCTGGTGAGGGCTTGTCGTTCTGGAGAAAGATTATGTCAGCCAAAGATCATCCCAGGGACAATATGGAGAATAAACTCAAGAAATGGAATTTAAAGTTTACCTTCAGACAAGGGAGGCAAATGCAACCAACAGGGAGGCCTGGGGAAAGCTTGATCGAGAGGGCGACGCCCACTGCAACGACAACCACCCCCTAAGGCTGGGCACCCCTGGTGAGAGTGGGGGACCGGGCAGCAGTGCTGGAGCCCTGGCTGGAGCCCCAGGGTGGCCTGGAGTCACATGCTGGTGAGGGCTTGTAGTTCTGGAGCAAGATTAAGTCAGCCGTAGATCATCCCAGGGACAATATGGAGAATAAACTCAAGAAATGGAATTTAAAGTTTACCTTCAGACAAGGGAGGCAAATGCAACCAACAGGGAGGCCTGGTGACAGCGCGTCCGACATGGGAGAGCACACTGCAATGACAAACTCGGCCTCAGGCTGGGCCCCCCTGGTGCGAGTGGCTGACCAGGTTGCAGGCCAGAGCTCTGGGTGCGATGGTGAAGACAAACGCTGGTGAGGGCTTGTAGTTTTGGGCACACTGCAATGACAAACTCGGCCTCAGGCTGGGCCCCCCTGGTGCGAGTGCCTGACCGGGTTGCAGGACAAAGCTCTGGGTGCGATGGTGAAGACAAAGGCTGGTGAGGGCTTGTCGTTCTGGAGAAAGATTATGTCAGCCAAAGATCATCCCAGGGACAATATGGAGAATAAACTCAAGAAATGGAATTTAAAGTTTACCTTCAGACAAGGGAGGCAAATGCAACCAACAGGGAGGCCTGGGGAAAGCTTGATCGAGAGGGCGACGCCCACTGCAACGACAACCACCCCCTAAGGCTGGGCACCCCTGGTGAGAGTGGGGGACCGGGCAGCAGTGCTGGAGCCCTGGCTGGAGCCCCAGGGTGGCCTGGAGTCACATGCTGGTGAGGGCTTGTAGTTCTGGAGCAAGATTAAGTCAGCCGTAGATCATCCCAGGGACAATATGGAGAATAAACTCAAGAAATGGAATTTAAAGTTTACCTTCAGACAAGGGAGGCAAATGCAACCAACAGGGAGGCCTGGTGACAGCGCGTCCGACATGGGAGAGCACACTGCAATGACAAACTCGGCCTCAGGCTGGGCCCCCCTGGTGCGAGTGGCTGACCAGGTTGCAGGCCAGAGCTCTGGGTGCGATGGTGAAGACAAACGCTGGTGAGGGCTTGTAGTTTTGGGCACACTGCAATGACAAACTCAGCCTCAGGCTGGGCCCCCCTGGTGCGAGTGGCTGACCGGGTTGCAGGCCAGAGCTCTGGGTGCGATGGTGAAGACAAAGGCTGGTGAGGGCTTGTAGTTCTGGAGAAAGATTATGTCAGCCAAAGATCATCCCAGGGACAATATGGAGAATAAACTCAAGAAATGGAATTTAAAGTTTACCTTCAGACAAGGGAGGCAAATGCAACCAACAGGGAGGCCTGGGGAAAGCTTGATCGAGAGGGTGACGCCCACTGCAACGACAACCACCCCCTAAGGCTGGACACCCATGGTGAGGGTGGGGGACCGGGAAACAGTGCTGGAGCGCTGGCTGGAGCCCCGGTCTGGCCTGGAGTCACATGCTGGTGAGGGCTTATAGTTCTGGAGCAAGATTAAGTCAGCCGTAGATCATCCCAGGGACAATATGGAGAATAAACTCAAGAAATGGAATTTAAAGTTTACCTTCAGACAAGGGAGGCAAATGCAACCAACAGGGAGGCCTGGGGACAGCGCGTCCGACATGGGACGGCAGACTGCAATGACAAAATCAGCCTCAGGCTGGGCCCCCCTGGTGTGAGTGGGGAACCGGGTTGCAGTGCTGGAGCCCTGGGTGTGGTGCTGGAGACAAAGACTTGTGAGGGCTTGTAGTTCTGGAACAAGATTAAGTCAGCCAAAGATCATCCCTGGGACAATATGGAGAATAAACACAAGAAATGGAATTTAAAGTTTACCTTCAGACAAGGGAGGCAAATGCAACCAACAGGGAGGCCTGGTGACAGCTCGTCCGACGTGGAACGGCAAGCTGCAATGACAACCTCGGCCTCAGGCTGGGCCCCCCTGGTGCGAGTGGCTGACCGGGTTGCAGGCCAGAGCTCTGGGTGCGATGGTGAAGACAAAGGCTGGTGAGGGCTTGTAGTTCTGGAGAAAGATTATGTCAGCCAAAGATCATCCCAGGGACAATATGGAGAATAAAGTCAAGAAATGTAATTTAAAGTTTACCTTCAGACAAGGGAGGCAAATGCAACCAACAGGGAGGCCTGGTGACAACTCGTCCGACATGGGACGGCACACTGCAATGACAAAATTAGCCTCAGGCTGGGCACCCCTGGTGTGAGTGGGGGACCGAGTTGCAGTGCTGGAGCCCTGGGTGTGGTGCTGAAGACAAAGGCTTGTGAGGGCTTTTAGTTCTGGAGAAAGATTATGTCAGCCAAAGATCATCCCAGGGACAATATGGAGAATAAAGTCAAGAAATGTAATTTAAAGTTTACCTTCAGACAAGGGAGGCAAATGCAACCAACAGGGAGGCCTGGGGAAAGCTTGATCGAGAGGGCGACGCCCACTGCAACGACAACCACCGCCTAAGGCTGGGCACACCTGGTGAGGCTGGGGGACCGGGCAGCAGTGCTGGAGCCCTGGCTGGAGCCCCGGTGTGGCCTGGAGTCACATGCTGGTGAGGGCTTGTAGTTCTGGAGAAAGATTAGGTCAGCCAAAGATCATCCCAGGGACAATATGGAGAATAAACTCTAGAAATGTAATTTAAAGTTTACCTTCAGACAAGGGAGGCAAATGCAACCAACAGGGAGGCCTGGTGACAGGGCGTACGACATGGAACGGCACACTGCAATGACAAACTCGGCCTCAGGCTGGGCCCCCTTGGTGCGAGTGGGTGACCGGGTTGCAGGCCAGAGCTCTGGGTGTGATGGTGAAGACAAAGGCTGGTGAGGGCTTGTAGTTCTGGAGAAAGATTATGTCAGCCAAAGATCATCCCAGGGACAATATGGAAAATAAACTCAAGAAATGGAATTTAAAGTTTACCTTCAGACAAGGGAGGCAAATGCAACCAACAGGGAGGCCTGGGGAAAGCTTGATCGAGAGGGCGACGCCCACTGCAACGATAACCACCGCCTAAGGCTGGGCCCCCCTGGTGAGAGTGGGGGACCGGGCAGCAGTGCTGGAGCCCTGGCTGGAGCCCCAGGGTAGCCTGGAGTCACATGCTAGTGAGGACTTGTAGTTCTGGAACCAGATTAAGTCAGCCGTAGATCATCCCAGGGACAATATGGAGAATAAACTCAAGAAAAGGAATTTAAAGTTTACCTTCAGACAAGGGAGGCAAATGCAACCAACAGGGAGGCCTGGTGACAGCGCGTCCGATGTGGGACGGCACACTGCAATGACAACCTCGGCCTCAGGCTGGGCCCCCCTGGTGCGAGTGGGGGACCGAGGTTGCACTGGCGGAACTCCTGGTGCGGTGCTGAAGACAAAGAATGGTGAGGGCTTGTAGTTCTGGAGAAAGATTATGTCAGCCAAAGATCATCGCAGGGACAATATGGAGAATAAACTCAAGAAATGTAATTTAAAGTTTACCTTCAGACAAGGGAGGCAAATGCAACCAACAGGGAGGCCTGGGGAAAGCTTGATCGAGAGGGCGACGCCCACTGCAACGACAACCACCCCCTAAGGCTGGACACCCCTGGTGAGGGTGGGAGACCGGGCAGCAGTGCTGGAGCCCTGGCTGGAACCCCGGTCTGGCCTGGAGTCACATGCTGGTGAGGGCTTGTAGTTCTGGAGCAAGATAAAGTCAGCCGTAGATCATCCCAGGGACAATATGGAGAATAAACTCAAGAAATGTAATTTAAAGTTTACCTTCAGACAAGGGAGGCAAATGCAACCAACAGGGAGGCCTGGGGAAAGCTTGATCGAGAGGGCGACGCCCACTGCAACGACAACCACCCCCTAAGGCTGGGCACCCCTGGTGAGAGTGGGGGACCGGGCAGCAGTGCTGGAGCCCTGGCTGGAGCCCCAGGGTGGCCTGGAGTCACATGCTGGTGAGGGCTTGTAGTTCTGGAGCAAGATTAAGTCAGCCGTAGATCATCCCAGGGACAATATGGAGAATAAACTCAAGAAATGGAATTTAAAGTTTACCTTCAGACAAGGGAGACAAATGCAACCAACAGGGAGGCCTGGTGATAGCGCGTCCGATGTAGGACAGCACACTGCAATGACAAACTCGGCCTCAGGCTGGGCCCCCCTGGTGTGAGTGGCTGACCGGGTTGCAGGCCAGAGCTCTGGGTGCGATGGTGAAGACAAAGGCTGGTGAGGGCTTGTAGTTCTGGAGAAAGATTATGTCAGCCAAAGATCATCCCAGGGACAATATGGAGAATAAAGTCAAGAAATGTAATTTAAAGTTTACCTTCAGACAAGGGAGGCAAATGCAACCAACAGGGAGGCCTGGGGAAAGCTTGATCGAGAGGGCGACGCCCACTGCAACGACAACCACCGCCTAAGGCTGGGCCCCCCTGGTGAGAGTGGGGGACCGGGCAGCAGTGCTGGAGCCCTGGCTGGAGCCCCAGGGTAGCCTGGAGTCACATGCTGGTGAGGGCTTGTAGTTCTGGAGCCAGATTAAGTCAGCCGTAGATCATCCCAGGGACAATATGGAGAATAAACTCAAGAAAGGGAATTTAAAGTTTACCTTCAGACAAGGGACGCAAATGCAACCAACAGGGAGGCCTGGGGAAAGCTTGATCGAGAGGGCGACGCCCACTGCAACGACAACCACCCCCTAAGGCTGGACACCCCTGGTGAGGGTGGGAGACCGGGCAGCAGTGCTGGAGCCCTGGCTGGAACCCCGGTCTGGCCTGGAGTCACATGCTGGTGAGGGCTTGTAGTTCTGGAGCAAGATAAAGTCAGCCGTAGATCATCCCAGGGACAATATGGAGAATAAACTCAAGAAATGTAATTTAAAGTTTACCTTCAGACAAGGGAGGCAAATGCAACCAACAGGGAGGCATGGGGAAAGCTTGATCGAGAGGGCGACGCCCACTGCAACGACAACCACCCCCTAAGGCTGGGCACCCCTGGTGAGAGTGGGGGACCGGGCAGCAGTGCTGGAGCCCTGGCTGGAGCCCCAGGGTGGCCTGGAGTCACATGCTGGTGAGGGCTTGTAGTTCTGGAGCAAGATTAAGTCAGCCGTAGATCATCCCAGGGACAATATGGAGAATAAACTCAAGAAATGGAATTTAAAGTTTACCTTCAGACAAGGGAGGCAAATGCAACCAACAGGGAGGCCTGGTGACAGCGCGTCCGACATGGGAGAGCACTCTGCAATGACAAACTCGGCCTCAGGCTGGGCCCCCCTGGTGCGAGTGGCTGACCGGGTTGCAGGCCAGAGCTCTGGGTGCGATGGTGAAGACAAAGGCTGGTGAGGGCTTGTAGTTCTGGGCACACTGCAATGACAAACTCAGCCTCAGGCTGGGCCCCCCTGGTGCGAGTGGCTGACCGGGTTGCAGGCCAGAGCTCTGGGTGCGATGGTGAAGACAAAGGCTGGTGAGGGCTTGTAGTTCTGGAGAAAGATTATGTCAGCCAAAGATCATCCCAGGGACAATATGGAGAATAAACTCAAGAAATGGAATTTAAAGTTTACCTTCAGACAAGGGAGGCAAATGCAACCAACAGGGAGGCCTGTGGACAGCGCGTCCGACATGGGACGGCAGACTGCAATGACAAAATCAGCCTCAGGCTGGGCCCCCCTGGTGTGAGTGGGGGACCGGGTTGCGGTGCTGGAGCCCTGGGTGTGGTGCTGGAGACAAAGACTTGTGAGGGCTTGTAGTTCTGAAGCAAGATTAAGTCAGCCAAAGATCATCCCTGGGACAATATGGAGAATAAACACAAGAAATGGAATTTAAAGTTTACCTTCAGACAAGGGAGGCAAATGCAACCAACAGGGAGGCCTGGTGACAGCTCGTCCGACGTGGAACGGCAAGCTGCAATGACAACCTCGGCCTCAGGCTGGGCCCCCCTGGTGCGAGTGGGGGACCGAGGTTGCACTGGCGGAACTCCTGGTGCGGTGCTGAAGACAAAGGCTGGTGAGGGCTTGTAGTTCTGGAGCAAGATTAAGTCAGCCAAAGATCATCCCAGGGACAATATGGAGAATAAACTCAAGAAATGTAATTTAAAGTTTACCTTCAGACAAGGGAGGCAAATGCAACCAACAGGGAGGCCTGGTGACAGCTCGTCCGACGTGAGGCGGCACACTGCAATGACAACCTTGGCCTCAGGCTGGGCCCCCCTGGTGCGAGTGGCTGACCGGGTTGCAGGCCAGAGCTCTGGGTGCGATGGTGAAGACAAAGGCTGGTGAGGGCTTGTAGTTCTGGAGAAAGATTATGTCAGCCAAAGATCATCCCAGGGACAATATGGAGAATAAACTCAAGAAATGGAATTTAAAGTTTACCTTCAGACAAGGGAGGCAAATGCAACCAACAGGGAGGCCTGGGGAAAGCTTGATCGAGAGGGTGACGCCCACTGCAACGACAACCACCCCCTAAGGCTGGACACCCATGGTGAGGGTGGGGGACCGGGAAACAGTGCTGGAGCGCTGGCTGGAGCCCCGGTCTGGCCTGGAGTCACATGCTGGTGAGGGCTTATAGTTCTGGAGCAAGATTAAGTCAGCCGTAGATCATCCCAGGGACAATATGGAGAATAAACTCAAGAAATGGAATTTAAAGTTTACCTTCAGACAAGGGAGGCAAATGCAACCAACAGGGAGGCCTGGGGACAGCGCGTCCGACATGGGACGGCAGACTGCAATGACAAAATCAGCCTCAGGCTGGGCCCCCCTGGTGTGAGTGGGGAACCGGGTTGCAGTGCTGGAGCCCTGGGTGTGGTGCTGGAGACAAAGACTTGTGAGGGCTTGTAGTTCTGGAACAAGATTAAGTCAGCCAAAGATCATCCCTGGGACAATATGGAGAATAAACACAAGAAATGGAATTTAAAGTTTACCTTCAGACAAGGGAGGCAAATGCAACCAACAGGGAGGCCTGGTGACAGCTCGTCCGACGTGGAACGGCAAGCTGCAATGACAACCTCGGCCTCAGGCTGGGCCCCCCTGGTGCGAGTGGCTGACCGGGTTGCAGGCCAGAGCTCTGGGTGCGATGGTGAAGACAAAGGCTGGTGAGGGCTTGTAGTTCTGGAGAAAGATTATGTCAGCCAAAGATCATCCCAGGGACAATATGGAGAATAAAGTCAAGAAATGTAATTTAAAGTTTACCTTCAGACAAGGGAGGCAAATGCAACCAACAGGGAGGCCTGGTGACAACTCGTCCGACATGGGACGGCACACTGCAATGACAAAATTAGCCTCAGGCTGGGCACCCCTGGTGTGAGTGGGGGACCGAGTTGCAGTGCTGGAGCCCTGGGTGTGGTGCTGGAGACAAAGGCTTGTGAGGGCTTTTAGTTCTGGAGAAAGATTATGTCAGCCAAAGATCATCCCAGGGACAATATGGAGAATAAAGTCAAGAAATGTAATTTAAAGTTTACCTTCAGACAAGGGAGGCAAATGCAACCAACAGGGAGGCCTGGGGAAAGCTTGATCGAGAGGGCGACGCCCACTGCAACGACAACCACCGCCTAAGGCTGGGCACACCTGGTGAGGCTGGGGGACCGGGCAGCAGTGCTGGAGCCCTGGCTGGAGCCCCGGTGTGGCCTGGAGTCACATGCTGGTGAGGGCTTGTAGTTCTGGAGAAAGATTAGGTCAGCCAAAGATCATCCCAGGGACAATATGGAGAATAAACTCTAGAAATGTAATTTAAAGTTTACCTTCAGACAAGGGAGGCAAATGCAACCAACAGGGAGGCCTGGTGACAGGGCGTACGACATGGAACGGCACACTGCAATGACAAACTCGGCCTCAGGCTGGGCCCCCTTGGTGCGAGTGGGTGACCGGGTTGCAGGCCAGAGCTCTGGGTGTGATGGTGAAGACAAAGGCTGGTGAGGGCTTGTAGTTCTGGAGAAAGATTATGTCAGCCAAAGATCATCCCAGGGACAATATGGAAAATAAACTCAAGAAATGGAATTTAAAGTTTACCTTCAGACAAGGGAGGCAAATGCAACCAACAGGGAGGCCTGGGGAAAGCTTGATCGAGAGGGCGACGCCCACTGCAACGATAACCACCGCCTAAGGCTGGGCCCCCCTGGTGAGAGTGGGGGACCGGGCAGCAGTGCTGGAGCCCTGGCTGGAGCCCCAGGGTAGCCTGGAGTCACATGCTAGTGAGGACTTGTAGTTCTGGAACCAGATTAAGTCAGCCGTAGATCATCCCAGGGACAATATGGAGAATAAACTCAAGAAAGGGAATTTAAAGTTTACCTTCAGACAAGGGAGGCAAATGCAACCAACAGGGAGGCCTGGTGACAGCGCGTCCGATGTGGGACGGCACACTGCAATGACAACCTCGGCCTCAGGCTGGGCCCCCCTGGTGCGAGTGGGGGACCGAGGTTGCACTGGCGGAACTACTGGTGCGGTGCTGAAGACAAAGAATGGTGAGGGCTTGTAGTTCTGGAGAAAGATTATGTCAGCCAAAGATCATCGCAGGGACAATATGGAGAATAAACTCAAGAAATGTAATTTAAAGTTTACCTTCAGACAAGGGAGGCAAATGCAACCAACAGGGAGGCCTGGGGAAAGCTTGATCGAGAGGGCGACGCCCACTGCAACGACAACCACCCCCTAAGGCTGGACACCCCTGGTGAGGGTGGGAGACCGGGCAGCAGTGCTGGAGCCCTGGCTGGAACCCCGGTCTGGCCTGGAGTCACATGCTGGTGAGGGCTTGTAGTTCTGGAGCAAGATAAAGTCAGCCGTAGATCATCCCAGGGACAATATGGAGAATAAACTCAAGAAATGTAATTTAAAGTTTACCTTCAGACAAGGGAGGCAAATGCAACCAACAGGGAGGCCTGGGGAAAGCTTGATCGAGAGGGCGACGCCCACTGCAACGACAACCACCCCCTAAGGCTGGGCACCCCTGGTGAGAGTGGGGGACCGGGCAGCAGTGCTGGAGCCCTGGCTGGAGCCCCAGGGTGGCCTGGAGTCACATGCTGGTGAGGGCTTGTAGTTCTGGAGCAAGATTAAGTCAGCCGTAGATCATCCCAGGGACAATATGGAGAATAAACTCAAGAAATGGAATTTAAAGTTTACCTTCAGACAAGGGAGACAAATGCAACCAACAGGGAGGCCTGGTGATAGCGCGTCCGATGTAGGACAGCACACTGCAATGACAAACTCGGCCTCAGGCTGGGCCCCCCTGGTGCGAGTGGCTGACCGGGTTGCAGGCCAGAGCTCTGGGTGCGATGGTGAAGACAAAGGCTGGTGAGGGCTTGTAGTTCTGGAGAAAGATTATGTCAGCCAAAGATCATCCCAGGGACAATATGGAGAATAAAGTCAAGAAATGTAATTTAAAGTTTACCTTCAGACAAGGGAGGCAAATGCAACCAACAGGGAGGCCTGGTGACAACTCGTCCGACATGGGACGGCACACTGCAATGACAAAATTAGCCTCAGGCTGGGCACCCCTGGTGTGAGTGGGGGACCGAGTTGCAGTGCTGGAGCCCTGGGTGTGGTGCTGGAGACAAAGGCTTGTGAGGGCTTTTAGTTCTGGAGAAAGATTATGTCAGCCAAAGATCATCCCAGGGACAATATGGAGAATAAAGTCAAGAAATGTAATTTAAAGTTTACCTTCAGACAAGGGAGGCAAATGCAACCAACAGGGAGGCCTGGGGAAAGCTTGATCGAGAGGGCGACGCCCACTGCAACGACAACCACCGCCTAAGGCTGGGCACACCTGGTGAGGCTGGGGGACCGGGCAGCAGTGCTGGAGCCCTGGCTGGAGCCCCGGTGTGGCCTGGAGTCACATGCTGGTGAGGGCTTGTAGTTCTGGAGAAAGATTAGGTCAGCCAAAGATCATCCCAGGGACAATATGGAGAATAAACTCTAGAAATGTAATTTAAAGTTTACCTTCAGACAAGGGAGGCAAATGCAACCAACAGGGAGGCCTGGTGACAGCGCGTACGACATGGAACGGCACACTGCAATGACAAACTCGGCCTCAGGCTGGGCCCCCTTGGTGCGAGTGGGTGACCGGGTTGCAGGCCAGAGCTCTGGGTGTGATGGTGAAGACAAAGGCTGGTGAGGGCTTGTAGTTCTGGAGAAAGATTATGTCAGCCAAAGATCATCCCAGGGACAATATGGAAAATAAACTCAAGAAATGGAATTTAAAGTTTACCTTCAGACAAGGGAGGCAAATGCAACCAACAGGGAGGCCTGGGGAAAGCTTGATCGAGAGGGCGACGCCCACTGCAACGACAACCACCGCCTAAGGCTGGGCCCCCCTGGTGAGAGTGGGGGACCGGGCAGCAGTGCTGGAGCCCTGGCTGGAGCCCCAGGGTAGCCTGGAGTCACATGCTGGTGAGGGCTTGTAGTTCTGGAGCCAGATTAAGTCAGCCGTAGATCATCCCAGGGACAATATGGAGAATAAACTCAAGAAAGGGAATTTAAAGTTTACCTTCAGACAAGGGACGCAAATGCAACCAACAGGGAGGCCTGGGGAAAGCTTGATCGAGAGGGCGACGCCCACTGCAACGACAACCACCCCCTAAGGCTGGACACCCCTGGTGAGGGTGGGAGACCGGGCAGCAGTGCTGGAGCCCTGGCTGGAACCCCGGTCTGGCCTGGAGTCACATGCTGGTGAGGGCTTGTAGTTCTGGAGCAAGATAAAGTCAGCCGTAGATCATCCCAGGGACAATATGGAGAATAAACTCAAGAAATGTAATTTAAAGTTTACCTTCAGACAAGGGAGGCAAATGCAACCAACAGGGAGGCATGGGGAAAGCTTGATCGAGAGGGCGACGCCCACTGCAACGACAACCACCCCCTAAGGCTGGGCACCCCTGGTGAGAGTGGGGGACCGGGCAGCAGTGCTGGAGCCCTGGCTGGAGCCCCAGGGTGGCCTGGAGTCACATGCTGGTGAGGGCTTGTAGTTCTGGAGCAAGATTAAGTCAGCCGTAGATCATCCCAGGGACAATATGGAGAATAAACTCAAGAAATGGAATTTAAAGTTTACCTTCAGACAAGGGAGGCAAATGCAACCAACAGGGAGGCCTGGTGACAGCGCGTCCGACATGGGAGAGCACTCTGCAATGACAAACTCGGCCTCAGGCTGGGCCCCCCTGGTGCGAGTGGCTGACCGGGTTGCAGGCCAGAGCTCTGGGTGCGATGGTGAAGACAAAGGCTGGTGAGGGCTTGTAGTTCTGGGCACACTGCAATGACAAACTCAGCCTCAGGCTGGGCCCCCCTGGTGCGAGTGGCTGACCGGGTTGCAGGCCAGAGCTCTGGGTGCGATGGTGAAGACAAAGGCTGGTGAGGGCTTGTAGTTCTGGAGAAAGATTATGTCAGCCAAAGATCATCCCAGGGACAATATGGAGAATAAACTCAAGAAATGGAATTTAAAGTTTACCTTCAGACAAGGGAGGCAAATGCAACCAACAGGGAGGCCTGTGGACAGCGCGTCCGACATGGGACGGCAGACTGCAATGACAAAATCAGCCTCAGGCTGGGCCCCCCTGGTGTGAGTGGGGGACCGGGTTGCGGTGCTGGAGCCCTGGGTGTGGTGCTGGAGACAAAGACTTGTGAGGGCTTGTAGTTCTGAAGCAAGATTAAGTCAGCCAAAGATCATCCCTGGGACAATATGGAGAATAAACACAAGAAATGGAATTTAAAGTTTACCTTCAGACAAGGGAGGCAAATGCAACCAACAGGGAGGCCTGGTGACAGCTCGTCCGACGTGGAACGGCAAGCTGCAATGACAACCTCGGCCTCAGGCTGGGCCCCCCTGGTGCGAGTGGGGGACCGAGGTTGCACTGGCGGAACTCCTGGTGCGGTGCTGAAGACAAAGGCTGGTGAGGGCTTGTAGTTCTGGAGCAAGATTAAGTCAGCCAAAGATCATCCCAGGGACAATATGGAGAATAAACTCAAGAAATGTAATTTAAAGTTTACCTTCAGACAAGGGAGGCAAATGCAACCAACAGGGAGGCCTGGTGACAGCTCGTCCGACGTGAGGCGGCACACTGCAATGACAACCTTGGCCTCAGGCTGGGCCCCCCTGGTGCGAGTGGCTGACCGGGTTGCAGGCCAGAGCTCTGGGTGCGATGGTGAAGACAAAGGCTGGTGAGGGCTTGTAGTTCTGGAGAAAGATTATGTCAGCCAAAGATCATCCCAGGGACAATATGGAGAATAAACTCAAGAAATGGAATTTAAAGTATACCTTCAGACAAGGGAGGCAAATGCAACCAACAGGGAGGCCTGGTGACAACTCGTCCGACATGGGACGGCACACTGCAATGACAAAATTAGCCTCAGGCTGGGCACCACTGGTGTGAGTGGGGGACCGAGTTGCAGTGCTGGAGCCCTGGGTGTGGTGCTGGAGACAAAGGCTTGTGAGGGCTTTTAGTTCTGGAGAATGATTATGTCAGCCAAAGATCATCCCAGGGACAATATGGAGAATAAACTCAAGAAATGTAATTTAAAGTTTACCTTCAGACAAGGGAGGCAAATGCAACCAACAGGGAGGCCTGGGGAAAGCTTGATCGAGAGGGCGACGCCCACTGCAACGACAACCACCGCCTAAGGCTGGGCACACCTGGTGAGGATGGGGGACCGGGCAGCAGTGCTGGAGCCCTGGCTGGAGCCCCGGTGTGTCCTGGAGTCACATGCTGGTGAGAGCTTGTAGTTCTGGAGAAAGATTAGGTCAGCCAAAGATCATCCCAGGGACAATATGGAGAATAAACTCTAGAAATGTAATTTAAAGTTTACCTTCAGACAAGGGAGGCAAATGCAACCAACAGGGAGGCCTGGTGACAGCGCGTACGACATGGAACGGCACACTGCAATGACAAACTCGGCCTCAGGCTGGGCCCCCTTGGTGCGAGTGGGTGACCGGGTTGCAGGCCAGAGCTCTGGGTGTGATGGTGAAGACAAATGCTGGTGAGGGCTTGTAGTTCTGGAGAAAGATTATGTCAGCCAAAGATCATCCCAGGGACAATATGGAAAATAAACTCAAGAAATGTAATTTAAAGTTTACCTTCAGACAAGGGAGGCAAATGCAACCAACAGGGAGGCCTGGGGAAAGCTTGATCGAGAGGGCGACGCCCACTGCAACGACAACCACCGCCTAAGGCTGGGCCCCCCTGGTGAGAGTGGGGGACCGGGCAGCAGTGCTTGAGCCCTGGCTGGAGCCCCAGGGTAGCCTGGAGTCACATACTGGTGAGAGCTTGTAGTTCTGGAGCCAGATTAAGTCAGCCGTAGATCATCCCAGGGACAATATGGAGAATAAACTCAAGAAATGGAATTTAAAGTTTACCTTCAGACAAGGGAGGCAAATGCAACCAACAGGGAGGCCTGGTGACAGCGCGTCCGACATGGAACGGCACACTGCAATGACAAACTCGGCCTCAGGCTGGGCCCCCCTGGTGCGAGTGGCTGACCGGGTTGCAGGCCAGAGCTCTGGGTGCGATGGTGAAGACAAAGGCTGGTGAGGGCTTGTAGTTCTGGGCACACTGCAATGACAAACTCAGCCTCAGGCTGGGCCCCCCTGGTGCGAGTGGCTGACCGGGTTGCAGGCCAGAGCTCTGGGTGCGATGGTGAAGACAAAGGCTGGTGAGGGCTTGTAGTTCTGGAGAAAGATTATGTCAGCCAAAGATCATCCCAGGGACAATATGGAGAATAAACTCAAGAAATGGAATTTAAAGTTTACCTTCAGACAAGGGAGGCAAATGCAACCAACAGGGAAGCCTGGGGACAGCGCTTCCGACATGGGACGGCAGACTGCAATGACAAAATCAGCCTCAGGCTGGGCCCCCCTGGTGTGAGTGGGGGACCGGGTTGCAGTGCTGGAGCCATGGGTGTGGTGCTGGAGACAAAGACTTGTGAGGGCTTGTAGTTCTGGAGCAAGATTAAGTCAGCCAAAGATCATCCCAGGGACAATATGGAGAATAAACACAAGAAATGGAATTTAAAGTTTACCTTCAGACAAGGGAGGCAAATGCAACCAACAGGGAGGCATGGGGAAAGCTTGATCGAGAGGGCGACGCCCACTGCAACGACAACCACCCCCTAAGGCTGGGCACCCCTGGTGAGAGTGGGGGACCGGGCAGCAGTGCTGGAGCCCTGGCTGGAGCCCCAGGGTGGCCTGGAGTCACATGCTGGTGAGGGCTTGTAGTTCTGGAGAAAGATTATGTCAGCCAAAGATCATCCCAGGGACAATATGGAGAATAAACTCAAGAAATGGAATTTAAAGTTTACCTTCAGACAAGGGAGGCAAATGCAACCAACAGGGAGGTCTGGTGACAGCGCGTCCAATGTGGGACGGCACACTGCAATGACAACCTCAGTCTCAGACTGGGCCCCCCTGGTGCCAGTGGCTGACCGGGTTACAGGCCAGAGCTCTGGGTGCGATGGTGAAGACAAAGACTGGCGAGGGCTTGTAGTTCTGGAGAAAGATTATGTCAGCCAAAGATCATCCCAGGGACAATATGGAGAATAAACACAAGAAATGGAATTTAAAGTTTACCTTCAGACAAGGGGGGCAAATGCAACCAACAGGGAGGCCTGGGGAAAGCTTGATCGAGAGGGTGACGCCCACTGCAACGACAACAACCGCCTAAGGCTGGGCACCCCTGGTGAGGGTGGGGGACCGGGCAGCAGTGCTGGAGCCCTGGTTGGAGCCCCAAGGTGGCCTGGAATCACGTGCTGGTGAGGGCTTATATTTCTGGAGCAAGATTAAGTCAGCCGTAGATCATCACAGGCACAATATGGAGAATAAACTCAAGAAATGTAATTCAAAGTTTACCTTCAGACAAGAGAGGCAAATGCAACCAACAGGGAGGCCTGGTGATAGCGCGTCCGATGTGGGACGACACACTGCAATGACAAAATCAGCCTCAGGCTGGGCCCCCCTGGTGTGAGTGGGGGACCGGGTTGCAGTGCTGGAGCCCGGGGTGTGGTGCTGGAGACAAAGGCTTATGAGGGCTTGTAGTTCTGGAGAAAGATTATGTCAGCCAAAGATCATCCCAGGGACAATATGGAGAATAAACTCAAGAAATGGAATTTAAAGTTTACCTTCAGACAAGGGAGGCAAATGCAACCAACACGGAGGCCTGGTGACAGCGCGTCCGATGTGGGGCGGCACACTGCAATGACAAAATTGCCCTCAGGCTAGGCCCCCCTAGTGTGAGTGGGGGACCGGGTTGCAGTGCTGGAGCTCTGGGTGCGATGGTGAAGACAGGCTGGTGAGGGCTTGTAGTTCCGGAGAAAGATTATGTCAGCCAAAGATCATCCCAGGGACAATATGGAGAATAAACTCAAGAAATGTAATTTAAAGTTTACCTTCAGACAAGGGAGGCAAATGCAACCAACAGGGAGGCCTGGTGACAACTCGTCCGACATGGGACGGCACACTGCAATAACAAAATTAGCCTCAGGCTGGGCACCCCTGGTGTGAGTGGGGGACCGAGTTGCAGTGCTGGAGCCCTGGGTGTGGTGCTGGAGACAAAGGCTTGTGAGGGCTTGTAGTTCTGGAGCAAGATTAAGTCAGCCAAAGATCATCCCAGGGACAATATGGAGAATAAACTCAAGAAATGGAATTTAAAGTTTACCTTCAGACAAGGGAGGCAAATACAACCAACAGGGAGGCCCTGGGGAAAACTTGATCGAGAGGGCGACGCCCACTGCAACGACAACCACCGCCTATGTCTGGGAACCCCTGGTGAAAGTGGGGGACCGGGCAGCAGTGCTGGAGCCTTGGCTGGAAACCCAGGGTGGCCTGGAGTCACATGCTGGTGAGGGCTTGTAGTTCTGGAGCAAGATTAAGTCAGCCGTAGATCATCCCAGGGACAATATGGAGAATAAACTCAAGAAAGGGAATTTAAAGTTTACCTTCAGACAAAGGAGGCAAATGCAACCAACAGGGAGGCCTGGTGAAAGCGCGTCCGATGTGGGACGGCACACTGCAATGACAACCTCGGCCTCAGGCTGGGCACCCCTGGTGCGAGTGGGGGACCGATTTTGCACTGGCAGAAATCCTGGTGCGGTGCTGAAGACAAAGGCTGGTGAGGGCTTGTAGTTCTGGAGAAAGATTATGTCAGCCAAAGATCATCCCAGGGACAATATGGAGAATAAACTCAAGGAATGGAATTTAAAGTTTACCTTCAGACAAGGGAGGCAAATGCAACCAAAAAGGAGGCCTGATGACAGCGCGTCCGACATGGGACGGCACACTGCAATGACAAACTCGGCCTTAGGCTGGGCCCCCCTGGTGACAGAGGCTGACCGGGTAGCAGGCCAGAGCTCTGGGTGCGATGGTGAAGACAAAGGCTGGTGAGGGCTTGTAGTTCTGGAGAAAGATTATGTCAGCCATGGATCATCCCAGGGACAATATGGAGAATAAACTCAAGAAATGGAATTTAAAGTTTACCTTCAGACAAGGGAGGCAAATGCAACCAATAGGGAGGCCTGGTGACAGCGCGTCCAACATGGGAGAGCACACTGCAATGACAAACTCGGCCTCAGGCAGGGCCCCCCTGGTGCGAGTGGCTGACCGGGTTGCAGGCCAGAGCTCTGGGTGCGATGGTGAAGACAAAGGCTGGTGAGGGCTTGTAGTTCTGGAGCAAGATTAAGTCAGCCAAAGATCATCCCAGGGACAATATGGAGAATAAACTCAAGAAATGGAATTTAAAGTTTACCTTCAGACAAGGGAGGCAAATGCAACCAACAGGGAGGCCTGGTGACAGCGCGTCCGACATGGGACAGCACATTGCACTGACAAACTCGGCCTCAGGCTGGGCCCCCTTGGTGCGAGTGGGTGACAAGGTTGCAGGCCAGAGCTCTGGGTGCGATGGTGAAGACAAAGGCTGGTGAGGGCTTGTAGTTCTGGAGAAAGATTATGTCAGCCAAAGATCATCCCAGGGACAATATGGAGAATAAACTCAAGAAATGTAATTTAAAGTTTACCTTCAGACAAGGGAGGCAAATGCAACCAACAGGGAGGCCTGGGGAAAGCTTGATCGAGAGGGTGACGCCCACTGCAACGACAACCACCCCCTAAGGCTGGACACCCATGGTGAGGGTGGGGAACCGGGAAACAGTGCTGGAGCGCTGGCTGGAGCCCCGGTCTGGCCTGGAGTCACATGCTGGTGAGGGCTTATAGTTCTGGAGCAAGATTAAGTCAGCCGTAGATCATCCCAGGCACAATATGGAGAATAAACTCAAGAAATGGAATTTAAAGTTTACTTTCAGACAAGGGAGGCAAATGCAACCAACAGGGAGGCCTGGTGACAGCGCGTCCGATGTGGGACGGCACACTGCAATGACAACCTCGGCCTCAGGCTGGGCCCCCCTGGTGCGAGTGGGGGACCGAGTTTGCACTGGCAGAAATCCTGGTGCGGTGCTGAAGACAAAGGCTGGTGAGGGCTTGTAGTTCTGGAGAAAGATTATGTCAGCCAAAGATCATCCCAGGGACAATATGTAGAATCAACTCAAGGAATGGAATTTAAAGTTTACCTTCAGACAAGGGAGGCAAATGCAACCAACAGGGAGGCCTGGTGACAGCGCATCCGACAAGGGACGGCACACTGCAATGACAACCTCGGCCTCAGGCTGGGCCCCCCTGGTGCGAGTGGGGGACCGAGTTTGCACTGGCAGAAATCCTGGTGCGGTGCTGAAGACAAAGGCTGGTGAGGGCTTGTAGTTCTGGAGAAAGATTATGTCAGCCAAAGATCATCCCAGGGACAATATGTAGAATCAACTCAAGGAATGGAATTTAAAGTTTACCTTCAGACAAGGAAGGCAAATGCAACCAACAGGGAGGCCTGGTGACAGCGCGTCCGACAAGGGACGGCAAACTGCAATGACAAACTCGGCCTCAGGCAGGGCCCCCCTGGTGCGAGTGGGTGACCGGGTTGCGGCAAGAGCTCTGGGTGCGATGGTGAAGACAAAGGCTGGTGAGGGCTTGTAGTTCTGGGCACACTGCAATGACAAACCCGGCCTCAGGCTGGGCCCCCCTGGTGCGAGTGGCTGACCGGGTTGCAGGACAAAGCTCTGGGTGCGATGGTGAAGACAAAGGCTGGTGAGGGCTTGTCGTTCTGGAGAAAGATTATGTCAGCCAAAGATCATCCCAGGGACAATATGGAGAATAAACTCAAGAAATGGAATTTAAAGTTTACCTTCAGACAAGGGAGGCAAATGCAACCAACAGGGAGGCCTGGTGACAGCGCGTCCGACATGGGAGAGCACACTGCAATGACAAACTCGGCCTCAGGCTGGGCCCCCCTGGTGCGAGTGGCTGACCGGGTTGCAGGCCAGAGCTCTGGGTGCGATGGTGAAGACAAAGGCTGGTGAGGGCTTGTAGTTCTGGGCACACTGCAATGACAAACTCAGCCTCAGGCTGGGCCCCCCTGGTGCGAGTGGCTGACCGGGTTGTAGGCCATAGCTCTGGGTGCGATGGTGAAGACAAAGGCTGGTGAGGGCTTGTAGTTCTGGAGAAAGATTATGTCAGCCAAAGATCATCCCAGGGACAATATGGAGAATAAACTCAAGAAATGGAATTTAAAGGTTACCTTCAGACAAGGGAGGCAAATGCAACCAACAGGGAAGCCTGATGACAGCGCGTCCGACAAGGGACGGCAAACTGCAATGACAAACTCGGCCTCAGGCAGGGCCCCCCTGGTGCGAGTGGGTGACCGGGTTGCAGGCCAGAGCTCTGGGTGCGATGGTGAAGACAAAGGCTGGTGAGGGCTTGTAGTTCTGGGCACACTGCAATGACAAACCCGGCCTCAGGCTGGGCCCCCCTGGTGCGAGTGGCTGACCGGGTTGCAGGCCAAAGCTCTGGGTGCGATGGTGAAGACAAAGGCTGGTGAGGGCTTGTCGTTCTGGAGAAAGATTATGTCAGCCAAAGATCATCCCAGGGACAATATGGAGAATAAACTCAAGAAATGGAATTTAAAGTTTACAGATTCAGATTTCTTTATTTGCCATTGTGTAAACACGTAGGAATTTGTTTTGGCAATGCATGTGTGCATTTCAGTTCTTTTCACATATATATATCAACTAACAAACATACAACACAGTGCAACGCGGAAGTAAACAAAGACCATATATATAGTAATATATATATATATAGATAAAGTGCATGTTGGGATTAGTTAGTGCAGGGTATTTATGTACTGCTGGTGGTGAGTGCTGGTGTCACTGGTGTCACTGGAGGGGCAGAGGGAGGGAAGCCAGAGTCATTGAGCAGCCTGGCGGCTGAGGGGAAGAAGCTCAGTTTATGGCGAGTTGTAGTGGCCTTCAGCAGCCGCATCCTTCTCCCAGAGGGGAGCAAGGTGAGGAGTCCGTGACCAGGGTGGGAGGGGTCGGCCATGATCTTCCTCGCCCTCCTCAGTGCCCTGGAGTCGTGCAGGGACTTTAGGGAGGGCAGGGGACGGCCAATCACCCTCTCTGCAGAGCGAATCACCCGCTGCAGCTTGACAAGATCCTTAGCAGCTGCAGCGGGGAACCAGGTGATGATGGAGTGGGTGATGATGGACTCGATGATGGCCGTGTAGAACTGGGTCATCATATCCCTAGACAGTCTGAATTTCCTCAGCTGCCGAAGGAAGAACAGCCTCTGCTGGGCCTTTTTCAGGAGGGCCGTGATGTTACGTTCCCACTTTAGGTCCTGGGAGATGGTTATACCCAGGAACCTGTAGGACTCTACGGCCTTCACCTGGGTGCCTTCCAGCATGATGGGAGGGGGTGGGGCTGCGCTCCTCCGGAAGTCCACCACCATCTCCACTGTCTTTCGTGTATTTAGCTCCAAGTTGTTTTGGTTGCACCACCTCCGCAGCCGCTCGATCTCCCTCCTGTAGTCTGACTCGTCCCCCTTGGAGATGAGGCCGACCAGGGTGGTGTCGTCAGCAAACTTCAGGAGCTTGACCGAGGGGTGGATGGAAACACAGGTGTTGGTATACAGGGAGAACAGGAGGGGGGACAGGACGCAGCCCTGTGGGGAACCGGTGCTGGTGGACCTGGAGCTGGAGATGCTCTTCCCTAGCTTCACACGCTGAGACCTGTTGGTCAGAAAGTCCGTAATCCACCTGCAGGTGGAGGCAGGTACTTGCAGCAGGGACAGCTGGTGCTCCAGGGTGGATGGTAGGATGGTGTTGAAGGCCGAACTGAAGTCGACAAACAAGATCCTGGCATAGTTGCCGGCAGTGTCCAGATGGTTTAGGGTGTGGTGCAGAGCCATGTTCACGGCGTCCTCCGTGGATCTATTTGCTCTGTACGCAAACTGCAACGGGTCCAGCTCAGGATCAGTGATGCGCTTCAGGTGAGCCAGGACAAGGCGCTCCAGGACCTTCATGACCACTGAGGTCAGGGCAACGGGTCTGTAGTCATTCAGGCCTGTGACCTTGGCCTTCTTGGGGACGGGGATGATGGTTGAAGCCTTGAAGCATGCTGGGACACGACACAGCTCCAGTGAGGTGTTGAAGATGTTGGTAAACACCGGGGCGAGCTGTTCAGCGCAGTGCTTCAAGACAGAGGGGGAGACAGAATCCGGGCCAGACGCCTTCCGGGGGTTCTGACTCCTGAGCAGCAGTTTCACCTCTCTCTCCGTAACAGAGAGGGAGGATGTGGGGTGGGAGGAGAGGGACACCCTAGTGTATGGGGGTAGTGGTTGTGGTTGTAGCTGGGGGGGTTGGAGGGAGAGGGCGGGTGGGGAACTCTCTTTCTCAAACCTGCAGTAAAAGTCATTGAGCTCGTTCGCGAGGAGGAGGTTGTCAGCCGCCTGCGGGGACCTTGGCTTGTAGTTGGTGATGGTCTTCAGGCCTTTCCAGACCGAGGAGGAGTTCCCCTCAGAGAGCTGCTGGCGCAGTCTCTTGGAGAAGCAATGTTTTGCCTCCATCACTGCTTTGGCAAACCTGTACTTGGCCTGCCTAAACAAAACAACGTCACCGCTACGCCTGGCCCCCTCCTTCTCCGACCTCAGCCTCCTGAGATGGGCTGAAAACCAGGGCTTGTCGTTGTTGTAGATCTTCCTGGAGCGGATAGGGACACACACCTCCTCGCCGAGGCTGATGAATGATGTCACAGTGTCCGTGTATTCATCCAGGTCGTTTCCAGCCTCAGGCCCCGCCCACCCAACAAAGTCCTGGTCACAGCCCGCATTTTCCAACCATGCACAGAGTCTCTCACTCGCTTCACTGGACCACACTCTGAAGCACCGCACCACAGGTTTTGATATTTTCAATCTCTGCCTGTAGCGAGGGATCAGATGGATGAGATGGTGATCTCCATTGCCCAGTGCAGCACGGGGGACAGAGTGGTATGCCTGGCGGATAGTGCAGTAGAAGTGATCCAGAATATTCGTACCCCTAGTGGCACAAGTGACCTGCTGTCTGTATTTGGGGAGAGCCCTGCTCAGATGAGCCTGGTTAAAGTCCCCGAGCACCACAGCCAAACTGTCCGAGTAAGTACGCTCCGCCCCCGACAGCTGTTCGGTCAGTGTGTCCACTGCTGCGGTGACGTCAGCATCCGGAGGAACGTAAACACACACGAGGATGAACGCGTTAAACTCACGGGGGGAATAGAATGGGCGACAGAGTATGAAGAGAGTTTCAATGTCAATGGAACAGTGTTGTTGCAGCACTGTCACGTCGGAACACCAGCGATCGTTCACGAAGAACATTAATCCACCTCCACGCGACTTCGCCACTGCCTCGAAGTCTCTGTCGGCACGAAACGCGGAAAAACCCTCCAGCCGTACAGCCTCATCTGGGTCTGCCGGTTTCAGATGCGTCTCCACGAACGCAAAAACAGCCGTGGATTTGAAGTCGTTGTCCCGCGAAACCAGCAGCTGGAGTTCATCCATCTTATTGGGCAAGGAATTCACGTTACAGAGGAATATACCTGGGAGTGGTGGGCGCAAACTTCTCCTCCTTAGACGAACCAGACAACCACCTCGCTTCCCCCGTTGTCTTCTGGTCCAGCGTACAGCATTGGCAAAGAACGCTGTCCCTCTCACCAGGATATCCAATATATCCGTGGAACGGGTGAGTAATGTTGGAAAAAGGTCCGGTGGGGTAAAACCCCTAAAGTGCAGCAACTCTTCTTTAGTGTAAGAAGGCTCACAGGATACATACACAAAACTTAGACAGAACACAACACACGTCAGTGCCATAGCAGCCATGGACGGCGCCATCTTTAAATGCCTTAAATGCAATCCTTCAGACAAGGGAGGCAAATGCAACCAACAGGGAGGCTTGGGGAAAGCTTGATCGAGAGGGCGACGCCCACTGCAACGACAACCACCCCCTAAGGCTGGGCACCCCTGGTGAGAGTGGGGGACCGGGCAGCAGTGCTGGAGCCCTGGCTGGAGCCCCAGGGTGGCCTGGAGTCACATGCTGGTGAGGGCTTGTAGTTCTGGAGCAAGATTAAGTCAGCCGTAGATCATCCCAGGGACAATATGGAGAATAAACTCAAGAAATGGAATTTAAAGTTTACCTTCAGACAAGGGAGGCAAATGCAACCAACAGGGAGGCCTGGTGACAGCGCGTCCGACATGGGAGAGCACACTGCAATGACAAACTCAGCCTCAGGCTGGGCCCCCCTGGTGCGAGTGGCTGACCAGGTTGCAGGCCAGAGCTCTGGTTGCGATGGTGAAGACAAAGGCTGGTGAGGGCTTGTAGTTCTGGGCACACTGCAATGACAAACTCAGCCTCAGGCTGGGCCCCCCTGGTGCGAGTGGCTGACCGGGTTGCAGGCCAGAGCTCTGGGTGCGATGGTGAAGACAAAGGCTGGTGAGGGCTTGTAGTTCTGGAGAAAGATTATGTCAGCCAAAGATCATCCCAGGGACAATATGGAGAATAAACTCAAGAAATGGAATTTAAAGTTTACCTTCAGACAAGGGAGGCAAATGCAACCAACAGGGAGGCCTGGTGACAGTGCGTCCGATGTGGGACAGCACACTGCAATGACAACCTCGGCCTCAGGCTGGGCCCCCCTGGTGCGAGTGGGGGACCGAGGTTGCACTGGCGGAACTCCTGGTGCGGTGCTGAAGACAAAGGCTTGTGAGGGCTTGTAGTTCTGGAGCAAGATTATGTCAGCCAAAGATCATCCCAGGGACAATATGGAGAATAAACTCAAGAAATGGAATTTAAAGTTTACCTTCAGACAAGGGAGGCAAATGCAACCAACAGGGAAGCCTGGTGACAGCGCGTCCGACAAGGGACGGCAAACTGCAATGACAAACTCGGCCTCAGGCAGGGCCCCCCTGGTGCGAGTGGGTGACCGGGTTGCAGGCCAGAGCTCTGGGTGCGATGGTGAAGACAAAGGCTGGTGAGGGCTTGTAGTTCTGGGCACACTGCAATGACAAACCCGGCCTCAGGCTGGGCCCCCCTGGTGCGAGTGGCTGACCGGGTTGCAGGCCAAAGCTCTGGGTGCGATGGTGAAGACAAAGGCTGGTGAGGGCTTGTCGTTCTGGAGAAAGATTAAGTCAGCCAAAGATCATCCCAGGCACAATATGGAGAATAAACTCAAGAAATGGAATTTAAAGTTTACCTTCAGACAAGGGAGGCAAATGCAACCAACAGGGAGGCCTGGAGAAAGCTTGATCAAGAGGGCGACGCCCACTGCAACGATAACCACCCCCTAAGGCTGGACACCCCTGGTGAGGGTGGGGGACCAAGGTTGCACTGGCGGAACTCCTGGTGCGGTGCTGAAGACAAAGGCTGGTGAGGGCTTGTAGTTCTGGAGAAAGATTATGTCAGCCAAAGATCATCGCAGGGACAATATGGAGAATAAACTCAAGAAATGGAATTTAAAGTTTACCTTCAGACAAGGGAGGCAAATGCAACCAACAGGGAGGCCTGGGGAAAGCTTGATCGAGAGGGCGACGCCCAATGCAACGACAACCACCCCCTAAGGCTGGACACCCCTGGTGAGGGTGGCGGACCGGGCAGCAGTGCTGGAAGCCTGGCTGGAACCCCGGTCTGGCCTGGAGTCACATGCTGGTGAGGGCTTGTAGTTCTGGAGCAAGATAAAGTCAGCCGTAGATCATCCCAGGGACAATATGGAGAATAAACTCAAGAAATGGAATTTAAAGTTTACCTTCAGACAAGGGAGGCAAATGCAACCAACAGGGAGGCCTGGTGACAGCGCGTCCGACATGGAACGGCACACTGCAATGACAAACTCGGCCTCAGGCTGGGCCCCCTTGGTGCGAGTGGGTGACCGGGTTGCAGGCCAGAGCTCTGGGTGTGATGGTGAAGACAAAGGCTGGTGAGGGCTTGTAGTTCTGGAGAAAGATTATGTCAGCCAAAGATCATCCCAGGCACAATATGGAGAATAAACTCAAGAAATGGAATTTAAAGTTTACCTTCAGACAAGGGAGGCAAATGCAACCAACAGGGAGGCCTGGTGACAACTCGTCCGACATGGGACGGCACACTGCAATGACAAACTCGGCCTCAGGCTGGGCCCCCCTAGTGTGAGTGGGGGACCGGGTTGGAGTGCTGTAGCTCTGGGTGCGATGGTGAAGACAGAAGCTGGTGAGGGCTTGTAGTTCTGGAGACAGATTATGTCAGCCAAAGATCATCCCAGGGACAATATGGAGAATAAACTAAAGAAATGGAATTTAAAGTTTACCTTCAGACAAGGGAGGCAAAAGCAACCAACAGGGAGGCCTGGTGACAGCGCGTCCGAAGTGGAACGGCACACTGCAATGACAACCTCGGCCTCAGGCTGGGCCCCCCTGGTGTGAGTGGGGGACCGAGGTTGCACTGACGGAACTCCTGGTGCGGTGCTGAAGACAAAGGCTGGTGAGGGTTTGTAGTTCTGGAGCAAGATTAAGTCAGCCAAAGATCATCCCAGGGACAATATGGAGAATAAACTCAAGAAATGGAATTTAAAGTTTACCTTCAGACAAGGGAGGCAAATGCAACCAACAGGGAGGCCTGGTGACAGCGCGTCCGACATGGGACAGCACATTGCACTGACAAACTCGGCCTCAGGCTGGGCCCCCTTGGTGCGAGTGGGTGACAAGGTTGCAGGCCAGAGCTCTGGGTGAGATGGTGAAGACAAAGGCTGGTGAGGGCTTGTAGTTCTGGAGAAAGATTATGTCAGCCAAAGATCATCCCAGGGACAATATGGAGAATAAACTCAAGAAATGTAATTTAAAGTTTACCTTCAAACAAGGGAGGCAAATGCAACCAACAGGGAGGCCTGGGGAAAGCTTGATCGAGAGGGTGACGCCCACTGCAACGACAACCACCCCCTAAGGCTGGACACCCATGGTGAGGGTGGGGGACTGGGAAACAGTGCTGGAGCGCTGGCTGGAGCCCCGGTCTGGCCTCGAGTCACATGCTGGTGAGGGCTTATAGTTCTGGAGCAAGATTAAGTCAGCCGTAGATCATCCCAGGCACAATATGGAGAATAAACTCAAGAAATGGAATTTAAAGTTTACCTTCAGACAAGGGAGGCAAATGCAACCGAAAGGGAGGCCTGGTGATAGCGCGTCCGATGTGGGACGGCACACTGCAATGACAAAATCAGCCTCAGGCTGGGCCCCCCTGGTGTGAGTGGGGGACCGGGTTGCAGTGCTGGAGCCCTGGGTGTGGTGCTGGAGACAAAGGCTTGTGAGGGCTTGTAGTTCTGGAGAAAGATTATGTCAGCCAAAGATCATCCCAGGGACAATTCGGAGACTAAACTCAAGAAATGGAATTTAAAGTTTACTTTCAGACAAGGGAGGCAAATGCAACCAACAGGGAGGCCTGGTGACAGCGCGTCCGATGTGGGACGGCACACTGCAATGACAACCTCGGCCTCAGGCTGGGCCCCCCTGGTGCGAGTGGGGGACCGAGTTTGCACTGGCAGAAATCCTGGTGCGGTGCTGAAGACAAAGGCTGGTGAGGGCTTGTAGTTCTGGAGAAAGATTATGTCAGCCAAAGATCATCCCAGGGACAATATGTAGAATCAACTCAAGAAATGGAATTTAAAGTTTACCTTCAGACAAGGGAGGCAAATGCAACCAACAGGGAGGCCTGGTGACAGCGCGTCCGACAAGGGACGGCAAACTGCAATGACAAACTCGGCCTCAGGCAGGGCCCCCCTGGTGCGAGTGGGTGACCGGGTTGCGGCCAGAGCTCTGGGTGCGATGGTGAAGACAAAGGCTGGTGAGGGCTTGTAGTTCTGGGCACACTGCAATGACAAACCTGGCCTCAGGCTGGGCCCCCCTGGTGCGAGTGGCTGACCGGGTTGCAGGACAAAGCTCTGGGTGCGATGGTGAAGACAAAAGCTGGTGAGGGCTTGTCGTTCTGGAGAAAGATTATGTCAGCCAAAGATCATCCCAGGGACAATATGGAGAATAAACTCAAGAAATGGAATTTAAAGTTTACCTTCAGACAAGGGAGGCAAATGCAACCAACAGGGAGGCCTGGGGAAAGCTTGATCGAGAGGGCGACGCCCACTGAAACGACAACCACCCCCTAAGGCTGGGCACCCCTGGTGAGAGTGGGGGACCGGGCAGCAGTGCTGGAGCCCTGGCTGGAGCCCCAGGGTGGCCTGGAGTCACATGCTGGTGAGGGCTTGTAGTTCTGGAGCAAGATTAAGTCAGCCGTAGATCATCCCAGGGACAATATGGAGAATAAACTCAAGAAATGGAATTTAAAGTTTACCTTCAGACAAGGGAGGCAAATGCAACCAACAGGGAAGCCTGGGGACAGCGCGTCCGACATGGGACGGCAGACTGCAATGACAAAATCAGCCTCAGGCTGGGCCCCCCTGGTGTGAGTGGGGAACCGGGTTGCAGTGCTGGAGCCCTGGGTGTGGTGCTGGAGACAAAGACTTGTGAGGGCTTGTAGTTCTGGAGCAAGATTAAGTCAGCCAAAGATCATCCCTGGGACAATATGGAGAATAAACACAAGAAATGGAATTTAAAGTTTACCTTCAGACAAGGGAGGCAAATGCAACCAACAGGGAGGCCTGGTGACAGCTCGTCCGACGTGGAACGGCAAGCTGCAATGACAACCTCGGCCTCAGGCTGGGCCCCCCTGGTGCGAGTGGGGGACCGAGGTTGCACTGGCAGAAATCCTGGTGCGGTGCTGAAGACAAAGGCTGGTGAGGGCTTGTAGTTCTGGAAAAAGATTATGTCAGCCAAAAATCATCCCAGGGACAATATGGAGAATAAACTCAAGAAATGGAATTTAAAGTTTACCTTCAGACAAGGGAGGCAAATGCAACCAAAAAGGAGGCCTGATGACAGCGCGTCCGACATGGGACGGCACACTGCAATGACAAACTCGGCCTTAGGCTGGGCCCCCCTGGTGCCAGTGGCTGACCGGGTAGCAGGCCAGAGCTCTGGGTGCGATGGTGAAGACAAAGGCTGGTGAGGGCTTGTAGTTCTGGAGAAAGATTATGTCAGCCAAAGATCATCCCAGGGACAATATGGAGAATAAACTCAAGAAATGGAATTTAAAGTTTACCTTCAGACAAGGGAGGCAAATGCAACCAACAGGGAGGCCTGGTGACAGCGCGTCCGATGTGGGACTGCACACTGCAATGACAACCTCGGCCTCAGGCTGGGCCCCCCTGGTGAGAGTGGGGGACCGGGCAGCAGTTCTGGAGCCCTGGCTGGAGCCCCAGGGTGGCCTGGAGTCACATGCTGGTGAGGGCTTGTAGTTCTGGAGCAAGATTAAGTCAGCCGTAGATCATCCCAGGGACAATATGGAGAATAAACTCAAGAAATGGAATTTAAAGTTTACCTTCAGACAAGGGAGGCAAATGCAACCAACAGGGAGGCCTGGTGACAGCGCGTCCGACATGGGAGAGCACACTGCAATGACAAACTCGGCCTCAGGCTGGACCCCCTGGTGCGAGTGGCTGACCAGGTTGCAGGCCAGAGCTCTGGGTGCGATGGTGAAGACAAAGGCTGGTGAGGGCTAGTAGTTCTGGGCACACTGTAATGACAAACTCAGCCTCAGGCTGGGCCCCCCTGGTGCGAGTGGCTGACCGGGTTGCAGGCCAGAGCTCTGGGTGCGATGGTGAAGACAAAGGCTGGTGAGGGCTTGTAGTTCTGGAGAAAGATTATGTCAGCCAAAGATCATCCCAGGGACAATATGGAGAATAAACTCAAGAAATGGAATTTAAAGTTTACCTTCAGACAAGGGAGGCAAATGCAACCAACAGGGAAGCCTGGGGACAGCGCGTCCGACATGGGACGGCAGACTGCAATGACAAAATCAGCCTCAGGCTGGGCCCCCCTGGTGTGAGTGGGGAACCGGGTTGCAGTGCTGGAGCCCTGGGTGTGGTGCTGGAGACAAAGACTTGTGAGGGCTTGTAGTTCTGGAGCAAGATTAAGTCAGCCAAAGATCATCCCTGGGACAATATGGAGAATAAACACAAGAATTGGAATTTAAAGTTTACCTTCAGACAAGGGAGGCAAATGCAACCAACAGGGAGGCCTGGTGACAGCTCGTCCGACGTGGAACGGCAAGCTGCAATGACAACCTCGGCCTCAGGCTGGGCCCCCCTGGTGCGAGTGGGGGACCGAGGTTGCACTGGCAGAAATCCTGGTGCGGTGCTGAAGACGAAGGCTGGTGAGGGCTTGTAGTTAAGGAGAAAGATTATGTCAGCCAAAGATCATCCCAGGGACAATATGGAGAATAAACTCAAGAAATGGAATTTAAAGTTTACCTTCAGACAAGGGAGGCAAATGCAACCAAAAAGGAGGCCTGATGACAGCGCGTCCGACATGGGACGGCACACTGCAATGACAAACTCGGCCTTAGGCTGGGCCCCCCTGGTGCCAGTGGCTGACCGGGTAGGAGGCCAGAGCTCTGGGTGCGATGGTGAAGACAAAGGCTGGTGAGGGCTTGTAGTTCTGGAGAAAGATTATGTCAGCCAAAGATCATCCCAGGGACAATATGGAGAATAAACTCAAGAAATGGAATTTAAAGTTTACCTTCAGACAAGGGAGGCAAATGCAACCAACAGGGAGGCCTGGTGACAGCTCGTCCGACGTGAGGCGGCACACTGCAATGACAACCTCGGCCTCAGGCTGGGCCCCCCTGGTGCGAGTGGGTGACCGGGTTGCGGCCAGAGCTCTGGGTGCGATGGTGAAGACAAAGGCTGGTGAGGGCTTGTAGTTCTGGGCACACTGCAATGACAAACCCGGCCTCAGGCTGGGCCCCCCTGGTGCGAGTGGCTGACCGGGTTGCAGGACAAAGCTCTGGGTGCGATGGTGAAGACAAAGGCTGGTGAGGGCTTGTCGTTCTGGAGAAAGATTATGTCAGCCAAAGATCATCCCAGGGACAATATGGAGAATAAACTCAAGAAATGGAATTTAAAGTTTACCTTTAGACAAGGGAGGCAAATGCAACCAACAGGGAGGCCTGGGGAACGCTTGATCGAGAGGGCGACTCCCACTGAAACGACAACCACCCCTTAAAGCTGGGCACCCCTGGTGAGAGTGGGGGACCGGGCAGCAGTGCTGGAGCCCTGGCTGGAGCCCCAGGGTGGCCTGGAGTCACATGCTGGTGAGGGCTTGTAGTTCTGGAGCAAGATTAAGTCAGCCGTAGATCATCCCAGGGACAATATGGAGAATAAACTCAAGAAATGGAATTTAAAGTTTACCTTCAGACAAGGGAGGCAAATGCAACCAACAGGGAGGCCTGGTGACAGCGCGTCCGACATGGGAGAGCACACTGCAATGACAAACTCGGCCTCAGGCTGGACCCCCTGGTGCGAGTGGCTGACCAGGTTGCAGGCCAGAGCTCTGGGTGCGATGGTGAAGACAAAGGCTGGTGAGGGCTAGTAGTTCTGGGCACACTGCAATGACAAACTCAGCCTCAGGCTGGGCCCCCCTGGTGCGAGTGGCTGACCGGGTTGCAGGCCAGAGCTCTGGGTGCGATGGTGAAGACAAAGGCTGGTGAGGGCTTGTAGTTCTGGAGAAAGATTATGTCAGCCAAAGATCATCCCAGGGACAATATGGAGAATAAACTCAAGAAATGGAATTTAAAGTTTACCTTCAGACAAGGGAGGCAAATGCAACCAACAGGGAAGCCTGGGGACAGCGCGTCCGACATGGGACGGCAGACTGCAATGACAAAATCAGCCTCAGGCTGGGCCCCCCTGGTGTGAGTGGGGAACCGGGTTGCAGTGCTGGAGCCCTGGGTGTGGTGCTGGAGACAAAGACTTGTGAGGGCTTGTAGTTCTGGAGCAAGATTAAGTCAGCCAAAGATCATCCCTGGGACAATATGGAGAATAAACACAAGAAATGGAATTTAAAGTTTACCTTCAGACAAGGGAGGCAAATGCAACCAACAGGGAGGCCTGGTGACAGCTCGTCCGACGTGGAACGGCAAGCTGCAATGACAACCTCGGCCTCAGGCTGGGCCCCCCTGGTGCGAGTGGGGGACCGAGGTTGCACTGGCAGAAATCCTGGTGCGGTGCTGAAGACAAAGGCTGGTGAGGGCTTGTAGTTAAGGAGAAAGATTATGTCAGCCAAAGATCATCCCAGGGACAATATGGAGAATAAACTCAAGAAATGGAATTTAAAGTTTACCTTCAGACAAGGGAGGCAAATGCAACCAAAAAGGAGGCCTGATGACAGCGCGTCCGACATGGGACGGCACACTGCAATGACAAACTCGGCCTTAGGCTGGGCCCCCCTGGTGCCAGTGGCTGACCGGGTAGGAGGCCAGAGCTCTGGGTGCGATGGTGAAGACAAAGGCTGGTGAGGGCTTGTAGTTCTGGAGAAAGATTATGTCAGCCAAAGATCATCCCAGGGACAATATGGAGAATAAACTCAAGAAATGGAATTTAAAGTTTACCTTCAGACAAGGGAGGCAAATGCAACCAACAGGGAGGCCTGGTGACAGCTCGTCCGACGTGAGGCGGCACACTGCAATGACAACCTCGGCCTCAGGCTGGGCCCCCCTGGTGCGAGTGGGGGACCGAGGTTGCACAGGCGGAACTCCTGGTGCGGTGCTGAAGACAAAGGCTTGTGAGGGCTTGTAGTTCTGGAGAAAGATTATGTCAGCCAAAGATCATCCCAGGGACAATATGGAGAATAAACTCAAGAAATGGAATTTAAAGTTTACCTTCAGACAAGGGAGGCAAATGCAACCAACAGGGAGGCCTGGTGACAGCGCGTCCGACATGGGACGGCACACTGCAATGACAAACCCGGCCTCAGGCAGGGCCCCCCTAATGCGAGTGGCTGACCGGGTTGCAGGACAAAGCTCTGGGTGCGATGGTGAAGACAAAGGCTGGTGAGGGCTTGTCGTTCTGGAGAAAGATTATGTCAGCCAAAGATCATCCCAGGGACAATATGGAGAATAAACTCAAGAAATGTAATTTAAAGTTTACCTTCAGACAAGGGAGGCAAATGCAACCAACAGGGAGGCCTGGGGAAAGCTTGATCGAGAGGGCGACGCCCACTGCAACGACAACCACCCCCTAAGGCTGGGCACCCTTGGTGAGAGTGGGGGACCGGGCAGCAGTGCTGGAGCCCTGGCTGGAGCCCCAGGGTGGCCTGGAGTCACATGCTGGTGAGGGCTTGTAGTTCTGGAGCAAGATTAAGTCAGCCGTAGATCATCCCAGGGACAATATGGAGAATAAACTCAAGAAATGGAATTTAAAGTTTACCTTCAGACAAGGGAGGCAAATGCAACCAACAGGGAGGCCTGGTGAAAGCGCGTCCGACATGGGAGAGCACACTGCAATGACAAACTCGGCCTCAGGCTGGGCCCCCCTGGTGCGAGTGGCTGACCGGGTTGCAGGCCAGAGCTCTGGGTGCGATGGTGAAGACAAAGGCTGGTGAGGGCTTGTAGTTCGGGGCACACTGCAATGACAAACTCAGCCTCAGGCTGGGCCCCCCTGGTGCGAGTGGCTGACCGGGTTGCAGGCCAGAGCTCTGGGTGCGATGGTGAAGACTAAGGCTGGTGAAGGCATGTAGTTCTGGAGAAAGATTATGTCAGCCAAAGATCATCCCAGGGACAATATGGAGAATAAACTCAAGAAATGGAATTTAAAGTTTACCTTCAGACAAGGGAGGCAAATGCAACCAACAGGGAGGCCTGGTGACAGCGCGTCCGACAAGGGACGGCAAACTGCAATGACAAACTCGGCCTCAGGCAGGGCCCCCCTGGTGCGAGTGGGTGACCGGGTTGCAGGCCAGAGCTCTGGGTGCGATGGTGAAGACAAAGGCTGGTGAGGGCTTGTAGTTCTGGGCACACTGCAATGACAAACCCGGCCTCAGGCTGGGCCCCCCTGGTGCGAGTGGCTGACCGGGTTGCAGGCCAAAGCTCTGGGTGCGATGGTGAAGACAAAGGCTGGTGAGGGCTTGTCGTTCTGGAGAAAGATTATGTCAGCCAAAGATCATCCCAGGCACAATATGGAGAATAAAATCAAGAAATGTAATTTAAAGTTTACCTTCAGACAAGGGAGGCAAATGCAACCAACAGGAAGGCCTGGTGAAAGCTTGATCAAGAGGGCGACGCCCACTGCAACGATAACCACCCCCTAAGGCTGGACACCCCTGGTGAGGGTGGGGGAACAAGGTTGCACTGGCGGAACTCCTGGTGCGGTGCTGAAGACAAAGGCTGGTGAGGGCTTGTAGTTCTGGAGCAAGATTAAGTCAGCCGTAGATCATCCCAGGCACAATATGGAGAATAAACTCAAGAAATGGAATTTAAAGTTTACCTTCAGACAAGGGAGGCAAATGCAACCGAAAGGGAGGCCTGGTGATAGCGCGTCCGATGTGGGACGGCACACTGCAATGACAAAATCAGCCTCAGGCTGGGCCCCCCTGGTGCGAGTGGCTGACCGGGTTGCAGGCCAGAGCTCTGGGTGCGATGGTGAAGACAAAGAATGGTGAGGGCTTGTAGTTCTGGAGAAAGATTATGTCAGCCAAAGATCATCCCAGGGACAATATGGAGAATAAACTCAAGAAATGGAATTTAAAGTTTACCTTCAGACAAGGGAGGCAAATGCAACCAACAGGGAGGCCTGGTGACAGCAAGTCCGACATGGGACGGCACACTGCAATGAAAAACTACGCCTCAGGCTGGGCCCCCCTGGTGCGAGTGGCTGACCGGGTTGCAGGCCAGAGCTCTGGGTGCGATGGTGAAGACAAAGGCTGGTGAGGGCTTGTAGTTCTGGAGAAAGATTATGTCAGCCAAAGATCATCCCAGGGACAATATGGAGAATAAACTCAAGAAATGGAATTTAAAGTTTACCTTCAGACAAGGGAGGCAAAAGCAAACCAACAGGGAGGCCTGGGGAAAGCTTGATAGAGAGGGCGACGCCCAATGCAACGACAACCACCCCCTAAGGCTGGACACCCCTGGTGAGGGTGGCGGACCGGGCAGCAGTGCTGGAAGCCTGGCTGGAACCCCGGTCTGGCCTGGAGTCACATGCTGGTGAGGGCTTGTAGTTCTGGAGCAAGACAAAGTCAGCCGTAGATCATCCCAGGGACAATATGGAGAATAAACTCAAGAAATGGAATTTAAAGTTTACCTTCAGACAAGGGAGGCAAATGCAACCAACAGGGAGGCCTGGTGACAGCGCGTCCGACATGGAACGGCACACTGCAATGACAACCTCGGCCTCAGGCTGGGCCCCCCTGGTGTGAGTGGGGGACCGAGGTTGCACTGACGGAACTCCTGGTGCGGTGCTGAAGACAAAGGCTGGTGAGGGTTTGTAGTTCTGGAGCAAGATTATGTCAGCCAAAGATCATCCCAGGGACAATATGGAGAATAAACTCAAGAAATGTAATTTAAAGTTTACCTTCAGACAAGGGAGGCAAATGCAACCAACAGGGAGGCCTGGTGACAACTCGTCCGACATGGGACGGCACACTGCAATGACAAACTCGGCCTCAGGCTGGGCCCCCCTAGTGTGAGTGGGGGACCGGGTTGGAGTGCTGTAGCTCTGGGTGCGATGGTGAAGACAGAAGCTGGTGAGGGCTTGTAGTTCTGGAGAAAGATTATGTCAGCCAAAGATCATCCCAGGGACAATATGGAGAATAAACTCAAGAAATGGAATTTAAAGTTTACCTTCAGACAAGGGAGGCAAATGCAACCAACAGGGAGGCCTGGTGACAGCGCGTCTGATGTGGAACGGCACACTGCAATGACAACCTCGGCCTCAGGCTGGGCCCCCCTGGTGTGAGTGGGGGACCGAGGTTGCACTGACGGAACTCTTGGTGCGGTGCTGAAGACAAAGGCTGGTGAGGGTTTGTAGTTCTGGAGCAAGATTAAGTCAGCCAAAGATCATCCCAGGGACAATATGGAGAATAAACTCAAGAAATGGAATTTAAAGTTTACCTTCAGACAAGGGAGGCAAATGCAACCAACAGGGAGGCCTGGTGACAGCGCGTCCGACATGGGACAGCACATTGCACTGACAAACTCGGCCTCAGGCTGGGCCCCCTTGGTGCGAGTGGGTGACAAGGTTGCAGGCCAGAGCTCTGGGTGCGATGGTGAAGACAAAGGCTGGTGAGGGCTTGTAGTTCTGGAGAAAGATTATGTCAGCCAAAGATCATCCCAAGGACAATATGGAGAATAAACTCAAGAAATGTAATTTAAAGTTTACCTTCAGACAAGGGAGGCAAATGCAACAAACAGGGAGGCCTGGGGAAAGCTTGATCGAGAGGGTGACGCCCACTGCAACGACAACCACCCCCTAAGGCTGGACACCCATGGTGAGGGTGGGGGACCGGGAAACAGTGCTGGAGCGCTGGCTGGAGCCCCGGTCTGGCCTGGAGTCACATGCTGGTGAGGGCTTATAGTTCTGGAGCAAGATTAAGTCAGCCGTAGATCATCCCAGGCACAATATGGAGAATAAACTCAAGAAATGGAATTTAAAGTTTACCTTCAGACAAGGGAGGCAAATGCAACCGAAAGGGAGGCCTGGTGATAGCGCGTCCGATGAGGGACGGCACACTGCAATGACAAAATCAGCCTCAGGCTGGGCCCCCCTGGTGTGAGTGGGGGACCGGGTTGCAGTGCTGGAGCCCTGGGTGTGGTGCTGGAGACAAAGGCTTGTGAGGGCTTGTAGTTCTGGAGAAAGATTATGTCAGCCAAAGATCATCCCAGGGACAATATGGAGACTAAACTCAAGAAATGGAATTTAAAGTTTACTTTCAGACAAGGGAGGCAAATGCAACCAACAGGGAGGCCTGGTGACAGCGCGTCCGATGTGGGACGGCACACTGCAATGACAACCTCGGCCTCAGGCTGGGCCCCCCTGGTGCGAGTGGGGGACCGAGTTTGCACTGGCAGAAATCCTGGTGCGGTGCTGAAGACAAAGGCTGGTGAGGGCTTGTAGTTGTGGAGAAAGATTATGTCAGCCAAAGATCATCCCCGGGACAATATGTAGAATCAACTCAAGAAATGGAATTTAAAGTTTACCTTCAGACAAGGGAGGCAAATGCAACCAACAGGGAGGCCTGGTGACAGCGCGTCCGACAAGGGACGGCAAACTGCAATGACAAACTCGGCCTCAGGCAGGGCCCCCCTGGTGCGAGTGGGTGACCGGGTTGCGGCCAGAGCTCTGGGTGCGATGGTGAAGACAAAGGCTGGTGAGGGCTTGTATTTCTGGGCACACTGCAATGACAAACCCGGCCTCAGGCTGGGCCCCCCTGGTGCGAGTGGCTGACCGGGTTGCAGGACAAAGCTCTGGGTGCGATGGTGAAGACAAAGGCTGGTGAGGGCTTGTCGTTCTGGAGAAAGATTATGTCAGCCAAAGATCATCCCAGGGACAATATGGAGAATAAACTCAAGAAATGGAATTTAAAGTTTACCTTCAGACAAGGGAGGCAAATGCAACCAACAGGGAGGCCTGGGGAAAGCTTGATCGAGAGGGCGACGCCCACTGCAACGACAACCACCCCCTAAGGCTGGGCACCCCTGGTGAGAGTGGGGTACCGGGCAGCAGTGCTGGAGCCCTGGCTGGAGCCCCAGGGTGGCCTGGAGTCACATGCTGGTGAGGGCTTGTAGTTCAGGAGAAAGATTATGTCAGCCAAAGATCATCCCAGGGACAATATGGAGAATAAACTCAAGAAATGTAATTTAAAGTTTACCTTCAGACAAGGGAGGCAAATGCAACCAACAGGGAGGCATGGTGACAGCGCGTCCGATGTGGGACGGCACACTGCAAAGACAAAATCAGCCTCAGGTTGGGCCCCCCCGGTGTGAGTGGGGGACCGGGTTGCAGTGCTGGAGCCCTGGGTGTGGTGCTGGAGACAAAGACTTGTGAGGGCTTGTAGTTCTGGAGCAAGATTAAGTCAGCCAAAGATCATCCCAGGGACAATATGGAGAATAAACTCAAGAAATGTAATTTAAAGTTTACCTTCAGACAAGGGAGGCAAATGCAACCAACAGGGAGGCCTGGTGACAGCTCGTCCGACGTGAGGCGGCACACTGCAATGACAACCTCGGCCTCAGGCTGGGCCCCCCTGGTGCGAGTGGGGGACCGAGGTTGCACAGGCGGAACTCCTGGTGCGGTGCTGAAGACAAAGGCTTGTGAGGGCTTGTAGTTCTGGAGAAAGATTATGTCAGCCAAAGATCATCCCAGGGACAATATGGAGAATAAACTCAAGAAATGGAATTTAAAGTTTACCTTCAGACAAGGGAGGCAAATGCAACAAACAGGGAGGCCTGGTGACAGCGCGTCCGACATGGGAGAGCACACTGCAATGACAAACCCGGCCTCAGGCTGGGCCCCCCTGGTGCAAGTGGCTGACCGGGTTGCAGGACAAAGCTCTGGGTGCGATGGTGAAGACAAAGGCTGGTGAGGGCTTGTCGTTCTGGAGAAAGATTATGTCAGCCAAAGATCATCCCAGGGACAATATGGAGAATAAACTCAAGAAATGGAATTTAAAGTTTACCTTCAGACAAGGGAGGCAAATGCAACCAACAGGGAGGCCTGGGGAAAGCTTGATCGAGAGGGCGACGCCCACTGCAACGACAACCACCCCCTAAGGCTGGGCACCCCTGGTGAGAGTGGGGGACCGGGCAGCAGTGCTGGAGCCCTGGCTGGAGCCCCAGGGTGGCCTGGAGTCACATGCTGGTGAGGGCTTGTAGTTCTGGAGCAAGATTAAGTCAGCCGTAGATCATCCCAGGGACAATATGGAGAATAAACTCAAGAAATGGAATTTAAAGTTTACCTTCAGACAAGGGAGGCAAATGCAACCAACAGGGAGGCCTGGTGACAGCGCGTCCGACATGGGAGAGCACACTGCAATGACAAACTCGGCCTCAGGCTGGGCCCCCCTGGTGCGAGTGGCTGACCGGGTTGCAGGCCAGAGCTCTGGGTGCGATGGTGAAGACAAAGGCTGGTGAGGGCTTGTAGTTCTGGGCACACTGCAATGACAAACTCAGCCTCAGGCTGGGCCCCCCTGGTGCGAGTGGCTGACCGGGTTGCAGGCCAGAGCTCTGGGTGCGATGGTGAAGACAAAGGCTGGTGAGGGCTTGTAGTTCTGGAGAAAGATTATGTCAGCCAAAGATCATCCCAGGGACAATATGGAGAATAAACTCAAGAAATGGAATTTAAAGTTTACCTTCAGACAAGGGAGGCAAATGCAACCAACAGGGAAGCCTGGTGACAGCGCGTCCGACAAGGGACGGCAAACTGCAATGACAAACTCGGCCTCAGGCAGGGCCCCCCTGGTGCGAGTGGGTGACCGGGTTGCAGGCCAGAGCTCTGGGTGCGATGGTGAAGACAAAGGCTGGTGAGGGCTTGTAGTTCTGGGCACACTGCAATGACAAACCCGGCCTCAAGCTGGGCCCCCCTGGTGCGAGTGGCTGACCGGGTTGCAGGCTAAAGCTCTAGGTGCGATGGTGAAGACAAAGGCTGGTGAGGGCTTGTCGTTCTGGAGAAAGATTATATCAGCCAAAGATAATCCCAGGGACAATATGGAGAATAAACTCAAGAAATGTAATTTAAAGTTTACCTTCAGACAAGGGAGGCAAATGCAACCAACAGGGAGGCCTGGGGAAAGCTTGATCGAGAGGGCGACGCCCACTGCAACGACAACCACCCCCTAAGGCTGGGCACCCCTGGTGAGAGTGGGGGACCGGGCAGCAGTGCTGGAGCCCTGGCTGGAGCCCCAGGGTGGCCTGGAGTCACATGCTGGTGAGGGCTTGTAGTTCTGGAGCAAGATTAAGTCAGCCGTTGATCATCCCAGGGACAATATGGAGAATAAACTCAAGAAATGGAATTTAAAGTTTACCTTCAGACAAGGGAGGCAAATGCAACCAACAGGGAGGCCTGGTGACAGCGCTTCCGACATGGGAGAGCACACTGCAATGACAAACTCGGCCTCAGGCTGGGCCCCCCTGGTGCGAGTGATTGACCAGGTTGCAGGCCAGAGCTCTGGGTGCGATGGTGAAGACAAAAGCTGGTGAGGGCTTGTAGTTCTGGGCACACTGCAATGACAAACTCAGCCTCAGGCTGGGCCCCCCTGGTGCGAGTGGCTGACCGGGTTGCAGGCCAGAGCTCTGGGTGCGATGGTGAAGACAAAGGCTGGTGAGGGCTTGTAGTTCTGGAGAAAGATTATGTCAGCCAAAGATCATCCCAGGGACAATATGGAGAATAAACTCAAAAAATGGAATTTAAAGTTTACCTTCAAACAAGGGAGGCAAATGCAAACAACAGGGAAGCCTGGTGACAGCGCGTCCGACAAGGGACGGCAAACTGCAATGACAAACTCGGCCTCAGGCAGGGCCCCCCTGGTGCGAGTGGGTGACCGGGTTGCAGGCCAGAGCTCTGGGTGCGATGGTGAAGACAAAGGCTGGTGAGGGCTTGTAGTTCTGGGCACGCTGCAATGACAAACCCGGCCTCAAGCTGGGCCCCCCTGGTGCGAGTGGCTGACCGGGTTGCAGGCCAAAGCTCTAGGTGCGATGGTGAAGACAAAGGCTGGTGAGGGCTTGTCGTTCTGGAGAAAGATTATGTCAGCCAAAGATCATCCCAGGGACAATATGGATAATAAACTCAAGAAATGGAATTTAAAGTTTACCTTCAGACAAGGGAGGCAAATGCAACCAACAGGGAGGCCTGGGGAAAGCTTGATCGAGAGGGCGACGCCCACTGCAACGACAACCACCCCCTAAGGCTGGGCACCCCTGGTGAGAGTGGGGGACCGGGCAGCAGTGCTGGAGCCCTGGCTGGAGCCCCAGGGTGGCCTGGAGTCACATGCTGGTGAGGGCTTGTAGTTCTGGAGCAAGATTAAGTCAGCCGTAGATCATCCCAGGGACAATATGGAGAATAAACTCAAGAAATGGAATTTAAAGTTTACCTTCAGACAAGGGAGGCAAATGCAACCAACAGGGAGGCCTGGTGACAGCGCTTCCGACATGGGAGAGCACACTGCAATGACAAACTCGGCCTCAGGCTGGGCCCCCCTGGTGCGAGTGGCTGACCAGGTTGCAGGCCAGAGCTCTGGGTGCGATGGTGAAGACAAAGGCTGGTGAGGGCTTGTAGTTCTGGGCACACTGCAATGACAAACTCAGCCTCAGGCTGGGCCCCCCTGGTGCGAGTGGCTGACCGGGTTGCAGGCCAGAGCTCTGGGTGCGATGGTGAAGACAAAGGCTGGTGAGGGCTTGTAGTTCTGGGCACACTGCAATGACAAACCCGGCCTCAAGCTGGGCCCCCCTGGTGCGAGTGGCTGACCGGGTTGCAGGCTAAAGCTCTAGGTGCGATGGTGAAGACAAAGGCTGGTGAGGGCTTGTCGTTCTGGAGAAAGATTATATCAGCCAAAGATAATCCCAGGGACAATATGGAGAATAAACTCAAGAAATGTAATTTAAAGTTTACCTTCAGACAAGGGAGGCAAATGCAACCAACAGGGAGGCCTGGGGAAAGCTTGATCGAGAGGGCGACGCCCACTGCAACGACAACCACCCCCTAAGGCTGGGCACCCCTGGTGAGAGTGGGGGACCGGGCAGCAGTGCTGGAGCCCTGGCTGGAGCCCCAGGGTGGCCTGGAGTCACATGCTGGTGAGGGCTTGTAGTTCTGGAGCAAGATTAAGTCAGCCGTTGATCATCCCAGGGACAATATGGAGAATAAACTCAAGAAATGGAATTTAAAGTTTACCTTCAGACAAGGGAGGCAAATGCAACCAACAGGGAGGCCTGGTGACAGCGCTTCCGACATGGGAGAGCACACTGCAATGACAAACTCGGCCTCAGGCTGGGCCCCCCTGGTGCGAGTGATTGACCAGGTTGCAGGCCAGAGCTCTGGGTGCGATGGTGAAGACAAAAGCTGGTGAGGGCTTGTAGTTCTGGGCACACTGCAATGACAAACTCAGCCTCAGGCTGGGCCCCCCTGGTGCGAGTGGCTGACCGGGTTGCAGGCCAGAGCTCTGGGTGCGATGGTGAAGACAAAGGCTGGTGAGGGCTTGTAGTTCTGGAGAAAGATTATGTCAGCCAAAGATCATCCCAGGGACAATATGGAGAATAAACTCAAAAAATGGAATTTAAAGTTTACCTTCAAACAAGGGAGGCAAATGCAACCAACAGGGAAGCCTGGTGACAGCGCGTCCGACAAGGGACGGCAAACTGCAATGACAAACTCGGCCTCAGGCAGGGCCCCCCTGGTGCGAGTGGGTGACCGGGTTGCAGGCCAGAGCTCTGGGTGCGATGGTGAAGACAAAGGCTGGTGAGGGCTTGTAGTTCTGGGCACACTGCAATGACAAACCCGGCCTCAAGCTGGGCCCCCCTGGTGCGAGTGGCTGACCGGGTTGCAGGCCAAAGCTCTAGGTGCGATGGTGAAGACAAAGGCTGGTGAGGGCTTGTCGTTCTGGAGAAAGATTATGTCAGCCAAAGATCATCCCAGGGACAATATGGATAATAAACTCAAGAAATGTAATTTAAAGTTTACCTTCAGACAAGGGAGGCAAATGCAACCAACAGGGAGGCCTGGGGAAAGCTTGATCGAGAGGGCGACGCCCACTGCAACGACAACCACCCCCTAAGGCTGGGCACCCCTGGTGAGAGTGGGGGACCGGGCAGCAGTGCTGGAGCCCTGGCTGGAGCCCCAGGGTGGCCTGGAGTCACATGCTGGTGAGGGCTTGTAGTTCTGGAGCAAGATTAAGTCAGCCGTAGATCATCCCAGGGACAATATGGAGAATAAACTCAAGAAATGGAATTTAAAGTTTACCTTCAGACAAGGGAGGCAAATGCAACCAACAGGGAGGCCTGGTGACAGCGCTTCCGACATGGGAGAGCACACTGCAATGACAAACTCGGCCTCAGGCTGGGCCCCCCTGGTGCGAGTGGCTGACCAGGTTGCAGGCCAGAGCTCTGGGTGCGATGGTGAAGACAAAGGCTGGTGAGGGCTTGTAGTTCTGGGCACACTGCAATGACAAACTCAGCCTCAGGCTGGGCCCCCCTGGTGCGAGTGGCTGACCGGGTTGCAGGCCAGAGCTCTGGGTGCGATGGTGAAGACAAAGGCTGGTGAGGGCTTGTAGTTCTGGAGAAAGATTATGTCAGCCAAAGATCATCCCAGGGACAATATGGAGAATAAACTCAAGAAATGGAATTTAAAGTTTACCTTCAGACAAGGGAGGCAAATGCAACAAACAGGGAGGCCTGGTGACAGCGCGTCCGACATGGGACGGCACACTGCAATGACAAACCCGGCCTCAGGCTGGGCCCCCCTGGTGCGAGTGGCTGACCGGGTTGCAGGACAAAACTCTGGGTGCGATGATGAAGAACAAAGGCTGGTGAGGGCTAGTCGTTCTGGAGAAAGATTATGTCAGCCAAAGATCATCCCAGGGACAATATGGAGAATAAACTCAAGAAATGTAATTTAAAGTTTACCTTCAGACAAGGGAGGCAAATGCAACCAACAGGGAGGCCTGGGGAAAGCTTGATCGAGAGGGCGACGCCCACTGCAACGACAACCACCCCCTAAGGCTGGGCACCCCTGGTGCGAGTGGGGGACCGGGTTGCAGGCCAGAGCTCTGGGTGCGATGGTGAAGACAAAGGCTGGTGAGGGCTTGTAGTTCTGGGCACACTGCAATGACAAACTCAGCCTCAGGCTGGGCCCCCCTGGTGCGAGTGTTTGACCGGGTTGCAGGCCAGAGCTCTGGGTGCGATGGTGAAGACAAAGGCTGGTGAGGGCTTGTAGTTCTGGGCACACTGCAATGACAAACTCAGCCTCAGGCTGGGCCCCCCTGGTGCGAGTGGCTGACCGGGTTGCAGGCCAGAGCTCTGGGTGCGATGGTGAAGACAAAGGCTGGTGAGGGCTTGTAGTTCTGGAGATAGATTATGTCAGCCAAAGATCATCCCAGGGACAATATGGAGAATAAACTCAAGAAATGGAATTTAAAGTTTACCTTCAGACAAGGGAGGCAAATGCAACCAAAAAGGAGGCCTGATGACAGCGCGTCCGACATGGGACGGCACACTGCAATGACAAACTCGGCCTTAGGCTGGGCCCCCCTGGTGTGAGTGGGGAACCGGGTTGCAGTGCTGGAGCCCTGGGTGTGGTGCTGGAGACAAAGACTTGTGAGGGCTTGTAGTTCTGGAGAAAGATTAAGTCAGCCAAAGATCATCCCTGAGACAATATGGAGAATAAACACAAGAAATGGAATTTAAAGTTTACCTTCAGACAAGGGAGGCAAATGCAACCAACAGGGAGGCCTGGTGACAGCTCGTCCGACGTGGAACGGCAAGCTGCAATGACAACCTCGGCATCAGGCTGGGCCCCCCTGGTGCGAGTGGGGGACCGAGGTTGCACTGGCGGAACTCCTGGTGCGGTGCTGAAGACAAAGGCTTGTGAGGGCTTGTAGTTCTGGAGCAAGATTATGTCAGCCAAAGATCATCCCAGGGACAATATGGAGAATAAACTCAAGAAATGTAATTTAAAGTTTACCTTCAGACAAGGGAGGCAAATGCAACCAACAGGGAGGCCTGGTGACAGGTCGTCCGACATGGGACGGCACACTGCAATGACAAACTCGGCCTCAGAATGGGGCCCCTTGGTGCGAGTGGGTGACCGGGTTGCAGGCCAGAGCTCTGGGTGCGATGGTGAAGACAAAGAATGGTGAGGGCTTGTAGTTCTGGAGCAAGATTATGTCAGCCAAAGATCATCCCAGGGACAATATGGAAAATAAACTCAAGAAATGTAATTTAAAGTTTACCTTCAGACAAGGGAGGCAAATGCAACCAACAGGGAGGCCTGGGGAAAGCTTGATCGAGAGTGCGACGCCCACTGCAACGACAACCACCCACTAAGGCTGGACACCCCTGGTGAGGGTGGGGGACCGGGCAGCAGTGCTAGAGCCCTGGCTGGAGCCCCGGTCTGGCCTGGAGTCACATGCTGGTGAGGGCTTGTAGTTCTGGAGCAAGATTAAGTCAGCCGTAGATCATCCCAGGCACAATATGGAGAATGAACTCAAGAAATGGAATTTAAAGTTTACCTTCAGACAAGGGAGGCAAATGCAACCAACAGGGAGGCCTGGGGACAGCGCGTCCGACATGGGACGGCACACTGCAATGACAAAATCAGCCTCAGGCTGGGCCCCCCTGGTGTGAGTGGGGAACCGGGTTGCAGTGCTGGAGCCCTGGTTGTGGTGCTGGAGACAAAGACTTGTGAGGGCTTGTAGTTCTGGAACAAGATTAAGTCAGCCAAAGATCATCCCTGGGACAATATGGAGAATAAACACAAGAAATGGAATTTAAAGTTTACCTTCAGACAAGGGAGGCAAATGCAACCAACAGGGAGGCCTGGTGACAGCGCTTCCGACATGGGAGAGCACACTGCAATGACAAACTCGGCCTCAGGCTGGGCCCCCCTGGTGCGAGTGGCTGACCAGGTTGCAGGCCAGAGCTCTGGGTGCGATGGTGAAGACAAAGGCTGGTGAGGGCTTGTAGTTCTGGGCACACTGCAATGACAAACTCAGCCTCAGGCTGGGCCCCCCTGGTGCGAGTGGCTGACCGGGTTGCAGGCCAGAGCTCTGGGTGCGAGGGTGAAGACAAAGGCTGGTGAGGGCTTGTAGTTCTGGAGAAAGATTATGTCAGCCAAAGATCATCCCAGGGACAATATGGAGAATAAACTCAAGAAATGGAATTTAAAGTTTACCTTCAGACAAGGGAGGCAAATGCAACAAACAGGGAGGCCTGGTGACAGCGCGTCCGACATGGGACGGCACACTGCAATGACAAACCCGGCCTCAGGCTGGGCCCCCCTGGTGCGAGTGGCTGACCGGGTTGCAGGACAAAGCTCTGGGTGCGATGGTGAAGACAAAGGCTGGTGAGGGCTTGTCGTTCTGGAGAAAGATTATGTCAGCCAAAGATGATCCCAGGGACAATATGGAGAATAAACTCAAGAAATGTAATTTAAAGTTTACCTTCAGACAAGGGAGGCAAATGCAACCAACAGGGAGGCCTGGGGAAAGCTTGATCGAGAGGGCGACGCCCACTGCAACGACAACCACCCCCTAAGGCTGGGCACCCCTGGTGCGAGTGGGGGACCGGGTTGCAGGCCAGAGCTCTGGGTGCGATGGTGAAGACAAAGGCTGGTGAGGGCTTGTAGTTCTGGGCACACTGCAATGACAAACTCAGCCTCAGGCTGGGCCCCCCTGGTGCGAGTGGCTGACCGGGTTGCAGGCCAGAGCTCTGGGTGCGATGGTGAAGACAAAGGCTGGTGAGGGCTTGTAGTTCTGGGCACACTGCAATGACAAACTCAGCCTCAGGCTGGGCCCCCCTGGTGCGAGTGGCTGACCGGGTTGCAGGCCAGAGCTCTGGGTGCGATGGTGAAGACAAAGGCTGGTGAGGGCTTGTAGTTCTGGAGATAGATTATGTCAGCCAAAGATCATCCCAGGGACAATATGGAGAATAAACTCAAGAAATGGAATTTAAAGTTTACCTTCAGACAAGGGAGGCAAATGCAACCAACAGGGAGGCCTGGGGAAAGCTTGATCGAGAGGGCGACGCCCACTGCAACGATAACCACCGCCTAAGGCTGGGCCCCCCTGGTGAGAGTGGGGGACCGGGCAGCAGTGCTGGAGCCCTGGCTGGAGCCCCAGGGTAGCCTGGAGTCACATGCTGGTGAGGGCTTGTAGTTCTGGAGCAAGATTAAGTCAGCCGTAGATCATCCCAGGGACAATATGGAGAATAAACTCAAGAAATGGAATTTAAAGTTTACCTTCAGACAAGGGAGGCAAATGCAACCAACAGGGAGGCCTGGTGACAGCGCGTCCGATGTGGGACGGCACACTGCAATGACAACCTCGGCCTCAGGCTGGGCCCCCCTGGTGCGAGTGGGGGACCGAGGTTGCACTGGCGGAACTCCTGGTGCGGTGCTGAAGACAAAGAATGGTGAGGGCTTGTAGTTCTGGAGAAAGATTATGTCAGCCAAAGATCATCCCAGGGACAATATGGAGAATAAACTCAAGAAATGGAATTTAAAGTTTACCTTCAGACAAGGGAGGCAAATGCAACCAACAGGGAGGCCTGGGGAAAGCTTGATCGAGAGGGCGACGCCCACTGCAACGACAACCACCCCCTAAGGCTGGACACCCCTGGTGAGGGTGGGAGACCGGGCAGCAGTGCTGGAGCCCTGGCTGGAACCCCGGTCTGGCCTGGAGTCACATGCTGGTGAGGGCTTGTAGTTCTGGAGCAAGATAAAGTCAGCCGTAGATCATCCCAGGGACAATATGGAGAATAAACTCAAGAAATGTAATTTAAAGTTTACCTTCAGACAAGGGAGGCAAATGCAACCAACAGGGAGGCCTGGGGAAAGCTTGATCGAGAGGGCGACGCCCACTGCAACGACAACCACCCCCTAAGGCTGGGCACCCCTGGTGAGAGTGGGGGACCGGGCAGCAGTGCTGGAGCCCTGGCTGGAGCCCCAGGGTGGCCTGGAGTCACATGCTGGTGAGGGCTTGTAGTTCTGGAGCAAGATTAAGTCAGCCGTAGATCATCCCAGGGACAATATGGAGAATAAACTCAAGAAATGGAATTTAAAGTTTACCTTCAGACAAGGGAGACAAATGCAACCAACAGGGAGGCCTGGTGATAGCGCGTCCGATGTAGGACAGCACACTGCAATGACAAACTCGGCCTCAGGCTGGGCCCCCCTGGTGCGAGTGGCTGACCGGGTTGCAGGCCAGAGCTCTGGGTGCGATGGTGAAGACAAAGGCTGGTGAGGGCTTGTAGTTCTGGAGAAAGATTATGTCAGCCAAAGATCATCCCAGGGACAATATGGAGAATAAAGTCAAGAAATGTAATTTAAAGTTTACCTTCAGACAAGGGAGGCAAATGCAACCAACAGGGAGGCCTGGTGACAACTCGTCCGACATGGGACGGCACACTGCAATGACAAAATTAGCCTCAGGCTGGGCACCCCTGGTGTGAGTGGGGGACCGAGTTGCAGTGCTGGAGCCCTGGGTGTGGTGCTGGAGACAAAGGCTTGTGAGGGCTTTTAGTTCTGGAGAAAGATTATGTCAGCCAAAGATCATCCCAGGGACAATATGGAGAATAAAGTCAAGAAATGTAATTTAAAGTTTACCTTCAGACAAGGGAGGCAAATGCAACCAACAGGGAGGCCTGGGGAAAGCTTGATCGAGAGGGCGACGCCCACTGCAACGACAACCACCGCCTAAGGCTGGGCACACCTGGTGAGGCTGGGGGACCGGGCAGCAGTGCTGGAGCCCTGGCTGGAGCCCCGGTGTGGCCTGGAGTCACATGCTGGTGAGGGCTTGTAGTTCTGGAGAAAGATTAGGTCAGCCAAAGATCATCCCAGGGACAATATGGAGAATAAACTCTAGAAATGTAATTTAAAGTTTACCTTCAGACAAGGGAGGCAAATGCAACCAACAGGGAGGCCTGGTGACAGCGCGTACGACATGGAACGGCACACTGCAATGACAAACTCGGCCTCAGGCTGGGCCCCCTTGGTGCGAGTGGGTGACCGGGTTGCAGGCCAGAGCTCTGGGTGTGATGGTGAAGACAAAGGCTGGTGAGGGCTTGTAGTTCTGGAGAAAGATTATGTCAGCCAAAGATCATCCCAGGGACAATATGGAAAATAAACTCAAGAAATGTAATTTAAAGTTTACCTTCAGACAAGGGAGGCAAATGCAACCAACAGGGAGGCCTGGGGAAAGCTTGATCGAGAGGGCGACGCCCACTGCAACGACAACCACCGCCTAAGGCTGGGCCCCCCTGGTGAGAGTGGGGGACCGGGCAGCAGTGCTGGAGCCCTGGCTGGAGCCCCAGGGTAGCCTGGAGTCACATGCTGGTGAGGGCTTGTAGTTCTGGAGCCAGATTAAGTCAGCCGTAGATCATCCCAGGGACAATATGGAGAATAAACTCAAGAAAGGGAATTTAAAGTTTACCTTCAGACAAGGGACGCAAATGCAACCAACAGGGAGGCCTGGGGAAAGCTTGATCGAGAGGGCGACGCCCACTGCAACGACAACCACCGCCTAAGGCTGGGCACCCCTGGTGAGAGTGGGGGACCGGGCAGCAGTGCTGGAGCCCTGGCTGGAGCCCCAGGGTAGCCTGGAGTCGCATGCTGGTGAGGGCTTGTAGTTCTGGAACCAGATTAAGTCAGCCGTAGATCATCCCAGGGACAATATGGAGAATAAACTCAAGAAAGGGAATTTAAAGTTTACCTTCAGACAAGGGAGGCAAATGCAACCAACAGGGAGGCCTGGTGACAGCGCGTCCGATGTGGGACGGCACACTGCAATGACAACCTCGGCCTCAGGCTGGGCCCCCCTGGTGCGAGTGGGGGACCGAGGTTGCACTGGCGGAACTCCTGGTGCGGTGCTGAAGACAAAGGCTGGTGAGGGCTTGTAGTTCTGGAGAAAGATTATGTCAGCCAAAGATCATCGCAGGGACAATATGGAGAATAAACTCAAGAAATGTAATTTAAAGTTTACTTTCAGACAAGGGAGGCAAATGCAACCAACAGGGAGGCCTGGGGAAAGCTTGATCGAGAGGGCGACGCCCACTGCAACGACAACCACCCCCTAAGGCTGGACACCCCTGGTGAGGGTGGGAGACCGGGCAGCAGTGCTGGAGCCCTGGCTGGAACCCCGGTCTGGCCTGGAGTCACATGCTGGTGAGGGCTTGTAGTTCTGGAGCAAGATAAAGTCAGCCGTAGATCATCCCAGGGACAATATGGAGAATAAACTCAAGAAATGTAATTTAAAGTTTACCTTCAGACAAGGGAGGCAAATGCAACCAACAGGGAGGCATGGGGAAAGCTTGATCGAGAGGGCGACGCCCACTGCAACGACAACCACCCCCTAAGGCTGGGCACCCCTGGTGAGAGTGGGGGACCGGGCAGCAGTGCTGGAGCCCTGGCTGGAGCCCCAGGGTGGCCTGGAGTCACATGCTGGTGAGGGCTTGTAGTTCTGGAGCAAGATTAAGTCAGCCGTAGATCATCCCAGGGACAATATGGAGAATAAACTCAAGAAATGGAATTTAAAGTTTACCTTCAGACAAGGGAGGCAAATGCAACCAACAGGGAGGCCTGGTGACAGCGCGTCCGACATGGGAGAGCACTCTGCAATGACAAACTCGGCCTCAGGCTGGGCCCCCCTGGTGCGAGTGGCTGACCGGGTTGCAGGCCAGAGCTCTGGGTGCGATGGTGAAGACAAAGGCTGGTGAGGGCTTGTAGTTCTGGGCACACTGCAATGACAAACTCAGCCTCAGGCTGGGCCCCCCTGGTGCGAGTGGCTGACCGGGTTGCAGGCCAGAGCTCTGGGTGCGATGGTGAAGACAAAGGCTGGTGAGGGCTTGTAGTTCTGGAGAAAGATTATGTCAGCCAAAGATCATCCCAGGGACAATATGGAGAATAAACTCAAGAAATGGAATTTAAAGTTTACCTTCAGACAAGGGAGGCAAATGCAACCAACAGGGAGGCCTGGGGACAGCGCGTCCGACATGGGACGGCAGACTGCAATGACAAAATCAGCCTCAGGCTGGGCCCCCCTGGTGTGAGTGGGGGACCGGGTTGCGGTGCTGGAGCCCTGGGTGTGGTGCTGGAGACAAAGACTTGTGAGGGCTTGTAGTTCTGAAGCAAGATTAAGTCAGCCAAAGATCATCCCTGGGACAATATGGAGAATAAACACAAGAAATGGAATTTAAAGTTTACCTTCAGACAAGGGAGGCAAATGCAACCAACAGGGAGGCCTGGTGACAGCTCGTCCGACGTGGAACGGCAAGCTGCAATGACAACCTCGGCCTCAGGCTGGGCCCCCCTGGTGCGAGTGGGGGACCGAGGTTGCACTGGCGGAACTCCTGGTGCGGTGCTGAAGACAAAGGCTGGTGAGGGCTTGTAGTTCTGGAGCAAGATTAAGTCAGCCAAAGATCATCCCAGGGACAATATGGAGAATAAACTCAAGAAATGTAATTTAAAGTTTACCTTCAGACAAGGGAGGCAAATGCAACCAACAGGGAGGCCTGGTGACAGCTCGTCCGACGTGAGGCGGCACACTGCAATGACAACCTTGGCCTCAGGCTGGGCCCCCCTGGTGCGAGTGGCTGACCGGGTTGCAGGCCAGAGCTCTGGGTGCGATGGTGAAGACAAAGGCTGGTGAGGGCTTGTAGTTCTGGAGAAAGATTATGTCAGCCAAAGATCATCCCAGGGACAATATGGAGAATAAACTCAAGAAATGGAATTTAAAGTATACCTTCAGACAAGGGAGGCAAATGCAACCAACAGGGAGGCCTGGTGACAACTCGTCCGACATGGGACGGCACACTGCAATGACAAAATTAGCCTCAGGCTGGGCACCCCTGGTGTGAGTGGGGGACCGAGTTGCAGTGCTGGAGCCCTGGGTGTGGTGCTGGAGACAAAGGCTTGTGAGGGCTTTTAGTTCTGGAGAAAGATTATGTCAGCCAAAGATCATCCCAGGGACAATATGGAGAATAAACTCAAGAAATGTAATTTAAAGTTTACCTTCAGACAAGGGAGGCAAATGCAACCAACAGGGAGGCCTGGGGAAAGCTTGATCGAGAGGGCGACGCCCACTGCAACGACAACCACCGCCTAAGGCTGGGCACACCTGGTGAGGATGGGGGACCGGGCAGCAGTGCTGGAGCCCTGGCTGGAGCCCCGGTGTGTCCTGGAGTCACATGCTGGTGAGAGCTTGTAGTTCTGGAGAAAGATTAGGTCAGCCAAAGATCATCCCAGGGACAATATGGAGAATAAACTCTAGAAATGTAATTTAAAGTTTACCTTCAGACAAGGGAGGCAAATGCAACCAACAGGGAGGCCTGGTGACAGCGCGTACGACATGGAACGGCACACTGCAATGACAAACTCGGCCTCAGGCTGGGCCCCCTTGGTGCGAGTGGGTGACCGGGTTGCAGGCCAGAGCTCTGGGTGTGATGGTGAAGACAAATGCTGGTGAGGGCTTGTAGTTCTGGAGAAAGATTATGTCAGCCAAAGATCATCCCAGGGACAATATGGAAAATAAACTCAAGAAATGTAATTTAAAGTTTACCTTCAGACAAGGGAGGCAAATGCAACCAACAGGGAGGCCTGGGGAAAGCTTGATCGAGAGGGCGACGCCCACTGCAACGACAACCACCGCCTAAGGCTGGGCCCCCCTGGTGAGAGTGGGGGACCGGGCAGCAGTGCTTGAGCCCTGGCTGGAGCCCCAGGGTAGCCTGGAGTCACATACTGGTGAGAGCTTGTAGTTCTGGAGCCAGATTAAGTCAGCCGTAGATCATCCCAGGGACAATATGGAGAATAAACTCAAGAAATGGAATTTAAAGTTTACCTTCAGACAAGGGAGGCAAATGCAACCAACAGGGAGGCCTGGTGACAGCGCGTCCGACATGGAACGGCACACTGCAATGACAAACTCGGCCTCAGGCTGGGCCCCCCTGGTGCGAGTGGCTGACCGGGTTGCAGGCCAGAGCTCTGGGTGCGATGGTGAAGACAAAGGCTGGTGAGGGCTTGTAGTTCTGGGCACACTGCAATGACAAACTCAGCCTCAGGCTGGGCCCCCCTGGTGCGAGTGGCTGACCGGGTTGCAGGCCAGAGCTCTGGGTGCGATGGTGAAGACAAAGGCTGGTGAGGGCTTGTAGTTCTGGAGAAAGATTATGTCAGCCAAAGATCATCCCAGGGACAATATGGAGAATAAACTCAAGAAATGGAATTTAAAGTTTACCTTCAGACAAGGGAGGCAAATGCAACCAACAGGGAGGCCTGGGGACAGCGCTTCCGACATGGGACGGCAGACTGCAATGACAAAATCAGCCTCAGGCTGGGCCCCCCTGGTGTGAGTGGGGGACCGGGTTGCAGTGCTGGAGCCATGGGTGTGGTGCTGGAGACAAAGACTTGTGAGGGCTTGTAGTTCTGGAGCAAGATTAAGTCAGCCAAAGATCATCCCAGGGACAATATGGAGAATAAACACAAGAAATGGAATTTAAAGTTTACCTTCAGACAAGGGAGGCAAATGCAACCAACAGGGAGGCATGGGGAAAGCTTGATCGAGAGGGCGACGCCCACTGCAACGACAACCACCCCCTAAGGCTGGGCACCCCTGGTGAGAGTGGGGGACCGGGCAGCAGTGCTGGAGCCCTGGCTGGAGCCCCAGGGTGGCCTGGAGTCACATGCTGGTGAGGGCTTGTAGTTCTGGAGCAAGATTAAGTCAGCCGTAGATCATCCCAGGGACAATATGGAGAATAAACTCAAGAAATGGAATTTAAAGTTTACCTTCAGACAAGGGAGGCAAATGCAACCAACAGGGAGGTCTGGTGACAGCGCGTCCAATGTGGGACGGCACACTGCAATGACAACCTCAGTCTCAGGCTGGGCCCCCCTGGTGCCAGTGGCTGACCGGGTTACAGGCCAGAGCTCTGGGTGCGATGGTGAAGACAAAGACTGGCGAGGGCTTGTAGTTCTGGAGAAAGATTATGTCAGCCAAAGATCATCCCAGGGACAATATGGAGAATAAACACAAGAAATGGAATTTAAAGTTTACCTTCAGACAAGGGGGGCAAATGCAACCAACAGGGAGGCCTGGGGAAAGCTTGATCGAGAGGGTGACGCCCACTGCAACGACAACAACCGCCTAAGGCTGGGCACCCCTGGTGAGGGTGGGGGACCGGGCAGCAGTGCTGGAGCCCTGGTTGGAGCCCCAAGGTGGCCTGGAATCACGTGCTGGTGAGGGCTTATATTTCTGGAGCAAGATTAAGTCAGCCGTAGATCATCACAGGCACAATATGGAGAATAAACTCAAGAAATGTAATTCAAAGTTTACCTTCAGACAAGAGAGGCAAATGCAACCAACAGGGAGGCCTGGTGATAGCGCGTCCGATGTGGGACGACACACTGCAATGACAAAATCAGCCTCAGGCTGGGCCCCCCTGGTGTGAGTGGGGGACCGGGTTGCAGTGCTGGAGCCCGGGGTGTGGTGCTGGAGACAAAGGCTTATGAGGGCTTGTAGTTCTGGAGAAAGATTATGTCAGCCAAAGATCATCCCAGGGACAATATGGAGAATAAACTCAAGAAATGGAATTTAAAGTTTACCTTCAGACAAGGGAGGCAAATGCAACCAACACGGAGGCCTGGTGACAGCGCGTCCGATGTGGGGCGGCACACTGCAATGACAAAATTGCCCTCAGGCTAGGCCCCCCTAGTGTGAGTGGGGGACCGGGTTGCAGTGCTGGAGCTCTGGGTGCGATGGTGAAGACAGGCTGGTGAGGGCTTGTAGTTCCGGAGAAAGATTATGTCAGCCAAAGATCATCCCAGGGACAATATGGAGAATAAACTCAAGAAATGTAATTTAAAGTTTACCTTCAGACAAGGGAGGCAAATGCAACCAACAGGGAGGCCTGGTGACAACTCGTCCGACATGGGACGGCACACTGCAATAACAAAATTAGCCTCAGGCTGGGCACCCCTGGTGTGAGTGGGGGACCGAGTTGCAGTGCTGGAGCCCTGGGTGTGGTGCTGGAGACAAAGGCTTGTGAGGGCTTGTAGTTCTGGAGCAAGATTAAGTCAGCCAAAGATCATCCCAGGGACAATATGGAGAATAAACTCAAGAAATGGAATTTAAAGTTTACCTTCAGACAAGGGAGGCAAATACAACCAACAGGGAGGCCCTGGGGAAAACTTGATCGAGAGGGCGACGCCCACTGCAACGACAACCACCGCCTATGTCTGGGAACCCCTGGTGAAAGTGGGGGACCGGGCAGCAGTGCTGGAGCCTTGGCTGGAAACCCAGGGTGGCCTGGAGTCACATGCTGGTGAGGGCTTGTAGTTCTGGAGCAAGATTAAGTCAGCCGTAGATCATCCCAGGGACAATATGGAGAATAAACTCAAGAAAGGGAATTTAAAGTTTACCTTCAGACAAAGGAGGCAAATGCAACCAACAGGGAGGCCTGGTGAAAGCGCGTCCGATGTGGGACGGCACACTGCAATGACAACCTCGGCCTCAGGCTGGGCACCCCTGGTGCGAGTGGGGGACCGATTTTGCACTGGCAGAAATCCTGGTGCGGTGCTGAAGACAAAGGCTGGTGAGGGCTTGTAGTTCTGGAGAAAGATTATGTCAGCCAAAGATCATCCCAGGGACAATATGGAGAATAAACTCAAGGAATGGAATTTAAAGTTTACCTTCAGACAAGGGAGGCAAATGCAACCAAAAAGGAGGCCTGATGACAGCGCGTCCGACATGGGACGGCACACTGCAATGACAAACTCGGCCTTAGGCTGGGCCCCCCTGGTGACAGAGGCTGACCGGGTAGCAGGCCAGAGCTCTGGGTGCGATGGTGAAGACAAAGGCTGGTGAGGGCTTGTAGTTCTGGAGAAAGATTATGTCAGCCATGGATCATCCCAGGGACAATATGGAGAATAAACTCAAGAAATGGAATTTAAAGTTTACCTTCAGACAAGGGAGGCAAATGCAACCAACAGGGAGGCCTGGTGACAGCGCGTCCAACATGGGAGAGCACACTGCAATGACAAACTCGGCCTCAGGCAGGGCCCCCCTGGTGCGAGTGGCTGACCGGGTTGCAGGCCAGAGCTCTGGGTGCGATGGTGAAGACAAAGGCTGGTGAGGGCTTGTAGTTCTGGAGCAAGATTAAGTCAGCCAAAGATCATCCCAGGGACAATATGGAGAATAAACTCAAGAAATGGAATTTAAAGTTTACCTTCAGACAAGGGAGGCAAATGCAACCAACAGGGAGGCCTGGTGACAGCGCGTCCGACATGGGACAGCACATTGCACTGACAAACTCGGCCTCAGGCTGGGCCCCCTTGGTGCGAGTGGGTGACAAGGTTGCAGGCCAGAGCTCTGGGTGCGATGGTGAAGACAAAGGCTGGTGAGGGCTTGTAGTTCTGGAGAAAGATTATGTCAGCCAAAGATCATCCCAGGGACAATATGGAGAATAAACTCAAGAAATGTAATTTAAAGTTTACCTTCAGACAAGGGAGGCAAATGCAACCAACAGGGAGGCCTGGGGAAAGCTTGATCGAGAGGGTGACGCCCACTGCAACGACAACCACCCCCTAAGGCTGGACACCCATGGTGAGGGTGGGGAACCGGGAAACAGTGCTGGAGCGCTGGCTGGAGCCCCGGTCTGGCCTGGAGTCACATGCTGGTGAGGGCTTATAGTTCTGGAGCAAGATTAAGTCAGCCGTAGATCATCCCAGGCACAATATGGAGAATAAACTCAAGAAATGGAATTTAAAGTTTACTTTCAGACAAGGGAGGCAAATGCAACCAACAGGGAGGCCTGGTGACAGCGCGTCCGATGTGGGACGGCACACTGCAATGACAACCTCGGCCTCAGGCTGGGCCCCCCTGGTGCGAGTGGGGGACCGAGTTTGCACTGGCAGAAATCCTGGTGCGGTGCTGAAGACAAAGGCTGGTGAGGGCTTGTAGTTCTGGAGAAAGATTATGTCAGCCAAAGATCATCCCAGGGACAATATGTAGAATCAACTCAAGGAATGGAATTTAAAGTTTACCTTCAGACAAGGGAGGCAAATGCAACCAACAGGGAGGCCTGGTGACAGCTCGTCCGACGTGAGGCGGCACACTGCAATGACAACCTTGGCCTCAGGCTGGGCCCCCCTGGTGCGAGTGGCTGACCGGGTTGCAGGCCAGAGCTCTGGGTGCGATGGTGAAGACAAAGGCTGGTGAGGGCTTGTAGTTCTGGAGAAAGATTATGTCAGCCAAAGATCATCCCAGGGACAATATGGAGAATAAACTCAAGAAATGGAATTTAAAGTATACCTTCAGACAAGGGAGGCAAATGCAACCAACAGGGAGGCCTGGTGACAACTCGTCCGACATGGGACGGCACACTGCAATGACAAAATTAGCCTCAGGCTGGGCACCCCTGGTGTGAGTGGGGGACCGAGTTGCAGTGCTGGAGCCCTGGGTGTGGTGCTGGAGACAAAGGCTTGTGAGGGCTTTTAGTTCTGGAGAAAGATTATGTCAGCCAAAGATCATCCCAGGGACAATATGGAGAATAAACTCAAGAAATGTAATTTAAAGTTTACCTTCAGACAAGGGAGGCAAATGCAACCAACAGGGAGGCCTGGGGAAAGCTTGATCGAGAGGGCGACGCCCACTGCAACGACAACCACCGCCTAAGGCTGGGCACACCTGGTGAGGATGGGGGACCGGGCAGCAGTGCTGGAGCCCTGGCTGGAGCCCCGGTGTGTCCTGGAGTCACATGCTGGTGAGAGCTTGTAGTTCTGGAGAAAGATTAGGTCAGCCAAAGATCATCCCAGGGACAATATGGAGAATAAACTCTAGAAATGTAATTTAAAGTTTACCTTCAGACAAGGGAGGCAAATGCAACCAACAGGGAGGCCTGGTGACAGCGCGTACGACATGGAACGGCACACTGCAATGACAAACTCGGCCTCAGGCTGGGCCCCCTTGGTGCGAGTGGGTGACCGGGTTGCAGGCCAGAGCTCTGGGTGTGATGGTGAAGACAAATGCTGGTGAGGGCTTGTAGTTCTGGAGAAAGATTATGTCAGCCAAAGATCATCCCAGGGACAATATGGAAAATAAACTCAAGAAATGTAATTTAAAGTTTACCTTCAGACAAGGGAGGCAAATGCAACCAACAGGGAGGCCTGGGGAAAGCTTGATCGAGAGGGCGACGCCCACTGCAACGACAACCACCGCCTAAGGCTGGGCCCCCCTGGTGAGAGTGGGGGACCGGGCAGCAGTGCTTGAGCCCTGGCTGGAGCCCCAGGGTAGCCTGGAGTCACATACTGGTGAGAGCTTGTAGTTCTGGAGCCAGATTAAGTCAGCCGTAGATCATCCCAGGGACAATATGGAGAATAAACTCAAGAAATGGAATTTAAAGTTTACCTTCAGACAAGGGAGGCAAATGCAACCAACAGGGAGGCCTGGTGACAGCGCGTCCGACATGGAACGGCACACTGCAATGACAAACTCGGCCTCAGGCTGGGCCCCCCTGGTGCGAGTGGCTGACCGGGTTGCAGGCCAGAGCTCTGGGTGCGATGGTGAAGACAAAGGCTGGTGAGGGCTTGTAGTTCTGGGCACACTGCAATGACAAACTCAGCCTCAGGCTGGGCCCCCCTGGTGCGAGTGGCTGACCGGGTTGCAGGCCAGAGCTCTGGGTGCGATGGTGAAGACAAAGGCTGGTGAGGGCTTGTAGTTCTGGAGAAAGATTATGTCAGCCAAAGATCATCCCAGGGACAATATGGAGAATAAACTCAAGAAATGGAATTTAAAGTTTACCTTCAGACAAGGGAGGCAAATGCAACCAACAGGGAGGCCTGGGGACAGCGCTTCCGACATGGGACGGCAGACTGCAATGACAAAATCAGCCTCAGGCTGGGCCCCCCTGGTGTGAGTGGGGGACCGGGTTGCAGTGCTGGAGCCATGGGTGTGGTGCTGGAGACAAAGACTTGTGAGGGCTTGTAGTTCTGGAGCAAGATTAAGTCAGCCAAAGATCATCCCAGGGACAATATGGAGAATAAACACAAGAAATGGAATTTAAAGTTTACCTTCAGACAAGGGAGGCAAATGCAACCAACAGGGAGGCATGGGGAAAGCTTGATCGAGAGGGCGACGCCCACTGCAACGACAACCACCCCCTAAGGCTGGGCACCCCTGGTGAGAGTGGGGGACCGGGCAGCAGTGCTGGAGCCCTGGCTGGAGCCCCAGGGTGGCCTGGAGTCACATGCTGGTGAGGGCTTGTAGTTCTGGAGCAAGATTAAGTCAGCCGTAGATCATCCCAGGGACAATATGGAGAATAAACTCAAGAAATGGAATTTAAAGTTTACCTTCAGACAAGGGAGGCAAATGCAACCAACAGGGAGGTCTGGTGACAGCGCGTCCAATGTGGGACGGCACACTGCAATGACAACCTCAGTCTCAGGCTGGGCCCCCCTGGTGCCAGTGGCTGACCGGGTTACAGGCCAGAGCTCTGGGTGCGATGGTGAAGACAAAGACTGGCGAGGGCTTGTAGTTCTGGAGAAAGATTATGTCAGCCAAAGATCATCCCAGGGACAATATGGAGAATAAACACAAGAAATGGAATTTAAAGTTTACCTTCAGACAAGGGGGGCAAATGCAACCAACAGGGAGGCCTGGGGAAAGCTTGATCGAGAGGGTGACGCCCACTGCAACGACAACAACCGCCTAAGGCTGGGCACCCCTGGTGAGGGTGGGGGACCGGGCAGCAGTGCTGGAGCCCTGGTTGGAGCCCCAAGGTGGCCTGGAATCACGTGCTGGTGAGGGCTTATATTTCTGGAGCAAGATTAAGTCAGCCGTAGATCATCACAGGCACAATATGGAGAATAAACTCAAGAAATGTAATTCAAAGTTTACCTTCAGACAAGAGAGGCAAATGCAACCAACAGGGAGGCCTGGTGATAGCGCGTCCGATGTGGGACGACACACTGCAATGACAAAATCAGCCTCAGGCTGGGCCCCCCTGGTGTGAGTGGGGGACCGGGTTGCAGTGCTGGAGCCCGGGGTGTGGTGCTGGAGACAAAGGCTTATGAGGGCTTGTAGTTCTGGAGAAAGATTATGTCAGCCAAAGATCATCCCAGGGACAATATGGAGAATAAACTCAAGAAATGGAATTTAAAGTTTACCTTCAGACAAGGGAGGCAAATGCAACCAACACGGAGGCCTGGTGACAGCGCGTCCGATGTGGGGCGGCACACTGCAATGACAAAATTGCCCTCAGGCTAGGCCCCCCTAGTGTGAGTGGGGGACCGGGTTGCAGTGCTGGAGCTCTGGGTGCGATGGTGAAGACAGGCTGGTGAGGGCTTGTAGTTCCGGAGAAAGATTATGTCAGCCAAAGATCATCCCAGGGACAATATGGAGAATAAACTCAAGAAATGTAATTTAAAGTTTACCTTCAGACAAGGGAGGCAAATGCAACCAACAGGGAGGCCTGGTGACAACTCGTCCGACATGGGACGGCACACTGCAATAACAAAATTAGCCTCAGGCTGGGCACCCCTGGTGTGAGTGGGGGACCGAGTTGCAGTGCTGGAGCCCTGGGTGTGGTGCTGGAGACAAAGGCTTGTGAGGGCTTGTAGTTCTGGAGCAAGATTAAGTCAGCCAAAGATCATCCCAGGGACAATATGGAGAATAAACTCAAGAAATGGAATTTAAAGTTTACCTTCAGACAAGGGAGGCAAATACAACCAACAGGGAGGCCCTGGGGAAAACTTGATCGAGAGGGCGACGCCCACTGCAACGACAACCACCGCCTATGTCTGGGAACCCCTGGTGAAAGTGGGGGACCGGGCAGCAGTGCTGGAGCCTTGGCTGGAAACCCAGGGTGGCCTGGAGTCACATGCTGGTGAGGGCTTGTAGTTCTGGAGCAAGATTAAGTCAGCCGTAGATCATCCCAGGGACAATATGGAGAATAAACTCAAGAAAGGGAATTTAAAGTTTACCTTCAGACAAAGGAGGCAAATGCAACCAACAGGGAGGCCTGGTGAAAGCGCGTCCGATGTGGGACGGCACACTGCAATGACAACCTCGGCCTCAGGCTGGGCACCCCTGGTGCGAGTGGGGGACCGATTTTGCACTGGCAGAAATCCTGGTGCGGTGCTGAAGACAAAGGCTGGTGAGGGCTTGTAGTTCTGGAGAAAGATTATGTCAGCCAAAGATCATCCCAGGGACAATATGGAGAATAAACTCAAGGAATGGAATTTAAAGTTTACCTTCAGACAAGGGAGGCAAATGCAACCAAAAAGGAGGCCTGATGACAGCGCGTCCGACATGGGACGGCACACTGCAATGACAAACTCGGCCTTAGGCTGGGCCCCCCTGGTGACAGAGGCTGACCGGGTAGCAGGCCAGAGCTCTGGGTGCGATGGTGAAGACAAAGGCTGGTGAGGGCTTGTAGTTCTGGAGAAAGATTATGTCAGCCATGGATCATCCCAGGGACAATATGGAGAATAAACTCAAGAAATGGAATTTAAAGTTTACCTTCAGACAAGGGAGGCAAATGCAACCAACAGGGAGGCCTGGTGACAGCGCGTCCAACATGGGAGAGCACACTGCAATGACAAACTCGGCCTCAGGCAGGGCCCCCCTGGTGCGAGTGGCTGACCGGGTTGCAGGCCAGAGCTCTGGGTGCGATGGTGAAGACAAAGGCTGGTGAGGGCTTGTAGTTCTGGAGCAAGATTAAGTCAGCCAAAGATCATCCCAGGGACAATATGGAGAATAAACTCAAGAAATGGAATTTAAAGTTTACCTTCAGACAAGGGAGGCAAATGCAACCAACAGGGAGGCCTGGTGACAGCGCGTCCGACATGGGACAGCACATTGCACTGACAAACTCGGCCTCAGGCTGGGCCCCCTTGGTGCGAGTGGGTGACAAGGTTGCAGGCCAGAGCTCTGGGTGCGATGGTGAAGACAAAGGCTGGTGAGGGCTTGTAGTTCTGGAGAAAGATTATGTCAGCCAAAGATCATCCCAGGGACAATATGGAGAATAAACTCAAGAAATGTAATTTAAAGTTTACCTTCAGACAAGGGAGGCAAATGCAACCAACAGGGAGGCCTGGGGAAAGCTTGATCGAGAGGGTGACGCCCACTGCAACGACAACCACCCCCTAAGGCTGGACACCCATGGTGAGGGTGGGGAACCGGGAAACAGTGCTGGAGCGCTGGCTGGAGCCCCGGTCTGGCCTGGAGTCACATGCTGGTGAGGGCTTATAGTTCTGGAGCAAGATTAAGTCAGCCGTAGATCATCCCAGGCACAATATGGAGAATAAACTCAAGAAATGGAATTTAAAGTTTACTTTCAGACAAGGGAGGCAAATGCAACCAACAGGGAGGCCTGGTGACAGCGCGTCCGATGTGGGACGGCACACTGCAATGACAACCTCGGCCTCAGGCTGGGCCCCCCTGGTGCGAGTGGGGGACCGAGTTTGCACTGGCAGAAATCCTGGTGCGGTGCTGAAGACAAAGGCTGGTGAGGGCTTGTAGTTCTGGAGAAAGATTATGTCAGCCAAAGATCATCCCAGGGACAATATGTAGAATCAACTCAAGGAATGGAATTTAAAGTTTACCTTCAGACAAGGGAGGCAAATGCAACCAACAGGGAGGCCTGGTGACAGCTCGTCCGACGTGAGGCGGCACACTGCAATGACAACCTTGGCCTCAGGCTGGGCCCCCCTGGTGCGAGTGGCTGACCGGGTTGCAGGCCAGAGCTCTGGGTGCGATGGTGAAGACAAAGGCTGGTGAGGGCTTGTAGTTCTGGAGAAAGATTATGTCAGCCAAAGATCATCCCAGGGACAATATGGAGAATAAACTCAAGAAATGGAATTTAAAGTATACCTTCAGACAAGGGAGGCAAATGCAACCAACAGGGAGGCCTGGTGACAACTCGTCCGACATGGGACGGCACACTGCAATGACAAAATTAGCCTCAGGCTGGGCACCCCTGGTGTGAGTGGGGGACCGAGTTGCAGTGCTGGAGCCCTGGGTGTGGTGCTGGAGACAAAGGCTTGTGAGGGCTTTTAGTTCTGGAGAAAGATTATGTCAGCCAAAGATCATCCCAGGGACAATATGGAGAATAAACTCAAGAAATGTAATTTAAAGTTTACCTTCAGACAAGGGAGGCAAATGCAACCAACAGGGAGGCCTGGGGAAAGCTTGATCGAGAGGGCGACGCCCACTGCAACGACAACCACCGCCTAAGGCTGGGCACACCTGGTGAGGATGGGGGACCGGGCAGCAGTGCTGGAGCCCTGGCTGGAGCCCCGGTGTGTCCTGGAGTCACATGCTGGTGAGAGCTTGTAGTTCTGGAGAAAGATTAGGTCAGCCAAAGATCATCCCAGGGACAATATGGAGAATAAACTCTAGAAATGTAATTTAAAGTTTACCTTCAGACAAGGGAGGCAAATGCAACCAACAGGGAGGCCTGGTGACAGCGCGTACGACATGGAACGGCACACTGCAATGACAAACTCGGCCTCAGGCTGGGCCCCCTTGGTGCGAGTGGGTGACCGGGTTGCAGGCCAGAGCTCTGGGTGTGATGGTGAAGACAAATGCTGGTGAGGGCTTGTAGTTCTGGAGAAAGATTATGTCAGCCAAAGATCATCCCAGGGACAATATGGAAAATAAACTCAAGAAATGTAATTTAAAGTTTACCTTCAGACAAGGGAGGCAAATGCAACCAACAGGGAGGCCTGGGGAAAGCTTGATCGAGAGGGCGACGCCCACTGCAACGACAACCACCGCCTAAGGCTGGGCCCCCCTGGTGAGAGTGGGGGACCGGGCAGCAGTGCTTGAGCCCTGGCTGGAGCCCCAGGGTAGCCTGGAGTCACATACTGGTGAGAGCTTGTAGTTCTGGAGCCAGATTAAGTCAGCCGTAGATCATCCCAGGGACAATATGGAGAATAAACTCAAGAAATGGAATTTAAAGTTTACCTTCAGACAAGGGAGGCAAATGCAACCAACAGGGAGGCCTGGTGACAGCGCGTCCGACATGGAACGGCACACTGCAATGACAAACTCGGCCTCAGGCTGGGCCCCCCTGGTGCGAGTGGCTGACCGGGTTGCAGGCCAGAGCTCTGGGTGCGATGGTGAAGACAAAGGCTGGTGAGGGCTTGTAGTTCTGGGCACACTGCAATGACAAACTCAGCCTCAGGCTGGGCCCCCCTGGTGCGAGTGGCTGACCGGGTTGCAGGCCAGAGCTCTGGGTGCGATGGTGAAGACAAAGGCTGGTGAGGGCTTGTAGTTCTGGAGAAAGATTATGTCAGCCAAAGATCATCCCAGGGACAATATGGAGAATAAACTCAAGAAATGGAATTTAAAGTTTACCTTCAGACAAGGGAGGCAAATGCAACCAACAGGGAGGCCTGGGGACAGCGCTTCCGACATGGGACGGCAGACTGCAATGACAAAATCAGCCTCAGGCTGGGCCCCCCTGGTGTGAGTGGGGGACCGGGTTGCAGTGCTGGAGCCATGGGTGTGGTGCTGGAGACAAAGACTTGTGAGGGCTTGTAGTTCTGGAGCAAGATTAAGTCAGCCAAAGATCATCCCAGGGACAATATGGAGAATAAACACAAGAAATGGAATTTAAAGTTTACCTTCAGACAAGGGAGGCAAATGCAACCAACAGGGAGGCATGGGGAAAGCTTGATCGAGAGGGCGACGCCCACTGCAACGACAACCACCCCCTAAGGCTGGGCACCCCTGGTGAGAGTGGGGGACCGGGCAGCAGTGCTGGAGCCCTGGCTGGAGCCCCAGGGTGGCCTGGAGTCACATGCTGGTGAGGGCTTGTAGTTCTGGAGCAAGATTAAGTCAGCCGTAGATCATCCCAGGGACAATATGGAGAATAAACTCAAGAAATGGAATTTAAAGTTTACCTTCAGACAAGGGAGGCAAATGCAACCAACAGGGAGGTCTGGTGACAGCGCGTCCAATGTGGGACGGCACACTGCAATGACAACCTCAGTCTCAGACTGGGCCCCCCTGGTGCCAGTGGCTGACCGGGTTACAGGCCAGAGCTCTGGGTGCGATGGTGAAGACAAAGACTGGCGAGGGCTTGTAGTTCTGGAGAAAGATTATGTCAGCCAAAGATCATCCCAGGGACAATATGGAGAATAAACACAAGAAATGGAATTTAAAGTTTACCTTCAGACAAGGGGGGCAAATGCAACCAACAGGGAGGCCTGGGGAAAGCTTGATCGAGAGGGTGACGCCCACTGCAACGACAACAACCGCCTAAGGCTGGGCACCCCTGGTGAGGGTGGGGGACCGGGCAGCAGTGCTGGAGCCCTGGTTGGAGCCCCAAGGTGGCCTGGAATCACGTGCTGGTGAGGGCTTATATTTCTGGAGCAAGATTAAGTCAGCCGTAGATCATCACAGGCACAATATGGAGAATAAACTCAAGAAATGTAATTCAAAGTTTACCTTCAGACAAGAGAGGCAAATGCAACCAACAGGGAGGCCTGGTGATAGCGCGTCCGATGTGGGACGACACACTGCAATGACAAAATCAGCCTCAGGCTGGGCCCCCCTGGTGTGAGTGGGGGACCGGGTTGCAGTGCTGGAGCCCGGGGTGTGGTGCTGGAGACAAAGGCTTATGAGGGCTTGTAGTTCTGGAGAAAGATTATGTCAGCCAAAGATCATCCCAGGGACAATATGGAGAATAAACTCAAGAAATGGAATTTAAAGTTTACCTTCAGACAAGGGAGGCAAATGCAACCAACACGGAGGCCTGGTGACAGCGCGTCCGATGTGGGGCGGCACACTGCAATGACAAAATTGCCCTCAGGCTAGGCCCCCCTAGTGTGAGTGGGGGACCGGGTTGCAGTGCTGGAGCTCTGGGTGCGATGGTGAAGACAGGCTGGTGAGGGCTTGTAGTTCCGGAGAAAGATTATGTCAGCCAAAGATCATCCCAGGGACAATATGGAGAATAAACTCAAGAAATGTAATTTAAAGTTTACCTTCAGACAAGGGAGGCAAATGCAACCAACAGGGAGGCCTGGTGACAACTCGTCCGACATGGGACGGCACACTGCAATAACAAAATTAGCCTCAGGCTGGGCACCCCTGGTGTGAGTGGGGGACCGAGTTGCAGTGCTGGAGCCCTGGGTGTGGTGCTGGAGACAAAGGCTTGTGAGGGCTTGTAGTTCTGGAGCAAGATTAAGTCAGCCAAAGATCATCCCAGGGACAATATGGAGAATAAACTCAAGAAATGGAATTTAAAGTTTACCTTCAGACAAGGGAGGCAAATACAACCAACAGGGAGGCCCTGGGGAAAACTTGATCGAGAGGGCGACGCCCACTGCAACGACAACCACCGCCTATGTCTGGGAACCCCTGGTGAAAGTGGGGGACCGGGCAGCAGTGCTGGAGCCTTGGCTGGAAACCCAGGGTGGCCTGGAGTCACATGCTGGTGAGGGCTTGTAGTTCTGGAGCAAGATTAAGTCAGCCGTAGATCATCCCAGGGACAATATGGAGAATAAACTCAAGAAAGGGAATTTAAAGTTTACCTTCAGACAAAGGAGGCAAATGCAACCAACAGGGAGGCCTGGTGAAAGCGCGTCCGATGTGGGACGGCACACTGCAATGACAACCTCGGCCTCAGGCTGGGCACCCCTGGTGCGAGTGGGGGACCGATTTTGCACTGGCAGAAATCCTGGTGCGGTGCTGAAGACAAAGGCTGGTGAGGGCTTGTAGTTCTGGAGAAAGATTATGTCAGCCAAAGATCATCCCAGGGACAATATGGAGAATAAACTCAAGGAATGGAATTTAAAGTTTACCTTCAGACAAGGGAGGCAAATGCAACCAAAAAGGAGGCCTGATGACAGCGCGTCCGACATGGGACGGCACACTGCAATGACAAACTCGGCCTTAGGCTGGGCCCCCCTGGTGACAGAGGCTGACCGGGTAGCAGGCCAGAGCTCTGGGTGCGATGGTGAAGACAAAGGCTGGTGAGGGCTTGTAGTTCTGGAGAAAGATTATGTCAGCCATGGATCATCCCAGGGACAATATGGAGAATAAACTCAAGAAATGGAATTTAAAGTTTACCTTCAGACAAGGGAGGCAAATGCAACCAACAGGGAGGCCTGGTGACAGCGCGTCCAACATGGGAGAGCACACTGCAATGACAAACTCGGCCTCAGGCAGGGCCCCCCTGGTGCGAGTGGCTGACCGGGTTGCAGGCCAGAGCTCTGGGTGCGATGGTGAAGACAAAGGCTGGTGAGGGCTTGTAGTTCTGGAGCAAGATTAAGTCAGCCAAAGATCATCCCAGGGACAATATGGAGAATAAACTCAAGAAATGGAATTTAAAGTTTACCTTCAGACAAGGGAGGCAAATGCAACCAACAGGGAGGCCTGGTGACAGCGCGTCCGACATGGGACAGCACATTGCACTGACAAACTCGGCCTCAGGCTGGGCCCCCTTGGTGCGAGTGGGTGACAAGGTTGCAGGCCAGAGCTCTGGGTGCGATGGTGAAGACAAAGGCTGGTGAGGGCTTGTAGTTCTGGAGAAAGATTATGTCAGCCAAAGATCATCCCAGGGACAATATGGAGAATAAACTCAAGAAATGTAATTTAAAGTTTACCTTCAGACAAGGGAGGCAAATGCAACCAACAGGGAGGCCTGGGGAAAGCTTGATCGAGAGGGTGACGCCCACTGCAACGACAACCACCCCCTAAGGCTGGACACCCATGGTGAGGGTGGGGAACCGGGAAACAGTGCTGGAGCGCTGGCTGGAGCCCCGGTCTGGCCTGGAGTCACATGCTGGTGAGGGCTTATAGTTCTGGAGCAAGATTAAGTCAGCCGTAGATCATCCCAGGCACAATATGGAGAATAAACTCAAGAAATGGAATTTAAAGTTTACTTTCAGACAAGGGAGGCAAATGCAACCAACAGGGAGGCCTGGTGACAGCGCGTCCGATGTGGGACGGCACACTGCAATGACAACCTCGGCCTCAGGCTGGGCCCCCCTGGTGCGAGTGGGGGACCGAGTTTGCACTGGCAGAAATCCTGGTGCGGTGCTGAAGACAAAGGCTGGTGAGGGCTTGTAGTTCTGGAGAAAGATTATGTCAGCCAAAGATCATCCCAGGGACAATATGTAGAATCAACTCAAGGAATGGAATTTAAAGTTTACCTTCAGACAAGGGAGGCAAATGCAACCAACAGGGAGGCCTGGTGACAGCGCATCCGACAAGGGACGGCACACTGCAATGACAACCTCGGCCTCAGGCTGGGCCCCCCTGGTGCGAGTGGGGGACCGAGTTTGCACTGGCAGAAATCCTGGTGCGGTGCTGAAGACAAAGGCTGGTGAGGGCTTGTAGTTCTGGAGAAAGATTATGTCAGCCAAAGATCATCCCAGGGACAATATGTAGAATCAACTCAAGGAATGGAATTTAAAGTTTACCTTCAGACAAGGAAGGCAAATGCAACCAACAGGGAGGCCTGGTGACAGCGCGTCCGACAAGGGACGGCAAACTGCAATGACAAACTCGGCCTCAGGCAGGGCCCCCCTGGTGCGAGTGGGTGACCGGGTTGCGGCAAGAGCTCTGGGTGCGATGGTGAAGACAAAGGCTGGTGAGGGCTTGTAGTTCTGGGCACACTGCAATGACAAACCCGGCCTCAGGCTGGGCCCCCCTGGTGCGAGTGGCTGACCGGGTTGCAGGACAAAGCTCTGGGTGCGATGGTGAAGACAAAGGCTGGTGAGGGCTTGTCGTTCTGGAGAAAGATTATGTCAGCCAAAGATCATCCCAGGGACAATATGGAGAATAAACTCAAGAAATGGAATTTAAAGTTTACCTTCAGACAAGGGAGGCAAATGCAACCAACAGGGAGGCCTGGGGAAAGCTTGATCGAGAGGGCGACGCCCACTGCAACGACAACCACCCCCTAAGGCTGGGTACCCCTGGTGAGAGTGGGGGACCGGGCAGCAGTGCTGGAGCCCTGGCTGGAGCCCCAGGGTGGCCTGGAGTCACATGCTGGTGAGGGCTTGTAGTTCTGGAGCAAGATTAAGTCAGCCGTAGATCATCCCAGGGACAATATGGAGAATAAACTCAAGAAATGGAATTTAAAGTTTACCTTCAGACAAGGGAGGCAAATGCAACCAACAGGGAGGCCTGGTGACAGCGCGTCCGACATGGGAGAGCACACTGCAATGACAAACTCGGCCTCAGGCTGGGCCCCCCTGGTGCGAGTGGCTGACCGGGTTGCAGGCCAGAGCTCTGGGTGCGATGGTGAAGACAAAGGCTGGTGAGGGCTTGTAGTTCTGGGCACACTGCAATGACAAACTCAGCCTCAGGCTGGGCCCCCCTGGTGCGAGTGGCTGACCGGGTTGTAGGCCATAGCTCTGGGTGCGATGGTGAAGACAAAGGCTGGTGAGGGCTTGTAGTTCTGGAGAAAGATTATGTCAGCCAAAGATCATCCCAGGGACAATATGGAGAATAAACTCAAGAAATGGAATTTAAAGGTTACCTTCAGACAAGGGAGGCAAATGCAACCAACAGGGAAGCCTGATGACAGCGCGTCCGACAAGGGACGGCAAACTGCAATGACAAACTCGGCCTCAGGCAGGGCCCCCCTGGTGCGAGTGGGTGACCGGGTTGCAGGCCAGAGCTCTGGGTGCGATGGTGAAGACAAAGGCTGGTGAGGGCTTGTAGTTCTGGGCACACTGCAATGACAAACCCGGCCTCAGGCTGGGCCCCCCTGGTGCGAGTGGCTGACCGGGTTGCAGGCCAAAGCTCTGGGTGCGATGGTGAAGACAAAGGCTGGTGAGGGCTTGTCGTTCTGGAGAAAGATTATGTCAGCCAAAGATCATCCCAGGGACAATATGGAGAATAAACTCAAGAAATGGAATTTAAAGTTTACAGATTCAGATTTCTTTATTTGCCATTGTGTAAACACGTAGGAATTTGTTTTGGCAATGCATGTGTGCATTTCAGTTCTTTTCACATATATATATCAACTAACAAACATACAACACAGTGCAACGCGGAAGTAAACAAAGACCATATATATAGTAATATATATATATATAGATAAAGTGCATGTTGGGATTAGTTAGTGCAGGGTATTTATGTACTGCTGGTGGTGAGTGCTGGTGTCACTGGTGTCACTGGAGGGGCAGAGGGAGGGAAGCCAGAGTCATTGAGCAGCCTGGCGGCTGAGGGGAAGAAGCTCAGTTTATGGCGAGTTGTAGTGGCCTTCAGCAGCCGCATCCTTCTCCCAGAGGGGAGCAAGGTGAGGAGTCCGTGACCAGGGTGGGAGGGGTCGGCCATGATCTTCCTCGCCCTCCTCAGTGCCCTGGAGTCGTGCAGGGACTTTAGGGAGGGCAGGGGACGGCCAATCACCCTCTCTGCAGAGCGAATCACCCGCTGCAGCTTGACAAGATCCTTAGCAGCTGCAGCGGGGAACCAGGTGATGATGGAGTGGGTGATGATGGACTCGATGATGGCCGTGTAGAACTGGGTCATCATATCCCTAGACAGTCTGAATTTCCTCAGCTGCCGAAGGAAGAACAGCCTCTGCTGGGCCTTTTTCAGGAGGGCCGTGATGTTACGTTCCCACTTTAGGTCCTGGGAGATGGTTATACCCAGGAACCTGTAGGACTCTACGGCCTTCACCTGGGTGCCTTCCAGCATGATGGGAGGGGGTGGGGCTGCGCTCCTCCGGAAGTCCACCACCATCTCCACTGTCTTTCGTGTATTTAGCTCCAAGTTGTTTTGGTTGCACCACCTCCGCAGCCGCTCGATCTCCCTCCTGTAGTCTGACTCGTCCCCCTTGGAGATGAGGCCGACCAGGGTGGTGTCGTCAGCAAACTTCAGGAGCTTGACCGAGGGGTGGATGGAAACACAGGTGTTGGTATACAGGGAGAACAGGAGGGGGGACAGGACGCAGCCCTGTGGGGAACCGGTGCTGGTGGACCTGGAGCTGGAGATGCTCTTCCCTAGCTTCACACGCTGAGACCTGTTGGTCAGAAAGTCCGTAATCCACCTGCAGGTGGAGGCAGGTACTTGCAGCAGGGACAGCTGGTGCTCCAGGGTGGATGGTAGGATGGTGTTGAAGGCCGAACTGAAGTCGACAAACAAGATCCTGGCATAGTTGCCGGCAGTGTCCAGATGGTTTAGGGTGTGGTGCAGAGCCATATTCACGGCGTCCTCCGTGGATCTATTTGCTCTGTACGCAAACTGCAACGGGTCCAGCTCAGGATCAGTGATGCGCTTCAGGTGAGCCAGGACAAGGCGCTCCAGGACCTTCATGACCACTGAGGTCAGGGCAACGGGTCTGTAGTCATTCAGGCCTGTGACCTTGGCCTTCTTGGGGACGGGGATGATGGTTGAAGCCTTGAAGCATGCTGGGACACGACACAGCTCCAGTGAGGTGTTGAAGATGTTGGTAAACACCGGGGCGAGCTGTTCAGCGCAGTGCTTCAAGACAGAGGGGGAGACAGAATCCGGGCCAGACGCCTTCCGGGGGTTCTGACTCCTGAGCAGCAGTTTCACCTCTCTCTCCGTAACAGAGAGGGAGGATGTGGGGTGGGAGGAGAGGGACACCCTAGTGTATGGGGGTAGTGGTTGTGGTTGTAGCTGGGGGGGTTGGAGGGAGAGGGCGGGTGGGGAACTCTCTTTCTCAAACCTGCAGTAAAAGTCATTGAGCTCGTTCGCGAGGAGGAGGTTGTCAGCCGCCTGCGGGGACCTTGGCTTGTAGTTGGTGATGGTCTTCAGGCCTTTCCAGACCGAGGAGGAGTTCCCCTCAGAGAGCTGCTGGCGCAGTCTCTTGGAGAAGCAATGTTTTGCCTCCATCACTGCTTTGGCAAACCTGTACTTGGCCTGCCTAAACAAAACAACGTCACCGCTACGCCTGGCCCCCTCCTTCTCCGACCTCAGCCTCCTGAGATGGGCTGAAAACCAGGGCTTGTCGTTGTTGTAGATCTTCCTGGAGCGGATAGGGACACACACCTCCTCGCCGAGGCTGATGAATGATGTCACAGTGTCCGTGTATTCATCCAGGTCGTTTCCAGCCTCAGGCCCCGCCCACCCAACAAAGTCCTGGTCACAGCCCGCATTTTCCAACCATGCACAGAGTCTCTCACTCGCTTCACTGGACCACACTCTGAAGCACCGCACCACAGGTTTTGATATTTTCAATCTCTGCCTGTAGCGAGGGATCAGATGGATGAGATGGTGATCTCCATTGCCCAGTGCAGCACGGGGGACAGAGTGGTATGCCTGGCGGATAGTGCAGTAGAAGTGATCCAGAATATTCGTACCCCTAGTGGCACAAGTGACCTGCTGTCTGTATTTGGGGAGAGCCCTGCTCAGATGAGCCTGGTTAAAGTCCCCGAGCACCACAGCCAAACTGTCCGAGTAAGTACGCTCCGCCCCCGACAGCTGTTCGGTCAGTGTGTCCACTGCTGCGGTGACGTCAGCATCCGGAGGAACGTAAACACACACGAGGATGAACGCGTTAAACTCACGGGGGGAATAGAATGGGCGACAGAGTATGAAGAGAGTTTCAATGTCAATGGAACAGTGTTGTTGCAGCACTGTCACGTCGGAACACCAGCGATCGTTCACGAAGAACATTAATCCACCTCCACGCGACTTCGCCACTGCCTCGAAGTCTCTGTCGGCACGAAACGCGGAAAAACCCTCCAGCCGTACAGCCTCATCTGGGTCTGCCGGTTTCAGATGCGTCTCCACGAACGCAAAAACAGCCGTGGATTTGAAGTCGTTGTCCCGCGAAACCAGCAGCTGGAGTTCATCCATCTTATTGGGCAAGGAATTCACGTTACAGAGGAATATACCTGGGAGTGGTGGGCGCAAACTTCTCCTCCTTAGACGAACCAGACAACCACCTCGCTTCCCCCGTTGTCTTCTGGTCCAGCGTACAGCATTGGCAAAGAACGCTGTCCCTCTCACCAGGATATCCAATATATCCGTGGAACGGGTGAGTAATGTTGGAAAAAGGTCCGGTGGGGTAAAACCCCTAAAGTGCAGCAACTCTTCTTTAGTGTAAGAAGGCTCACAGGACACATACACAAAACTTAGACAGAACACAACACACGTCAGTGCCATAGCAGCCATGGACGGCGCCATCTTTAAATGCCTTAAATGCAATCCTTCAGACAAGGGAGGCAAATGCAACCAACAGGGAGGCTTGGGGAAAGCTTGATCGAGAGGGCGACGCCCACTGCAACGACAACCACCCCCTAAGGCTGGGCACCCCTGGTGAGAGTGGGGGACCGGGCAGCAGTGCTGGAGCCCTGGCTGGAGCCCCAGGGTGGCCTGGAGTCACATGCTGGTGAGGGCTTGTAGTTCTGGAGCAAGATTAAGTCAGCCGTAGATCATCCCAGGGACAATATGGAGAATAAACTCAAGAAATGGAATTTAAAGTTTACCTTCAGACAAGGGAGGCAAATGCAACCAACAGGGAGGCCTGGTGACAGCGCGTCCGACATGGGAGAGCACACTGCAATGACAAACTCAGCCTCAGGCTGGGCCCCCCTGGTGCGAGTGGCTGACCAGGTTGCAGGCCAGAGCTCTGGTTGCGATGGTGAAGACAAAGGCTGGTGAGGGCTTGTAGTTCTGGGCACACTGCAATGACAAACTCAGCCTCAGGCTGGGCCCCCCTGGTGCGAGTGGCTGACCGGGTTGCAGGCCAGAGCTCTGGGTGCGATGGTGAAGACAAAGGCTGGTGAAGGCTTGTAGTTCTGGAGAAAGATTATGTCAGCCAAAGATCATCCCAGGGACAATATGGAGAATAAACTCAAGAAATGGAATTTAAAGTTTACCTTCAGACAAGGGAGGCAAATGCAACCAACAGGGAGGCCTGGTGACAGTGCGTCCGATGTGGGACAGCACACTGCAATGACAACCTCGGCCTCAGGCTGGGCCCCCCTGGTGCGAGTGGGGGACCGAGGTTGCACTGGCGGAACTCCTGGTGCGGTGCTGAAGACAAAGGCTTGTGAGGGCTTGTAGTTCTGGAGCAAGATTATGTCAGCCAAAGATCATCCCAGGGACAATATGGAGAATAAACTCAAGAAATGGAATTTAAAGTTTACCTTCAGACAAGGGAGGCAAATGCAACCAACAGGGAAGCCTGGTGACAGCGCGTCCGACAAGGGACGGCAAACTGCAATGACAAACTCGGCCTCAGGCAGGGCCCCCCTGGTGCGAGTGGGTGACCGGGTTGCAGGCCAGAGCTCTGGGTGCGATGGTGAAGACAAAGGCTGGTGAGGGCTTGTAGTTCTGGGCACACTGCAATGACAAACCCGGCCTCAGGCTGGGCCCCCCTGGTGCGAGTGGCTGACCGGGTTGCAGGCCAAAGCTCTGGGTGCGATGGTGAAGACAAAGGCTGGTGAGGGCTTGTCGTTCTGGAGAAAGATTAAGTCAGCCAAAGATCATCCCAGGCACAATATGGAGAATAAACTCAAGAAATGGAATTTAAAGTTTACCTTCAGACAAGGGAGGCAAATGCAACCAACAGGGAGGCCTGGAGAAAGCTTGATCAAGAGGGCGACGCCCACTGCAACGATAACCACCCCCTAAGGCTGGACACCCCTGGTGAGGGTGGGGGACCAAGGTTGCACTGGCGGAACTCCTGGTGCGGTGCTGAAGACAAAGGCTGGTGAGGGCTTGTAGTTCTGGAGAAAGATTATGTCAGCCAAAGATCATCGCAGGGACAATATGGAGAATAAACTCAAGAAATGGAATTTAAAGTTTACCTTCAGACAAGGGAGGCAAATGCAACCAACAGGGAGGCCTGGGGAAAGCTTGATCGAGAGGGCGACGCCCAATGCAACGACAACCACCCCCTAAGGCTGGACACCCCTGGTGAGGGTGGCGGACCGGGCAGCAGTGCTGGAAGCCTGGCTGGAACCCCGGTCTGGCCTGGAGTCACATGCTGGTGAGGGCTTGTAGTTCTGGAGCAAGATAAAGTCAGCCGTAGATCATCCCAGGGACAATATGGAGAATAAACTCAAGAAATGGAATTTAAAGTTTACCTTCAGACAAGGGAGGCAAATGCAACCAACAGGGAGGCCTGGTGACAGCGCGTCCGACATGGAACGGCACACTGCAATGACAAACTCGGCCTCAGGCTGGGCCCCCTTGGTGCGAGTGGGTGACCGGGTTGCAGGCCAGAGCTCTGGGTGTGATGGTGAAGACAAAGGCTGGTGAGGGCTTGTAGTTCTGGAGAAAGATTATGTCAGCCAAAGATCATCCCAGGCACAATATGGAGAATAAACTCAAGAAATGGAATTTAAAGTTTACCTTCAGACAAGGGAGGCAAATGCAACCAACAGGGAGGCCTGGTGACAACTCGTCCGACATGGGACGGCACACTGCAATGACAAACTCGGCCTCAGGCTGGGCCCCCCTAGTGTGAGTGGGGGACCGGGTTGGAGTGCTGTAGCTCTGGGTGCGATGGTGAAGACAGAAGCTGGTGAGGGCTTGTAGTTCTGGAGACAGATTATGTCAGCCAAAGATCATCCCAGGGACAATATGGAGAATAAACTAAAGAAATGGAATTTAAAGTTTACCTTCAGACAAGGGAGGCAAAAGCAACCAACAGGGAGGCCTGGTGACAGCGCGTCCGAAGTGGAACGGCACACTGCAATGACAACCTCGGCCTCAGGCTGGGCCCCCCTGGTGTGAGTGGGGGACCGAGGTTGCACTGACGGAACTCCTGGTGCGGTGCTGAAGACAAAGGCTGGTGAGGGTTTGTAGTTCTGGAGCAAGATTAAGTCAGCCAAAGATCATCCCAGGGACAATATGGAGAATAAACTCAAGAAATGGAATTTAAAGTTTACCTTCAGACAAGGGAGGCAAATGCAACCAACAGGGAGGCCTGGTGACAGCGCGTCCGACATGGGACAGCACATTGCACTGACAAACTCGGCCTCAGGCTGGGCCCCCTTGGTGCGAGTGGGTGACAAGGTTGCAGGCCAGAGCTCTGGGTGAGATGGTGAAGACAAAGGCTGGTGAGGGCTTGTAGTTCTGGAGAAAGATTATGTCAGCCAAAGATCATCCCAGGGACAATATGGAGAATAAACTCAAGAAATGTAATTTAAAGTTTACCTTCAAACAAGGGAGGCAAATGCAACCAACAGGGAGGCCTGGGGAAAGCTTGATCGAGAGGGTGACGCCCACTGCAACGACAACCACCCCCTAAGGCTGGACACCCATGGTGAGGGTGGGGGACTGGGAAACAGTGCTGGAGCGCTGGCTGGAGCCCCGGTCTGGCCTGGAGTCACATGCTGGTGAGGGCTTATAGTTCTGGAGCAAGATTAAGTCAGCCGTAGATCATCCCAGGCACAATATGGAGAATAAACTCAAGAAATGGAATTTAAAGTTTACCTTCAGACAAGGGAGGCAAATGCAACCGAAAGGGAGGCCTGGTGATAGCGCGTCCGATGTGGGACGGCACACTGCAATGACAAAATCAGCCTCAGGCTGGGCCCCCCTGGTGTGAGTGGGGGACCGGGTTGCAGTGCTGGAGCCCTGGGTGTGGTGCTGGAGACAAAGGCTTGTGAGGGCTTGTAGTTCTGGAGAAAGATTATGTCAGCCAAAGATCATCCCAGGGACAATTCGGAGACTAAACTCAAGAAATGGAATTTAAAGTTTACTTTCAGACAAGGGAGGCAAATGCAACCAACAGGGAGGCCTGGTGACAGCGCGTCCGATGTGGGACGGCACACTGCAATGACAACCTCGGCCTCAGGCTGGGCCCCCCTGGTGCGAGTGGGGGACCGAGTTTGCACTGGCAGAAATCCTGGTGCGGTGCTGAAGACAAAGGCTGGTGAGGGCTTGTAGTTCTGGAGAAAGATTATGTCAGCCAAAGATCATCCCAGGGACAATATGTAGAATCAACTCAAGAAATGGAATTTAAAGTTTACCTTCAGACAAGGGAGGCAAATGCAACCAACAGGGAGGCCTGGTGACAGCGCGTCCGACAAGGGACGGCAAACTGCAATGACAAACTCGGCCTCAGGCAGGGCCCCCCTGGTGCGAGTGGGTGACCGGGTTGCGGCCAGAGCTCTGGGTGCGATGGTGAAGACAAAGGCTGGTGAGGGCTTGTAGTTCTGGGCACACTGCAATGACAAACCTGGCCTCAGGCTGGGCCCCCCTGGTGCGAGTGGCTGACCGGGTTGCAGGACAAAGCTCTGGGTGCGATGGTGAAGACAAAAGCTGGTGAGGGCTTGTCGTTCTGGAGAAAGATTATGTCAGCCAAAGATCATCCCAGGGACAATATGGAGAATAAACTCAAGAAATGGAATTTAAAGTTTACCTTCAGACAAGGGAGGCAAATGCAACCAACAGGGAGGCCTGGGGAAAGCTTGATCGAGAGGGCGACGCCCACTGAAACGACAACCACCCCCTAAGGCTGGGCACCCCTGGTGAGAGTGGGGGACCGGGCAGCAGTGCTGGAGCCCTGGCTGGAGCCCCAGGGTGGCCTGGAGTCACATGCTGGTGAGGGCTTGTAGTTCTGGAGCAAGATTAAGTCAGCCGTAGATCATCCCAGGGACAATATGGAGAATAAACTCAAGAAATGGAATTTAAAGTTTACCTTCAGACAAGGGAGGCAAATGCAACCAACAGGGAAGCCTGGGGACAGCGCGTCCGACATGGGACGGCAGACTGCAATGACAAAATCAGCCTCAGGCTGGGCCCCCCTGGTGTGAGTGGGGAACCGGGTTGCAGTGCTGGAGCCCTGGGTGTGGTGCTGGAGACAAAGACTTGTGAGGGCTTGTAGTTCTGGAGCAAGATTAAGTCAGCCAAAGATCATCCCTGGGACAATATGGAGAATAAACACAAGAAATGGAATTTAAAGTTTACCTTCAGACAAGGGAGGCAAATGCAACCAACAGGGAGGCCTGGTGACAGCTCGTCCGACGTGGAACGGCAAGCTGCAATGACAACCTCGGCCTCAGGCTGGGCCCCCCTGGTGCGAGTGGGGGACCGAGGTTGCACTGGCAGAAATCCTGGTGCGGTGCTGAAGACAAAGGCTGGTGAGGGCTTGTAGTTCTGGAAAAAGATTATGTCAGCCAAAAATCATCCCAGGGACAATATGGAGAATAAACTCAAGAAATGGAATTTAAAGTTTACCTTCAGACAAGGGAGGCAAATGCAACCAAAAAGGAGGCCTGATGACAGCGCGTCCGACATGGGACGGCACACTGCAATGACAAACTCGGCCTTAGGCTGGGCCCCCCTGGTGCCAGTGGCTGACCGGGTAGCAGGCCAGAGCTCTGGGTGCGATGGTGAAGACAAAGGCTGGTGAGGGCTTGTAGTTCTGGAGAAAGATTATGTCAGCCAAAGATCATCCCAGGGACAATATGGAGAATAAACTCAAGAAATGGAATTTAAAGTTTACCTTCAGACAAGGGAGGCAAATGCAACCAACAGGGAGGCCTGGTGACAGCGCGTCCGATGTGGGACTGCACACTGCAATGACAACCTCGGCCTCAGGCTGGGCCCCCCTGGTGAGAGTGGGGTACCGGGCAGCAGTTCTGGAGCCCTGGCTGGAGCCCCAGGGTGGCCTGGAGTCACATGCTGGTGAGGGCTTGTAGTTAAGGAGAAAGATTATGTCAGCCAAAGATCATCCCAGGGACAATATGGAGAATAAACTCAAGAAATGGAATTTAAAGTTTACCTTCAGACAAGGGAGGCAAATGCAACCAACAGGGAGGCCTGGTGACAGCACGTCCGACATGGGACGGCACACTGCAATGAAAAACTAGGCCTCAGGCTGGGCCCCCCTGGTGCGAGTGGCTGACCGGGTTGCAGGCCAGAGCTCTGGGTGCGATGGTGAAGACAAAGGCTGGTGAGGGCTTGTAGTTCTGGAGAAAGATTATGTCAGCCAAAGATCATCCCAGGCACAATATGGAGAATAAACTCAAGAAATGGAATTTAAAGTTTACCTTCAGACAAGGGAGGCAAATGCAACCAACAGGGAGGCCTGGTGACAGCGCGTCCGACATGGAACGGCACACTGCAATGACAAACTCGGCCTCAGGCTGGGCCCCCTTGGTGCGAGTGGGTGACCGGGTTGCAGGCCAGAGCTCTGGGTGTGATGGTGAAGACAAAGGCTGGTGAGGGTTTGTAGTTCTGGAGAAAGATTATGTCAGCCAAAGATCATCCCAGGCACAATATGGAGAATAAACTCAAGAAATGGAATTTAAAGTTTACCTTCAGACAAGGGAGGCAAATGCAACCAACAGGGAGGCCTGGTGACAACTCGTCCGACATGGGACGGCACACTGCAATGACAAACTCGGCCTCAGGCTGGGCCCCCCTAGTGTGAGTGGGGGACCGGGTTGGAGTGCTGTAGCTCTGGGTGCGATGGTGAAGACAGAAGCTGGTGAGGGCTTGTAGTTCTGGAGAAAGATTATGTCAGCCAAAGATCATCCCAGGGACAATATGGAGAATAAACTCAAGAAATGGAATTTAAAGTTTACCTTCAGACAAGGGAGGCAAATGCAACCAACAGGGAGGCCTGGTGACAGCGCGTCCGATGTGGAACGGCACACTGCAATGACAACCTCGGCCTCAGGCTGGGCCCCCCTGGTGCGAGTGGGGGACCGAGTTTGCACTGGCAGAAATCCTGGTGCGGTGCTGAAGACAAAGGCTGGTGAGGGCTTGTAGTTCTGGAGAAAGATTATGTCAGCCAAAGATCATCCCAGGGACAATATGTAGAATCAACTCAAGGAATGGAATTTAAAGTTTACCTTCAGACAAGGGAGGCAAATGCAACCAACAGGGAGGACTGGTGACAGCGCGTCCGACAAGGGACGGCAAACTGCAATGACAAACTCGGCCTCAGGCAGGGCCCCCCTGGTGCGAGTGGGTGACCGGGTTGCGGCCAGAGCTCTGGGTGCGATGGTGAAGACAAAGGCTGGTGAGGGCTTGTAGTTCTGGGCACACTGCAATGACAAACCCGGCCTCAGGCTGGGCCCCCCTGGTGCAAGTGGCTGACCGGGTTGCAGGACAAAGCTCTGGGTGCGATGGTGAAGACAAAGGCTGGTGAGGGCTTGTCGTTCTGGAGAAAGATTATGTCAGCCAAAGATCATCCCAGGGACAATATGGAGAATAAACTCAAGAAATGGAATTTAAAGTTTACCTTCAGACAAGGGAGGCAAATGCAACCAACAGGGAGGCCTGGGGAAAGCTTGATCGAGAGGGCGACGCCCACTGCAACGACAACCACCCCCTAAGGCTGGGCACCCCTGGTGAGAGTGGGGGACCGGGCAGCAGTGCTGGAGCCCTGGCTGGAGCCCCAGGGTGGCCTGGAGTCACATGCTGGTGAGGGCTTGTAGTTCTGGAGCAAGATTAAGTCAGCCGTAGATCATCCCAGGGACAATATGGAGAATAAACTCAAGAAATGGAATTTAAAGTTTACCTTCAGACAAGGGAGGCAAATGCAACCAACAGGGAGGCCTGGTGACAGCGCGTCCGACATGGGAGAGCACACTGCAATGACAAACTCGGCCTCAGGCTGGGCCCCCCTGGTGCGAGTGGCTGACCGGGTTGCAGGCCAGAGCTCTGGGTGCGATGGTGAAGACAAAGGCTGGTGAGGGCTTGTAGTTCTGGGCACACTGCAATGACAAACTCAGCCTCAGGCTGGGCCCCCCTGGTGCGAGTGGCTGACCGGGTTGCAGGCCAGAGCTCTGGGTGCGATGGTGAAGACAAAGGCTGGTGAGGGCTTGTAGTTCTGGAGAAAGATTATGTCAGCCAAAGATCATCCCAGGGACAATATGGAGAATAAACTCAAGAAATGGAATTTAAAGTTTACCTTCAGACAAGGGAGGCAAATGCAACCAACAGGGAAGCCTGGTGACAGCGCGTCCGACAAGGGACGGCAAACTGCAATGACAAACTCGGCCTCAGGCAGGGCCCCCCTGGTGCGAGTGGGTGACCGGGTTGCAGGCCAGAGCTCTGGGTGCGATGGTGAAGACAAAGGCTGGTGAGGGCTTGTAGTTCTGGGCACACTGCAATGACAAACCCGGCCTCAAGCTGGGCCCCCCTGGTGCGAGTGGCTGACCGGGTTGCAGGCTAAAGCTCTAGGTGCGATGGTGAAGACAAAGGCTGGTGAGGGCTTGTCGTTCTGGAGAAAGATTATATCAGCCAAAGATAATCCCAGGGACAATATGGAGAATAAACTCAAGAAATGTAATTTAAAGTTTACCTTCAGACAAGGGAGGCAAATGCAACCAACAGGGAGGCCTGGGGAAAGCTTGATCGAGAGGGCGACGCCCACTGCAACGACAACCACCCCCTAAGGCTGGGCACCCCTGGTGAGAGTGGGGGACCGGGCAGCAGTGCTGGAGCCCTGGCTGGAGCCCCAGGGTGGCCTGGAGTCACATGCTGGTGAGGGCTTGTAGTTCTGGAGCAAGATTAAGTCAGCCGTTGATCATCCCAGGGACAATATGGAGAATAAACTCAAGAAATGGAATTTAAAGTTTACCTTCAGACAAGGGAGGCAAATGCAACCAACAGGGAGGCCTGGTGACAGCGCTTCCGACATGGGAGAGCACACTGCAATGACAAACTCGGCCTCAGGCTGGGCCCCCCTGGTGCGAGTGATTGACCAGGTTGCAGGCCAGAGCTCTGGGTGCGATGGTGAAGACAAAAGCTGGTGAGGGCTTGTAGTTCTGGGCACACTGCAATGACAAACTCAGCCTCAGGCTGGGCCCCCCTGGTGCGAGTGGCTGACCGGGTTGCAGGCCAGAGCTCTGGGTGCGATGGTGAAGACAAAGGCTGGTGAGGGCTTGTAGTTCTGGAGAAAGATTATGTCAGCCAAAGATCATCCCAGGGACAATATGGAGAATAAACTCAAAAAATGGAATTTAAAGTTTACCTTCAAACAAGGGAGGCAAATGCAAACAACAGGGAAGCCTGGTGACAGCGCGTCCGACAAGGGACGGCAAACTGCAATGACAAACTCGGCCTCAGGCAGGGCCCCCCTGGTGCGAGTGGGTGACCGGGTTGCAGGCCAGAGCTCTGGGTGCGATGGTGAAGACAAAGGCTGGTGAGGGCTTGTAGTTCTGGGCACACTGCAATGACAAACCCGGCCTCAAGCTGGGCCCCCCTGGTGCGAGTGGCTGACCGGGTTGCAGGCCAAAGCTCTAGGTGCGATGGTGAAGACAAAGGCTGGTGAGGGCTTGTCGTTCTGGAGAAAGATTATGTCAGCCAAAGATCATCCCAGGGACAATATGGATAATAAACTCAAGAAATGGAATTTAAAGTTTACCTTCAGACAAGGGAGGCAAATGCAACCAACAGGGAGGCCTGGGGAAAGCTTGATCGAGAGGGCGACGCCCACTGCAACGACAACCACCCCCTAAGGCTGGGCACCCCTGGTGAGAGTGGGGGACCGGGCAGCAGTGCTGGAGCCCTGGCTGGAGCCCCAGGGTGGCCTGGAGTCACATGCTGGTGAGGGCTTGTAGTTCTGGAGCAAGATTAAGTCAGCCGTAGATCATCCCAGGGACAATATGGAGAATAAACTCAAGAAATGGAATTTAAAGTTTACCTTCAGACAAGGGAGGCAAATGCAACCAACAGGGAGGCCTGGTGACAGCGCTTCCGACATGGGAGAGCACACTGCAATGACAAACTCGGCCTCAGGCTGGGCCCCCCTGGTGCGAGTGGCTGACCAGGTTGCAGGCCAGAGCTCTGGGTGCGATGGTGAAGACAAAGGCTGGTGAGGGCTTGTAGTTCTGGGCACACTGCAATGACAAACTCAGCCTCAGGCTGGGCCCCCCTGGTGCGAGTGGCTGACCGGGTTGCAGGCCAGAGCTCTGGGTGCGATGGTGAAGACAAAGGCTGGTGAGGGCTTGTAGTTCTGGGCACACTGCAATGACAAACCCGGCCTCAAGCTGGGCCCCCCTGGTGCGAGTGGCTGACCGGGTTGCAGGCTAAAGCTCTAGGTGCGATGGTGAAGACAAAGGCTGGTGAGGGCTTGTCGTTCTGGAGAAAGATTATATCAGCCAAAGATAATCCCAGGGACAATATGGAGAATAAACTCAAGAAATGTAATTTAAAGTTTACCTTCAGACAAGGGAGGCAAATGCAACCAACAGGGAGGCCTGGGGAAAGCTTGATCGAGAGGGCGACGCCCACTGCAACGACAACCACCCCCTAAGGCTGGGCACCCCTGGTGAGAGTGGGGGACCGGGCAGCAGTGCTGGAGCCCTGGCTGGAGCCCCAGGGTGGCCTGGAGTCACATGCTGGTGAGGGCTTGTAATTCTGGAGCAAGATTAAGTCAGCCGTTGATCATCCCAGGGACAATATGGAGAATAAACTCAAGAAATGGAATTTAAAGTTTACCTTCAGACAAGGGAGGCAAATGCAACCAACAGGGAGGCCTGGTGACAGCGCTTCCGACATGGGAGAGCACACTGCAATGACAAACTCGGCCTCAGGCTGGGCCCCCCTGGTGCGAGTGATTGACCAGGTTGCAGGCCAGAGCTCTGGGTGCGATGGTGAAGACAAAAGCTGGTGAGGGCTTGTAGTTCTGGGCACACTGCAATGACAAACTCAGCCTCAGGCTGGGCCCCCCTGGTGCGAGTGGCTGACCGGGTTGCAGGCCAGAGCTCTGGGTGCGATGGTGAAGACAAAGGCTGGTGAGGGCTTGTAGTTCTGGAGAAAGATTATGTCAGCCAAAGATCATCCCAGGGACAATATGGAGAATAAACTCAAAAAATGGAATTTAAAGTTTACCTTCAAACAAGGGAGGCAAATGCAACCAACAGGGAAGCCTGGTGACAGCGCGTCCGACAAGGGACGGCAAACTGCAATGACAAACTCGGCCTCAGGCAGGGCCCCCCTGGTGCGAGTGGGTGACCGGGTTGCAGGCCAGAGCTCTGGGTGCGATGGTGAAGACAAAGGCTGGTGAGGGCTTGTAGTTCTGGGCACACTGCAATGACAAACCCGGCCTCAAGCTGGGCCCCCCTGGTGCGAGTGGCTGACCGGGTTGCAGGCCAAAGCTCTAGGTGCGATGGTGAAGACAAAGGCTGGTGAGGGCTTGTCGTTCTGGAGAAAGATTATGTCAGCCAAAGATCATCCCAGGGACAATATGGATAATAAACTCAAGAAATGTAATTTAAAGTTTACCTTCAGACAAGGGAGGCAAATGCAACCAACAGGGAGGCCTGGGGAAAGCTTGATCGAGAGGGCGACGCCCACTGCAACGACAACCACCCCCTAAGGCTGGGCACCCCTGGTGAGAGTGGGGGACCGGGCAGCAGTGCTGGAGCCCTGGCTGGAGCCCCAGGGTGGCCTGGAGTCACATGCTGGTGAGGGCTTGTAGTTCTGGAGCAAGATTAAGTCAGCCGTAGATCATCCCAGGGACAATATGGAGAATAAACTCAAGAAATGGAATTTAAAGTTTACCTTCAGACAAGGGAGGCAAATGCAACCAACAGGGAGGCCTGGTGACAGCGCTTCCGACATGGGAGAGCACACTGCAATGACAAACTCGGCCTCAGGCTGGGCCCCCCTGGTGCGAGTGGCTGACCAGGTTGCAGGCCAGAGCTCTGGGTGCGATGGTGAAGACAAAGGCTGGTGAGGGCTTGTAGTTCTGGGCACACTGCAATGACAAACTCAGCCTCAGGCTGGGCCCCCCTGGTGCGAGTGGCTGACCGGGTTGCAGGCCAGAGCTCTGGGTGCGATGGTGAAGACAAAGGCTGGTGAGGGCTTGTAGTTCTGGAGAAAGATTATGTCAGCCAAAGATCATCCCAGGGACAATATGGAGAATAAACTCAAGAAATGGAATTTAAAGTTTACCTTCAGACAAGGGAGGCAAATGCAACAAACAGGGAGGCCTGGTGACAGCGCGTCCGACATGGGACGGCACACTGCAATGACAAACCCGGCCTCAGGCTGGGCCCCCCTGGTGCGAGTGGCTGACCGGGTTGCAGGACAAAACTCTGGGTGCGATGATGAAGAACAAAGGCTGGTGAGGGCTAGTCGTTCTGGAGAAAGATTATGTCAGCCAAAGATCATCCCAGGGACAATATGGAGAATAAACTCAAGAAATGTAATTTAAAGTTTACCTTCAGACAAGGGAGGCAAATGCAACCAACAGGGAGGCCTGGGGAAAGCTTGATCGAGAGGGCGACGCCCACTGCAACGACAACCACCCCCTAAGGCTGGGCACCCCTGGTGCGAGTGGGGGACCGGGTTGCAGGCCAGAGCTCTGGGTGCGATGGTGAAGACAAAGGCTGGTGAGGGCTTGTAGTTCTGGGCACACTGCAATGACAAACTCAGCCTCAGGCTGGGCCCCCCTGGTGCGAGTGGGGGACCGGGTTGCAGGCCAGAGCTCTGGGTGCGATGGTGAAGACAAAGGCTGGTGAGGGCTTGTAGTTCTGGGCACACTGCAATGACAAACTCAGCCTCAGGCTGGGCCCCCCTGGTGCGAGTGGCTGACCGGGTTGCAGGCCAGAGCTCTGGGTGCGATGGTGAAGACAAAGGCTGGTGAGGGCTTGTAGTTCTGGAGATAGATTATGTCAGCCAAAGATCATCCCAGGGACAATATGGAGAATAAACTCAAGAAATGGAATTTAAAGTTTACCTTCAGACAAGGGAGGCAAATGCAACCAACAGGGAAGCCTGGGGACAGCGCGTCCGACATGGGACGGCAGACTGCAATGACAAAATCAGCCTCAGGCTGGGCCCCCCTGGTGTGAGTGGGGAACCGGGTTGCAGTGCTGGAGCCCTGGGTGTGGTGCTGGAGACAAAGACTTGTGAGGGCTTGTAGTTCTGGAGAAAGATTAAGTCAGCCAAAGATCATCCCTGAGACAATATGGAGAATAAACACAAGAAATGGAATTTAAAGTTTACCTTCAGACAAGGGAGGCAAATGCAACCAACAGGGAGGCCTGGTGACAGCTCGTCCGACGTGGAACGGCAAGCTGCAATGACAACCTCGGCATCAGGCTGGGCCCCCCTGGTGCGAGTGGGGGACCGAGGTTGCACTGGCGGAACTCCTGGTGCGGTGCTGAAGACAAAGGCTTGTGAGGGCTTGTAGTTCTGGAGCAAGATTATGTCAGCCAAAGATCATCCCAGGGACAATATGGAGAATAAACTCAAGAAATGTAATTTAAAGTTTACCTTCAGACAAGGGAGGCAAATGCAACCAACAGGGAGGCCTGGTGACAGGTCGTCCGACATGGGACGGCACACTGCAATGACAAACTCGGCCTCAGAATGGGGCCCCTTGGTGCGAGTGGGTGACCGGGTTGCAGGCCAGAGCTCTGGGTGCGATGGTGAAGACAAAGAATGGTGAGGGCTTGTAGTTCTGGAGCAAGATTATGTCAGCCAAAGATCATCCCAGGGACAATATGGAAAATAAACTCAAGAAATGTAATTTAAAGTTTACCTTCAGACAAGGGAGGCAAATGCAACCAACAGGGAGGCCTGGGGAAAGCTTGATCGAGAGTGCGACGCCCACTGCAACGACAACCACCCACTAAGGCTGGACACCCCTGGTGAGGGTGGGGGACCGGGCAGCAGTGCTAGAGCCCTGGCTGGAGCCCCGGTCTGGCCTGGAGTCACATGCTGGTGAGGGCTTGTAGTTCTGGAGCAAGATTAAGTCAGCCGTAGATCATCCCAGGCACAATATGGAGAATGAACTCAAGAAATGGAATTTAAAGTTTACCTTCAGACAAGGGAGGCAAATGCAACCAACAGGGAGGCCTGGGGACAGCGCGTCCGACATGGGACGGCACACTGCAATGACAAAATCAGCCTCAGGCTGGGCCCCCCTGGTGTGAGTGGGGAACCGGGTTGCAGTGCTGGAGCCCTGGTTGTGGTGCTGGAGACAAAGACTTGTGAGGGCTTGTAGTTCTGGAACAAGATTAAGTCAGCCAAAGATCATCCCTGGGACAATATGGAGAATAAACACAAGAAATGGAATTTAAAGTTTACCTTCAGACAAGGGAGGCAAATGCAACCAACAGGGAGGCCTGGTGACAGCGCGTCCGACATGGGACGGCACACTGCAATGACAAACCCGGCCTCAGGCTGGGCCCCCCTGGTGCGAGTGGCTGACCGGGTTGCAGGACAAAGCTCTGGGTGCGATGGTGAAGACAAAGGCTGGTGAGGGCTTGTCGTTCTGGAGAAAGATTATGTCAGCCAAAGATGATCCCAGGGACAATATGGAGAATAAACTCAAGAAATGTAATTTAAAGTTTACCTTCAGACAAGGGAGGCAAATGCAACCAACAGGGAGGCCTGGGGAAAGCTTGATCGAGAGGGCGACGCCCACTGCAACGACAACCACCCCCTAAGGCTGGGCACCCCTGGTGCGAGTGGGGGACCGGGTTGCAGGCCAGAGCTCTGGGTGCGATGGTGAAGACAAAGGCTGGTGAGGGCTTGTAGTTCTGGGCACACTGCAATGACAAACTCAGCCTCAGGCTGGGCCCCCCTGGTGCGAGTGGCTGACCGGGTTGCAGGCCAGAGCTCTGGGTGCGATGGTGAAGACAAAGGCTGGTGAGGGCTTGTAGTTCTGGGCACACTGCAATGACAAACTCAGCCTCAGGCTGGGCCCCCCTGGTGCGAGTGGCTGACCGGGTTGCAGGCCAGAGCTCTGGGTGCGATGGTGAAGACAAAGGCTGGTGAGGGCTTGTAGTTCTGGAGATAGATTATGTCAGCCAAAGATCATCCCAGGGACAATATGTAGAATAAACTCAAGAAATGGAATTTAAAGTTTACCTTCAGACAAGGGAGGCAAATGCAACCAACAGGGAAGCCTGGGGACAGCGCGTCCGACATGGGACGGCAGACTGCAATGACAAAATCAGCCTCAGGCTGGGCCCCCCTGGTGTGAGTGGGGAACCGGGTTGCAGTGCTGGAGCCCTGGGTGTGGTGCTGGAGACAAAGACTTGTGAGGGCTTGTAGTTCTGGAGCAAGATTAAGTCAGCCAAAGATCATCCCTGGGACAATATGGAGAATAAACACAAGAAATGGAATTTAAAGTTTACCTTCAGACAAGGGAGGCAAATGCAACCAACAGGGAGGCCTGGGGAAAGCTTGATCGAGAGGGCGACGCCCAATGCAACGACAACCACCCCCTAAGGCTGGACACCCCTGGTGAGGGTGGCGGACCGGGCAGCAGTGCTGGAAGCCTGGCTGGAACCCCGGTCTGGCCTGGAGTCACATGCTGGTGAGGGCTTGTAGTTCTGGAGCAAGATAAAGTCAGCCGTAGATCATCCCAGGGACAATATGGAGAATAAACTCAAGAAATGGAATTTAAAGTTTACCTTCAGACAAGGGAGGCAAATGCAACCAACAGGGAGGCCTGGTGACAGCGCGTCCGACATGGAACGGCACACTGCAATGACAAACTCGGCCTCAGGCTGGGCCCCCTTGGTGCGAGTGGGTGACCGGGTTGCAGGCCAGAGCTCTGGGTGTGATGGTGAAGACAAAGGCTGGTGAGGGCTTGTAGTTCTGGAGAAAGATTATGTCAGCCAAAGATCATCCCAGGCACAATATGGAGAATAAACTCAAGAAATGGAATTTAAAGTTTACCTTCAGAAAAGGGAGGCAAATGCAACCAACAGGGAGGCCTGGTGACAACTCGTCCGACATGGGACGGCACACTGCAATGACAAACTCGGCCTCAGGCTGGGCCCCCCTAGTGTGAGTGGGGGACCGGGTTGGAGTGCTGTAGCTCTGGGTGCGATGGTGAAGACAGAAGCTGGTGAGGGCTTGTAGTTCTGGAGACAGATTATGTCAGCCAAAGATCATCCCAGGGACAATATGGAGAATAAACTAAAGAAATGGAATTTAAAGTTTACCTTCAGACAAGGGAGGCAAAAGCAACCAACAGGGAGGCCTGGTGACAGCGCGTCCGATGTGGAACGGCACACTGCAATGACAACCTCGGCCTCAGGCTGGGCCCCCCTGGTGTGAGTGGGGGACCGGGTTGCAGTGCTGGAGCCCTGGGTGTGGTGCTGGAGACAAAGGCTTGTGAGGGCTTGTAGTTCTGGAGAAAGATTATGTCAGCCAAAGATCATCCCAGGGACAATATGGAGAATAAACTCAAGAAATGGAATTTAAAGTTTACTTTCAGACAAGGGAGGCAAATGCAACCAACAGGGAGGCCTGGTGACAGCGCGTCCGATGTGGGACGGCACACTGCAATGACAACCTCGGCCTCAGGCTGGGCCCCCCTGGTGCGAGTGGGGGACCGAGTTTGCACTGGCAGAAATCCTGGTGCGGTGCTGAAGACAAAGGCTGGTGAGGGCTTGTAGTTCTGGAGAAAGATTATGTCAGCCAAAGATCATCCCAGGGACAATATGTAGAATCAACTCAAGGAATGGAATTTAAAGTTTACCTTCAGACAAGGGAGGCAAATGCAACCAACAGGGAGGCCTGGTGACAGCGCGTCCGACAAGGGACGGCAAACTGCAATGACAAACTCGGCCTCAGGCAGGGCCCCCCTGGTGCGAGTGGGTGACCGGGTTGCGGCCAGAGCTCTGGGTGCGATGGTGAAGACAAAGGCTGGTGAGGGCTTGTAGTTCTGGGCACACTGCAATGACAAACCCGGCCTCAGGCTGGGCCCCCCTGGTGCGAGTGGCTGACCGGGTTGCAGGACAAAGCTCTGGGTGCGATGGTGAAGACAAAGGCTGGTGAGGGCTTGTCGTTCTGGAGAAAGATTATGTCAGCCAAAGATCATCCCAGGGACAATATGGAGAATAAACTCAAGAAATGGAATTTAAAGTTTACCTTCAGACAAGGGAGGCAAATGCAACCAACAGGGAGGCCTGGGGAAAGCTTGATCGAGAGGGCGACGCCCACTGAAACGACAACCACCCCCTAAGGCTGGGCACCCCTGGTGAGAGTGGGGGACCGGGCAGCAGTGCTGGAGCCCTGGCTGGAGCCCCAGGGTGGCCTGGAGTCACATGCTGGTGAGGGCTTGTAGTTCTGGAGCACGATTAAGTCAGCCGTAGATCATCCCAGGGACAATATGGAGAATAAACTCAAGAAATGGAATTTAAAGTTTACCTTCAGACAAGGGAGGCAAATGCAACCAACAGGGAAGCCTGGGGACAGCGCGTCCGACATGGGACGGCAGACTGCAATGACAAAATCAGCCTCAGGCTGGGCCCCCCTGGTGTGAGTGGGGAACCGGGTTGCAGTGCTGGAGCCCTGAGTGTGGTGCTGGAGACAAAGACTTGTGAGGGCTTGTAGTTCTGGAGCAAGATTAAGTCAGCCAAAGATCATCCCTGGGACAATATGGAGAATAAACACAAGAAATGGAATTTAAAGTTTACCTTCAGACAAGGGAGGCAAATGCAACCAACAGGGAGGCCTGGTGACAGCTCGTCCGACGTGGAACGGCAAGATAGAATGACAACCTCGGCCTCAGGCTGGGCCCCCCTGGTGCGAGTGGGGGACCGAGGTTGCACTGGCAGAAATCCTGGTGCGGTGCTGAAGACAAAGGCTGGTGAGGGCTTGCAGTTCTGGAAAAAGATTATGTCAGCCAAAAATCATCCCAGGGACAATATGGAGAATAAACTCAAGAAATGGAATTTAAAGTTTACCTTCAGACAAGGGAGGCAAATGCAACCAAAAAGGAGGCCTGATGACAGCGCGTCCGACATGGGACGGCACACTGCAATGACAAACTCGGCCTTAGGCTGGGCCCCCCTGGTGCCAGTGGCTGACCGGGTAGCAGGCCAGAGCTCTGGGTGCGATGGTGAAGACAAAGGCTGGTGAGGGCTTGTAGTTCTGGAGAAAGATTATGTCAGCCAAAGATCATCCCAGGGACAATATGGAGAATAAACTCAAGAAATGGAATTTAAAGTTTACCTTCAGACAAGGGAGGCAAATGCAACCAACAGGGAGGCATGGTGACAGCGCGTCCGATGTGGGATGGCACACTGCAATGACAACCTCGGCCTCAGGCTGGGCCCCCCTGGTGAGAGTGGGGTACCGGGCAGCAGTGCTGGAGCCCTGGCTGGAGCCCGAGGGTGGCCTGGAGTCACATGCTGGTGAGGGCTTGTAGTTAAGGAGAAAGATTATGTCAGCCAAAGATCATCCCAGGGACAATATGGAGAATAAACTCAAGAAATGGAATTTAAAGTTTACCTTCAGACAAGGGAGGCAAATGCAACCAACAGGGAGGCCTGGTGACAGCGCGTCCGACATGGGAGAGCACACTGCAATGACAAACTCGGCCTCAGGCTGGGCCCCCCTGGTGCGAGTGGCTGACCAGGTTGCAGGCCAGAGCTCTGGGTGCGATGGTGAAGACAAAGGCTGGTGAGGGCTTGTAGTTCTGGGCACACTGCAATGACAAACTCAGCCTCAGGCTGGGCCCCCCTGGTGCGAGTGGCTGACCGGGTTGCAGGCCAGAGCTCTGGGTGCGATGGTGAAGACAAAGGCTGGTGAGGGCTTGTAGTTCTGGGCACACTGCAATGACAAACTCAGCCTCAGGCTGGGCCCCCCTGGTGCGAGTGGCTGACCGGGTAGCAGGCCAGAGCTCTGGGTGCGATGGTGAAGACAAAGGCTGGTGAGGGCTTGTAGTTCTGGAGATAGATTATGTCAGCCAAAGATCATCCCAGGGACAATATGGAGAATAAACTCAAGAAATGGAATTTAAAGTTTACCTTCAGACAAGGGAGGCAAATGCAACCAACAGGGAAGCCTGGGGACAGCGCGTCCGACATGGGACGGCAGACTGCAATGACAAAATCAGCCTCAGGCTGGGCCCCCCTGGTGTGAGTGGGGAACCGGGTTGCAGTGCTGGAGCCCTGGGTGTGGTGCTGGAGACAAAGACTTGTGAGGGCTTGTAGTTCTGGAGAAAGATTAAGTCAGCCAAAGATCATCCCTGAGACAATATGGAGAATAAACACAAGAAATGGAATTTAAAGTTTACCTTCAGACAAGGGAGGCAAATGCAACCAACAGGGAGGCCTGGTGACAGCTCGTCCGACGTGGAACGGCAAGCTGCAATGACAACCTCGGCATCAGGCTGGGCCCCCCTGGTGCGAGTGGGGGACCGAGGTTGCACTGGCGGAACTCCTGGTGCGGTGCTGAAGACAAAGGCTTGTGAGGGCTTGTAGTTCTGGAGCAAGATTATGTCAGCCAAAGATCATCCCAGGGACAATATGGAGAATAAACTCAAGAAATGTAATTTAAAGTTTACCTTCAGACAAGGGAGGCAAATGCAACCAACAGGGAGGCCTGGTGACAGGTCGTCCGACATGGGACGGCACACTGCAATGACAAACTCGGCCTCAGAATGGGGCCCCTTGGTGCGAGTGGGTGACCGGGTTGCAGGCCAGAGCTCTGGGTGCGATGGTGAAGACAAAGAATGGTGAGGGCTTGTAGTTCTGGAGCAAGATTATGTCAGCCAAAGATCATCCCAGGGACAATATGGAAAATAAACTCAAGAAATGTAATTTAAAGTTTACCTTCAGACAAGGGAGGCAAATGCAACCAACAGGGAGGCCTGGGGAAAGCTTGATCGAGAGTGCGACGCCCACTGCAACGACAACCACCCACTAAGGCTGGACACCCCTGGTGAGGGTGGGGGACCGGGCAGCAGTGCTAGAGCCCTGGCTGGAGCCCCGGTCTGGCCTGGAGTCACATGCTGGTGAGGGCTTGTAGTTCTGGAGCAAGATTAAGTCAGCCGTAGATCATCCCAGGCACAATATGGAGAATGAACTCAAGAAATGGAATTTAAAGTTTACCTTCAGACAAGGGAGGCAAATGCAACCAACAGGGAGGCCTGGGGACAGCGCGTCCGACATGGGACGGCACACTGCAATGACAAAATCAGCCTCAGGCTGGGCCCCCCTGGTGTGAGTGGGGAACCGGGTTGCAGTGCTGGAGCCCTGGTTGTGGTGCTGGAGACAAAGACTTGTGAGGGCTTGTAGTTCTGGAACAAGATTAAGTCAGCCAAAGATCATCCCTGGGACAATATGGAGAATAAACACAAGAAATGGAATTTAAAGTTTACCTTCAGACAAGGGAGGCAAATGCAACCAACAGGGAGGCCTGGTGACAGCGCTTCCGACATGGGAGAGCACACTGCAATGACAAACTCGGCCTCAGGCTGGGCCCCCCTGGTGCGAGTGGCTGACCAGGTTGCAGGCCAGAGCTCTGGGTGCGATGGTGAAGACAAAGGCTGGTGAGGGCTTGTAGTTCTGGGCACACTGCAATGACAAACTCAGCCTCAGGCTGGGCCCCCCTGGTGCGAGTGGCTGACCGGGTTGCAGGCCAGAGCTCTGGGTGCGAGGGTGAAGACAAAGGCTGGTGAGGGCTTGTAGTTCTGGAGAAAGATTATGTCAGCCAAAGATCATCCCAGGGACAATATGGAGAATAAACTCAAGAAATGGAATTTAAAGTTTACCTTCAGACAAGGGAGGCAAATGCAACAAACAGGGAGGCCTGGTGACAGCGCGTCCGACATGGGACGGCACACTGCAATGACAAACCCGGCCTCAGGCTGGGCCCCCCTGGTGCGAGTGGCTGACCGGGTTGCAGGACAAAGCTCTGGGTGCGATGGTGAAGACAAAGGCTGGTGAGGGCTTGTCGTTCTGGAGAAAGATTATGTCAGCCAAAGATGATCCCAGGGACAATATGGAGAATAAACTCAAGAAATGTAATTTAAAGTTTACCTTCAGACAAGGGAGGCAAATGCAACCAACAGGGAGGCCTGGGGAAAGCTTGATCGAGAGGGCGACGCCCACTGCAACGACAACCACCCCCTAAGGCTGGGCACCCCTGGTGCGAGTGGGGGACCGGGTTGCAGGCCAGAGCTCTGGGTGCGATGGTGAAGACAAAGGCTGGTGAGGGCTTGTAGTTCTGGGCACACTGCAATGACAAACTCAGCCTCAGGCTGGGCCCCCCTGGTGCGAGTGGCTGACCGGGTTGCAGGCCAGAGCTCTGGGTGCGATGGTGAAGACAAAGGCTGGTGAGGGCTTGTAGTTCTGGGCACACTGCAATGACAAACTCAGCCTCAGGCTGGGCCCCCCTGGTGCGAGTGGCTGACCGGGTTGCAGGCCAGAGCTCTGGGTGCGATGGTGAAGACAAAGGCTGGTGAGGGCTTGTAGTTCTGGAGATAGATTATGTCAGCCAAAGATCATCCCAGGGACAATATGGAGAATAAACTCAAGAAATGGAATTTAAAGTTTACCTTCAGACAAGGGAGGCAAATGCAACCAACAGGGAGGCCTGGGGAAAGCTTGATCGAGAGGGCGACGCCCACTGCAACGATAACCACCGCCTAAGGCTGGGCCCCCCTGGTGAGAGTGGGGGACCGGGCAGCAGTGCTGGAGCCCTGGCTGGAGCCCCAGGGTAGCCTGGAGTCACATGCTGGTGAGGACTTGTAGTTCTGGAACCAGATTAAGTCAGCCGTAGATCATCCCAGGGACAATATGGAGAATAAACTCAAGAAAGGGAATTTAAAGTTTACCTTCAGACAAGGGAGGCAAATGCAACCAACAGGGAGGCCTGGTGACAGCGCGTCCGATGTGGGACGGCACACTGCAATGACAACCTCGGCCTCAGGCTGGGCCCCCCTGGTGCGAGTGGGGGACCGAGGTTGCACTGGCGGAACTCCTGGTGCGGTGCTGAAGACAAAGAATGGTGAGGGCTTGTAGTTCTGGAGAAAGATTATGTCAGCCAAAGATCATCGCAGGGACAATATGGAGAATAAACTCAAGAAATGTAATTTAAAGTTTACCTTCAGACAAGGGAGGCAAATGCAACCAACAGGGAGGCCTGGGGAAAGCTTGATCGAGAGGGCGACGCCCACTGCAACGACAACCACCCCCTAAGGCTGGACACCCCTGGTGAGGGTGGGAGACCGGGCAGCAGTGCTGGAGCCCTGGCTGGAACCCCGGTCTGGCCTGGAGTCACATGCTGGTGAGGGCTTGTAGTTCTGGAGCAAGATAAAGTCAGCCGTAGATCATCCCAGGGACAATATGGAGAATAAACTCAAGAAATGTAATTTAAAGTTTACCTTCAGACAAGGGAGGCAAATGCAACCAACAGGGAGGCCTGGGGAAAGCTTGATCGAGAGGGCGACGCCCACTGCAACGACAACCACCCCCTAAGGCTGGGCACCCCTGGTGAGAGTGGGGGACCGGGCAGCAGTGCTGGAGCCCTGGCTGGAGCCCCAGGGTGGCCTGGAGTCACATGCTGGTGAGGGCTTGTAGTTCTGGAGCAAGATTAAGTCAGCCGTAGATCATCCCAGGGACAATATGGAGAATAAACTCAAGAAATGGAATTTAAAGTTTACCTTCAGACAAGGGAGACAAATGCAACCAACAGGGAGGCCTGGTGATAGCGCGTCCGATGTAGGACAGCACACTGCAATGACAAACTCGGCCTCAGGCTGGGCCCCCCTGGTGCGAGTGGCTGACCGGGTTGCAGGCCAGAGCTCTGGGTGCGATGGTGAAGACAAAGGCTGGTGAGGGCTTGTAGTTCTGGAGAAAGATTATGTCAGCCAAAGATCATCCCAGGGACAATATGGAGAATAAAGTCAAGAAATGTAATTTAAAGTTTACCTTCAGACAAGGGAGGCAAATGCAACCAACAGGGAGGCCTGGTGACAACTCGTCCGACATGGGACGGCACACTGCAATGACAAAATTAGCCTCAGGCTGGGCACCCCTGGTGTGAGTGGGGGACCGAGTTGCAGTGCTGGAGCCCTGGGTGTGGTGCTGGAGACAAAGGCTTGTGAGGGCTTTTAGTTCTGGAGAAAGATTATGTCAGCCAAAGATCATCCCAGGGACAATATGGAGAATAAACTCAAGAAATGTAATTTAAAGTTTACCTTCAGACAAGGGAGGCAAATGCAACCAACAGGGAGGCCTGGGGAAAGCTTGATCGAGAGGGCGACGCCCACTGCAACGACAACCACCGCCTAAGGCTGGGCACACCTGGTGAGGCTGGGGGACCGGGCAGCAGTGCTGGAGCCCTGGCTGGAGCCCCGGTGTGGCCTGGAGTCACATGCTGGTGAGGGCTTGTAGTTCTGGAGAAAGATTAGGTCAGCCAAAGATCATCCCAGGGACAATATGGAGAATAAACTCTAGAAATGTAATTTAAAGTTTACCTTCAGACAAGGGAGGCAAATGCAACCAACAGGGAGGCCTGGTGACAGCGCGTACGACATGGAACGGCACACTGCAATGACAAACTCGGCCTCAGGCTGGGCCCCCTTGGTGCGAGTGGGTGACCGGGTTGCAGGCCAGAGCTCTGGGTGTGATGGTGAAGACAAAGGCTGGTGAGGGCTTGTAGTTCTGGAGAAAGATTATGTCAGCCAAAGATCATCCCAGGGACAATATGGAAAATAAACTCAAGAAATGTAATTTAAAGTTTACCTTCAGACAAGGGAGGCAAATGCAACCAACAGGGAGGCCTGGGGAAAGCTTGATCGAGAGGGCGACGCCCACTGCAACGACAACCACCGCCTAAGGCTGGGCCCCCCTGGTGAGAGTGGGGGACCGGGCAGCAGTGCTGGAGCCCTGGCTGGAGCCCCAGGGTAGCCTGGAGTCACATGCTGGTGAGGGCTTGTAGTTCTGGAGCCAGATTAAGTCAGCCGTAGATCATCCCAGGGACAATATGGAGAATAAACTCAAGAAAGGGAATTTAAAGTTTACCTTCAGACAAGGGACGCAAATGCAACCAACAGGGAGGCCTGGGGAAAGCTTGATCGAGAGGGCGACGCCCACTGCAACGACAACCACCGCCTAAGGCTGGGCACCCCTGGTGAGAGTGGGGGACCGGGCAGCAGTGCTGGAGCCCTGGCTGGAGCCCCAGGGTAGCCTGGAGTCGCATGCTGGTGAGGGCTTGTAGTTCTGGAACCAGATTAAGTCAGCCGTAGATCATCCCAGGGACAATATGGAGAATAAACTCAAGAAAGGGAATTTAAAGTTTACCTTCAGACAAGGGAGGCAAATGCAACCAACAGGGAGGCCTGGTGACAGCGCGTCCGATGTGGGACGGCACACTGCAATGACAACCTCGGCCTCAGGCTGGGCCCCCCTGGTGCGAGTGGGGGACCGAGGTTGCACTGGCGGAACTCCTGGTGCGGTGCTGAAGACAAAGGCTGGTGAGGGCTTGTAGTTCTGGAGAAAGATTATGTCAGCCAAAGATCATCGCAGGGACAATATGGAGAATAAACTCAAGAAATGTAATTTAAAGTTTACTTTCAGACAAGGGAGGCAAATGCAACCAACAGGGAGGCCTGGGGAAAGCTTGATCGAGAGGGCGACGCCCACTGCAACGACAACCACCCCCTAAGGCTGGACACCCCTGGTGAGGGTGGGAGACCGGGCAGCAGTGCTGGAGCCCTGGCTGGAACCCCGGTCTGGCCTGGAGTCACATGCTGGTGAGGGCTTGTAGTTCTGGAGCAAGATAAAGTCAGCCGTAGATCATCCCAGGGACAATATGGAGAATAAACTCAAGAAATGTAATTTAAAGTTTACCTTCAGACAAGGGAGGCAAATGCAACCAACAGGGAGGCATGGGGAAAGCTTGATCGAGAGGGCGACGCCCACTGCAACGACAACCACCCCCTAAGGCTGGGCACCCCTGGTGAGAGTGGGGGACCGGGCAGCAGTGCTGGAGCCCTGGCTGGAGCCCCAGGGTGGCCTGGAGTCACATGCTGGTGAGGGCTTGTAGTTCTGGAGCAAGATTAAGTCAGCCGTAGATCATCCCAGGGACAATATGGAGAATAAACTCAAGAAATGGAATTTAAAGTTTACCTTCAGACAAGGGAGGCAAATGCAACCAACAGGGAGGCCTGGTGACAGCGCGTCCGACATGGGAGAGCACTCTGCAATGACAAACTCGGCCTCAGGCTGGGCCCCCCTGGTGCGAGTGGCTGACCGGGTTGCAGGCCAGAGCTCTGGGTGCGATGGTGAAGACAAAGGCTGGTGAGGGCTTGTAGTTCTGGGCACACTGCAATGACAAACTCAGCCTCAGGCTGGGCCCCCCTGGTGCGAGTGGCTGACCGGGTTGCAGGCCAGAGCTCTGGGTGCGATGGTGAAGACAAAGGCTGGTGAGGGCTTGTAGTTCTGGAGAAAGATTATGTCAGCCAAAGATCATCCCAGGGACAATATGGAGAATAAACTCAAGAAATGGAATTTAAAGTTTACCTTCAGACAAGGGAGGCAAATGCAACCAACAGGGAGGCCTGGGGACAGCGCGTCCGACATGGGACGGCAGACTGCAATGACAAAATCAGCCTCAGGCTGGGCCCCCCTGGTGTGAGTGGGGGACCGGGTTGCGGTGCTGGAGCCCTGGGTGTGGTGCTGGAGACAAAGACTTGTGAGGGCTTGTAGTTCTGAAGCAAGATTAAGTCAGCCAAAGATCATCCCTGGGACAATATGGAGAATAAACACAAGAAATGGAATTTAAAGTTTACCTTCAGACAAGGGAGGCAAATGCAACCAACAGGGAGGCCTGGTGACAGCTCGTCCGACGTGGAACGGCAAGCTGCAATGACAACCTCGGCCTCAGGCTGGGCCCCCCTGGTGCGAGTGGGGGACCGAGGTTGCACTGGCGGAACTCCTGGTGCGGTGCTGAAGACAAAGGCTGGTGAGGGCTTGTAGTTCTGGAGCAAGATTAAGTCAGCCAAAGATCATCCCAGGGACAATATGGAGAATAAACTCAAGAAATGTAATTTAAAGTTTACCTTCAGACAAGGGAGGCAAATGCAACCAACAGGGAGGCCTGGTGACAGCTCGTCCGACGTGAGGCGGCACACTGCAATGACAACCTTGGCCTCAGGCTGGGCCCCCCTGGTGCGAGTGGCTGACCGGGTTGCAGGCCAGAGCTCTGGGTGCGATGGTGAAGACAAAGGCTGGTGAGGGCTTGTAGTTCTGGAGAAAGATTATGTCAGCCAAAGATCATCCCAGGGACAATATGGAGAATAAACTCAAGAAATGGAATTTAAAGTATACCTTCAGACAAGGGAGGCAAATGCAACCAACGGGGAGGCCTGGTGACAACTCGTCCGACATGGGACGGCACACTGCAATGACAAAATTAGCCTCAGGCTGGGCACCCCTGGTGTGAGTGGGGGACCGAGTTGCAGTGCTGGAGCCCTGGGTGTGGTGCTGGAGACAAAGGCTTGTGAGGGCTTTTAGTTCTGGAGAAAGATTATGTCAGCCAAAGATCATCCCAGGGACAATATGGAGAATAAACTCAAGAAATGTAATTTAAAGTTTACCTTCAGACAAGGGAGGCAAATGCAACCAACAGGGAGGCCTGGGGAAAGCTTGATCGAGAGGGCGACGCCCACTGCAACGACAACCACCGCCTAAGGCTGGGCACACCTGGTGAGGATGGGGGACCGGGCAGCAGTGCTGGAGCCCTGGCTGGAGCCCCGGTGTGTCCTGGAGTCACATGCTGGTGAGAGCTTGTAGTTCTGGAGAAAGATTAGGTCAGCCAAAGATCATCCCAGGGACAATATGGAGAATAAACTCTAGAAATGTAATTTAAAGTTTACCTTCAGACAAGGGAGGCAAATGCAACCAACAGGGAGGCCTGGTGACAGCGCGTACGACATGGAACGGCACACTGCAATGACAAACTCGGCCTCAGGCTGGGCCCCCTTGGTGCGAGTGGGTGACCGGGTTGCAGGCCAGAGCTCTGGGTGTGATGGTGAAGACAAATGCTGGTGAGGGCTTGTAGTTCTGGAGAAAGATTATGTCAGCCAAAGATCATCCCAGGGACAATATGGAAAATAAACTCAAGAAATGTAATTTAAAGTTTACCTTCAGACAAGGGAGGCAAATGCAACCAACAGGGAGGCCTGGGGAAAGCTTGATCGAGAGGGCGACGCCCACTGCAACGACAACCACCGCCTAAGGCTGGGCCCCCCTGGTGAGAGTGGGGGACCGGGCAGCAGTGCTTGAGCCCTGGCTGGAGCCCCAGGGTAGCCTGGAGTCACATACTGGTGAGAGCTTGTAGTTCTGGAGCCAGATTAAGTCAGCCGTAGATCATCCCAGGGACAATATGGAGAATAAACTCAAGAAATGGAATTTAAAGTTTACCTTCAGACAAGGGAGGCAAATGCAACCAACAGGGAGGCCTGGTGACAGCGCGTCCGACATGGAACGGCACACTGCAATGACAAACTCGGCCTCAGGCTGGGCCCCCCTGGTGCGAGTGGCTGACCGGGTTGCAGGCCAGAGCTCTGGGTGCGATGGTGAAGACAAAGGCTGGTGAGGGCTTGTAGTTCTGGGCACACTGCAATGACAAACTCAGCCTCAGGCTGGGCCCCCCTGGTGCGAGTGGCTGACCGGGTTGCAGGCCAGAGCTCTGGGTGCGATGGTGAAGACAAAGGCTGGTGAGGGCTTGTAGTTCTGGAGAAAGATTATGTCAGCCAAAGATCATCCCAGGGACAATATGGAGAATAAACTCAAGAAATGGAATTTAAAGTTTACCTTCAGACAAGGGAGGCAAATGCAACCAACAGGGAGGCCTGGGGACAGCGCTTCCGACATGGGACGGCAGACTGCAATGACAAAATCAGCCTCAGGCTGGGCCCCCCTGGTGTGAGTGGGGGACCGGGTTGCAGTGCTGGAGCCATGGGTGTGGTGCTGGAGACAAAGACTTGTGAGGGCTTGTAGTTCTGGAGCAAGATTAAGTCAGCCAAAGATCATCCCAGGGACAATATGGAGAATAAACACAAGAAATGGAATTTAAAGTTTACCTTCAGACAAGGGAGGCAAATGCAACCAACAGGGAGGCATGGGGAAAGCTTGATCGAGAGGGCGACGCCCACTGCAACGACAACCACCCCCTAAGGCTGGGCACCCCTGGTGAGAGTGGGGGACCGGGCAGCAGTGCTGGAGCCCTGGCTGGAGCCCCAGGGTGGCCTGGAGTCACATGCTGGTGAGGGCTTGTAGTTCTGGAGCAAGATTAAGTCAGCCGTAGATCATCCCAGGGACAATATGGAGAATAAACTCAAGAAATGGAATTTAAAGTTTACCTTCAGACAAGGGAGGCAAATGCAACCAACAGGGAGGTCTGGTGACAGCGCGTCCAATGTGGGACGGCACACTGCAATGACAACCTCAGTCTCAGACTGGGCCCCCCTGGTGCCAGTGGCTGACCGGGTTACAGGCCAGAGCTCTGGGTGCGATGGTGAAGACAAAGACTGGCGAGGGCTTGTAGTTCTGGAGAAAGATTATGTCAGCCAAAGATCATCCCAGGGACAATATGGAGAATAAACACAAGAAATGGAATTTAAAGTTTACCTTCAGACAAGGGGGGCAAATGCAACCAACAGGGAGGCCTGGGGAAAGCTTGATCGAGAGGGTGACGCCCACTGCAACGACAACAACCGCCTAAGGCTGGGCACCCCTGGTGAGGGTGGGGGACCGGGCAGCAGTGCTGGAGCCCTGGTTGGAGCCCCAAGGTGGCCTGGAATCACGTGCTGGTGAGGGCTTATATTTCTGGAGCAAGATTAAGTCAGCCGTAGATCATCACAGGCACAATATGGAGAATAAACTCAAGAAATGTAATTCAAAGTTTACCTTCAGACAAGAGAGGCAAATGCAACCAACAGGGAGGCCTGGTGATAGCGCGTCCGATGTGGGACGACACACTGCAATGACAAAATCAGCCTCAGGCTGGGCCCCCCTGGTGTGAGTGGGGGACCGGGTTGCAGTGCTGGAGCCCGGGGTGTGGTGCTGGAGACAAAGGCTTATGAGGGCTTGTAGTTCTGGAGAAAGATTATGTCAGCCAAAGATCATCCCAGGGACAATATGGAGAATAAACTCAAGAAATGGAATTTAAAGTTTACCTTCAGACAAGGGAGGCAAATGCAACCAACACGGAGGCCTGGTGACAGCGCGTCCGATGTGGGGCGGCACACTGCAATGACAAAATTGCCCTCAGGCTAGGCCCCCCTAGTGTGAGTGGGGGACCGGGTTGCAGTGCTGGAGCTCTGGGTGCGATGGTGAAGACAGGCTGGTGAGGGCTTGTAGTTCCGGAGAAAGATTATGTCAGCCAAAGATCATCCCAGGGACAATATGGAGAATAAACTCAAGAAATGTAATTTAAAGTTTACCTTCAGACAAGGGAGGCAAATGCAACCAACAGGGAGGCCTGGTGACAACTCGTCCGACATGGGACGGCACACTGCAATAACAAAATTAGCCTCAGGCTGGGCACCCCTGGTGTGAGTGGGGGACCGAGTTGCAGTGCTGGAGCCCTGGGTGTGGTGCTGGAGACAAAGGCTTGTGAGGGCTTGTAGTTCTGGAGCAAGATTAAGTCAGCCAAAGATCATCCCAGGGACAATATGGAGAATAAACTCAAGAAATGGAATTTAAAGTTTACCTTCAGACAAGGGAGGCAAATACAACCAACAGGGAGGCCCTGGGGAAAACTTGATCGAGAGGGCGACGCCCACTGCAACGACAACCACCGCCTATGTCTGGGAACCCCTGGTGAAAGTGGGGGACCGGGCAGCAGTGCTGGAGCCTTGGCTGGAAACCCAGGGTGGCCTGGAGTCACATGCTGGTGAGGGCTTGTAGTTCTGGAGCAAGATTAAGTCAGCCGTAGATCATCCCAGGGACAATATGGAGAATAAACTCAAGAAAGGGAATTTAAAGTTTACCTTCAGACAAAGGAGGCAAATGCAACCAACAGGGAGGCCTGGTGAAAGCGCGTCCGATGTGGGACGGCACACTGCAATGACAACCTCGGCCTCAGGCTGGGCACCCCTGGTGCGAGTGGGGGACCGATTTTGCACTGGCAGAAATCCTGGTGCGGTGCTGAAGACAAAGGCTGGTGAGGGCTTGTAGTTCTGGAGAAAGATTATGTCAGCCAAAGATCATCCCAGGGACAATATGGAGAATAAACTCAAGGAATGGAATTTAAAGTTTACCTTCAGACAAGGGAGGCAAATGCAACCAAAAAGGAGGCCTGATGACAGCGCGTCCGACATGGGACGGCACACTGCAATGACAAACTCGGCCTTAGGCTGGGCCCCCCTGGTGACAGAGGCTGACCGGGTAGCAGGCCAGAGCTCTGGGTGCGATGGTGAAGACAAAGGCTGGTGAGGGCTTGTAGTTCTGGAGCAAGATTAAGTCAGCCAAAGATCATCCCAGGGACAATATGGAGAATAAACTCAAGAAATGGAATTTAAAGTTTACCTTCAGACAAGGGAGGCAAATGCAACCAACAGGGAGGCCTGGTGACAGCGCGTCCGACATGGGACAGCACATTGCACTGACAAACTCGGCCTCAGGCTGGGCCCCCTTGGTGCGAGTGGGTGACAAGGTTGCAGGCCAGAGCTCTGGGTGCGATGGTGAAGACAAAGGCTGGTGAGGGCTTGTAGTTCTGGAGAAAGATTATGTCAGCCAAAGATCATCCCAGGGACAATATGGAGAATAAACTCAAGAAATGTAATTTAAAGTTTACCTTCAGACAAGGGAGGCAAATGCAACCAACAGGGAGGCCTGGGGAAAGCTTGATCGAGAGGGTGACGCCCACTGCAACGACAACCACCCCCTAAGGCTGGACACCCATGGTGAGGGTGGGGAACCGGGAAACAGTGCTGGAGCGCTGGCTGGAGCCCCGGTCTGGCCTGGAGTCACATGCTGGTGAGGGCTTATAGTTCTGGAGCAAGATTAAGTCAGCCGTAGATCATCCCAGGCACAATATGGAGAATAAACTCAAGAAATGGAATTTAAAGTTTACTTTCAGACAAGGGAGGCAAATGCAACCAACAGGGAGGCCTGGTGACAGCGCGTCCGATGTGGGACGGCACACTGCAATGACAACCTCGGCCTCAGGCTGGGCCCCCCTGGTGCGAGTGGGGGACCGAGTTTGCACTGGCAGAAATCCTGGTGCGGTGCTGAAGACAAAGGCTGGTGAGGGCTTGTAGTTCTGGAGAAAGATTATGTCAGCCAAAGATCATCCCAGGGACAATATGTAGAATCAACTCAAGGAATGGAATTTAAAGTTTACCTTCAGACAAGGGAGGCAAATGCAACCAACAGGGAGGCCTGGTGACAGCGCATCCGACAAGGGACGGCACACTGCAATGACAACCTCGGCCTCAGGCTGGGCCCCCCTGGTGCGAGTGGGGGACCGAGTTTGCACTGGCAGAAATCCTGGTGCGGTGCTGAAGACAAAGGCTGGTGAGGGCTTGTAGTTCTGGAGAAAGATTATGTCAGCCAAAGATCATCCCAGGGACAATATGTAGAATCAACTCAAGGAATGGAATTTAAAGTTTACCTTCAGACAAGGAAGGCAAATGCAACCAACAGGGAGGCCTGGTGACAGCGCGTCCGACAAGGGACGGCAAACTGCAATGACAAACTCGGCCTCAGGCAGGGCCCCCCTGGTGCGAGTGGGTGACCGGGTTGCGGCAAGAGCTCTGGGTGCGATGGTGAAGACAAAGGCTGGTGAGGGCTTGTAGTTCTGGGCACACTGCAATGACAAACCCGGCCTCAGGCTGGGCCCCCCTGGTGCGAGTGGCTGACCGGGTTGCAGGACAAAGCTCTGGGTGCGATGGTGAAGACAAAGGCTGGTGAGGGCTTGTCGTTCTGGAGAAAGATTATGTCAGCCAAAGATCATCCCAGGGACAATATGGAGAATAAACTCAAGAAATGGAATTTAAAGTTTACCTTCAGACAAGGGAGGCAAATGCAACCAACAGGGAGGCCTGGGGAAAGCTTGATCGAGAGGGCGACGCCCACTGCAACGACAACCACCCCCTAAGGCTGGGTACCCCTGGTGAGAGTGGGGGACCGGGCAGCAGTGCTGGAGCCCTGGCTGGAGCCCCAGGGTGGCCTGGAGTCACATGCTGGTGAGGGCTTGTAGTTCTGGAGCAAGATTAAGTCAGCCGTAGATCATCCCAGGGACAATATGGAGAATAAACTCAAGAAATGGAATTTAAAGTTTACCTTCAGACAAGGGAGGCAAATGCAACCAACAGGGAGGCCTGGTGACAGCGCGTCCGACATGGGAGAGCACACTGCAATGACAAACTCGGCCTCAGGCTGGGCCCCCCTGGTGCGAGTGGCTGACCGGGTTGCAGGCCAGAGCTCTGGGTGCGATGGTGAAGACAAAGGCTGGTGAGGGCTTGTAGTTCTGGGCACACTGCAATGACAAACTCAGCCTCAGGCTGGGCCCCCCTGGTGCGAGTGGCTGACCGGGTTGTAGGCCATAGCTCTGGGTGCGATGGTGAAGACAAAGGCTGGTGAGGGCTTGTAGTTCTGGAGAAAGATTATGTCAGCCAAAGATCATCCCAGGGACAATATGGAGAATAAACTCAAGAAATGGAATTTAAAGGTTACCTTCAGACAAGGGAGGCAAATGCAACCAACAGGGAAGCCTGATGACAGCGCGTCCGACAAGGGACGGCAAACTGCAATGACAAACTCGGCCTCAGGCAGGGCCCCCCTGGTGCGAGTGGGTGACCGGGTTGCAGGCCAGAGCTCTGGGTGCGATGGTGAAGACAAAGGCTGGTGAGGGCTTGTAGTTCTGGGCACACTGCAATGACAAACCCGGCCTCAGGCTGGGCCCCCCTGGTGCGAGTGGCTGACCGGGTTGCAGGCCAAAGCTCTGGGTGCGATGGTGAAGACAAAGGCTGGTGAGGGCTTGTCGTTCTGGAGAAAGATTATGTCAGCCAAAGATCATCCCAGGGACAATATGGAGAATAAACTCAAGAAATGGAATTTAAAGTTTACAGATTCAGATTTCTTTATTTGCCATTGTGTAAACACGTAGGAATTTGTTTTGGCAATGCATGTGTGCATTTCAGTTCTTTTCACATATATATATCAACTAACAAACATACAACACAGTGCAACGCGGAAGTAAACAAAGACCATATATATAGTAATATATATATATATAGATAAAGTGCATGTTGGGATTAGTTAGTGCAGGGTATTTATGTACTGCTGGTGGTGAGTGCTGGTGTCACTGGTGTCACTGGAGGGGCAGAGGGAGGGAAGCCAGAGTCATTGAGCAGCCTGGCGGCTGAGGGGAAGAAGCTCAGTTTATGGCGAGTTGTAGTGGCCTTCAGCAGCCGCATCCTTCTCCCAGAGGGGAGCAAGGTGAGGAGTCCGTGACCAGGGTGGGAGGGGTCGGCCATGATCTTCCTCGCCCTCCTCAGTGCCCTGGAGTCGTGCAGGGACTTTAGGGAGGGCAGGGGACGGCCAATCACCCTCTCTGCAGAGCGAATCACCCGCTGCAGCTTGACAAGATCCTTAGCAGCTGCAGCGGGGAACCAGGTGATGATGGAGTGGGTGATGATGGACTCGATGATGGCCGTGTAGAACTGGGTCATCATATCCCTAGACAGTCTGAATTTCCTCAGCTGCCGAAGGAAGAACAGCCTCTGCTGGGCCTTTTTCAGGAGGGCCGTGATGTTACGTTCCCACTTTAGGTCCTGGGAGATGGTTATACCCAGGAACCTGTAGGACTCTACGGCCTTCACCTGGGTGCCTTCCAGCATGATGGGAGGGGGTGGGGCTGCGCTCCTCCGGAAGTCCACCACCATCTCCACTGTCTTTCGTGTATTTAGCTCCAAGTTGTTTTGGTTGCACCACCTCCGCAGCCGCTCGATCTCCCTCCTGTAGTCTGACTCGTCCCCCTTGGAGATGAGGCCGACCAGGGTGGTGTCGTCAGCAAACTTCAGGAGCTTGACCGAGGGGTGGATGGAAACACAGGTGTTGGTATACAGGGAGAACAGGAGGGGGGACAGGACGCAGCCCTGTGGGGAACCGGTGCTGGTGGACCTGGAGCTGGAGATGCTCTTCCCTAGCTTCACACGCTGAGACCTGTTGGTCAGAAAGTCCGTAATCCACCTGCAGGTGGAGGCAGGTACTTGCAGCAGGGACAGCTGGTGCTCCAGGGTGGATGGTAGGATGGTGTTGAAGGCCGAACTGAAGTCGACAAACAAGATCCTGGCATAGTTGCCGGCAGTGTCCAGATGGTTTAGGGTGTGGTGCAGAGCCATGTTCACGGCGTCCTCCGTGGATCTATTTGCTCTGTACGCAAACTGCAACGGGTCCAGCTCAGGATCAGTGATGCGCTTCAGGTGAGCCAGGACAAGGCGCTCCAGGACCTTCATGACCACTGAGGTCAGGGCAACGGGTCTGTAGTCATTCAGGCCTGTGACCTTGGCCTTCTTGGGGACGGGGATGATGGTTGAAGCCTTGAAGCATGCTGGGACACGACACAGCTCCAGTGAGGTGTTGAAGATGTTGGTAAACACCGGGGCGAGCTGTTCAGCGCAGTGCTTCAAGACAGAGGGGGAGACAGAATCCGGGCCAGACGCCTTCCGGGGGTTCTGACTCCTGAGCAGCAGTTTCACCTCTCTCTCCGTAACAGAGAGGGAGGATGTGGGGTGGGAGGAGAGGGACACCCTAGTGTATGGGGGTAGTGGTTGTGGTTGTAGCTGGGGGGGTTGGAGGGAGAGGGCGGGTGGGGAACTCTCTTTCTCAAACCTGCAGTAAAAGTCATTGAGCTCGTTCGCGAGGAGGAGGTTGTCAGCCGCCTGCGGGGACCTTGGCTTGTAGTTGGTGATGGTCTTCAGGCCTTTCCAGACCGAGGAGGAGTTCCCCTCAGAGAGCTGCTGGCGCAGTCTCTTGGAGAAGCAATGTTTTGCCTCCATCACTGCTTTGGCAAACCTGTACTTGGCCTGCCTAAACAAAACAACGTCACCGCTACGCCTGGCCCCCTCCTTCTCCGACCTCAGCCTCCTGAGATGGGCTGAAAACCAGGGCTTGTCGTTGTTGTAGATCTTCCTGGAGCGGATAGGGACACACACCTCCTCGCCGAGGCTGATGAATGATGTCACAGTGTCCGTGTATTCATCCAGGTCGTTTCCAGCCTCAGGCCCCGCCCACCCAACAAAGTCCTGGTCACAGCCCGCATTTTCCAACCATGCACAGAGTCTCTCACTCGCTTCACTGGACCACACTCTGAAGCACCGCACCACAGGTTTTGATATTTTCAATCTCTGCCTGTAGCGAGGGATCAGATGGATGAGATGGTGATCTCCATTGCCCAGTGCAGCACGGGGGACAGAGTGGTATGCCTGGCGGATAGTGCAGTAGAAGTGATCCAGAATATTCGTACCCCTAGTGGCACAAGTGACCTGCTGTCTGTATTTGGGGAGAGCCCTGCTCAGATGAGCCTGGTTAAAGTCCCCGAGCACCACAGCCAAACTGTCCGAGTAAGTACGCTCCGCCCCCGACAGCTGTTCGGTCAGTGTGTCCACTGCTGCGGTGACGTCAGCATCCGGAGGAACGTAAACACACACGAGGATGAACGCGTTAAACTCACGGGGGGAATAGAATGGGCGACAGAGTATGAAGAGAGTTTCAATGTCAATGGAACAGTGTTGTTGCAGCACTGTCACGTCGGAACACCAGCGATCGTTCACGAAGAACATTAATCCACCTCCACGCGACTTCGCCACTGCCTCGAAGTCTCTGTCGGCACGAAACGCGGAAAAACCCTCCAGCCGTACAGCCTCATCTGGGTCTGCCGGTTTCAGATGCGTCTCCACGAACGCAAAAACAGCCGTGGATTTGAAGTCGTTGTCCCGCGAAACCAGCAGCTGGAGTTCATCCATCTTATTGGGCAAGGAATTCACGTTACAGAGGAATATACCTGGGAGTGGTGGGCGCAAACTTCTCCTCCTTAGACGAACCAGACAACCACCTCGCTTCCCCCGTTGTCTTCTGGTCCAGCGTACAGCATTGGCAAAGAACGCTGTCCCTCTCACCAGGATATCCAATATATCCGTGGAACGGGTGAGTAATGTTGGAAAAAGGTCCGGTGGGGTAAAACCCCTAAAGTGCAGCAACTCTTCTTTAGTGTAAGAAGGCTCACAGGACACATACACAAAACTTAGACAGAACACAACACACGTCAGTGCCATAGCAGCCATGGACGGCGCCATCTTTAAATGCCTTAAATGCAATCCTTCAGACAAGGGAGGCAAATGCAACCAACAGGGAGGCCTGGGGAAAGCTTGATCGAGAGGGCGACGCCCACTGCAACGACAACCACCCCCTAAGGCTGGGCACCCCTGGTGAGAGTGGGGGACCGGGCAGCAGTGCTGGAGCCCTGGCTGGAGCCCCAGGGTGGCCTGGAGTCACATGCTGGTGAGGGTTTGTAGTTCTGGAGCAAGATTAAGTCAGCCGTAGATCATCCCAGGGACAATATGGAGAATAAACTCAAGAAATGGAATTTAAAGTTTACCTTCAGACAAGGGAGGCAAATGCAACCAACAGGGAGGCCTGGTGACAGCGCGTCCGACATGGGAGAGCACACTGCAATGACAAACTCAGCCTCAGGCTGGGCCCCCCTGGTGCGAGTGGCTGACCAGGTTGCAGGCCAGAGCTCTGGTTGCGATGGTGAAGACAAAGGCTGGTGAGGGCTTGTAGTTCTGGGCACACTGCAATGACAAACTCAGCCTCAGGCTGGGCCCCCCTGGTGCGAGTGGCTGACCGGGTTGCAGGCCAGAGCTCTGGGTGCGATGGTGAAGACAAAGGCTGGTGAGGGCTTGTAGTTCTGGAGAAAGATTATGTCAGCCAAAGATCATCCCAGGGACAATATGGAGAATAAACTCAAGAAATGGAATTTAAAGTTTACCTTCAGACAAGGGAGGCAAATGCAACCAACAGGGAGGCCTGGTGACAGTGCGTCCGATGTGGGACAGCACACTGCAATGACAACCTCGGCCTCAGGCTGGGCCCCCCTGGTGCGAGTGGGGGACCGAGGTTGCACTGGCGGAACTCCTGGTGCGGTGCTGAAGACAAAGGCTTGTGAGGGCTTGTAGTTCTGGAGCAAGATTATGTCAGCCAAAGATCATCCCAGGGACAATATGGAGAATAAACTCAAGAAATGGAATTTAAAGTTTACCTTCAGACAAGGGAGGCAAATGCAACCAACAGGGAAGCCTGGTGACAGCGCGTCCGACAAGGGACGGCAAACTGCAATGACAAACTCGGCCTCAGGCAGGGCCCCCCTGGTGCGAGTGGGTGACCGGGTTGCAGGCCAGAGCTCTGGGTGCGATGGTGAAGACAAAGGCTGGTGAGGGCTTGTAGTTCTGGGCACACTGCAATGACAAACCCGGCCTCAGGCTGGGCCCCCCTGGTGCGAGTGGCTGACCGGGTTGCAGGCCAAAGCTCTGGGTGCGATGGTGAAGACAAAGGCTGGTGAGGGCTTGTCGTTCTGGAGAAAGATTAAGTCAGCCAAAGATCATCCCAGGCACAATATGGAGAATAAACTCAAGAAATGGAATTTAAAGTTTACCTTCAGACAAGGGAGGCAAATGCAACCAACAGGGAGGCCTGGAGAAAGCTTGATCAAGAGGGCGACGCCCACTGCAACGATAACCACCCCCTAAGGCTGGACACCCCTGGTGAGGGTGGGGGACCAAGGTTGCACTGGCGGAACTCCTGGTGCGGTGCTGAAGACAAAGGCTGGTGAGGGCTTGTAGTTCTGGAGAAAGATTATGTCAGCCAAAGATCATCGCAGGGACAATATGGAGAATAAACTCAAGAAATGGAATTTAAAGTTTACCTTCAGACAAGGGAGGCAAATGCAACCAACAGGGAGGCCTGGGGAAAGCTTGATCGAGAGGGCGACGCCCAATGCAACGACAACCACCCCCTAAGGCTGGACACCCCTGGTGAGGGTGGCGGACCGGGCAGCAGTGCTGGAAGCCTGGCTGGAACCCCGGTCTGGCCTGGAGTCACATGCTGGTGAGGGCTTGTAGTTCTGGAGCAAGATAAAGTCAGCCGTAGATCATCCCAGGGACAATATGGAGAATAAGCTCAAGAAATGGAATTTAAAGTTTACCTTCAGACAAGGGAGGCAAATGCAACCAACAGGGAGGCCTGGTGACAGCGCGTCCGACATGGAACGGCACACTGCAATGACAAACTCGGCCTCAGGCTGGGCCCCCTTGGTGCGAGTGGGTGACCGGGTTGCAGGCCAGAGCTCTGGGTGTGATGGTGAAGACAAAGGCTGGTGAGGGCTTGTAGTTCTGGAGAAAGATTATGTCAGCCAAAGATCATCCCAGGCACAATATGGAGAATAAACTCAAGAAATGGAATTTAAAGTTTACCTTCAGACAAGGGAGGCAAATGCAACCAACAGGGAGGCCTGGTGACAACTCGTCCGACATGGGACGGCACACTGCAATGACAAACTCGGCCTCAGGCTGGGCCCCCCTAGTGTGAGTGGGGGACCGGGTTGGAGTGCTGTAGCTCTGGGTGCGATGGTGAAGACAGAAGCTGGTGAGGGCTTGTAGTTCTGGAGACAGATTATGTCAGCCAAAGATCATCCCAGGGACAATATGGAGAATAAACTAAAGAAATGGAATTTAAAGTTTACCTTCAGACAAGGGAGGCAAAAGCAACCAACAGGGAGGCCTGGTGACAGCGCGTCCGAAGTGGAACGGCACACTGCAATGACAACCTCGGCCTCAGGCTGGGCCCCCCTGGTGTGAGTGGGGGACCGAGGTTGCACTGACGGAACTCCTGGTGCGGTGCTGAAGACAAAGGCTGGTGAGGGTTTGTAGTTCTGGAGCAAGATTAAGTCAGCCAAAGATCATCCCAGGGACAATATGGAGAATAAACTCAAGAAATGGAATTTAAAGTTTACCTTCAGACAAGGGAGGCAAATGCAACCAACAGGGAGGCCTGGTGACAGCGCGTCCGACATGGGACAGCACATTGCACTGACAAACTCGGCCTCAGGCTGGGCCCCCTTGGTGCGAGTGGGTGACAAGGTTGCAGGCCAGAGCTCTGGGTGAGATGGTGAAGACAAAGGCTGGTGAGGGCTTGTAGTTCTGGAGAAAGATTATGTCAGCCAAAGATCATCCCAGGGACAATATGGAGAATAAACTCAAGAAATGTAATTTAAAGTTTACCTTCAAACAAGGGAGGCAAATGCAACCAACAGGGAGGCCTGGGGAAAGCTTGATCGAGAGGGTGACGCCCACTGCAACGACAACCACCCCCTAAGGCTGGACACCCATGGTGAGGGTGGGGGACTGGGAAACAGTGCTGGAGCGCTGGCTGGAGCCCCGGTCTGGCCTGGAGTCACATGCTGGTGAGGGCTTATAGTTCTGGAGCAAGATTAAGTCAGCCGTAGATCATCCCAGGCACAATATGGAGAATAAACTCAAGAAATGGAATTTAAAGTTTACCTTCAGACAAGGGAGGCAAATGCAACCGAAAGGGAGGCCTGGTGATAGCGCGTCCGATGTGGGACGGCACACTGCAATGACAAAATCAGCCTCAGGCTGGGCCCCCCTGGTGTGAGTGGGGGACCGGGTTGCAGTGCTGGAGCCCTGGGTGTGGTGCTGGAGACAAAGGCTTGTGAGGGCTTGTAGTTCTGGAGAAAGATTATGTCAGCCAAAGATCATCCCAGGGACAATTCGGAGACTAAACTCAAGAAATGGAATTTAAAGTTTACTTTCAGACAAGGGAGGCAAATGCAACCAACAGGGAGGCCTGGTGACAGCGCGTCCGATGTGGGACGGCACACTGCAATGACAACCTCGGCCTCAGGCTGGGCCCCCCTGGTGCGAGTGGGGGACCGAGTTTGCACTGGCAGAAATCCTGGTGCGGTGCTGAAGACAAAGGCTGGTGAGGGCTTGTAGTTCTGGAGAAAGATTATGTCAGCCAAAGATCATCCCAGGGACAATATGTAGAATCAACTCAAGAAATGGAATTTAAAGTTTACCTTCAGACAAGGGAGGCAAATGCAACCAACAGGGAGGCCTGGTGACAGCGCGTCCGACAAGGGACGGCAAACTGCAATGACAAACTCGGCCTCAGGCAGGGCCCCCCTGGTGCGAGTGGGTGACCGGGTTGCGGCCAGAGCTCTGGGTGCGATGGTGAAGACAAAGGCTGGTGAGGGCTTGTAGTTCTGGGCACACTGCAATGACAAACCTGGCCTCAGGCTGGGCCCCCCTGGTGCGAGTGGCTGACCGGGTTGCAGGACAAAGCTCTGGGTGCGATGGTGAAGACAAAAGCTGGTGAGGGCTTGTCGTTCTGGAGAAAGATTATGTCAGCCACAGATCATCCCAGGGACAATATGGAGAATAAACTCAAGAAATGGAATTTAAAGTTTACCTTCAGACAAGGGAGGCAAATGCAACCAACAGGGAGGCCTGGGGAAAGCTTGATCGAGAGGGCGACGCCCACTGAAACGACAACCACCCCCTAAGGCTGGGCACCCCTGGTGAGAGTGGGGGACCGGGCAGCAGTGCTGGAGCCCTGGCTGGAGCCCCAGGGTGGCCTGGAGTCACATGCTGGTGAGGGCTTGTAGTTCTGGAGCAAGATTAAGTCAGCCGTAGATCATCCCAGGGACAATATGGAGAATAAACTCAAGAAATGGAATTTAAAGTTTACCTTCAGACAAGGGAGGCAAATGCAACCAACAGGGAAGCCTGGGGACAGCGCGTCCGACATGGGACGGCAGACTGCAATGACAAAATCAGCCTCAGGCTGGGCACCCCTGGTGTGAGTGGGGAACCGGGTTGCAGTGCTGGAGCCCTGGGTGTGGTGCTGGAGACAAAGACTTGTGAGGGCTTGTAGTTCTGGAGCAAGATTAAGTCAGCCAAAGATCATCCCTGGGACAATATGGAGAATAAACTCAAGAAATGGAATTTAAAGTTTACCTTCAGACAAGGGAGGCAAATGCAACCAAAAAGGAGGCCTGATGACAGCGCGTCCGACATGGGACGGCACACTGCAATGACAAACTCGGCCTTAGGCTGGGCCCCCCTGGTGCCAGTGGCTGACCGGGTAGCAGGCCAGAGCTCTGGGTGCGATGGTGAAGACAAAGGCTGGTGAGGGCTTGTAGTTCTGGAGAAAGATTATGTCAGCCAAAGATCATCCCAGGGACAATATGGAGAATAAACTCAAGAAATGGAATTTAAAGTTTACCTTCAGACAAGGGAGGCAAATGCAACCAACAGGGAGGCCTGGTGACAGCGCGTCCGATGTGGGACTGCACACTGCAATGACAACCTCGGCCTCAGGCTGGGCCCCCCTGGTGAGAGTGGGGTACCGGGCAGCAGTTCTGGAGCCCTGGCTGGAGCCCCAGGGTGGCCTGGAGTCACATGCTGGTGAGGGCTTGTAGTTAAGGAGAAAGATTATGTCAGCCAAAGATCATCCCAGGGACAATATGGAGAATAAACTCAAGAAATGGAATTTAAAGTTTACCTTCAGACAAGGGAGGCAAATGCAACCAACAGGGAGGCCTGGTGACAGCACGTCCGACATGGGACGGCACACTGCAATGAAAAACTAGGCCTCAGGCTGGGCCCCCCTGGTGCGAGTGGCTGACCGGGTTGCAGGCCAGAGCTCTGGGTGCGATGGTGAAGACAAAGGCTGGTGAGGGCTTGTAGTTCTGGAGAAAGATTATGTCAGCCAAAGATCATCCCAGGCACAATATGGAGAATAAACTCAAGAAATGGAATTTAAAGTTTACCTTCAGACAAGGGAGGCAAATGCAACCAACAGGGAGGCCTGGTGACAGCGCGTCCGACATGGAACGGCACACTGCAATGACAAACTCGGCCTCAGGCTGGGCCCCCTTGGTGCGAGTGGGTGACCGGGTTGCAGGCCAGAGCTCTGGGTGTGATGGTGAAGACAAAGGCTGGTGAGGGTTTGTAGTTCTGGAGAAAGATTATGTCAGCCAAAGATCATCCCAGGCACAATATGGAGAATAAACTCAAGAAATGGAATTTAAAGTTTACCTTCAGACAAGGGAGGCAAATGCAACCAACAGGGAGGCCTGGTGACAACTCGTCCGACATGGGACGGCACACTGCAATGACAAACTCGGCCTCAGGCTGGGCCCCCCTAGTGTGAGTGGGGGACCGGGTTGGAGTGCTGTAGCTCTGGGTGCGATGGTGAAGACAGAAGCTGGTGAGGGCTTGTAGTTCTGGAGAAAGATTATGTCAGCCAAAGATCATCCCAGGGACAATATGGAGAATAAACTCAAGAAATGGAATTTAAAGTTTACCTTCAGACAAGGGAGGCAAATGCAACCAACAGGGAGGCCTGGTGACAGCGCGTCCGATGTGGAACGGCACACTGCAATGACAACCTCGGCCTCAGGCTGGGCCCCCCTGGTGCGAGTGGGGGACCGAGTTTGCACTGGCAGAAATCCTGGTGCGGTGCTGAAGACAAAGGCTGGTGAGGGCTTGTAGTTCTGGAGAAAGATTATGTCAGCCAAAGATCATCCCAGGGACAATATGTAGAATCAACTCAAGGAATGGAATTTAAAGTTTACCTTCAGACAAGGGAGGCAAATGCAACCAACAGGGAGGCCTGGTGACAGCGCGTCCGACAAGGGACGGCAAACTGCAATGACAAACTCGGCCTCAGGCAGGGCCCCCCTGGTGCGAGTGGGTGACCGGGTTGCGGCCAGAGCTCTGGGTGCGATGGTGAAGACAAAGGCTGGTGAGGGCTTGTAGTTCTGGGCACACTGCAATGACAAACCCGGCCTCAGGCTGGGCCCCCCTGGTGCGAGTGGCTGACCGGGTTGCAGGACAAAGCTCTGGGTGCGATGGTGAAGACAAAGGCTGGTGAGGGCTTGTCGTTCTGGAGAAAGATTATGTCAGCCAAAGATCATCCCAGGGACAATATGGAGAATAAACTCAAGAAATGGAATTTAAAGTTTACCTTCAGACAAGGGAGGCAAATGCAACCAACGGGGAGGCCTGGGGAAAGCTTGATCGAGAGGGCGACGTCCACTGAAACGACAACCACCCCCTAAGGCTGGGCACCCCTGGTGAGAGTGGGGGACCGGGCAGCAGTGCTGGAGCCCTGGCTGGAGCCCCAGGGTGGCCTGGAGTCACATGCTGGTGAGGGCTTGTAGTTCTGGAGCAAGATTAAGTCAGCCGTAGATCATCCCAGGGACAATATGGAGAATAAACTCAAGAAATGGAATTTAAAGTTTACCTTCAGACAAGGGAGGCAAATGCAACCAACAGGGAAGCCTGGGGACAGCGCGTCCGACATGGGACGGCAGACTGCAATGACAAAATCAGCCTCAGGCTGGGCCCCCCTGGTGTGAGTGGGGAACCGGGTTGCAGTGCTGGAGCCCTGGGTGTGGTGCTGGAGACAAAGACTTGTGAGGGCTTGTAGTTCTGGAGCAAGATTAAGTCAGCCAAAGATCATCCCTGGGACAATATGGAGAATAAACACAAGAAATGGAATTTAAAGTTTACCTTCAGACAAGGGAGGCAAATGCAACCAACAGGGAGGCATGGTGACAGCGCGTCCGATGTGGGACGGCACACTGCAATGACAACCTCGGCCTCAGGCTGGGCCCCCCTGGTGAGAGTGGGGTACCGGGCAGCAGTGCTGGAGCCCTGGCTGGAGCCCCAGGGTGGCCTGGAGTCACATGCTGGTGAGGGCTTGTAGTTAAGGAGAAAGATTATGTCAGCCAAAGATCATCCCAGGGACAATATGGAGAATAAACTCAAGAAATGGAATTTAAAGTTTACCTTCAGACAAGGGAGGCAAATGCAACCAACAGGGAGGCCTGGTGACAGCACGTCCGACATGGGACGGCACACTGCAATGAAAAACTAGGCCTCAGGCTGGGCCCCCCTGGTGCGAGTGGCTGACCGGGTTGCAGGCCAGAGCTCTGGGTGCGATGGTGAAGACAAAGGCTGGTGAGGGCTTGTAGTTCTGGAGAAAGATTATGTCAGCCAAAGATCATCCCAGGGACAATATGGAGAATAAACTCAAGAAATGGAATTTAAAGTTTACCTTCAGACAAGGGAGGCAAATGCAACCAACAGGGAGGCCTGGTGACAGCGCGTCAGACATGGAACGGCACACTGCAATGACAAACTCGGCCTAAGGCTGGGCCCCCTTGGTGCGAGTGGGTGACCGGGTTGCAGGCCAGAGCTCTGGGTGTGATGGTGAAGACAAAGGCTGGTGAGGGTTTGTAGTTCTGGAGAAAGATTATGTCAGCCAAAGATCATCCCAGGCACAATATGGAGAATAAACTCAAGAAATGGAATTTAAAGTTTACCTTCAGACAAGGGAGGCAAATGCAACCAACAGGGAGGCCTGGTGACAACTCGTCCGACATGGGACGGCACACTGCAATGACAAACTCGGCCTCAGGCTGGGCCCCCCTAGTGTGAGTGGGGGACCGGGTTGGAGTGCTGTAGCTCTGGGTGCGATGGTGAAGACAGAAGCTGGTGAGGGCTTGTAGTTCTGGAGAAAGATTATGTCAGCCAAAGATCATCCCAGGGACAATATGGAGAATAAACTCAAGAAATGGAATTTAAAGTTTACCTTCAGACAAGGGAGGCAAATGCAACCAACAGGGAGGCCTGGTGACAGCGCGTCCGATGTGGAACGGCACACTGCAATGACAACCTCGGCCTCAGGCTGGACACCCCTGGTGTGAGTGGGGGACCGAGGTTGCACTGACGGAACTCCTGGTGCGGTGCTGAAGACAAAGGCTGGTGAGGGTTTGTAGTTCTGGAGCAAGATTAAGTCAGCCAAAGATCATCCCAGGGACAATATGGAGAATAAACTCAAGAAATGGAATTTAAAGTTTACCTTCAGACAAGGGAGGCAAATGCAACCAACAGGGAGGCCTGGTGACAGCGCGTCCGACATGGGACAGCACATTGCACTGACAAACTCGGCCTCAGGCTGGGCCCCCTTGGTGCGAGTGGGTGACAAGGTTGCAGGCCAGAGCTCTGGGTGCGATGGTGAAGACAAAGGCTGGTGAGGGCTTGTAGTTCTGGAGAAAGATTATGTCAGCCAAAGATCATCCCAGGGACAATATGGAGAATAAACTCAAGAAATGGAATTTAAAGTTTACCTTCAGACAAGGGAGGCAAATGCAACCAACAGGGAGGCCTGGGGAAAGCTTGATCGAGAGGGTGACGCCCACTGCAACGACAACCACCCCCTAAGGCTGGACACCCATGGTGAGGGTGGGGGACCGGGAAACAGTGCTGGAGCGCTGGCTGGAGCCCCGGTCTGGCCTGGAGTCACATGCTGGTGAGGGCTTATAGTTCTGGAACAAGATTAAGTCAGCCGTAGATCATCCCAGGCACAATATGGAGAATAAACTCAAGAAATGGAATTTAAAGTTTACCTTCAGACAAGGGAGGCAAATGCAACCAACAGGGAGGCCTGGTGACAGCACGTCCGACATGGGACGGCACACTGCAATGAAAAACTAGGCCTCAGGCTGGGCCCCCCTGGTGCGAGTGGCTGACCGGGTTGCAGTGCTGGAGCCCTGGGTGTGGTGCTGGAGACAAAGGCTTGTGAGGGCTTGTCGTTCTGGAGAAAGATTATGTCAGCCAAAGATCATCCCAGGGACAATATGGAGAATAAACTCAAGAAATGGAATTTAAAGTTTACCTTCAGACAAGGGAGGCAAATGCAACCAACAGGGAGGCCTGGTGACAGCGCGTCCGACAAGGGACGGCAAACTGCAATGACAAACTCGGCCTCAGGCAGGGCCCCCCTGGTGCGAGTGGGTGACCGGGTTGCGGCCAGAGCTCTGGGTGCGATGGTGAAGACAAAGGCTGGTGAGGGCTTGTAGTTCTGGGCACACTGCAATGACAAACCCGGCCTCAGGCTGGGCCCCCCTGGTGCGAGTGGCTGACCGGGTTGCAGGACAAAGCTCTGGGTGCGATGGTGAAGACAAAGGCTGGTGAGGGCTTGTCGTTCTGGAGAAAGATTATGTCAGCCAAAGATCATCCCAGGGACAATATGGAGAATAAACTCAAGAAATGGAATTTAAAGTTTACCTTTAGACAAGGGAGGCAAATGCAACCAACAGGGAGGCCTGGGGAACGCTTGATCGAGAGGGCGACGCCCACTGAAACGACAACCACCCCTTAAAGCTGGGCACCCCTGGTGAGAGTGGGGGACCGGGCAGCAGTGCTGGAGCCCTGGCTGGAGCCCCAGGGTGGCCTGGAGTCACATGCTGGTGAGGGCTTGTAGTTAAGGAGAAAGATTATGTCAGCCAAAGATCATCCCAGGGACAATATGGAGAATAAACTCAAGAAATGGAATTTAAAGTTTACCTTCAGACAAGGGAGGCAAATGCAACCAACAGGGAAGCCTGGGGACAGCGCGTCCGACATGGGACGGCAGACTGCAATGACAAAATCAGCCTCAGGCTGGGCCCCCCTGGTGTGAGTGGGGAACCGGGTTGCAGTGCTGGAGCCCTGGGTGTGGTGCTGGAGACAAAGACTTGTGAGGGCTTGTAGTTCTGGAGCAAGATTAAGTCAGCCAAAGATCATCCCTGGGACAATATGGAGAATAAACACAAGAAATGGAATTTAAAGTTTACCTTCAGACAAGGGAGGCAAATGCAACCAACAGGGAGGCCTGGTGACAGCTCGTCCGACGTGGAACGGCAAGCTGCAATGACAACCTCGGCCTCAGGCTGGGCCCCCCTGGTGCGAGTGGGGGACCGAGGTTGCACTGGCAGAAATCCTGGTGCGGTGCTGAAGACAAAGGCTGGTGAGGGCTTGTAGTTAAGGAGAAAGATTATGTCAGCCAAAGATCATCCCAGGGACAATATGGAGAATAAACTCAAGAAATGGAATTTAAAGTTTACCTTCAGACAAGGGAGGCAAATGCAACCAAAAAGGAGGCCTGATGACAGCGCGTCCGACATGGGACGGCACACTGCAATGACAAACTCGGCCTTAGGCTGGGCCCCCCTGGTGCCAGTGGCTGACCGGGTAGGAGGCCAGAGCTCTGGGTGCGATGGTGAAGACAAAGGCTGGTGAGGGCTTGTAGTTCTGGAGAAAGATTATGTCAGCCAAAGATCATCCCAGGGACAATATGGAGAATAAACTCAAGAAATGGAATTTAAAGTTTACCTTCAGACAAGGGAGGCAAATGCAACCAACAGGGAGGCCTGGTGACAGCTCGTCCGACGTGAGGCGGCACACTGCAATGACAACCTCGGCCTCAGGCTGGGCCCCCCTGGTGCGAGTGGGGGACCGAGGTTGCACAGGCGGAACTCCTGGTGCGGTGCTGAAGACAAAGGCTTGTGAGGGCTTGTAGTTCTGGAGAAAGATTATGTCAGCCAAAGATCATCCCAGGGACAATATGGAGAATAAACTCAAGAAATGGAATTTAAAGTTTACCTTCAGACAAGGGAGGCAAATGCAACAAACAGGGAGGCCTGGTGACAGCGCGTCCGACATGGGACGGCACACTGCAATGACAAACCCGGCCTCAGGCAGGGCCCCCCTAATGCGAGTGGCTGACCGGGTTGCAGGACAAAGCTCTGGGTGCGATGGTGAAGACAAAGGCTGGTGAGGGCTTGTCGTTCTGGAGAAAGATTATGTCAGCCAAAGATCATCCCAGGGACAATATGGAGAATAAACTCAAGAAATGTAATTTAAAGTTTACCTTCAGACAAGGGAGGCAAATGCAACCAACAGGGAGGCCTGGGGAAAGCTTGATCGAGAGGGCGACGCCCACTGCAACGACAACCACCCCCTAAGGCTGGGCACCCTTGGTGAGAGTGGGGGACCGGGCAGCAGTGCTGGAGCCCTGGCTGGAGCCCCAGGGTGGCCTGGAGTCACATGCTGGTGAGGGCTTGTAGTTCTGGAGCAAGATTAAGTCAGCCGTAGATCATCCCAGGGACAATATGGAGAATAAACTCAAGAAATGGAATTTAAAGTTTACCTTCAGACAAGGGAGGCAAATGCAACCAACAGGGAGGCCTGGTGACAGCGCGTCCGACATGGGAGAGCACACTGCAATGACAAACTCGGCCTCAGGCTGGGCCCCCCTGGTGCGAGTGGCTGACCGGGTTGCAGGCCAGAGCTCTGGGTGCGATGGTGAAGACAAAGGCTGGTGAGGGCTTGTAGTTCGGGGCACACTGCAATGACAAACTCAGCCTCAGGCTGGGCCCCCCTGGTGCGAGTGGCTGACCGGGTTGCAGGCCAGAGCTCTGGGTGCGATGGTGAAGACTAAGGCTGGTGAAGGCATGTAGTTCTGGAGAAAGATTATGTCAGCCAAAGATCATCCCAGGGACAATATGGAGAATAAACTCAAGAAATGGAATTTAAAGTTTACCTTCAGACAAGGGAGGCAAATGCAACCAACAGGGAGGCCTGGTGACAGCGCGTCCGACAAGGGACGGCAAACTGCAATGACAAACTCGGCCTCAGGCAGGGCCCCCCTGGTGCGAGTGGGTGACCGGGTTGCAGGCCAGAGCTCTGGGTGCGATGGTGAAGACAAAGGCTGGTGAGGGCTTGTAGTTCTGGGCACACTGCAATGACAAACCCGGCCTCAGGCTGGGCCTCCCTGGTGCGAGTGGCTGACCGGGTTGCAGGCCAAAGCTCTGGGTGCGATGGTGAAGACAAAGGCTGGTGAGGGCTTGTCGTTCTGGAGAAAGATTATGTCAGCCAAAGATCATCCCAGGCACAATATGGAGAATAAACTCAAGAAATGTAATTTAAAGTTTACCTTCAGACAAGGGAGGCAAATGCAACCAACAGGGAGGCCTGGTGAAAGCTTGATCAAGAGGGCGACGCCCACTGCAACGATAACCACCCCCTAAGGCTGGACACCCCTGGTGAGGGTGGGGGAACAAGGTTGCACTGGCGGAACTCCTGGTGCGGTGCTGAAGACAAAGGCTGGTGAGGGCTTGTAGTTCTGGAGCAAGATTAAGTCAGCCGTAGATCATCCCAGGCACAATATGGAGAATAAACTCAAGAAATGGAATTTAAAGTTTACCTTCAGACAAGGGAGGCAAATGCAACCGAAAGGGAGGCCTGGTGATAGCGCGTCCGATGTGGGACGGCACACTGCAATGACAAAATCAGCCTCAGGCTGGGCCCCCCTGGTGCGAGTGGCTGACCGGGTTGCAGGCCAGAGCTCTGGGTGCGATGGTGAAGACAAAGAATGGTGAGGGCTTGTAGTTCTGGAGAAAGATTATGTCAGCCAAAGATCATCCCAGGGACAATATGGAGAATAAACTCAAGAAATGGAATTTAAAGTTTACCTTCAGACAAGGGAGGCAAATGCAACCAACAGGGAGGCCTGGTGACAGCAAGTCCGACATGGGACTGCACACTGCAATGAAAAACTACGCCTCAGGCTGGGCCCCCCTGGTGCGAGTGGCTGACCGGGTTGCAGGCCAGAGCTCTGGGTGCGATGGTGAAGACAAAGGCTGGTGAGGGCTTGTAGTTCTGGAGAAAGATTATGTCAGCCAAAGATCATCCCAGGGACAATATGGAGAATAAACTCAAGAAATGGAATTTAAAGTTTACCTTCAGACAAGGGAGGCAAAAGCAAACCAACAGGGAGGCCTGGGGAAAGCTTGATAGAGAGGGCGACGCCCAATGCAACGACAACCACCCCCTAAGGCTGGACACCCCTGGTGAGGGTGGCGGACCGGGCAGCAGTGCTGGAAGCCTGGCTGGAACCCCGGTCTGGCCTGGAGTCACATGCTGGTGAGGGCTTGTAGTTCTGGAGCAAGACAAAGTCAGCCGTAGATCATCCCAGGGACAATATGGAGAATAAACTCAAGAAATGGAATTTAAAGTTTACCTTCAGACAAGGGAGGCAAATGCAACCAACAGGGAGGCCTGGTGACAGCGCGTCCGACATGGAACGGCACACTGCAATGACAACCTCGGCCTCAGGCTGGGCCCCCCTGGTGTGAGTGGGGGACCGAGGTTGCACTGACGGAACTCCTGGTGCGGTGCTGAAGACAAAGGCTGGTGAGGGTTTGTAGTTCTGGAGCAAGATTAAGTCAGCCAAAGATCATCCCAGGGACAATATGGAGAATAAACTCAAGAAATGGAATTTAAAGTTTACCTTCAGACAAGGGAGGCAAATGCAACCAACAGGGAGGCCTGGTGTCAGCGCGTCCGACATGGGACAGCACATTGCACTGACAAACTCGGCCTCAGGCTGGGCCCCCTTGGTGCGTGTGGGTGACAAGGTTGCAGGCCAGAGCTCTGGGTGCGATGGTGAAGACAAAGGCTGGTGAGGGCTTGTAGTTCTGGAGAAAGATTATGTCAGCCAAAGATCATCCCAGGCACAATATGGAGAATAAACTCAAGAAATGTAATTTAAAGTTTACCTTCAGACAAGGGAGGCAAATGCAACCAACAGGGAGGCCTGGTGACAACTCGTCCGACATGGGACGGCACACTGCAATGACAAACTCGGCCTCAGGCTGGGCCCCCCTAGTGTGAGTGGGGGACCGGGTTGGAGTGCTGTAGCTCTGGGTGCGATGGTGAAGACAAAGGCTGGTGAGGGCTTGTAGTTCTGGAGAAAGATTATGTCAGCCAAAGATCATCCCAGGGACAATATGGAGAATAAACTCAAGAAATGGAATTTAAAGTTTACCTTCAGACAAGGGAGGCAAATGCAACCAACAGGGAGGCCTGGTGACAGCGCGTCTGATGTGGAACGGCACACTGCAATGACAACCTCGGCCTCAGGCTGGGCCCCCCTGGTGTGAGTGGGGGACCGAGGTTGCACTGACGGAACTCTTGGTGCGGTGCTGAAGACAAAGGCTGGTGAGGGTTTGTAGTTCTGGAGCAAGATTAAGTCAGCCAAAGATCATCCCAGGGACAATATGGAGAATAAACTCAAGAAATGGAATTTAAAGTTTACCTTCAGACAAGGGAGGCAAATGCAACCAACAGGGAGGCCTGGTGACAGCGCGTCCGACATGGGACAGCACATTGCACTGACAAACTCGGCCTCAGGCTGGGCCCCCTTGGTGCGAGTGGGTGACAAGGTTGCAGGCCAGAGCTCTGGGTGCGATGGTGAAGACAAAGGCTGGTGAGGGCTTGTAGTTCTGGAGAAAGATTATGTCAGCCAAAGATCATCCCAAGGACAATATGGAGAATAAACTCAAGAAATGTAATTTAAAGTTTACCTTCAGACAAGGGAGGCAAATGCAACAAACAGGGAGGCCTGGGGAAAGCTTGATCGAGAGGGTGACGCCCACTGCAACGACAACCACCCCCTAAGGCTGGACACCCATGGTGAGGGTGGGGGACCGGGAAACAGTGCTGGAGCGCTGGCTGGAGCCCCGGTCTGGCCTGGAGTCACATGCTGGTGAGGGCTTATAGTTCTGGAGCAAGATTAAGTCAGCCGTAGATCATCCCAGGCACAATATGGAGAATAAACTCAAGAAATGGAATTTAAAGTTTACCTTCAGACAAGGGAGGCAAATGCAACCGAAAGGGAGGCCTGGTGATAGCGCGTCCGATGAGGGACGGCACACTGCAATGACAAAATCAGCCTCAGGCTGGGCCCCCCTGGTGTGAGTGGGGGACCGGGTTGCAGTGCTGGAGCCCTGGGTGTGGTGCTGGAGACAAAGGCTTGTGAGGGCTTGTAGTTCTGGAGAAAGATTATGTCAGCCAAAGATCATCCCAGGGACAATATGGAGACTAAACTCAAGAAATGGAATTTAAAGTTTACTTTCAGACAAGGGAGGCAAATGCAACCAACAGGGAGGCCTGGTGACAGCGCGTCCGATGTGGGACGGCACACTGCAATGACAAACTCGGCCTCAGGCTGGGCCCCCCTGGTGCGAGTGGGGGACCGAGTTTGCACTGGCAGAAATCCTGGTGCGGTGCTGAAGACAAAGGCTGGTGAGGGCTTGTAGTTGTGGAGAAAGATTATGTCAGCCAAAGATCATCCCCGGGACAATATGTAGAATCAACTCAAGAAATGGAATTTAAAGTTTACCTTCAGACAAGGGAGGCAAATGCAACCAACAGGGAGGCCTGGTGACAGCGCGTCCGACAAGGGACGGCAAACTGCAATGACAAACTCGGCCTCAGGCAGGGCCCCCCTGGTGCGAGTGGGTGACCGGGTTGCGGCCAGAGCTCTGGGTGCGATGGTGAAGACAAAGGCTGGTGAGGGCTTGTATTTCTGGGCACACTGCAATGACAAACCCGGCCTCAGGCTGGGCCCCCCTGGTGCGAGTGGCTGACCGGGTTGCAGGACAAAGCTCTGGGTGCGATGGTGAAGACAAAGGCTGGTGAGGGCTTGTCGTTCTGGAGAAAGATTATGTCAGCCAAAGATCATCCCAGGGACAATATGGAGAATAAACTCAAGAAATGGAATTTAAAGTTTACCTTCAGACAAGGGAGGCAAATGCAACCAACAGGGAGGCCTGGGGAAAGCTTGATCGAGAGGGCGACGCCCACTGCAACGACAACCACCCCCTAAGGCTGGGCACCCCTGGTGAGAGTGGGGTACCGGGCAGCAGTGCTGGAGCCCTGGCTGGAGCCCCAGGGTGGCCTGGAGTCACATGCTGGTGAGGGCTTGTAGTTCAGGAGAAAGATTATGTCAGCCAAAGATCATCCCAGGGACAATATGGAGAATAAACTCAAGAAATGTAATTTAAAGTTTACCTTCAGACAAGGGAGGCAAATGCAACCAACAGGGAGGCATGGTGACAGCGCGTCCGATGTGGGACGGCACACTGCAAAGACAAAATCAGCCTCAGGTTGGGCCCCCCCGGTGTGAGTGGGGGACCGGGTTGCAGTGCTGGAGCCCTGGGTGTGGTGCTGGAGACAAAGACTTGTGAGGGCTTGTAGTTCTGGAGCAAGATTAAGTCAGCCAAAGATCATCCCAGGGACAATATGGAGAATAAACTCAAGAAATGGAATTTAAAGTTTACCTTCAGACAAGGGAGGCAAATGCAACCAACAGGGAGGCCTGGTGACAGCTCGTCCGACGTGAGGCGGCACACTGCAATGACAACCTCGGCCTCAGGCTGGGCCCCCCTGGTGCGAGTGGGGGACCGAGGTTGCACAGGCGGAACTCCTGGTGCGGTGCTGAAGACAAAGGCTTGTGAGGGCTTGTAGTTCTGGAGAAAGATTATGTCAGCCAAAGATCATCCCAGGGACAATATGGAGAATAAACTCAAGAAATGGAATTTAAAGTTTACCTTCAGACAAGGGAGGCAAATGCAACAAACAGGGAGGCCTGGTGACAGCGCGTCCGACATGGGAGAGCACACTGCAATGACAAACCCGGCCTCAGGCTGGGCCCCCCTGGTGCAAGTGGCTGACCGGGTTGCAGGACAAAGCTCTGGGTGCGATGGTGAAGACAAAGGCTGGTGAGGGCTTGTCGTTCTGGAGAAAGATTATGTCAGCCAAAGATCATCCCAGGGACAATATGGAGAATAAACTCAAGAAATGGAATTTAAAGTTTACCTTCAGACAAGGGAGGCAAATGCAACCAACAGGGAGGCCTGGGGAAAGCTTGATCGAGAGGGCGACGCCCATTGCAACGACAACCACCCCCTAAGGCTGGGCACCCCTGGTGAGAGTGGGGGACCGGGCAGCAGTGCTGGAGCCCTGGCTGGAGCCCCAGGGTGGCCTGGAGTCACATGCTGGTGAGGGCTTGTAGTTCTGGAGCAAGATTAAGTCAGCCGTAGATCATCCCAGGGACAATATGGAGAATAAACTCAAGAAATGGAATTTAAAGTTTACCTTCAGACAAGGGAGGCAAATGCAACCAACAGGGAGGCCTGGTGACAGCGCGTCCGACATGGGAGAGCACACTGCAATGACAAACTCGGCCTCAGGCTGGGCCCCCCTGGTGCGAGTGGCTGACCGGGTTGCAGGCCAGAGCTCTGGGTGCGATGGTGAAGACAAAGGCTGGTGAGGGCTTGTAGTTCTGGGCACACTGCAATGACAAACTCAGCCTCAGGCTGGGCCCCCCTGGTGCGAGTGGCTGACCGGGTTGCAGGCCAGAGCTCTGGGTGCGATGGTGAAGACAAAGGCTGGTGAGGGCTTGTAGTTCTGGAGAAAGATTATGTCAGCCAAAGATCATCCCAGGGACAATATGGAGAATAAACTCAAGAAATGGAATTTAAAGTTTACCTTCAGACAAGGGAGGCAAATGCAACCAACAGGGAAGCCTGGTGACAGCGCGTCCGACAAGGGACGGCAAACTGCAATGACAAACTCGGCCTCAGGCAGGGCCCCCCTGGTGCGAGTGGGTGACCGGGTTGCAGGCCAGAGCTCTGGGTGCGATGGTGAAGACAAAGGCTGGTGAGGGCTTGTAGTTCTGGGCACACTGCAATGACAAACCCGGCCTCAAGCTGGGCCCCCCTGGTGCGAGTGGCTGACCGGGTTGCAGGCTAAAGCTCTAGGTGCGATGGTGAAGACAAAGGCTGGTGAGGGCTTGTCGTTCTGGAGAAAGATTATATCAGCCAAAGATAATCCCAGGGACAATATGGAGAATAAACTCAAGAAATGTAATTTAAAGTTTACCTTCAGACAAGGGAGGCAAATGCAACCAACAGGGAGGCCTGGGGAAAGCTTGATCGAGAGGGCGACGCCCACTGCAACGACAACCACCCCCTAAGGCTGGGCACCCCTGGTGAGAGTGGGGGACCGGGCAGCAGTGCTGGAGCCCTGGCTGGAGCCCCAGGGTGGCCTGGAGTCACATGCTGGTGAGGGCTTGTAGTTCTGGAGCAAGATTAAGTCAGCCGTTGATCATCCCAGGGACAATATGGAGAATAAACTCAAGAAATGGAATTTAAAGTTTACCTTCAGACAAGGGAGGCAAATGCAACCAACAGGGAGGCCTGGTGACAGCGCTTCCGACATGGGAGAGCACACTGCAATGACAAACTCGGCCTCAGGCTGGGCCCCCCTGGTGCGAGTGATTGACCAGGTTGCAGGCCAGAGCTCTGGGTGCGATGGTGAAGACAAAAGCTGGTGAGGGCTTGTAGTTCTGGGCACACTGCAATGACAAACTCAGCCTCAGGCTGGGCCCCCCTGGTGCGAGTGGCTGACCGGGTTGCAGGCCAGAGCTCTGGGTGCGATGGTGAAGACAAAGGCTGGTGAGGGCTTGTAGTTCTGGAGAAAGATTATGTCAGCCAAAGATCATCCCAGGGACAATATGGAGAATAAACTCAAAAAATGGAATTTAAAGTTTACCTTCAAACAAGGGAGGCAAATGCAACCAACAGGGAAGCCTGGTGACAGCGCGTCCGACAAGGGACGGCAAACTGCAATGACAAACTCGGCCTCAGGCAGGGCCCCCCTGGTGCGAGTGGGTGACCGGGTTGCAGGCCAGAGCTCTGGGTGCGATGGTGAAGACAAAGGCTGGTGAGGGCTTGTAGTTCTGGGCACACTGCAATGACAAACCCGGCCTCAAGCTGGGCCCCCCTGGTGCGAGTGGCTGACCGGGTTGCAGGCCAAAGCTCTAGGTGCGATGGTGAAGACAAAGGCTGGTGAGGGCTTGTCGTTCTGGAGAAAGATTATGTCAGCCAAAGATCATCCCAGGGACAATATGGATAATAAACTCAAGAAATGGAATTTAAAGTTTACCTTCAGACAAGGGAGGCAAATGCAACCAACAGGGAGGCCTGGGGAAAGCTTGATCGAGAGGGCGACGCCCACTGCAACGACAACCACCCCCTAAGGCTGGGCACCCCTGGTGAGAGTGGGGGACCGGGCAGCAGTGCTGGAGCCCTGGCTGGAGCCCCAGGGTGGCCTGGAGTCACATGCTGGTGAGGGCTTGTAGTTCTGGAGCAAGATTAAGTCAGCCGTAGATCATCCCAGGGACAATATGGAGAATAAACTCAAGAAATGGAATTTAAAGTTTACCTTCAGACAAGGGAGGCAAATGCAACCAACAGGGAGGCCTGGTGACAGCGCTTCCGACATGGGAGAGCACACTGCAATGACAAACTAGGCCTCAGGCTGGGCCCCCCTGGTGCGAGTGGCTGACCAGGTTGCAGGCCAGAGCTCTGGGTGCGATGGTGAAGACAAAGGCTGGTGAGGGCTTGTAGTTCAGGGCACACTGCAATGACAAACTCAGCCTCAGGCTGGGCCCCCCTGGTGCGAGTGGCTGACCGGGTTGCAGGCCAGAGCTCTGGGTGCGATGGTGAAGACAAAGGCTGGTGAGGGCTTGTAGTTCTGGGCACACTGCAATGACAAACCCGGCCTCAAGCTGGGCCCCCCTGGTGCGAGTGGCTGACCGGGTTGCAGGCTAAAGCTCTAGGTGCGATGGTGAAGACAAAGGCTGGTGAGGGCTTGTCGTTCTGGAGAAAGATTATATCAGCCAAAGATAATCCCAGGGACAATATGGAGAATAAACTCAAGAAATGTAATTTAAAGTTTACCTTCAGACAAGGGAGGCAAATGCAACCAACAGGGAGGCCTGGGGAAAGCTTGATCGAGAGGGCGACGCCCACTGAAACGACAACCACCCCCTAAGGCTGGGCACCCCTGGTGAGAGTGGGGGACCGGGCAGCAGTGCTGGAGCCCTGGCTGGAGCCCCAGGGTGGCCTGGAGTCACATGCTGGTGAGGGCTTGTAGTTCTGGAGCAAGATTAAGTCAGCCGTTGATCATCCCAGGGACAATATGGAGAATAAACTCAAGAAATGGAATTTAAAGTTTACCTTCAGACAAGGGAGGCAAATGCAACCAACAGGGAGGCCTGGTGACAGCGCTTCCGACATGGGAGAGCACACTGCAATGACAAACTCGGCCTCAGGCTGGGCCCCCCTGGTGCGAGTGATTGACCAGGTTGCAGGCCAGAGCTCTGGGTGCGATGGTGAAGACAAAAGCTGGTGAGGGCTTGTAGTTCTGGGCACACTGCAATGACAAACTCAGCCTCAGGCTGGGCCCCCCTGGTGCGAGTGGCTGACCGGGTTGCAGGCCAGAGCTCTGGGTGCGATGGTGAAGACAAAGGCTGGTGAGGGCTTGTAGTTCTGGAGAAAGATTATGTCAGCCAAAGATCATCCCAGGGACAATATGGAGAATAAACTCAAAAAATGGAATTTAAAGTTTACCTTCAAACAAGGGAGGCAAATGCAACCAACAGGGAAGCCTGGTGACAGCGCGTCCGACAAGGGACGGCAAACTGCAATGACAAACTCGGCCTCAGGCAGGGCCCCCCTGGTGCGAGTGGGTGACCGGGTTGCAGGCCAGAGCTCTGGGTGCGATGGTGAAGACAAAGGCTGGTGAGGGCTTGTAGTTCTGGGCACACTGCAATGACAAACCCGGCCTCAAGCTGGGCCCCCCTGGTGCGAGTGGCTGACCGGGTTGCAGGCCAAAGCTCTAGGTGCGATGGTGAAGACAAAGGCTGGTGAGGGCTTGTCGTTCTGGAGAAAGATTATGTCAGCCAAAGATCATCCCAGGGACAATATGGAGAATAAACTCAAGAAATGGAATTTAAAGTTTACCTTCAGACAAGGGAGGCAAATGCAACAAACAGGGAGGCCTGGTGACAGCGCGTCCGACATGGGACGGCACACTGCAATGACAAACCCGGCCTCAGGCTGGGCCCCCCTGGTGCGAGTGGCTGACCGGGTTGCAGGACAAAACTCTGGGTGCGATGATGAAGAACAAAGGCTGGTGAGGGCTAGTCGTTCTGGAGAAAGATTATGTCAGCCAAAGATCATCCCAGGGACAATATGGAGAATAAACTCAAGAAATGTAATTTAAAGTTTACCTTCAGACAAGGGAGGCAAATGCAACCAACAGGGAGGCCTGGGGAAAGCTTGATCGAGAGGGCGACGCCCACTGCAACGACAACCACCCCCTAAGGCTGGGCACCCCTGGTGCGAGTGGGGGACCGGGTTGCAGGCCAGAGCTCTGGGTGCGATGGTGAAGACAAAGGCTGGTGAGGGCTTGTAGTTCTGGGCACACTGCAATGACAAACTCAGCCTCAGGCTGGGCCCCCCTGGTGCGAGTGTTTGACCGGGTTGCAGGCCAGAGCTCTGGGTGCGATGGTGAAGACAAAGGCTGGTGAGGGCTTGTAGTTCTGGGCACACTGCAATGACAAACTCAGCCTCAGGCTGGGCCCCCCTGGTGCGAGTGGCTGACCGGGTTGCAGGCCAGAGCTCTGGGTGCGATGGTGAAGACAAAGGCTGGTGAGGGCTTGTAGTTCTGGAGATAGATTATGTCAGCCAAAGATCATCCCAGGGACAATATGGAGAATAAACTCAAGAAATGGAATTTAAAGTTTACCTTCAGACAAGGGAGGCAAATGCAACCAACAGGGAAGCCTGGGGACAGCGCGTCCGACATGGGACGGCAGACTGCAATGACAAAATCAGCCTCAGGCTGGGCCCCCCTGGTGTGAGTGGGGAACCGGGTTGCAGTGCTGGAGCCCTGGGTGTGGTGCTGGAGACAAAGACTTGTGAGGGCTTGTAGTTCTGGAGAAAGATTAAGTCAGCCAAAGATCATCCCTGAGACAATATGGAGAATAAACACAAGAAATGGAATTTAAAGTTTACCTTCAGACAAGGGAGGCAAATGCAACCAACAGGGAGGCCTGGTGACAGCTCGTCCGACGTGGAACGGCAAGCTGCAATGACAACCTCGGCATCAGGCTGGGCCCCCCTGGTGCGAGTGGGGGACCGAGGTTGCACTGGCGGAACTCCTGGTGCGGTGCTGAAGACAAAGGCTTGTGAGGGCTTGTAGTTCTGGAGCAAGATTATGTCAGCCAAAGATCATCCCAGGGACAATATGGAGAATAAACTCAAGAAATGTAATTTAAAGTTTACCTTCAGACAAGGGAGGCAAATGCAACCAACAGGGAGGCCTGGTGACAGGTCGTCCGACATGGGACGGCACACTGCAATGACAAACTCGGCCTCAGAATGGGGCCCCTTGGTGCGAGTGGGTGACCGGGTTGCAGGCCAGAGCTCTGGGTGTGATGGTGAAGACAAAGAATGGTGAGGGCTTGTAGTTCTGGAGCAAGATTATGTCAGCCAAAGATCATCCCAGGGACAATATGGAAAATAAACTCAAGAAATGTAATTTAAAGTTTACCTTCAGACAAGGGAGGCAAATGCAACCAACAGGGAGGCCTGGGGAAAGCTTGATCGAGAGTGCGACGCCCACTGCAACGACAACCACCCACTAAGGCTGGACACCCCTGGTGAGGGTGGGGGACCGGGCAGCAGTGCTAGAGCCCTGGCTGGAGCCCCGGTCTGGCCTGGAGTCACATGCTGGTGAGGGCTTGTAGTTCTGGAGCAAGATTAAGTCAGCCGTAGATCATCCCAGGCACAATATGGAGAATGAACTCAAGAAATGGAATTTAAAGTTTACCTTCAGACAAGGGAGGCAAATGCAACCAACAGGGAGGCCTGGGGACAGCGCGTCCGACATGGGACGGCACACTGCAATGACAAAATCAGCCTCAGGCTGGGCCCCCCTGGTGTGAGTGGGGAACCGGGTTGCAGTGCTGGAGCCCTGGTTGTGGTGCTGGAGACAAAGACTTGTGAGGGCTTGTAGTTCTGGAACAAGATTAAGTCAGCCAAAGATCATCCCTGGGACAATATGGAGAATAAACACAAGAAATGGAATTTAAAGTTTACCTTCAGACAAGGGAGGCAAATGCAACCAACAGGGAGGCCTGGTGACAGCGCTTCCGACATGGGAGAGCACACTGCAATGACAAACTCGGCCTCAGGCTGGGCCCCCCTGGTGCGAGTGGCTGACCAGGTTGCAGGCCAGAGCTCTGGGTGCGATGGTGAAGACAAAGGCTGGTGAGGGCTTGTAGTTCTGGGCACACTGCAATGACAAACTCAGCCTCAGGCTGGGCCCCCCTGGTGCGAGTGGCTGACCGGGTTGCAGGCCAGAGCTCTGGGTGCGAGGGTGAAGACAAAGGCTGGTGAGGGCTTGTAGTTCTGGAGAAAGATTATGTCAGCCAAAGATCATCCCAGGGACAATATGGAGAATAAACTCAAGAAATGGAATTTAAAGTTTACCTTCAGACAAGGGAGGCAAATGCAACAAACAGGGAGGCCTGGTGACAGCGCGTCCGACATGGGACGGCACACTGCAATGACAAACCCGGCCTCAGGCTGGGCCCCCCTGGTGCGAGTGGCTGACCGGGTTGCAGGACAAAGCTCTGGGTGCGATGGTGAAGACAAAGGCTGGTGAGGGCTTGTCGTTCTGGAGAAAGATTATGTCAGCCAAAGATGATCCCAGGGACAATATGGAGAATAAACTCAAGAAATGTAATTTAAAGTTTACCTTCAGACAAGGGAGGCAAATGCAACCAACAGGGAGGCCTGGGGAAAGCTTGATCGAGAGGGCGACGCCCACTGCAACGACAACCACCCCCTAAGGCTGGGCACCCCTGGTGCGAGTGGGGGACCGGGTTGCAGGCCAGAGCTCTGGGTGCGATGGTGAAGACAAAGGCTGGTGAGGGCTTGTAGTTCTGGGCACACTGCAATGACAAACTCAGCCTCAGGCTGGGCCCCCCTGGTGCGAGTGGCTGACCGGGTTGCAGGCCAGAGCTCTGGGTGCGATGGTGAAGACAAAGGCTGGTGAGGGCTTGTAGTTCTGGGCACACTGCAATGACAAACTCAGCCTCAGGCTGGGCCCCCCTGGTGCGAGTGGCTGACCGGGTTGCAGGCCAGAGCTCTGGGTGCGATGGTGAAGACAAAGGCTGGTGAGGGCTTGTAGTTCTGGAGATAGATTATGTCAGCCAAAGATCATCCCAGGGACAATATGGAGAATAAACTCAAGAAATGGAATTTAAAGTTTACCTTCAGACAAGGGAGGCAAATGCAACCAACAGGGAAGCCTGGGGACAGCGCGTCCGACATGGGACGGCAGACTGCAATGACAAAATCAGCCTCAGGCTGGGCCCCCCTGGTGTGAGTGGGGAACCGGGTTGCAGTGCTGGAGCCCTGGGTGTGGTGCTGGAGACAAAGACTTGTGAGGGCTTGTAGTTCTGGAGCAAGATTAAGTCAGCCAAAGATCATCCCTGGGACAATATGGAGAATAAACACAAGAAATGGAATTTAAAGTTTACCTTCAGACAAGGGAGGCAAATGCAACCAACAGGGAGGCCTGGGGAAAGCTTGATCGAGAGGGCGACGCCCAATGCAACGACAACCACCCCCTAAGGCTGGACACCCCTGGTGAGGGTGGCGGACCGGGCAGCAGTGCTGGAAGCCTGGCTGGAACCCCGGTCTGGCCTGGAGTCACATGCTGGTGAGGGCTTGTAGTTCTGGAGCAAGATAAAGTCAGCCGTAGATCATCCCAGGGACAATATGGAGAATAAACTCAAGAAATGGAATTTAAAGTTTACCTTCAGACAAGGGAGGCAAATGCAACCAACAGGGAGGCCTGGTGACAGCGCGTCCGACATGGAACGGCACACTGCAATGACAAACTCGGCCTCAGGCTGGGCCCCCTTGGTGCGAGTGGGTGACCGGGTTGCAGGCCAGAGCTCTGGGTGTGATGGTGAAGACAAAGGCTGGTGAGGGCTTGTAGTTCTGGAGAAAGATTATGTCAGCCAAAGATCATCCCAGGCACAATATGGAGAATAAACTCAAGAAATGGAATTTAAAGTTTACCTTCAGAAAAGGGAGGCAAATGCAACCAACAGGGAGGCCTGGTGACAACTCGTCCGACATGGGACGGCACACTGCAATGACAACCTCGGCCTCAGGCTGGGCCCCCCTGGTGCGAGTGGGGGACCGAGGTTGCACTGGCGGAACTCCTGGTGCGGTGCTGAAGACAAAGGCTTGTGAGGGCTTGTAGTTCTGGAGAAAGATTATGTCAGCCAAAGATCATCCCAGGGACAATATGGAGAATAAACTCAAGAAATGGAATTTGAAGTTTACCCTCAGACAAGGGAGGCAAATGCAACCAACAGGGAGGCTAGAAGACAGGTCGTCCGACATGGGACGGCACACTGCAATGACAAACTCGGCCTCAGTCTGGGCCCCCCTAGTGTGAGTGGGGGACCGGGTTGCAGTGCTGTAGCTCTGGGTGCGATGGTGAAGACAGAAGCTGGTGAGGGCTTGTAGTTCTGGAGAAAGATTAAGTCAGCCGTAGATCATCCCAGGGACAATATGGAGAATAAACTCAAGAAATGGAATTTAAAGTTTACCTTCAGACAAGGGAGGCAAATGCAACCAACAGGGAGGCCTGGTGACAGCGCGTCCGATGTGGGACGGCACACTGCAATGACAACCTCTGCCTCAAGCTGGGCCCCCCTGGTGCGAGTGGGGGACCAAGGTTGCACTGGCGGAACTCCTGATGCGGTGCTAAAGACAAAGGCTGGTGAGGGCTTGTAGTTCTGGAGCAAGATTAAGTCAGCCGGAGATCATCCCAGGCACAATATGGAGAATAAACTCAAGAAATGGAATTTAAAGTTTACCTTCAGACAAGGGAGGCAAATGCAACCAACAGGGAGGCCTGGTGACAGCGCGTCCGACATGGGACGGCACACTGCAATGACAAAATCAGCCTCAGGCAGGGCACCCCTGGTGTGAGTGGGGGACCGAGTTGCAGTGCTGGAGCCCTGGATGTGGTGCTGGAGACAAAGGCTGGTGAGGGCTTGTAGTTCTGGAGAAAGATTATGTTAGCCAAAGATCATCCCAGGGACAATATGGAGAATAAACTCAAGAAAGGGAATTTAAAGTTTACCTTCAGACAAGGGAGGCAAATGCAACCAACAGGGAGGACTGGTGACAGCGCGTCCGATGTGGGACGGCACACTGCAATGACAACCGCGGCCTGAGGCTGGGCCCCCCTGGTGCGAGTGGGGGACCGAGGTTGCACTGGCAGAAATCCTGGTGCGGTGCTGAAGACAAAGGCTGGTGAGGGCTTGTAGTTCTGGAGAAAGATTATGTCAGCCAAAAATCATCCCAGGGACAATATGGAGAATAAACTCAAGAAATGGAATTTAAAGTTTACCTTCAGACAAGGGAGGCAAATGCAACCAACAGGGAGGCTAGATGACAGGTCGTTCGACATGGGACGGCACACTGCAATGACAACCTCGGTCTCAGGCTGGGCCCCCCTGGTGCGAGTGGGTGACCGGGTTGCAGGCCAAAGCTCTGGGTGCGATGGTGAAGACAAAGGCTGGTGAGGGCTTGTAGTTCTGGAGAAAGATTATGTCAGCCAAAGATCATCCCAGGGACAATATGGAGAATAAACTCAAGAAAGGGAATTTAAAGTATACCTTCAGACAAGGGAGGCAAATGCAACCAACAGGGAGGACTGGTGACAGCGCGTCCGATGTGGGACGGCACACTGCAACGACAACCTCGGCCTCAGGCTGGGCCCCCCTGGTGCGAGTGGGGGACCGAGGTTGCACTGGCAGAAATCCTGGTGCGGTGCTGAAGACAAAGGCTGGTGAGGGCTTGTAGTTCTGGAGAAAGATTATGTCAGCCGTAGATCATCCCAGGGACAATATGGAGAATAAACTCAAGAAATGGAATTTAAAGTTTACCTTCAGACAAGGGAGGCAAATGCAACCAACAGGGAGGCCTGGTGACAGCGCGTCCGACATGGGACGGCACACTGCAATGACAAACTCGGCCTCAGGCTGGGCCCCCCTGGTGCCAGTGGCAGACCGGGTTGCAGGCCAGAGCTCAGGGTCCGATGGTGAAGACAAAGGCTGGTGAGGGCTTGTAGTTCTGGAGCAAGATTAAGTCAGCCAAAGATCATCCCAGGGAAAATATGGAGAATAAACTCAAGAAATGGAATTTAAAGTTTACCTTCAGACAAGGGAGGCACATGCAACCAACAGGGAGGCCTGGGGAAAGCTTGATCGAGAGGGCGACGCCCACTGCAACGACAACCACCGCCTAAGTCTGGGAACCCCTGGTGAAAGTGGGGGACCGGGCAGCAGTGCTGGAGGCCTGGCTGGAGCCCCAGGGTGGCCTGGAGTCACATGCTGGTGAGGGCTTGTAGTTCTGGAGTAAGATTAAGTCAGCCGTAGATCATCCCAGGGACAATATGGAGAATAAACACAAGAAAGGGAATTTAAAGTTTACCTTCAGACAAGGGAGGCAAATGCAACCAACAGGGAGGCCTGGTGATAGCGCGTCAGATGTGGGACGGCACACTGCAATGACAACCTCGGCCTCAGGCTGGGCCCCCCTGGTGTGAGTGGGGGACCGAGGTTGCACTGGCGGAACTCCTGGTGCGGTGCTGAAGACAAAGGCTGGTGAGGGCTTGTAGTTGTGGAGAAAGATTATGTCAGCCAAAGATCATCCCAGGGACAATATGGAGAATAAACTCAAGAAATGGAATTTAAAGTTTACCTTCAGACAAGGGAGGCAAATGCAACCAACTGGGAGGCCTGGTGACAGCGCGTCCGACATGGGACAGCACATTGCAATGACAAACTCGGCCTCAGGCTGGGCCCCCTTGGTGCGAGTGGGTGACAAGGTTGCAGGCCAGAGCTCTGGGTGCGATGGTGAAGACAAAGGCTGGTGAGGACTTGTAGTTCTGGAGAAAGATTATGTCAGCCAAAGATCATCCCAGGGACAATATGGAGAATAAACTCAAGAAATGTAATTTAAAGTTTACCTTCAGACAAGGGAGGCAAATGCAACCAACAGGGAGGCCTGGGGAAAGCTTGATCGAGAGGGCGACGCCCACTGCAACGACAACCACCCCCTATGGCTGGACACACCTGGTGAGGGTGGGGGACCGGGCAGCAGTGCTGGAGCCCTGGCTGGAGCCCTGGTCTGGCCTGGAGTCACATGCTGGTGAGGGCTTGTAGTTCTGGAGCAAGATTAAGTCAGCCGGAGATCATCCCAGGCAAAATATGGAGAATAAACTCAAGAAATGGAATTTAAAGTTTACCTTCAGACAAGGGAGGCAAATGCAACCAACAGGGAGGCCTGGTGACAGCGCGTCCGACATGGGACGGCACACTGCAATGACAAAATCAGCCTCAGGCAGGGCACCCCTGGTGTGAGTGGGGGACCGAGTTGCAGTGCTGGAGCCCTGGGTGTGGTGCTGGAGACAAAGGCTGGTGAGGGCTTGTAGTTCTGGAGAAAGATTATGTCAGCCAAAGATCATCCCAGGGACAATATGGAGAATAAACTCAAGAAAGGGAATTTAAAGTTTACCTTCAGACAAGGGAGGCAAATGCAACCAACAGGGAGGCCTGGTGACAGCGCGTCCGATGTGGGACGGCACACTGCAATGACAACCGCGGCCTCAGGCTGGGCCCCCCTGGTGCGAGTGGGGGACCGAGGTTGCACTGGCAGAAATCCTGGTGCGGTGCTGAAGACAAAGGCTGGTGAGGGCTTGTAGTTCTGGAGAAAGATTATGTCAGCCAAAGATCATCCCAGGGACAATATGGAGAATAAACTCAAGAAATGGAATTTAAAGTTTACCTTCAGACAAGGGAGGCAAATGCAACCAACAGGGAGGCCTGGTGACAGCGCGTCCGATGTGGGACGGCACACTGCAATGACAACCTCGGCCTCAGGCTGGGCCCCCCTGGTGTGAGTGGGGGACCGAGGTTGCACTGGCAGAAATCCTGGTGCGGTGCTGAAGAAAAAGGCTGGTGAGGGCTTGTAGTTCTGGAGAAAGATTATGTCAGCCAAAGATCATCCCATGGACAATATGGAGAATAAACTCAAGAAATGGAATTTAAAGTTTACCTTCAGACAAGGGAGGCAAATGCAACCAACAGGGAGGCCTGGTGACAGCGCGTCCGACATGGGACGGCACACTGCAATGACAAACTCGGCCTCAGGCTGGGCCCCCCTGGTGCGAGTGGCTGACCGGGTTGCAGGCCAGAGCTCTGGGTGCGATGGTGAAGACAAAGGCTGGTGAGGGCTTGTAGTTCTGGAGAAAGATTATGTCAGCCAAAGATCATCCCATGGACAATATGGAGACTAAACTCAAGAAATGTAATTTAAAGTTTACCTTCAGACAAGGGAGGCAAATGCAACCAACAGGGAGGCCTGGGGAAAACTTGATCGAGAGGGCGACGCCCACTGTAACGACAACCACCGCCTAACTCTGGGAACCCCTGGTGAAAGTGGGGGACCGGGCAGCAGTGCTGGAGGCCTGGCTGGAGCCCCAGGGTGGCCTGGAGTCACATGCTGGTGAGGGCTTGTAGTTCTGGAGTAAGATTAAGTCAGCCGTAGATCATCCCAGGGACAATATGGAGAATAAACACAAGAAAGGGAATTTAAAGTTTACCTTCAGACAAACAAGGCAAATGCAACCAACAGGGAGGCTAGATGACAGGTCGTCCGACATGGGACGGCACACTGCAATGACAACCTCGGCCTCAGGCTGGGCCCCCCTGGTGCGAGTGGGGGACCGAGGTTGCACTGGCAGAAATCCTGGTACGGTGCTGAAGACAAAGGCTGGTGAGGGCTTGTAGTTCTGGAGAAAGATTATGTCAGCCAAAGATCATCCCAGGGACAATATGGAGAATAAACTCAAGAAATGTAATTTAAAGTTTACCTTCAGACAAGGGAGGCAAATGCAACCAACAGGGAGGCCTGGTGACAGCGCGTCCGACATGGGACGGCACACTGCAATGACAACCTCGGCCTCAGGCTGGGCCCCCCTGGTGTGAGTGGGGGACCGAGGTTGCACTGGCGGAACTCCTGGTGCGGTGCTGAAGACAAAGGCTGGTGAGGACTTGTAGTTCTGGAGAAAGATTATGTCAGCCAAAGATCATCCCAGGGACAATATGGAGAATAAACTCAAGAAATGGAATTTAAAGTTTACCTTCAGACAAGGGAGGCAAATGCAACCAACTGGGAGGCCTGGTGACAGCGCGTCCGATGTGGGACGGCACAGTGCAATGACAAAATCAGCCTCAGGCTGGGCGCCCCTGGTGTGAGTGGGTGACAAGGTTGCAGGCCAGAGCTCTGGGTGCGATGGTGAAGACAAAGGCTGGTGAGGGCATGTAGTTCTGGAGAAAGATTATGTCAGCCGTAGATCATCCCAGGGACAATATGGAGACTAAACTCAAGAAATGGAATTTAAAGTTTACCTTCAGACAAGGGAGGCAAATGCAACCAACAGGGAGGCCTGGGGAAAGCTTGATCGAGAGGGCGACGCCCACTGCAACGACAACCACCGCCTAAGTCTGGGAACCCCTGGTGAAAGTGGGGGACCGGGCAGCAGTGCTGGAGGCCTAGCTGGAGCCCCAGGGTGGCCTGGAGTCACATGCTGGTGAGGGCTTGTAGTTCTGGAGTAAGATTAAGTCAGCCGTAGATCATCCCAGGGACAATATGGAGAATAAACACAAGAAAGGTAATTTAAAGTTTGCCTTCAGACAAAGGAGGCAAATGCAACCAACAGGGAGGCCTGGTGACAGCGCGTCCGATGTGGGACAGCACACTGCAATGACAACCTCGGCCTCAGGCTGGGCCCCCCTGGCGCGAGTGGGGGACCGAGGTTGCACTGGCACAAATCCTGGTACGGTGATGAAGACAAAGGCTGGTGAGGGCTTGTAGTTCTGGCGAAAGATTATGTCAGCCAAAGTTCATCCCATGGACCATATGGAGAATAAACTCAAGAAATGGAATTTAAAGTTTACCTTCAGACAAGGGAGGCAAATGCAACCAACAGGGAGGCCTGGTGACAGCGCGTCCGACATGGGACGGCACACTGCAATGACAAACTCGGCCTCAGGCTGGGCCCCCCTGGTGCGAGTGGGTGACCGGGTTGCAGGCCAGAGCTCTGGGTGCGATGGTGAAGACAAAGGCTGGTGAGGGCTTGTAGTTCTGGAGCAAGATTAAGTCAGCCAAAGATCATCCCAGGGACAATATGGAGAATAAACTCAAGAAAGGGAATTTAAAGTTTACCTTCAGACAAGGGAGGCAAATGCAACCAACAGGGAGGCCTGGTGATAGCGCGTCCGATGTGGGACGGCACAGTGCAATGACAAAATCAGCCTCAGGCTGGGCCCCCCTGGTGAGAGTGGGGGACCGGGTTGCAGTGCTTGAGCCCTGGGTGTGGTGCTGGAGACAAAGGCTTGTGAGGGCTTGTAGTTCTGGAGAAAGATTATGTCAGCCGTAGATCATCCCAGGGACAATATGGAGAATAAACTCAAGAAAGGGAATTTAAAGTTTACCTTCAGACAAGGGAGGCAAATGCAACCAACAGGGAGGCCTGGTGACAGCGCGTCCGACATGGGACAGCACATTGCAATGACAAACTCGGCCTCAGGCTGGGCCCCCTTGGTGCGAGTGGGGGACTGAGGTTGCACTGGCAGAAATCCTGGTACGGTGCTGAAGTCAAAGGCTGGTGAGGGCTTGTAGTTCTGGAGCAAGATTAAGTCAGCCGTAGATCATTCCAGGGACAATATGGAGAATAAACTCAAGAAAGGGAATTTAAAGTTTACCTTCAGACAAGGGAGGCAAATGCAACCAACAGGGAGGCCTGGTGACAGCGCGTCCGACATGGGACAGCACATTGCAATGACAAACTCGGCCTCAGGCTGGGCCCCCTTGGTGCGAGTGGGTGACAAGGTTGCAGGCTAGAGCTCTGGGTGCGATGGTGAAGACAAAGGCTGGTGAGGGCTTGTAGTTCTGGAGAAAGATTATGTCAGCCAAAGATCATCCCAGGGACAATATGGAGAATAAACTCAAGAAATGTAATTTAAAGTTTACCTTCAGACAAGGGAGACAAATGCAACCAACAGGGAGGCCTGGTGAGAGCGCGTCCGACATGGGACGGCACACTGCAATGACAAACTCGGCCTCAGGCTGGGCCCCCCTGGTGCAAGTGGGTGACCGGGTTGCAGGCCAGAGCTCTGGGTGCGATGGTGAAGACAAAGGCTGGTGAGGGCTTGTAGTTCTGGAGCAAGATTAAGTCAGCCGTAGATCATCCCAGGGACAATATGGAGAATAAACTCAAGAAATGGAATTTAAAGTTTACCTTCAGACAAGGGAGGCAAATGCAACCAACAGGGAGGCCTGGTGATAGCGCGTCCGATGTGGGACGGCACAGTGCAATGACAAAATCAGCCTCAGGCTGGGCCCCCCTGGTGAGAGTGGGGGACCGGGTTGCAGTGCTGGAGCCCTGGGTGTGGTGCTGGAGACAAAGGCTTGTGAGGGCTTGTAGTTCTGGAGAAAGATTATGTCAGCCGTAGATCATCCCAGGGACAATATGGAGAATAAACTCAAGAAAGGGAATTTAAAGTTTACCTTCAGACAAGGGAGGCAAATGCAACCAACAGGGAGGCCTGGTGACAGCGCGTCCGACATGGGACAGCACATTGCAATGACAAACTCGGCCTCAGGCTGGGCCCCCTTGGTGCGAGTGGGGGACTGAGGTTGCACTGGCAGAAATCCTGGTACGGTGCTGAAGTCAAAGGCTGGTGAGGGCTTGTAGTTCTGGAGCAAGATTAAGTCAGCCGTAGATCATTCCAGGGACAATATGGAGAATAAACTCAAGAAATGGAATTTAAAGTTTACCTTCAGACAAGGGAGGCAAATGCAACCAACAGGGAGGCCTGGTGACAGCGCGTCCGACATGGGACAGCACATTGCAATGACAAACTCGGCCTCAGGCTGGGCCCCCTTGGTGCGAGTGGGTGACAAGGTTGCAGGCTAGAGCTCTGGGTGCGATGGTGAAGACAAAGGCTGGTGAGGGCTTGTAGTTCTGGAGAAAGATTATGTCAGCCAAAGATCATCCCAGGGACAATATGGAGAATAAACTCAAGAAATGTAATTTAAAGTTTACCTTCAGACAAGGGAGACAAATGCAACCAACAGGGAGGCCTGGTGACAGCGCGTCCGACATGGGACGGCACACTGCAATGACAAACTCGGCCTCAGGCTGGGCCCCCCTGGTGCAAGTGGGTGACCGGGTTGCAGGCCAGAGCTCTGGGTGCGATGGTGAAGACAAAGGCTGGTGAGGGCTTGTAGTTCTGGAGCAAGATTAAGTCAGCCGTAGATCATCCAAGGGACAATATGGAGAATAAACTCAAGAAATGGAATTTAAAGTTTACCTTCAGACAAGGGAGGCAAATGCAACCAACAGGGAGGCCTGGTGATAGCGCGTCCGATGTGGGACGGCACAGTGCAATGACAAAATCAGCCTCAGGCTGGGCCCCCCTGGTGAGAGTGGGGGACCGGGTTGCAGTGCTTGAGCCCTGGGTGTGGTGCTGGAGACAAAGGCTTGTGAGGGCTTGTAGTTCTGGAGAAAGATTATGTCAGCCGTAGATCATCCCAGGGACAATATGGAGAATAAACTCAAGAAAGGGAATTTAAAGTTTACCTTCAGACAAGGGAGGCAAATGCAACCAACAGGGAGGCCTGGTGACAGCGCGTCCGACATGGGACAGCACATTGCAATGACAAACTCGGCCTCAGGCTGGGCCCCCTTGGTGCGAGTGGGGGACTGAGGTTGCACTGGCAGAAATCCTGGTACGGTGCTGAAGTCAAAGGCTGGTGAGGGCTTGTAGTTCTGGAGCAAGATTAAGTCAGCCGTAGATCATTCCAGGGACAATATGGAGAATAAACTCAAGAAAGGGAATTTAAAGTTTACCTTCAGACAAGGGAGGCAAATGCAACCAACAGGGAGGCCTGGTGACAGCGCGTCCGACATGGGACAGCACATTGCAATGACAAACTCGGCCTCAGGCTGGGCCCCCTTGGTGCGAGTGGGTGACAAGGTTGCAGGCTAGAGCTCTGGGTGCGATGGTGAAGACAAAGGCTGGTGAGGGCTTGTAGTTCTGGAGAAAGATTATGTCAGCCAAAGATCATCCCAGGGACAATATGGAGAATAAACTCAAGAAATGTAATTTAAAGTTTACCTTCAGACAAGGGAGACAAATGCAACCAACAGGGAGGCCTGGTGAGAGCGCGTCCGACATGGGACGGCACACTGCAATGACAAACTCGGCCTCAGGCTGGGCCCCCCTGGTGCAAGTGGGTGACCGGGTTGCAGGCCAGAGCTCTGGGTGCGATGGTGAAGACAAAGGCTGGTGAGGGCTTGTAGTTCTGGAGCAAGATTAAGTCAGCCGTAGATCATCCCAGGGACAATATGGAGAATAAACTCAAGAAATGGAATTTAAAGTTTACCTTCAGACAAGGGAGGCAAATGCAACCAACAGGGAGGCCTGGTGATAGCGCGTCCGATGTGGGACGGCACAGTGCAATGACAAAATCAGCCTCAGGCTGGGCCCCCCTGGTGAGAGTGGGGGACCGGGTTGCAGTGCTGGAGCCCTGGGTGTGGTGCTGGAGACAAAGGCTTGTGAGGGCTTGTAGTTCTGGAGAAAGATTATGTCAGCCAAAGATCATCCCAGGGACAATATGGAGAATAAACTCAAGAAAGGGAATTTAAAGTTTACCTTCAGACAAGGGAGGCAAATGCAACCAACAGGGAGGCCTGGTGACAGCGCGTCCGACATGGGACAGCACATTGCAATGACAAACTCGGCCTCAGGCTGGGCCCCCTTGGTGCGAGTGGGGGACTGAGGTTGCACTGGCAGAAATCCTGGTACGGTGCTGAAGTCAAAGGCTGGTGAGGGCTTGTAGTTCTGGAGCAAGATTAAGTCAGCCGTAGATCATTCCAGGGACAATATGGAGAATAAACTCAAGAAAGGGAATTTAAAGTTTACCTTCAGACAAGGGAGGCAAATGCAACCAACAGGGAGGCCTGGTGACAGCGCGTCCGACATGGGACAGCACATTGCAATGACAAACTCGGCCTCAGGCTGGGCCCCCTTGGTGCGAGTGGGTGACAAGGTTGCAGGCTAGAGCTCTGGGTGCGATGGTGAAGACAAAGGCTGGTGAGGGCTTGTAGTTCTGGAGAAAGATTATGTCAGCCAAAGATCATCCCAGGGACAATATGGAGAATAAACTCAAGAAATGTAATTTAAAGTTTACCTTCAGACAAGGGAGACAAATGCAACCAACAGGGAGGCCTGGTGACAGCGCGTCCGACATGGGACGGCACACTGCAATGACAAACTCGGCCTCAGGCTGGGCCCCCCTGGTGCAAGTGGGTGACCGGGTTGCAGGCCAGAGCTCTGGGTGCGATGGTGAAGACAAAGGCTGGTGAGGGCTTGTAGTTCTGGAGCAAGATTAAGTCAGCCGTAGATCATCCAAGGGACAATATGGAGAATAAACTCAAGAAATGGAATTTAAAGTTTACCTTCAGACAAGGGAGGCAAATGCAACCAACAGGGAGGCCTGGTGACAGCGCGTCCGACATGGGACGGCACACTGCAATGACAACCTCGGCCTCAGACTGGAACCCCTGGTGCGAGTGGCTAACCGGGTTGCAGGCCAGAGCTCTGGGTGCGATGGTGATGACAAAGGCTGCTGAGGGCTTGTAGTTCTGGAGAAAGATTATGTCAGCCAAAGATCATCCCAGGGACAATATGGAGAATAAACTCAAGAAAGGGAATTTAAAGTTTACCTTAAGACAAGGGAGGCAAATGCAACCAACAGGGAGGCCTGGTGACAGCGCGTCCGACATGGGACGGCACACTGCAATGACATCCTCGGCCTCAGACTGGAACCCCTGGTGCGAGTGGGGGACTGAGGTTGCACTGGCAGAAATCCTGGTACGGTGCTGAAGTCAAAGGCTGGTGAGGGCTTGTAGTTCTGGAGCAAGATTAAGTCAGCCGTAGATCATTCCAGGGACAATATGGAGAATAAACTCAAGAAAGGGAATTTAAAGTTTACCTTCAGACAAGGGAGGCAAATGCAACCAACAGGGAGGCCTGGTGACAGCGCGTCCGACATGGGACAGCACATTGCAATGACAAACTCGGCCTCAGGCTGGGCCCCCTTGGTGCGAGTGGGTGACAAGGTTGCAGGCTAGAGCTCTGGGTGCGATGGTGAAGACAAAGGCTGGTGAGGGCTTGTAGTTCTGGAGAAAGATTATGTCAGCCAAAGATCATACCAGGGACAATATGGAGAATAAACTCAAGAAATGTAATTTAAAGTTTACCTTCAGACAAGGGAGACAAATGCAACCAACAGGGAGGCCTGGTGACAGCGCGTCCGACATGGGACGGCACACTGCAATGACAAACTCGGCCTCAGGCTGGGCCCCCCTGGTGCAAGTGGGTGACCGGGTTGCAGGCCAGAGCTCTGGGTGCGATGGTGAAGACAAAGGCTGGTGAGGGCTTGTAGTTCTGGAGCAAGATTAAGTCAGCCGTAGATCATCCAAGGGACAATATGGAGAATAAACTCAAGAAATGGAATTTAAAGTTTACCTTCAGACAAGGGAGGCAAATGCAACCAACAGGGAGGCCTGGTGACAGCGCGTCCGACATGGGACGGCACACTGCAATGACAACCTCGGCCTCAGACTGGAACCCCTGGTGCGAGTGGCTAACCGGGTTGCAGGCCAGAGCTCTGGGTGCGATGGTGATGACAAAGGCTGCTGAGGGCTTGTAGTTCTGGAGAAAGATTATGTCAGCCAAAGATCATCCCAGGGACAATATGGAGAATAAACTCAAGAAATGGAATTTAAAGTTTACCTTAAGACAAGGGAGGCAAATGCAACCAACAGGGAGGCCTGGTGACAGCGCGTCCGACATGGGACGGCACACTGCAATGACAACCTCGGCCTCAGACTGGAACCCCTGGTGCGAGTGGGGGACCGAGGTTGCACTGGTAGAAATCCTGGTACGGTGCTGAAGTCAAAGGCTGGTGAGGGCTTGTAGTTCTGGAGCAAGATTAAGTCAGCCGTAGATCATCCCAGGGACAATATGGAGAATAAACTCAAGAAAGGGAATTTAAAGTTTACCTTCAGACAAGGGAGGCAAATGCAACCAACAGGGAAGCCTGGTGACAGCGCGTCCGACATGGGACGGCACACTGCAATGACAACCTCGGCCTCAGGCTGGGCCCCCCTGGTGCGAGTGGGGGACCGAGGTTGCACTGGCAGAAATCCTGGTACGGTGCTGAAGTCAAAGGCTGGTGAGGGCTTGTAGTTCTGGAGCAAGATTAAGTCAGCCAAAGATCATCCCAGGGACAATATGGAGAATAAACTCAAGAAATGGAATTTAAAGTTTACCTTAAGACAAGGGAGGCAAATGCAACCAACAGGGAGGCCTGGTGACAGCGCGTCCGACATGGGACGGCACACTGCAATGACAACCTCGGCCTCAGGCTGGGCCCCCCTGGTGCGAGTGGGGGACCGAGGTTGCACTGGCAGAAATCCTGGTACGGTGCTGAAGTCAAAGGCTGGTGAGGGCTTGTAGTTCTGGAGCAAGATTAAGTCAGCCGTAGATCATCCCAGGGACAATATGGAGAATAAACTCAAGAAAGGGAATTTAAAGTTTACCTTCAGACAAGGGAGGCAAATGCAACCAACAGGGAGGCCTGGTGACAGCGCGTACGACATGGGACAGCACATTGCAATGACAAACTCGGCCTCAGGCTGGGCCCCCTTGGTGCGAGTGGGTGACAAGGTTGCAGGCTAGAGCTCTGGGTGCGATGGTGAAGACAAAGGCTGGTGAGGGCTTGTAGTTCTGGAGAAAGATTATGTCAGCCAAAGATCATCCCAGGGACAATATGGAGAATAAACTCAAGAAATGTAATTTAAAGTTTACCTTCAGACAAGGGAGGCAAATGCAACCAACAGGGAGGCCTGGTGAGAGCGCGTCCGATGTGGGACGGCACACTGCAATGACAAACTCGGCCTCAGGCTGGGCCCCCCTGGTGCAAGTGGGTGACCGGGTTGCAGGCCAGAGCTCTGGGTGCGATGGTAAAGACAAAGGCTGGTGAGGGCTTGTAGTTCTGGAGCAAGATTAAGTCAGCCAAAGATCATCCCAGGGACAATATGGAGAATAAACTCAAGAAATGGAATTTAAAGTTTACCTTCAGACAAGGGAGGCAAATGCAACCAACAGGGAGGCCTGGTGACAGCGCGTCCGACATGGGACGGCACACTGCAATGACAACCTCGGCCTCAGACTGGAACCCCTGGTGCGAGTGGCTAACTGGGTTGCAGGCCAGAGCTCTGGGTGCGATGGTGAAGACAAAGGCTGGTGAGGGCTTGTAGTTCTGGAGAAAGATTATGTCAGCCAAAGATCATCCCAGGGACAATATAGAGAATAAACTCAAGAAATGGAATTTAAAGTTTACCTTAAGACAAGGGAGGCAAATGCAACCAACAGGGAGGCCTGGTGACAACGCGTCCGACATGGGACGGCACACTGCAATGACAAACTCGGCATCAGGCTGGGCCCCCCTGGTGAGGGTGGGGGACCGGGTTGCAGGCCAGAGCTCTGGGTGCGATGGTGAAGACAAAGGCTGGTGAAAGCTAGTAGTTCTGGAGCAAGATTAAGTCAGCCAAAGATCATCCCTGGGACAATATGGAGAATAAACTCAAGAAATGTAATTTAAAGTTTACCTTCAGACAAGGGAGGCAAATGCAACCAACAGGGAGGCCTGGTGACAGGTCGTCCGACATGGGACGGCACACTGCAATGACAACCTCGGCCTCAGGCTGGAACCCCTAGTGCGAGTGGCTAACCGGGTTGCAGGCCAGAGCTCTGGGTGCGATGGTGAAGACAAAGGCTGGTGAGGGCTTGTAGTTCTGGAGAAAGATTATGTCAGCCAAAGATCATCCCAGGGACAATATGGAGAATAAACTCAAGAAATGGAATTTAAAGTTTACCTTCAGACAAGGGAGGCAAATGCAACCAACAGGGAGGCCTGGGGAAAGCTTGATCGAGAGGGCGACGCCCACTGCAACGACAACCACCGCCTAAGGATGGGCCCCCCTGGAGAGGGTGGGGGACCGGGCAGCAGTGCTGGAGCCCTGGCTGGAGCCCCGGTGTGGCCTGGAGTCACATGCTGGTGAGGGCTTGTAGTTCCGGAGCAAGATTAAGTCAGCCGTAGATCATCCCAGGGACAATATGGAGAATAAACTCAAGAAAGGGAATTTAAAGTTTACCTTCAGACAAGGGAGGCAAATGCAACCAACAGGGAGGCCTGGTGACAGCGCGTACGACATGGGACAGCACATTGCAATGACAAACTCGGCCTCAGGCTGGGCCCCCTTGGTGCGAGTGGGTGACAAGGTTGCAAGTCAGAACTCTGGGTGCGATGGTGAAGACAAAGGCTGGTGAGGGCTTGTAGTTCTGGAGAAAGATTATGTCAGCCAAAGATCATCCCAGGGACAATATGGAGAATGAACTCAAGAAATTTAATTTAAAGTTTACCTTCAGACAAGGGAGGCAAATGCAACCAACAGGGAGGCCAGGTTACAGCGCGTCCGATGTGGGACGGCACACTGCAATGACAACCTCGGCCTCAGGCTGGGCCCCCCTGGTGAAAGTGGGGGACCGAGGTTGCACTGGCGGAACTCCTGGTGCGGTGCTGAACACAAAGGCTGGTGAGGGCTTGTAGTTCTGGAGAAAGATTAAGTCAGCCAAAGATCATCCCAGGGACAATATGGAGAATAAACTCAAGAAATGGAATTTAAAGTTTACCTTCAGACAAGGGAGGCAAATACAACCAACAGGGAGTCCTGATGACAGGTCGTCCGAAAAGGGACAGCACAATGCAATGACAAACTCGGCCTCAGGCTGGGCCCCCCTGGTGCGAGTGGCTGACCGGGTTACAGGCCAGAGCTCTGGGTGCGATGGTGAAGACAAAGGCTGGTGAGGGCTTGTAGTTCTGGAGAAAGATTATGTCAGCCGTAGATCATCCCAGGGACAATATGGAGAATAATCTCAAGAAATGTAATTTAAAGTTTACTTTCAGACAAGGGTGGCAAATGCAACCAACAGGGAGGCCTGTGGAAAGCTTGATCGAGAGGGCGACGCCCACTGCAACGACAACCACCGCCTAAGGCTGGGCACCCCTGGTGAGAGTGGGGGACCGGGCAGCAGTGCTGGAGGCCTGGCTGGAGCCCCGGGGTGGCCTGGAGTCACATGCTGGTGAGGGCTTGTAGTTCTGGAGCAAGATTAAGTCAGCCAAAGATCATCACAGGGACAATATGGAGACTAAACTCAAGAAAGGGAATTTAAAGTTTACCTTCAGACAAGGGAGGCAAATGCAACCAACAGGGAGGCCTGGTGACAGCTCGTCCGATGTGGGGCAGCACACTGCAATGACAAAATCGCCCTTAGGCTGGGCCCCCCTAGTGAGAGTGGGGAACCGGGTTGCAGTGCTGGAGCTCTGGGTGCGGTGCTGAAGACAGAGGCTGGTGAGGGCTTGTAGTTCTGGAGAAAGATTATGTCAGCCAAAGATCATCCCAGGGACAATATGGAGAATAAACTCAAGAAATGTAATTTAAAGTTTACCTTCAGACAAGGGAGGCAAATGCAACCAACAGGGAGGCCTGGGGAAAGCTTGATCGAGAGGGCGACGCCCACTGCAACGACAACCACCGCCTAAGGCTGGGCACCCCTGGTGAGAGTGGGGGACCGGGCAGCAGTGCTGGAGCCCTGGCTGGAGCCCCAGGGTGGCCTGGAGTCACATGCTGGTGAGGGCTTGTAGTTCTGGAGCAAGATTAAGTCAGCCGTAGATCATCCCAGGGACAATATGGAGAATAAACTCAAGAAATGTAATTTAAAGTTTACCTTCAGACAAGGGAGGCAAATGCAACCAACAGGGAGGCCTGGTGACAGCGCGTCCGACATGGGACAGCACACTGCAATGACAAACTCGGCCTCAAGCTGGGCCCCCCTGGTGCGAGTGGCTGACCGGGTTGCAGGCCAGAGCTCTGGGTGCGATGGTGAAAACAAAGGCTGGTGAGGGCTTGTAGTTCTGGGCACACTGCAATGACAAACTCGGCCTCAGGCTGGGCGCCCCTGGTGCGAGTGACTGACCGGGTTGCAGGCCAGAGTTCTGGGTGTGGTGCTGGAGACAAAGGCTGGTGAGGGCTTGTAGTTCTGGAGCAAGATTAAGTCAGCCGTAGATCATCCCAGGGACAATATGGAGAATAAACTCAAGAAATGGAATTTAAAGTTTACCTTCAGACAAGGGAGGCAAATGCAACCAACAGGGAGGCCTGGAGACAGCGCGACCGATGTGGGACGGCACACTGCAATGACAACCTCGGACTAAGGCTGGGCCCCCCTGGTGCGAGTGGGGGACCGAGGTTGCACTGGCGGAACTCCTGGTGCGGTGCTGAAGTCAAAGGCTGGTGAGGGCTTGTAGTTCAGGAGAAAGATTATGTCAGCCAAAGATCATCCCAGGGACAATATGGAGAATAAACTCAAGAAATGGAATTTAAAGTTTACCTTCAGACAAGGGAGGCAAATGCAACCAACAGGGAGGCCTGGTGACAGCTCGTCCGATGTGGGGCAGCACACTGCAATGACAAAATCGCCCTTAGGCTGGGCCCCCCTAGTGAGAGTGGGGAACCGGGTTGCAGTGCTGGAGCTCTGGGTGCGGTGCTGAAGACAGAGGCTGGTGAGGGCTTGTAGTTCTGGAGAAAGATTATGTCAGCCAAAGATCATCCCAGGGACAATATGGAGAATAAACTCAAGAAATGGAATTTAAAGTTTACCTTCAGACAAGGGAGGCAAATGCAACCAACAGGGAGGCCTGGTGACAGCTCGTCCGACGTGGGGCGACACACTGCAATGACAACCTCGGCCTCAGGCTGGGCCCCCCTGGTGCGAGTGGGGGACCGAGGTTGCACTGGCGGAACTCCTGGTGCGGTGCTGAAGACAAAAGCTTGTGAGGGCTTGTAGTTCTGGAGAAAGATTATGTCAGCCAAAGATCATCCCAGGGACAATATGGAGAATAAACTCAAGAAATGGAATTTAAAGTTTACCTTCAGACAAGGGAGGCAAATGCAACCAACAGGGAGGCCTGGTGACAGCGCGTCCGACATGGGACGGCACACTGCAATGACAAACTCGGCCTCAGGCTGGGCCCCCCTGGTGCGAGTGGCTGACCGGGTTGCAGGCCAGAGCTCTGGGTGCGATGGTGAAGAAAAAGAATGGTGAGGGCTTGTAGTTCTGGAGCAAGATTATGTCAGCCAAAGATCATCCCAGGGACAATCTGGAAAATAAACTCAAGAAATGTAATTTAAAGTTTACCTTCAGACAAGGGAGGCAAATGCAACCAACAGGGAGGCCTGGGGAAAGCTTGATCGAGAGGGCGACGCCCACTGCAACGACAACCACCGCCTAAGGCTGGGCACCCCTGGTGAGAGTGGGGGACCGGGCAGCAGTGCTGGAGCCCTGGCTGGAGCCCCAGGGTGGCCTGGAGTCACATGCTGGTGAGGGCTTGTAGTTCTGGAGAAAGATTATGTCAGCCAAAGATCATCCCAGGGACAATATGGAGAATAAACTCAAGAAATATAATTTAAAGTTTACCTTCAGACAAGGGAGGCAAATGCAACCAACAGGGAGGCCTGGGGAAAGCTTGATCGAGAGGGCGACGCCCACTGCAACGACAACCACCGCCTAAGGCTGGGCACCCCTGGTGAGAGTGGAGGACTGGGCAGCAGTGCTGGAGCCCTGGGTGTGGTGCTGGAGACAAAGGCTTGTGAGGGCTTGTAGTTCTGGAGAAAGATTATGTCAGCCAAAGATCATCCCAGGGACAATGTGGAGACTAAACTCAAGAAATGGAATTTAAAGTTTACCTTCAGACAAGGGAGGCAAATGCAACCAACAGGGAGGCCTGGGGAAAGCTTGATCGAGAGGGCGACGCCCACTGCAACGACAACCACCGCCTAAGTTTGGGAACCCCTGGTGAAAGTGGGGGACCGGGCAGCAGTGCTGGAGCCCTAGCTGGAGCCCCAGGGTGGCCTGGAGTCACATGCTGGTGAGGGCTTGTAGTTCTGGAGTAAGATTAAGTCAGCCGTAGATCATCCCAGGGACAATATGGAGAATAAACTCAAGAAATGGAATTTAAAGTTTACCTTCAGACAAGGGAGGCAAATGCAACCAACAGGGAGGCCTGGTGACAGCGCGTCCGACATGGGACGGCACACTGCAATGACAAACTCGGCCTCAGGCTGGGCCCCCCTGGTGCGAGTGGCTGACCGGGTTGCAGGCCAGAGTTCTGGGTGCGATGGTGAAGACAAAGGCTGGTGAGGGCTTGTAGTTCTGGAGAAAGATTATGTCAGCCAAAGATCATCCCATGGACAATATGGAGACTAAACTCAAGAAATGTAATTTAAAGTTTACCTTCGGACAAGGGAGGCAAATGCAACCAACAGGGAGGCCTGGGGAAAGCTTGATCGAGAGGGCGACGCCCACTGCAACGACAACCACCGCCTAAGTCTGGGAACCCCTGGTGAAAGTGGGGAACCGGGCAGCAGTGCTGGAGGCCTGGCTGGAGCCCCAGGGTGGCCTGGAGTCACATGCTGGTGAGGGCTTGTAGTTCTGGAGTAAGATTAAGTCAGCCGTAGATCATCCCAGGGACAATATGGAGAATAAACACAAGAAAGGTAATTTAAAGTTTGCCTTCAGACAAAGGAGGCAAATGCAACCAACAGGGAGGCCTGGTGACAGCGCGTCCGATGTGGGACGGCACACTGCAATGACAACCTCGGCCTCAGGCTGGGCCCCCCTGGTGCGAGTGGGGGACCGAGGTTGCACTGGCACAAATCTTGGTACGGTGATGAAGACAAAGGCTGGTGAGGGCTTGTAGTTCTGGCGAAAGATTAAGTCAGCCAAAGATCATCCCATGGACAATATGGAGAATAAACTCAAGAAATGGATTTAAAGTTTACCTTCAGACAAGGGAGGCAAATGCAACCAACAGGGAGGCCTGGTGACAGCGCGTCCGACATGGGACGGCACACTGCAATGACAAACTCGGCCTCAGGCTGGGCCCCCCTGGTGCGAGTGGGTGACCGGGTTGCAGGCCAGAGCTCTGGGTGCGATGGTGAAGACAAAGGCTGGTGAGGGCTTGTAGTTCTGGAGCAAGATTAAGTCAGCCAAAGATCATCCCAGGGACAATATGGAGAATAAACTCAAGAAAGGGAATTTAAAGTTTACCTTCAGACAAGGGAGGCAAATGCAACCAACAGGGAGGCCTGGTGATAGCGCGTCCGATGTGGGACGGCACAGTGCAATGACAAAATCAGCCTCAGGCTGGGCCCCCCTGGTGAGAGTGGGGGACCGGGTTGCAGTGCTGGAGCCCTGGGTGTGGTGCTGGAGACAAAGGCTTGTGAGGGCTTGTAGTTCTGGAGAAAGATTATGTCAGCCGTAGATCATCCCAGGGACAATATGGAGAATAAACTCAAGAAAGGGAATTTAAAGTTTACCTTCAGACAAGGGAGGCAAATGCAACCAACAGGGAGGCCTGGTGACAGCGCGTCCGACATGGGACAGCACATTGCAATGACAAACTCGGCCTCAGGCTGGGCCCCCTTGGTGCGAGTGGGGGACTGAGGTTGCACTGGCAGAAATCCTGGTACGGTGCTGAAGTCAAAGGCTGGTGAGGGCTTGTAGTTCTGGAGCAAGATTATGTCAGCCAAAGATCATCCCAGGGACAATCTGGAAAACAAACTCAAGAAATGTAATTTAAAGTTTACCTTCAGACAAGGGAGGCAAATGCAACCAACAGGGAGGCCTGGGGAAAGCTTGATCGAGAGGGCGACGCCCACTGCAACGACAACCACCGCCTAAGGCTGGGCACCCCTGGTGAGAGTGGGGGACCGGGCAGCAGTGCTGGAGCCCTGGCTGGAGCCCCAGGGTGGCCTGGAGTCACATGCTGGTGAGGGCTTGTAGTTCTGGAGAAAGATTATGTCAGCCAAAGATCATCCCAGGGACAATATGGAGAATAAACTCAAGAAATATAATTTAAAGTTTACCTTCAGACAAGGGAGGCAAATGCAACCAACAGGGAGGCCTGGGGAAAGCTTGATCGAGAGGGCGACGCCCACTGCAACGACAACCACCGCCTAAGGCTGGGCACCCCTGGTGAGAGTGGAGGACTGGGCAGCAGTGCTGGAGCCCTGGGTGTGGTGCTGGAGACAAAGGCTTGTGAGGGCTTGTAGTTCTGGAGAAAGATTATGTCAGCCAAAGATCATCCCAGGGACAATGTGGAGACTAAACTCAAGAAATGGAATTTAAAGTTTACCTTCAGACAAGGGAGGCAAATGCAACCAACAGGGAGGCCTGGGGAAAGCTTGATCGAGAGGGCGACGCCCACTGCAACGACAACCACCGCCTAAGTTTGGGAACCCCTGGTGAAAGTGGGGGACCGGGCAGCAGTGCTGGAGCCCTAGCTGGAGCCCCAGGGTGGCCTGGAGTCACATGCTGGTGAGGGCTTGTAGTTCTGGAGTAAGATTAAGTCAGCCGTAGATCATCCCAGGGACAATATGGAGAATAAACTCAAGAAATGGAATTTAAAGTTTACCTTCAGACAAGGGAGGCAAATGCAACCAACAGGGAGGCCTGGTGACAGCGCGTCCGACATGGGACGGCACACTGCAATGACAAACTCGGCCTCAGGCTGGGCCCCCCTGGTGCGAGTGGCTGACCGGGTTGCAGGCCAGAGTTCTGGGTGCGATGGTGAAGACAAAGGCTGGTGAGGGCTTGTAGTTCTGGAGAAAGATTATGTCAGCCAAAGATCATCCCATGGACAATATGGAGACTAAACTCAAGAAATGTAATTTAAAGTTTACCTTCGGACAAGGGAGGCAAATGCAACCAACAGGGAGGCCTGGGGAAAGCTTGATCGAGAGGGCGACGCCCACTGCAACGACAACCACCGCCTAAGTCTGGGAACCCCTGGTGAAAGTGGGGAACCGGGCAGCAGTGCTGGAGGCCTGGCTGGAGCCCCAGGGTGGCCTGGAGTCACATGCTGGTGAGGGCTTGTAGTTCTGGAGTAAGATTAAGTCAGCCGTAGATCATCCCAGGGACAATATGGAGAATAAACTCAAGAAATGGAATTTAAAGTTTACCTTCAGACAAGGGAGGCAAATGCAACCAACAGGGAGGCATGGTGACAGCGCGTCCGATGTGGGACGGCACACTGCAATGTCAACCTCGGCCTCAGGCTGGGCCCCCCTGGTGAGAGTGGGGTACCGGGCAGCAGTGCTGGAGCCCTGGCTGGAGCCCCAGGGTGGCCTGGAGTCACATGCTGGTGAGGGCTTGTAGTTCAGGAGAAAGATTATGTCAGCCAAAGATCATCCCAGGGACAATATGGAGAATAAACTCAAGAAATGGAATTTAAAGTTTAGCTTCAGACAAGGGAGGCAAATGCAACCAACAGGGAGGCCTGGTGACAGCGCGTCCGACATGGGACGGCAGACTGCAATGACAAAATCCGCCTCAGGTTGGGCCCCCCCGGTGTGAGTGGGGGACCGGGTTGCAGTGCTGGAGCCCTGGGTGTGGTGCTGGAGACAAAGACTTGTGATGGCTTGTAGTTCTGGAGCAAGATTAAGTCAGCCAAAGATCATCCCAGGGACAATATGGAGAATAAACTCAAGAAATGGAATTTAAAGTTTACCTTCAGACAAGGGAGGCAAATGCAACCAACAGGGAGGCCTGGTGACAGCTCGTCCGACGTGAGGCGGCACACTGCAATGACAACCTCGGCCTCAGGCTGGGCCCCCCTGGTGCGAGGGGGGGACCGAGGTTGCACAGGCGGAACTCCTGGTGCGTTGCTGAAGACAAAGGCTTGTGAGGGCTTGTAGTTCTGGAGAAAGATTATGTCAGCCAAAGATCATCCCAGGGACAATATGGAGAATAAACTCAAGAAATGGAATTTAAAGTTTACCTTCAGACAAGGGAGGCAAATGCAACCAACAGGGAGGCTAGATGACAGGTCGTCCGACATGGGACGGCACACTGCAATGACAAACTCGGCCTCAGGCTGGGCCCCCCTACTGTGAGTGGGGGACCAGGTTGCAGTGCTGTAGCTCTGGGTGCGATGGTGAAGACAGAAGCTGGTGAGGGCTTGTAGTTCTGGAGAAAGATTATGTCAGCCAAAGATCATCCCAGGGACAATATGGAGAATAAACTCAAGAAATGTAATTTAAAGTTTACCTTCAGACAAGGGAGGCAAATGCAACCAACAGGGAGGCCTGGGGAAAGCTTGATCGAGAGGGAGACGCCCACTGCAACGAAAACCACCGCCTAAGGCTGGGCACCCCTGGTGAGAGTGGGGGACCGGGCAGCAGTGCTGGAGCCCTGGCTGGTGCCCCAGGGTGGCCTGGAGTCACATGCTGGTGAGGGCTTGTAGTTCTGGAGAAAGATTATGTCAGCCAAAGATCATCCCAGGGACAATATGGAGAATAAACTCAAGAAATGGAATTTAAAGTTTACCTTCAGACAAGGGAGGCAAATGCAACCAACAGGGAGGCCTGGTGACAGCGCGTCCGACATGGGACGGCACACTGCAATGACAAAATCAGCCTCAGGTTGGGCCCCCCCGGTTTGAGTGGGGGACCGGGTTGCAGTGCTGGAGCCCTGGGTGTGGTGCTGGAGACAAAGACTTGTAAGGGCTTGTAGTTCTGGAGCAAGATTAAGTCAGCCAAAGATCATCCCAGGGACAATATGGAGACTAAACTCAAGAAATGGAATTTAAAGTTTACCTTCAGACAAGAGAGGCAAATGAAACCAACAGGGAGGCCTGGGGAAAGCTTGATCGAGAGGGCGACGCCCACTGCAACGACAACCAACCCCTAAGGCTGGACACCCATGGTGAGGGTGGGGGACCGGGCAGCAGTGCTAGAGCCCTGGCTGGAACCCCGGTCTGGCCTGGAGTCACATGCTGGTGAGGGCTTGTAGTTCTGGAGCAAGATAAAGTCAGCCGTAGATCATCCCAGGGACAATATGGAGAATAAACTCAAGAAATGGAATTTAAAGTTTACCTTTAGACAAGGGAGGCAAATGCAACCAACAGGGAGGCCTGGGGACAGCTCGTCCGATGTGGGGCGGCACACTGCAATGACAAAATCGCCCTTAGGGTGGGCCCCCCTAGTGTGAGTAGGGGACCGGGTTGCAGTGCTAGAGCTCTGGGTGCGGTGCTGAAAACAAAGGCTGGTGAGGGCTTGTAGTTCTGGGGAAAGATTATGTCAGCCAAAGATCATCCCAGGGGAAAATATGGAGAATAAACTCAAGAAATGTAATTTAAAGTTTACCTTCAGACAAGGGAGGCAAATGCAACCAACAGGGAGGCCTGGGGAAAGCTTGATCGAGAGGGCGACGCCCACTGCAACGACAACCACCGCCTAAGGCTGGGCACCCCTGGTGAGAGTGGGGGACCGGGCAGCAGTGCTAGAGCCCTGGCTGGAACCCCGGTCTGGCCTGGAGTCACATGCTGGTGAGGGCTTGTAGTTCTGGAGCAAGATAAAGTCAGCCAAAGATCATCCCAGGGACAATATGGAGAATAAACTCAAGAAAGGGAATTTAAAGTTTACCTTCAGACAAGGGAGGCAAATGCAACCAACAGGGAGGCCTGGGGACAGCTCGTCCGATGTGGGGCGGCACACTGCAATGACAAAATCGCCCTTAGGTTGGGCCCCCCTAGTGTGAGTAGGGGACCGAGGTTGCAGTGCTGGAGCTCTGGGTGCGGTGCTGAAGACAAAGGCTGGTGAGGGCTTGTAGTTCTGGAGAAAGATTATGTCAGCCAAAGATCATCCCAGGGGAAAATATGGAGAATAAACTCAAGAAATGTAATTTAAAGTTTACATTCAGACAAGGTAGGCAAATGCATCCAACAGGGAGGCCTGGGGAAAGCTTGATCGAGAGGGCGACGCCCACTGCAACGACAACCACCGCCTAAGGCTGGGCACCCCTGGTGAGAGTGGGGGACCGGGCAGCAGTACTGGAGCCCTGGCTGGAGCCCCGGTCTGGCCTGGAGTCACATGCTGGTGAGGGCTTGTAGTTCTGGAGCAAGATTAAGTCAGCCGTAGATCATCCCAGGCACAATATGGAGAATAAACTCAAGAAATGGAATTTAAAGTTTACCTTCAGACAAGGGAGGCAAATGCAACCAACAGGGAGGCCTGGTGACAGCGCGTCCGATGTGGGACGGCACACTGCAATGACAAAATCAGCCTCAGGCTGGGCCCCCCTGGTGTGAGTGGGTGACCGGGCAGCAGTGCTGGAGCCCTGGGTGTGGTGCTGGAGACAAAGGCTTGTGAGGGTTTGTAGTTCTGGAGCAAGATTATGTCAGTCAAAGATCATCCCAGGCACAATATGGAGAATAAACTCAAGAAATGTAATTTAAAGTTTACCTTCAGACAAGGGAGGCAAATGCAACCAAAAGGGAGGCCTGGTGACAGCGCGTCCGACATGGGACGGCACACTGCAATGACAAACTCGGCCTCAGGCTGGGCCCCCTTGGTGCGAGTGGGTGACCGGGTTGCAGGCCAGAGCACTGGGTGCGATGGTGAAGACAAAGAATGGTGAGGGCTTGTAGTTCTGAGCAAGATTATGTCAGCCAAAGATCATCCCAGGGACAATATGGAAAATAAACTCAAGAAATGGAATTTAAAGTTTACCTTCAGACGAGGGAGGCAAATGCAACCAACAGGGAGGCTAGATGACAGGTCGTCCGACATGAGACGGCACACTGCAATGACAAATTCGGCCTCAGGCTGGGCCCCCCTAGTGTGAGTGGGGGACCAGGTTGCAGTGCTGTAGCTCTGGGTGCGATGGTGAAGACAGAAGCTGGTGAGGGCTTGTAGTTCTGGAGAAAGATTATGTCAGCCAAAGATCATCCCAGGGACAATATGGAGAATAAACTCAAGAAATGGAATTTAAAGTTTACCTTCAGACAAGGGAGGCAAATGCAACCAACAGGGAGGCCTGGGGAAAGCTTGATCGAGAGGGCGACGCCCACTGCAACGACAACCACCGCCTAAGGCTGGGCACCCCTGGTGAGAGTGGGGGACCGGGCAGCAGTGCTGGAGCCCTGGCTGGTGCCCCAGGGTGGCCTGGAGTCACATGCTGGTGAGGGCTTGTAGTTCTGGAGAAAGATTATGTCAGCCAAAGATCATCCCAGGGACAATATGGAGAATAAACTCAAGAAATGGAATTTAAAGTTTACCTTCAGACAAGGGAGGCAAATGCAACCAACAGGGAGGCCTGGTGACAGCGCGTCCGACATGGGACGGCACACTGCAATGACAAAATCAGCCTCAGGTTGGGCCCCCCCGGTGTGAGTGGGGGACCGGGTTGCAGTGCTGGAGCCCTGGGTGTGGTGCTGGAGACAAAGACTTGTGAGGGCTTGTAGTTCTGGAGCAAGATTAAGTCAGCCAAAGATCATCCCAGGGACAATATGGAGACTAAACTCAAGAAATGGAATTTAAAGTTTACCTTCAGACAAGGGAGGCAAATGCAACCAACAGGGAGGCCTGGGGACAGCTTGATCGAGAGGGCGACGCCCACTGCAACGACAACCAACCCCTAAGGCTGGACACCCATGGTGAGGGTGGGGGACCGGGCAGCAGTGCTAGAGCCCTGGCTGGAACCCCGGTCTGGCCTGGAGTCACATGCTGGTGAGGGCTTGTAGTTCTGGAGCAAGATAAAGTCAGCCATAGATCATCCCAGGGACAATATGGACAATAAATTCAAGAAATGGAATTTAAAGTTTACCTTCAGACAAGGGAGGCAAATGCAACCAACAGGGAGGCCTGGGGACAGCTCGTCCGATGTGGGGCGGCACACTGCAATGACAAAATCGCCCTTAGGGTGGGCCCCCCTAGTGTGAGTAGGGGACCGGGTTGCAGTGCTAGAGCTCTGGGTGCGGTGCTGAAAACAAAGGCTGGTGAGGGCTTGTAGTTCAGGGGAAAGATTATGTCAGCCAAAGATCATCCCAGGGGAAAATATGGAGAATAAACTCAAGAAATGGAATTTAAAGTTTACCTTCAGACAAGGGAGGCAAATGCAACCAACAGGGAGGCCTGGGGAAAGCTTGATCGAGAGGGCGACGCCCACTGCAACGACAACCACCGCCTAAGGCTGGGCACCCCTGGTGAGAGTGGGGGACCGGGCAGCAGTACTAGAGCCCTGGCTGGAACCCCGGTCTGGCCTGGAGTCACATGCTGGTGAGGGCTTGTAGTTCTGGAGCAAGATAAAGTCAGCCGTAGATCATCCCAGGGACAATATGGAGAATAAACTCAAGAAAGGGAATTTAAAGTTTACCTTCAGACAAGGGAGGCAAATGCAACCAACAGGGAGGCCTGGGGACAGCTCGTCCGATGTGGGGCGGCACACTGCAATGACAAAATCGCCCTTAGGGTGGGCCCCCCTAGTGTGAGTAGGGGACCGGGTTGCAGTGCTGGAGCTCTGGGTGCGGTGCTGAAGACAAAGGCTGGTGAGGGCTTGTAGTTCTGGGGAAAGATTATGTCAGCCAAAGATCATCCCAGGGGAAAATATGGAGAATAAACTCAAGAAATGTAATTTAAAGTTTACCTTCAGACAAGGTAGGCAAATGCAACCAACAGGGAGGCCTGGGGAAAGCTTGATCGAGAGGGCGACGCCCACTGCAACGACAACCACCGCCTAAGGCTGGGCACCCCTGGTGAGAGTGGGGGACCGGGCAGCAGTACTGGAGCCCTGGCTGGAGCCCCGGTCTGGCCTGGAGTCACATGCTGGTGAGGGCTTGTAGTTCTGGAGCAAGATTAAGTCAGCCGTAGATCATCCCAGGCACAATATGGAGAATAAACTCAAGAAATAGAATTTAAAGTTTACCTTCAGACAAGGGAGGCAAATGCAACCAACAGGGAGGCCTGGTGACAGCGCGTCCGATGTGGGACGGCACACTGCAATGACAAAATCAGCCTCAGGCTGGGCCCCCCTGGTGTGAGTGGGTGACCGGGCAGCAGTGCTGGAGCCCTGGGTGTGGTGCTGGAGACAAAGGCTTGTGAGGGTTTGTAGTTCTGGAGCAAGATTATGTCAGCCAAAGATCATCCCAGGCACAATATGGAGAATAAACTCAAGAAATGTAATTTAAAGTTTACCTTCAGACAAGGGAGGCAAATGCAACCAAAAGGGAGGCCTGGTGACAGCGCGTCCGACATGGGACGGCACACTGCAATGACAACCTCGGCCTCAGGCTGGGCCCCCCTGGTGCGAGTGGGGGACCGAGGTTGCACTGGCGGAACTCCTGGTGCGGTGCTGAAGACAAAGGCTTGTGAGGGCTTGTAGTTCTGGAGAAAGATTATGTCAGCCAAAGATAATCCCAGGGACAATATGGAGAATAAACTCAAGAAATGGAATTTGAAGTTTACCCTCAGACAAGGGAGGCAAATGCAACCAACAGGGAGGCTAGAAGACAGGTCGTCCGACATGGGACGGCACACTGCAATGACAAACTCGGCCTCAGGCTGGGCCCCCCTAGTGTGAGTGGGGGACCGGGTTGCAGTGCTATAGCTCTGGGTGCGATGGTGAAGACAGAAGCTGGTGAGGGCTTGTAGTTCTGGAGAAAGATTATGTCAGCCAAAGATCATCCCAGGGACAATATGGAGAATAAACTCAAGAAATGGAATTTAAAGTTTACCTTCAGACAAGGGAGGCAAATGCAACCAACAGGGAGGCCTGGTGACAGCGCGTCCGATGTGGAACGGCACACTGCAATGACAACCTCGGCCTCAGGCTGGGCCCCCCTGGTGTGAGTGGGGGACCGAGGTTGCACTGACGGAACTCCTGGTGCGGTGCTGAAGACAAAGGCTGGTGAGGGCTTGTAGTTCTGGAGCAAGATTAAGTCAGCCGTAGATCATCCCAGGGCCAATATGGAGAATAAACTCAAGAAATGGAATTTAAAGTTTACCTTCAGACAAGGGAGGCAAATGCAACCAACAGGGAGGCCTGGTGACAGCGCGTCCGATGTGGGACGGCACACTGCAATGACAACCTCTGCTTCAAGCTGGGCCCCCCTGGTGCGAGTGGGGGACCAAGGTTGCACTGGCGGAACTCCTGATGCGGTGCTAAAGACAAAGGCTGGTGAGGGCTTGTAGTTCTGGAGCAAGATTAAGTCAGCCGGAGATCATCCCAGGCACAATATGGAGAATAAACTCAAGAAATGGAATTTAAAGTTTACCTTCAGACAAGGGAGGCAAATGCAACCAACAGGGAGGCCTGGTGACAGCGCGTCCGACATGGGACGGCACACTGCAATGACAAAATCAGCCTCAGGCTGGGCACCCCTGGTGTGAGTGGGGGACCGAGTTGCAGTGCTGGAGCCCTGGGTGTGGTGCTGGAGACAAAGGCTGGTGAGGGCTTGTAGTTCTGGAGAAAGATTATGTCAGCCAAAGATCATCCCAGGGACAATATGGAGAATAAACTCAAGAAAGGGAATTTAAAGTTTACCTTCAGACAAGGGAGGCAAATGCAACCAACAGGGAGGACTGGTGACAGCGCGTCCGATGTGGGACGGCACACTGCAATGACAACCGCGGCCTCAGGCTGGGCCCCCCTGGTGCGAGTGGGGGACCGAGGTTGCACTGGCAGAAATCCTGGTGCGGTGCTGAAGACAAAGGCTGGTGAGGGCTTGTAGTTCTGGAGAAAGATTATGTCAGCCAAAGATCATCCCAGGGACAATATGGAGAATAAACTCAAGAAATGGAATTTAAAGTTTACCTTCAGACAAGGGAGGCAAATGCAACCAATAGGGAGGCTAGATGACAGGTCGTTCGACATGGGACGGCACACTGCAATGACAACCTCGGCCTCAGGCTGGGCCCCCCTGGTGCGAGTGGCTGACCGGGTTGCAGGTCAAAGTTCTGGGTGCGATGGTGAAGACAAAGGCTGGTGAGGGCTTGTAGTTCTGGAGAAAGATTATGTCAGCCAAAGATCATCCCAGGGACAATATGGAGAATAAACTCAAGAAAGGGAATTTAAAGAATACCTTCAGACAAGGGAGGCAAATGCAACCAACAGGGAGGACTGGTGACAGCGCGTCCGATGTGGGACGGCACACTGCAACGACAACCTCGGCCTCAGGCTGGGCCCCCCTGGTGCGAGTGGGGGACCGAGGTTGCACTGGCAGAAATCCTGGTGCGGTGCTGAAGACAAAGGCTGGTGAGGGCTTGTAGTTCTGGAGAAAGATTATGTCAGCCAAAGATCATCCCAGGGACAATATGGAGAATAAACTCAAGAAATGGAATTTAAAGTTTACCTTCAGACAAGGGAGGCAAATGCAACCAACACGGAGGCCTGGTGACAGCGCGTCCGATGTGGGACGGCACACTGCAATGACAACCTCGGCCTCAGGCTGGGCCCCCCTGGTGCGAGTGGGGGACCGAGGTTGCACTGGCGGAACTCCTGGTGCGGTGCTGAAGACAAAGGAGCGCGACAGGCTGGGCCCCCCTGGTGCGAGTGGCTGACCGGGTTGCAGGCCAGAGCTCTGGGTGCGATGGTGAAGACAAAGGCTGGTGAGGGCTTGTAGTTCTGGAGAAAGATTATGTCAGCCAAAGATCATCCCATGGACAATATGGAGACTAAACTCAAGAAATGTAATTTAAAGTTTACCTTCAGACAAGGGAGGCAAATGCAACCAACAGGGAGGCCTGGGGAAAACTTGATCGAGAGGGCGACGCCCACTGCAACGACAACCACCGCCTAACTCTGGGAACCCCTGGTGAAAGTGGGGGACCGGGCAGCAGTGCTGGAGGCCTGGCTGGAGCCCCAGGGTGGCCTGGAGTCACATGCTGGTGAGGGCTTGTAGTTCTGGAGTAAGATTAAGTCAGCCGTAGATCATCCCAGGGACAATATGGAGAATAAACACAAGAAAGGGAATTTAAAGTTTACCTTCAGACAATCAAGGGAAATGCAACCAACAGGGAGGCTAGATGACAGGTCGTCCGACATGGGACGGCACACTGCAATGACAACCTCGGCCTCAGGCTGGGCCCCCCTGGTGCGAGTGGGGGACCGAGGTTGCACTGGCAGAAATCCTGGTACGGTGCTGAAGACAAAGGCTGGTGAGGGCTTGTAGTTCTGGAGAAAGATTATGTCAGCCAAAGATCATCCCAGGGACAATATGGAGAATAAACTCAAGAAATGGAATTTAAAGTTTACCTTCAGACAAGGGAGGCAAATGCAACCAACAGGGAGGCCTGGTGACAGCGCGTCCGACATGGGACGGCACACTGCAATGACAACCTCGGCCTCAGGCTGGGCCCCCCTGGTGTGAGTGGGGGACCGAGGTTGCACTGGTGGAACTCCTGGTGCGGTGCTGAAGACAAAGGCTGGTGAGGGCTTGTAGTTCTGGAGAAAGATTATGTCAGCCAAAGATCATCCCAGGGACAATATGGAGAATAAACTCAAGAAATGGAATTTAAAGTTTACCTTCAGACAAGGGAGGCAAATGCAACCAACTGGGAGGCCTGGTGACAGCGCGTCCGACATGGGACAGCACATTGCAATGACAAACTCGGCCTCAAGCTGGGCCCCCTTGGTGCGAGTGGGTGACAAGGTTGCAGGCCAGAGCTCTGGGTGCGATGGTGAAGACAAAGGCTGGTGAGGGCTTGTAGTTCTGGAGAAAGATTATGTCAGCCAAAGATCATCCCAGGGACAATATGGAGAATAAACTCAAGAAATGTAATTTAAAGTTTGCCTTCAGACAAGGGAGGCAAATGCAACCAACAGGGAGGCCTGGTGATAGCGCGTCCGATGTGGGACGGCACAGTGCAATGACAAAATCAGCCTCAGGCTGGGCCCCCCTGGTGCGAGTGGGGGACCGAGGTTGCACTGGCGGAACTCCTGGTGCGGTGCTGAAGACAAAGGAGCGCGACAGGCTGGGCCCCCCTGGTGCGAGTGGCTGACCGGGTTGCAGGCCAGAGCTCTGGGTGCGATGGTGAAGACAAAGGCTGGTGAGGGCTTGTAGTTCTGGAGAAAGATTATGTCAGCCAAAGATCATCCCATGGACAATATGGAGACTAAACTCAAGAAATGTAATTTAAAGTTTACCTTCAGACAAGGGAGGCAAATGCAACCAACAGGGAGGTCTGGGGAAAACTTGATCGAGAGGGCGACGCCCACTGCAACGACAACCACCGCCTAACTCTGGGAACCCCTGGTGAAAGTGGGGGACCGGGCAGCAGTGCTGGAGGCCTGGCTGGAGCCCCAGGGTGGCCTGGAGTCACATGCTGGTGAGGGCTTGTAGTTCTGGAGTAAGATTAAGTCAGCCGTAGATCATCCCAGGGACAATATGGAGAATAAACACAAGAAAGGGAATTTAAAGTTTACCTTCAGACAATCAAGGGAAATGCAACCAACAGGGAGGCTAGATGACAGGTCGTCCGACATGGGACGGCACACTGCAATGACAACCTCGGCCTCAGGCTGGGCCCCCCTGGTGCGAGTGGGGGACCGAGGTTGCACTGGCAGAAATCCTGGTACGGTGCTGAAGACAAAGGCTGGTGAGGGCTTGTAGTTCTGGAGAAAGATTATGTCAGCCAAAGATCATCCCAGGGACAATATGGAGAATAAACTCAAGAAATGGAATTTAAAGTTTACCTTCAGACAAGGGAGGCAAATGCAACCAACAGGGAGGCCTGGTGACAGCGCGTCCGACATGGGACGGCACACTGCAATGACAACCTCGGCCTCAGGCTGGGCCCCCCTGGTGTGAGTGGGGGACCGAGGTTGCACTGGTGGAACTCCTGGTGCGGTGCTGAAGACAAAGGCTGGTGAGGGCTTGTAGTTCTGGAGAAAGATTATGTCAGCCAAAGATCATCCCAGGGACAATATGGAGAATAAACTCAAGAAATGGAATTTAAAGTTTACCTTCAGACAAGGGAGGCAAATGCAACCAACTGGGAGGCCTGGTGACAGCGCGTCCGACATGGGACAGCACATTGCAATGACAAACTCAGCCTCAAGCTGGGCCCCCTTGGTGCGAGTGGGTGACAAGGTTGCAGGCCAGAGCTCTGGGTGCGATGGTGAAGACAAAGGCTGGTGAGGGCTTGTAGTTCTGGAGAAAGATTATGTCAGCCAAAGATCATCCCAGGGACAATATGGAGAATAAACTCAAGAAATGTAATTTAAAGTTTGCCTTCAGACAAGGGAGGCAAATGCAACCAACAGGGAGGCCTGGTGATAGCGCGTCCGATGTGGGACGGCACAGTGCAATGACAAAATCAGCCTCAGGCTTGGCGCCCCTGGTGTGAGTGGCTGACCGGGTTGCAGGCCAGAGCTCTGGGTGCGATGGTGAAGACAAAGGCTGGTGAGGGCATGTAGTTCTGGAGAAAGATTATGTCAGCCGTAGATCATCCCAGGGACAATATGGAGACTAAACTCAAGAAATGTAATTTAAAGTTTACCTTCAGACAAGGGAGGCAAATGCAACCAACAGGGAGGCCTGGGGAAAGCTTGATCGAGAGGGCGACGCCCACTGCAACGACAACCACCGCCTAAGTCTGGGAACCCCTGGTGAAAGTGGGGGACCGGGCAGCAGTGCTGGAGGCCTAGCTGGAGCCCCAGGGTGGCCTGGAGTCACATGCTGGTGAGGGCTTGTAGTTCTGGAGTAAGATTAAGTCAGCCGTAGATCATCCCAGGGACAATATGGAGAATAAACACAAGAAAGGTAATTTAAAGTTTGCCTTCAGACAAAGGAGGCAAATGCAACCAACAGGGAGGCCTGGTGACAGCGCGTCCGATGTGGGACGGCACACTGCAATGACAACCTCGGCCTCAGGCTGGGCCCCCCTGGTGCGAGTGGGGGACCGAGGTTGCACTGGCACAAATCCTGGTACGGTGATGAAGACAAAGGCTGGTGAGGGCTTGTAGTTCTGGCGAAAGATTAAGTCAGCCAAAGATCATCCCATGGACAATATGGAGAATAAACTCAAGAAATGGAATTTAAAGTTTACCTTCAGACAAGGGAGGCAAATGCAACCAACAGGGAGGCCTGGTGACAGCGCGTCCGACATGGGACGGCACACTGCAATGACAAACTCGGCCTCAGGCTGGGCCCCCCTGGTGCGAGTGGGTGACCGGGTTGCAGGCCAGAGCTCTGGGTGCGATGGTGAAGACAAAGGCTGGTGAGGGCTTGTAGTTCTGGAGCAAGATTAAGTCAGCCAAAGATCATCCCAGGGACAATATGGAGAATAAACTCAAGAAAGGGAATTTAAAGTTTACATTCAGACAAGGGAGGCAAATGCAACCAACAGGGAGGCCTGGTGATAGCGCGTCCGATGTGGGACGGCACAGTGCAATGACAAAATCAGCCTCAGGCTGGGCCCCCCTGGTGAGAGTGGGGGACCGGGTTGCAGTGCTGGAGCCCTGGGTGTGGTGCTGGAGACAAAGGCTTGTGAGGGCTTGTAGTTCTGGAGAAAGATTATGTCAGCCGTAGATCATCCCAGGGACAATATGGAGAATAAACTCAAGAAAGGGAATTTAAAGTTTACCTTCAGAAAAGGGAGGCAAATGCAACCAACAGGGAGGCCTGGTGACAGCGCGTCCGACATGGGACAGCACATTGCAATGACAAACTCGGCCTCAGGCTGGGCCCCCTTGGTGCGAGTGGGGGACTGAGGTTGCACTGGCAGAAATCCTGGTACGGTGCTGAAGTCAAAGGCTGGTGAGGGCTTGTAGTTCTGGAGCAAGATTAAGTCAGCCGTAGATCATTCCAGGGACAATATGGAGAATAAACTCAAGAAAGGGAATTTAAAGTTTACCTTCAGACAAGGGAGGCAAATGCAACCAACAGGGAGGCCTGGTGACAGCGCGTCCGACATGGGACAGCACATTGCAAAGACAAACTCGGCCTCAGGCTGGGCCCCCTTGGTGCGAGTGGGTGACAAGGTTGCAGGCTAGAGCTCTGGGTGCGATGGTGAAGACAAAGGCTTGTGAGGGCTTGTAGTTCTGGAGAAAGATTATGTCAGCCAAAGATCATCCCAGGGACAATATGGAGAATAAACTCAAGAAATGGAATTTAAAGTTTACCTTCAGACAAGGGAGGCAAATGCAACCAACAGGGAGGCCTGGTGAGAGCGCGTCCGACATGGGACGGCACACTGCAATGACAAACTCGGCCTCAGGCTGGGCCCCCCTGGTGCAAGTGGGTGACCGGGTTGCAGGCCAGAGCTCTGGGTGCGATGGTGAAGACAAAGGCTGGTGAGGGCTTGTAGTTCTGGAGCAAGATTAAGTCAGCCGTAGATCATCCCAGGGACAATATGGAGAATAAACTCAAGAAATGGAATTTAAAGTTTACCTTCAGACAAGGGAGGCAAATGCAACCAACAGGGAGGCCTGGTGACAGCGCGTCCGACATGGGACGGCACACTGCAATGACAACCTCGGCCTCAGACTGGAACCCCTGGTGCGAGTGGCTAACCGGGTTGCAGGCCAGAGCTCTGGGTGCGATGGTGATGACAAAGGCTGCTGAGGGCTTGTAGTTCTGGAGAAAGATTATGTCAGCCAAAGATCATCCCAGGGACAATATGGAGAATAAACTCAAGAAATGGAATTTAAAGTTTACCTTAAGACAAGGGAGGCAAATGCAACCAACAGGGAGGCCTGGTGACAGCGCGTCCGACATGGGACGGCACACTGCAATGACAACCTCGGCCTCAGGCTGGGCCCCCCTGGTGCGAGTGGGGGACCGAGGTTGCACTGGCAGAAATCCTGGTACGGTGCTGAAGTCAAAGGCTGGTGAGGGCTTGTAGTTCTGGAGCAAGATTAAGTCAGCCGTAGATCATCCCAGGGACAATATGGAGAATAAACTCAAGAAAGGGAATTTAAAGTTTACCTTCAGACAAGGGAGGCAAATGCAACCAACAGGGAGGCCTGGTGAGAGCGCGTCCGACATGGGACAGCACATTGCAATGACAAACTCGGCCTCAGGCTGGGCCCCCTTGGTGCGAGTGGGTGACAAGGTTGCAGGCTAGAGCTCTGGGTGCGATGGTGAAGACAAAGGCTGGTGAGGGCTTGTAGTTCTGGAGAAAGATTATGTCAGCCAAAGATCATCCCAGGGACAATATGGAGAATAAACTCAAGAAATGGAATTTAAAGTTTACCTTCAGACAAGGGAGGCAAATGCAACCAACAGGGAGGCCTGGTGACAGCGCGTCCGACATGGGACGGCACACTGCAATGACAAACTCGGCCGCAGACTGGAACCCCTGGTGCGAGTGGCTAACTGGGTTGCAGGCCAGAGCTCTGGGTGCGATGGTGAAGACAAAGGCTGGTGAGGGCTTGTAGTTCTGGAGAAAGATTATGTCAGCCAAAGATCATCCCAGGGACAATATGGAGAATAAACTCAAGAAATGGAATTTAAAGTTTACCTTAAGACAAGGGAGGCAAATGCAACCAACAGGGAGGCCTGGTGACAGCGCGTCCGACATGGGACGGCACACTGCAATGACAAACTCGGCATCAGGCTGGGCCCCCCTGGTGAGGGTGGGGGACCGGGTTGCAGGCCAGAGCTCTGGGTGCGATGGTGAAGACAAAGGCTGGTGAAAGCTAGTAGTTCTGGAGCAAGATTAAGTCAGCCAAAGATCATCCCAGGGACAATATGGAGAATAAACTCAAGAAATGTAATTTAAAGTTTACCTTCAGACAAGGGAGGCAAATGCAACCAACAGGGAGGCCTGGTGACAGGTCGTCCGACATTGGACGGCACACTGCAATGACAACCTCGGCCTCAGGCTGGAACCCCTGGTGCGAGTGGCTAACCGGGTTGCAGGCCAGAGCTCTGGGTGCGATGGTGAAGACAAAGGCTGGTGAGGGCTTGTAGTTCTGGAGAAAGATTATGTCAGCCAAAGATCATCCCAGGGACAATATGGAGAATAAACTCAAGAAATGGAATTTAAAGTTTACCTTCAGACAAGGGAGGCAAATGCAACCAACAGGGAGGCCTGGGGAAAGCTTGATCGAGAGGGCGACGCCCACTGCAACGACAACCACCGCCTAAGGATGGGCCCCCCTGGAGAGGGTGGGGGACCGGGCAGCAGTGCTGGAGCCCTGGCTGGAGCCCCGGTGTGGCCTGGAGTCACATGCTAGTGAGGGCTTGTAGTTCTGGAGAAAGATTAAGTCAGCCGTAGATCATCCCAGGGACAATATGGAGAATAAACTCAAGAAAGGGAATTTAAAGTTTACCTTCAGACAAGGGAGGCAAATGCAACCAACAGGGAGGCCTGGTGACAGCGCGTACGACATGGGACAGCACATTGTAATGACAAACTCGGCCTCAGGCTGGGCCCCCTTGGTGCGAGTGGGTGACAAGGTTGCAAGTCAGAACTCTGGGTGCGATGGTGAAGACAAAGGCTGGTGAGGGCTTGTAGTTCTGGAGAAAGATTATGTCAGCCGTAGATCATCCCAGGGACAATATGAAGAATAATCTCAAGAAATGTAATTTAAAGTTTACTTTCAGACAAGGGTGGCAAATGCAACCAACAGGGAGGCCTGTGGAAAGCTTGATCGAGAGGGCGACGCCCACTGCAACGACAACCACCGCCTAAGGCTGGGCACCCCTGGTGAGAGTGGGGGACCGGGCAGCAGTGCTGGAGGCCTGGCTGGAGCCCCGGGGTGGCCTGAAGTCACATGCTGGTGAGGGCTTGTAGTTCTGGAGCAAGATTAAGTCAGCCAAAGATCATCCCAGGGACAATATGGAGACTAAACTCAAGAAAGGGAATTTAAAGTTTACCTTCAGACAAGGGAGGCAAATGCAACCAACAGGGAGGCCTGGTGACAGCTCGTCCGATGTGGGGCAGCACACTGCAATGACAAAATCGCCCTTAGGCTGGGCCCCCCTAGTGAGAGTGGGGAACCGGGTTGCAGTGCTGGAGCTCTGGGTGCGGTGCTGAAGACAGAGGCTGGTGAGGGCTTGTAGTTCTGGAGAAAGATTATGTCAGCCAAAGATCATCCCAGGGACAATATGGAGAATAAACTCAAGAAATGTAATTTAAAGTTTACCTTCAGACAAGGGAGGCAAATGCAACCAACAGGGAGGCCTGGGGAAAGCTTGATCGAGAGGGCGACGCCCACTGCAACGACAACCACCGCCTAAGGCTGGGCACCCCTGGTGAGAGTGGGAGACCGGGCAGCAGTGCTGGAGCCCTGGCTGGAGCCCCAGGGTGGCCTGGAGTCACATGCTGGTGAGGGCTTGTAGTTCTGGAGCAAGATTAAGTCAGCTGTAGATCATCCCAGGGACAATATGGAGAATAAACTCAAGAAATGGAATTTAAAGTTTACCTTCAGACAAGGGAGGCAAATGCAACCAACAGGGAGGCCTGGTGACAGCGCGTCCGACATGGGACAGCACACTGCAATGACAAACTCGGCCTCAAGCTGGGCCCCCCTGGTGCGAGTGGCTGACCGGGTTGCAGGCCAGAGCTCTGGGTGCGATGGTGAAAACAAAGGCTGGTGAGGGCTTGTAGTTCTGGGCACACTGCAATGACAAACTCGGCCTCAAGCTGGGTGCCCCTGGTGCGAGTGACTGACCGGGTTGCAGGCCAGAACTCTGGGTGTGGTGCTGGAGACAAAGGCTGGTGAGGGCTTGTAGTTCTGGAGCAAGATTAAGTCAGCCGTAGATCATCCCAGGGACAATATGGAGAATAAACTCAAGAAATGGAATTTAAAGTTTACCTTCAGACAAGGGAGGCAAATGCAACCAACAGGGAGGCCTGGAGACAGCGCGTCCGATGAGGGACGGCACACTGCAATGACAACCTCGGCCTAAGGCTGGGCCCCCCTGGTGCGAGTGGGGGACCGAGGTTGCACTGGCGGAACTCCTGGTGCGGTGCTGAAGACAAAGGCTGGTGAGGGCTTGTAGTTCAGGAGAAAGATTATGTCAGCCAAAGATCATCCCAGGGACAATATGGAGAATAAACTCAAGAAATGGAATTTAAAGTTTACCTTCAGACAAGGGAGGCAAATGCAACCAACAGGGAGGCCTGGGGACAGCGCGTCCGATGTGGGACGGCACAATTCAATGACAAAATCAGCCTCAGGCTGGGCCCCCCTGGTGTGAGTGGGGGACCGGGTTGCAAAGCTGGAGCCCTGGGTGTGGTGCTGGAGACAAAGACTTGTGAGGGCTTGTAGTTCTGGAGCAAGATTAAGTCAGCCAAAGATCATCCCAGGCACAAAATGGAGAATAAACTCAAGAAATGGAATTTAAAGTTTACCTTCAGACAAGGGAGGCAAATGCAACCAACAGGGAGGCCTGGTGACAGCGCGTCCGACGTGGGGCGACACACTGCAATGACAACCTCGGCCTCAGGCTGGGCCCCCCTGGTGCGAGTGGGGGACCGAGGTTGCACTGGCGGAACTCCTGGTGCGGTGCTGAAGACAAAAGCTTGTGAGGGCTTGTAGTTCTGGAGAAAGATTATGTCAGCCAAAGATCATCCCAGGGACAATATGGAGAATAAACTCAAGAAATGGAATTTAAAGTTTAACTTCAGACAAGGGAGGCAAATGCAACCAACAGGGAGGCCTGGTGACAGCGCGTCCGACATGGGACGGCACACTGCAATGACAAACTCGGCCTCAGGCTGGGCCCCCCTGGTGCGAGTGGCTGACCGGGTTGCAGGCCAGAGCTCTGGGTGCGATGGTGAAGAAAAAGAATGGTGAGGGCTTGTAGTTCTGGAGCAAGATTATGTCAGCCAAAGATCATCCCAGGGACAATCTGGAAAATAAACTCAAGAAATGTAATTTAAAGTTTACCTTCAGACAAGGGAGGCAAATGCAACCAACAGGGAGGCCTGGGGAAAGCTTGATCGAGAGGGCGACGCCCACTGCAACGACAACCACCCCCTAAGGCTGGAAACCCCTGGTGAGGGTGGGGGACCGGGCAGCAGTGCTAGAGCCCTGACTGGAGCCCCGGTCTGGCCTGGAGTCACATGCTGGTGAGGGCTCGTAGTTCTGGAGCAAGATTAAGTCAGCCGTAGATCATCCCAGGCACAATATGGAGAATAAACTCAAGAAATGGAATTTAAAGTTTACCTTCAGACAAGGGAGGCAAATGCAACCAACAGGGAGGCCTGGAGACAGCGCGTCCGATGTGGGACGGCACACTGCAATGACAACCTCGGCCTCAGGCTGGGCCCCCCTGGTGCGAGTGGGGGACCGAGGTTGCACTGGCGGAACTCCTGGTGCAGTGCTGAAGACAAAGGCTGGTGAGGGCTTGTAGTTCAGGAGAAAGATTATGTCAGCCAAAGATCATCCCAGGGACAATATGGAGAATAAACTCCAGAAATGGAATTTAAAGTTTACCTTCAGACAAGGGAGGCAAATGCAACCAACAGGGAGGCCTGGGGACAGCGCGTCCGACATGGGACGGCAGACTGCAATGACAAAATCAGCCTCAGGCTGGGCCCCCCTGGTGTGAGTGGGGGACCGGGTTGCAGTGCTGGAGCCCTGGGTGTGGTGCTGGAGACAAAGACTTGTGAGGGCTTGTAGTTCTGGAGCAAGATTAAGTCAGCCAAAGATCATCCCAGGCACAAAATGGAGAATAAACTCAAGAAATGGAATTTAAAGTTTACCTTCAGACAAGGGAGGCAAATGCAACCAACAGGGAGGCCTGGTGACAGCTCGTCCGACGTGGGGCGGCACACTGCAATGACAACCTCGGCCTCAGGCTGGGCCCCCCTGGTGCGAGTGGGGGACCGAGGTTGCACTGGCGGAACTCCTGGTGCGGTGCTGAAGACAAAGGCTTGTGAGGGCTTGTAGTTCTGGAGAAAGATTATTTCAGCCAAAGATCATCCCAGGGACAATATGGAGAATAAACTCAAGAAATGGAATTTAAAGTTTACCTTCAGACAAGGGAGGCAAATGCAACCAACAGGGAGGCCTGGTGACAGCGCGTCCGACATGGGACGGCACACTGCAATGACAAACTCGGCCTCAGGCTGGGCCCCCCTGGTGCGAGTGGGGGACCGGGTTGCAGGCCAGAGCTCTGGGTGCGATGGTGAAGACAAAGAATGGTGAGGGCTTGTAGTTCTGGAGCAAGATTATGTCAGCCAAAGATCATCCCAGGGACAATCTAGAAAATAAACTCAAGAAATGTAATTTAAAGTTTACCTTCAGACAAGGGAGGCAAATGCAACCAACAGGGAGGCCTGGGGAAAGCTTGATCGAGAGGGCGACGCCCACTGCAACGACAACCACCCCCTAAGGCTGGAAACCCCTGGTGAGGGTGGGGGACCAGGCAGCAGTGCTGGAGCCCCAGGGTGGCCTGGAGTCACATGCTGGTGAGGGCTTGTAGTTCTGGAGAAAGATTAAGTCAGCCGTAGATCACCCCAGGGACAATATGGAGAATAAACTCAAGAAATGTAATTTAAAGTTTACCTTCAGACAAGGGAGGCAAATGCAACAAACAGGGAGGCCAGGTGACAGCGCGTCCGATGTGGGACGGCACACTGCAATGACAACCTCGGCCTCAGGCTGGGCCCCCCTGGTGCGAGTGGGGGACCGAGGTTGCACTGGCGGAACTCCTGGTGCGGTGCTGGAGACAAAGGCTGGAGAGGGCTTGTAGTTCTGGAGAAAGATTAAGACAGCCAAAGATCATCCCAGGGAAAATATGGAGAATAAAGTGAAGAAATGGAATTTAAAGTTTACCTTCAGACAAGGGAGGCAAATGCAACCAACAGGGAGGCCTGATGACAGGTCGTCCGACATGGGACGGCACACTGCAATGACAAACTCGGCCTCAGGCTGGGCCCTCCTGGTGCGAGTGGCTCACCGGGTAGCAGGCCAGAGCTCTGGGTGCGATGGTGAAGACAAAGGCTGGTGAGGGCTTGTAGTTCTGGAGAAAGATTATGTCAGCCAAAGATCATCCCAGGGACAATATGGAGAATAAACTCAAGAAATGTAATTTAAAGTTTACCTTCAGACAAGGGAGGCAAATGCAACCAACAGGGAGGCCTGGGGAAAACTTGATCGAGAGGGCGACGCCCACTGCAACGACAACCACCCCCTAAGGCTGGACACCCCTGGTGAGGGTGGGGGACCGGGCAGCAGTGCTGGAGCCCTGGCTGGAGCCCCGGTCTGGCCTGGAGTCACATGCTGGTGAGGGCTTGTAGTTCTGGAGCAAGATTAAGTGAGCCGTAGATCATCCCAGGGACAATATGGAGAATAAACTCAAGAAAGGGAATTTAAAGTTTACCTTCAGACAAGGGAGGCAAATGCAACCAACAGGGAGGCCTGGTGACAGCACGTCCGATGTGGGACGGCACACCGCAATGACAAAATCGCCCTCAGGCTGGGCCCCCCTGGTGTGAGTGGGGGACCGGGTTAAAGTGCTGGAGCTCTGGGTGCGGTGCTGAAGACAGAGGCTGGTGAGGGCTTGTAGTTCTGGAGAAAGATTATGTCAGCCAAAGATCATCCCAGGGACAATATGGAGAATAAACTCAAGAAATGGAATTTAAAGTTTACCTTCAGACAAGGGAGGCAAATGCAACCAACAGGGAGGCCTGGGGAAAGCTTGATCGAGAGGGCGACGCCCACTACAACGACAACCACCGCCTAAGGCTGAGCACCCCTGGTGAGAGTGGGGGACCGGGCAGCAGTGCTGGAGCCCTGGCTGGAGCCCCAGGGTGGACTGGAGTCACATGCTGGTGAGGGCTTGTAGTTCTGGAGCAAGATTATGTCAGCCGTAGATCATCCCAGGGACAATATGGAGAATAAACTCAAGAAAGGGAATTTAAAGTTTACCTTCAGACAAGGGAGGCAAATGCAACCAACAGGGAGGCCTGGGGAAAGCTTGATCGAGAGGGCGACGCCCACTGCAACGACAACCACCGCCTAAGGCTGGGCACCCCTGGTGAGAGTGGGGGACCGGGCAGCAGTGCTGGAGCCCTGGTTGGAGCCCCAGGGTGGCTTGGAGTCACATGCTGGTGAGGGCTTGTAGTTCTGGAGCAAGATTAAGTCAGCCGTAGATCATCCAAGGGACAATATGGAGTATAAACTCAAGAAAGGGAATTTAAAGTTTACCTTCAGACAAGGGAGGCAAATGCAACCAACAGGGAGGCCTGGTGACAGCGCGTCCGACATGGGACAGCACACTGCAATGACAAACTCAGCCTCAGGCTGGGCCCCCCTGGTGTGAGTGGGGGACCGGGTTAAAGTGCTGGAGCTCTGGGTGCGGTGCTGAAGACAGAGGCTGGTGAGGGCTTGTAGTTCTGGAGAAAGATTATGTCAGCCAAAGATCATCCCAGGGACAATATGGAGAAAAAACTCAAGAAATGTAATTTAAAGTTTACCTTCAGACAAGGGAGGCAAATGCAACAAACAGGGAGGCCAGGTGACAGCGCGTCCGATGTGGGACGGCACACTGCAATGACAACCTCGGCCTCAGGCTGGGCCCCCCTGGTGCGAGTGGGGGACCGAGGTTGCACTGGCGGAACTCCTGGTGCGGTGCTGGAGACAAAGGCTGGAGAGGGCTTGTAGTTCTGGAGAAAGATTAAGACAGCCAAAGATCATCCCAGGGAAAATATGGAGAATAAAGTGAAGAAATGGAATTTAAAGTTTACCTTCAGACAAGGGAGGCAAATGCAACCAACAGGGAGGCCTGATGACAGGTCGTCCGACATGGGACGGCACACTGCAATGACAAACTCGGCCTCAGGCTGGGCCCTCCTGGTGCGAGTGGCTCACCGGGTAGCAGGCCAGAGCTCTGGGTGCGATGGTGAAGACAAAGGCTGGTGAGGGCTTGTAGTTCTGGAGAAAGATTATGTCAGCCAAAGATCATCCCAGGGACAATATGGAGAATAAACTCAAGAAATGTAATTTAAAGTTTACCTTCAGACAAGGGAGGCAAATGCAACCAACAGGGAGGCCTGGGGAAAACTTGATCGAGAGGGCGACGCCCACTGCAACGACAACCACCCCCTAAGGCTGGACACCCCTGGTGAGGGTGGGGGACCGGGCAGCAGTGCTGGAGCCCTGGCTGGAGCCCCGGTCTGGCCTGGAGTCACATGCTGGTGAGGGCTTGTAGTTCTGGAGCAAGATTAAGTGAGCCGTAGATCATCCCAGGGACAATATGGAGAATAAACTCAAGAAAGGGAATTTAAAGTTTACCTTCAGACAAGGGAGGCAAATGCAACCAACAGGGAGGCCTGGTGACAGCACGTCCGATGTGGGACGGCACACCGCAATGACAAAATCGCCCTCAGGCTGGGCCCCCCTGGTGTGAGTGGGGGACCGGGTTAAAGTGCTGGAGCTCTGGGTGCGGTGCTGAAGACAGAGGCTGGTGAGGGCTTGTAGTTCTGGAGAAAGATTATGTCAGCCAAAGATCATCCCAGGGACAATATGGAGAATAAACTCAAGAAATGGAATTTAAAGTTTACCTTCAGACAAGGGAGGCAAATGCAACCAACAGGGAGGCCTGGGGAAAGCTTGATCGAGAGGGCGACGCCCACTACAACGACAACCACCGCCTAAGGCTGAGCACCCCTGGTGAGAGTGGGGGACCGGGCAGCAGTGCTGGAGCCCTGGCTGGAGCCCCAGGGTGGACTGGAGTCACATGCTGGTGAGGGCTTGTAGTTCTGGAGCAAGATTATGTCAGCCGTAGATCATCCCAGGGAAAATATGGAGAATAAACTCAAGAAAGGGAATTTAAAGTTTACCTTCAGACAAGGGAGGCAAATGCAACCAACAGGGAGGCCTGGGGAAAGCTTGATCGAGAGGGCGACGCCCACTGCAACGACAACCACCGCCTAAGGCTGGGCACCCCTGGTGAGAGTGGGGGACCGGGCAGCAGTGCTGGAGCCCTGGTTGGAGCCCCAGGGTGGCTTGGAGTCACATGCTGGTGAGGGCTTGTAGTTCTGGAGCAAGATTAAGTCAGCCGTAGATCATCCCAGGGACAATATGGAGTATAAACTCAAGAAAGAGAATTTAAAGTTTACCTTCAGACAAGGGAGGCAAATGCAACCAACAGGGAGGCCTGGTGACAGCGCGTCCGACATGGGACAGCACACTGCAATGACAAACTCAGCCTCAGGCTGGGCCCCCCTGGTGTGAGTGGGGGACCGGGTTAAAGTGCTGGAGCTCTGGGTGCGGTGCTGAAGACAGAGGCTGGTGAGGGCTTGTAGTTCTGGAGAAAGATTATGTCAGCCAAAGATCATCCCAGGCACAATATGGAGAATAAACTCAAGAAATGGAATTTAAAGTTTACCTTCAGACAAGGGAGGCAAATGCAACCAACAGGGAGGCCTGGGGAAAGCTTGATCGAGAGGGCGTCGCCCACTGCAACGACAACCACCGCCTAAGGCTGGGCACCCCTGGTGAGGGTGGGGGACTGGGCAGCAGTGCTGGAGCCCTGGCTGGAGCCCTGGCTGGAGCCTCGAAGTGGACTGGAGTCACATGCTAGTGAGGGCTTATAGTTCTGGAGCAAGATTAAGTCAGCCGAAGATCATCCCAGGCACAATATGGAGAATAAACTCAAGAAAGGGAATTTAAAGTTTACCTTCAGACAAGGGAGGCAAATGCAACCAACAGGGAGGCCTGGGGAAAGCTTGATCGAGAGGGCGTCGCCCACTGCAACGACAACCACCGCCTAAGGCTGGGCACCGTGGGGGACTGGGCAGCAGTGCTGGAGCCCTGGCTGGAGCCCTGGCTGGAGCCCCGGTGTGGCCTGGAGTCACATGCTGGTGAGGGCTTGTAGTTCTGGAGCAAGATTAAGTCAGCCGTAGATCATCCAAGGCACAATATGGAGAATAAACTCAAGAAATGGAATTTAAAGTTTACCTTCAGACAAGGGAGGCAAATGCAACCAACAGGGAGGCCTGGTGACAGCGCGTCCGACATGGGACAGCACACTGCAATGACAAAATCAGCCTCAGGCTGGGCCCCCCTGGTGCGAGTGGCTGACCGGGTTGCAGGCCAGAGCTCTGGGTGCGATGGTGAAGACAAAGGCTGGTGAGGGCTTGTAGTTCTGGAGAAAGATTATGTCAGCCAAAGATCATCCCAGGGAAAATATGGAAAATAAACTCAAGAAATGGAATTTAAAGTTTACCTTCAGACAAGGGAGGCAAATGCAACCAACAGGGAGGCCTGGTGATAGCGCGTCCGATGTGGTACGGCACACTGCAATGACAAAATCAGCCTCAGGCTGGGCCCCCCTGGTGTGAGTGGGGGACCGGGTTGCAGTGCTGGAGCCCTGGGTGTGGTGCTGGAGACAAAGGCTTGTGAGGGCTTGTAGTTCTGGAGCAAGATTATGTCAGCCAAAGATCATCCCAGGGACAATATGGAGAATAAACTCAAGAAATGGAATTTAAAGTTTACCTTCAGACAAGGTAGGCAAATGCAACCAACAGGGAGGCCTGGGGAAAGCTTGATCGAGAGGGCGACGCCCACTGCAACGACAACAACCGCCTAAGGCTGGGCACCCCTGGTGAGAGTGGGGGACCAGGCAGCAGTGCTGGAGCCCTGGCTGGAGCCCCAGGGTGGCCTGGAGTAACATGCTGGTGAGGGCTTGTAGTTCTGGAGCAAGATTAAGTCAGCCGTAGATCATCCCAGGGACAATATGGAGAATAAACTCAAGAAAGGGAATTTAAAGTTTACCTTCAGACAAGGGAGGCAAATGCAACCAACAGGGAGGCCTGGTGACAGCGCGTCCGATGTGGGACGGCACACTACAATGAAAACCTCGGCCTCAGGCTGGGCCCCCCTGGTGCGAGTGGGGGACCGAGGTTGCACTGGCGGAACTCCTGGTGCGGTGCTGAAGACAAAGGCTTGTGAGGGTTTGTAGTTCTGGAGCAAGATTATGTCAGCCAAAGATCATCCCAGGGACAATATGGAGAATAAACTCAAGAAATGGAATTTAAAGTTTACCTTCAGACAAGGGAGGCAAATGCAACCAACAGGGAGGCCTGATGACAGGTCGTCCGACATGGGACGGCACACTGCAATGACAAAATCGCCCTCAGGCTGGGCACCCCTAGTGTGAGTGGGGGACCGGGTTGCAGTGCTGGAGCTCTGGGTGCGGTGCTGAAGACAGAGGCTGGTGAGGGCCTGTAGTTCTGGAGCAAGATTAAGTCAGCCGTAGATCATCCCAGGGACAATATGGAGTATAAACTCAAGAAAGGGAATTTAAAGTTTACCTTCAGACAAGGGAGGCAAATGCAACCAACAGGTAGGCCTGGTGATAGCGCGTCCGATGTGGGACGGCACACTGCAATGACAAAATCAGCCTCAGGCTGGGCCCCCCTGGTGTGAGTGGGGGACCGGGTTGCAGTGCTGGAGCCCTGGGTGTGGTGCTGGAGACAAAGGCTTGTGAGGGCTTGTAGTTCTGGAGCAAGATTATGTCAGCCAAAGATCATCCCAGGGACAATATGGAAAATAAACTCAAGAAATGGAATATAAAGTTTACCTTCAGACAAGGGAGGCAAATGCAACCAACAGGGAGGCCTGGGGAAAGCTTGATCGAGAGGGCGACGTCAACTGCAACGACAACAACCGCCTAAGGCTGGGCACCCCTGGTGAGAGTGGGGGACCGGGCAGCAGTGCTGGAGCCCTGGCTGGAGGCCCAGGGTGGCCTGGAGTAACATGCTGGTGATGGCTTGTAGTTCTGGAGCAAGATTAAGTAAGCCGTAGATCATCCCAGGGACAATATGGAGAATAAACTCAAGAAAGGGAATTTAAAGTTTACCTTCAGACAAGGGAGGCAAATGCAACCAACAGGGAGGCCTGGGGAAAGCTTGATCGAGAGGGCGACGCCCACTGCAACGACAACCACCGCCTAAGGCTGGGCACCCCTGGTGAGAGTGGGGGACCGGGCAGCAGTGCTGGAGCCCTGGCTGGAGGCCCAGGGTGGCCTGGAGTAACATGCTGGTGATGGCTTGTAGTTCTGGAGCAAGATTAAGTAAGCCGTAGATCATCCCAGGGACAATATGGAGAATAAACTCAAGAAAGGGAATTTAAAGTTTACCTTCAGACAAGGGAGGCAAATGCAACCAACAGGGAGGCCTGGGGAAAGCTTGATCGAGAGGGCGACGCCCACTGCAACGACAACCACCGCCTAAGGCTGGGCACCCCTGGTGAGAGTGGGGGACCGGGCAGCAGTGCTGGAGCCCTGGTTGGAGCCCCAGGGTGGCTTGGAGTCACATGCTGGTGAGGGCTTGTAGTTCTGGAGCAAGATTAAGTCAGCCGTAGATCATCCCAGGGACAATATGGAGTATAAACTCAAGAAAGGGAATTTAAAGTTTACCTTCAGACAAGGGAGGCAAATGCAACTAACAGGGAGGCCTGGTGACAGCACGTCCGACATGGGACGGCACACTGCAATGACAAACTCGGCCTCAGGCTGGGCCCCCCTGGTGCAAGTGGGTGACCGGGTTGCAGGCCAGAGCTCTGGGTGCGATGGTGAAGACAAAGGCTGGTGAGGGCTTGTAGTTCTGGAGCAAGATTATGTCAGCCAAAGATCATCCCAGGGACAATATGGAGGATAAACTCAAGAAATGTAATTTAAAGTTTACCTTCAGACAAGGGAGGCAAATGCAACCAAAAGGGAGGCCTGATGACAGGTCGTCCGACATGGGACGGCACACTGCAATGACAAAATCGCCCTCAGGCTGGGCACATCTAGTGTGATGGGGGACCGGGTTGCAGTGCTGGAGCTCTGGGTGCGGTACTGAAGACAGAGGCTGGTGAGGGCTTGTAGTTCTGGAGCAAGATTAAGTCAGCCAAAGATCATTGTAGTATCTGAATCTATGCATATGTCCTCATGTGATCTTATGTGTATGGCCTGATGTGAACTCAGCGGTGAACCCGCTGTGGCACTCCTTCCCTAAGGATGTTAGGGTCCATATATGGTCTTGTCGTTGCCAAGGTCCACCAAATTGAAACCAGATGGCCATTGGGGGTGCAACTATGGAATGCATACATCCTCCTCCACTTCCTGTATCTTCCTCCCTGGTTGCTGGGGGTATAAGAGGTGATGTGAACAAAGGATCATCGGAGTTTCTCACATCTGGCCCAGAGACATCCCCAGGCTTTCCATGGTGCCTGTCTGACTCTTGACTTCTTTGAAATAAACCAGTTTTTAACCAACTAAGTCTGTGTCAGTGAAGACTCCTTCAACATCTACATCACCTGAATCCACCAGAAGAATTCACCACATCATCCCAGGGACAATATGGAGAATAAACTCAAGAAATGTAATTTAAAGTTTACCTTCAGACAAGGGAGACAAATGCAACCAACAGGGAGGCCTGATGACAGGTCGTCCGACATGGGACGGCACACTGCAATGACAAACTCGGCCTCAGGCTGGGCCCCCCTAGTGTGAGTGGGGGACCGGGTTGCAGTGCTGTAGCTCTGGGTGCGATGGTGAAGACAGAAGCTGGTGAGGGCTTGTAGTTCTGGAGAAAGATTATGTCAGCCAAAGATCATCCCAGGGACAATATGGAGAATAAACTCAAGAAATGTAATTTAAAGTTTACCTTCAAACAAGGGAGGCAAATGCAACCAACAGGGAGGCATGGTGACAGCTCGTCTGATGTGGGGCGGCACACTGCAATGACAAAATCGCCCTCAGGCTAGGCCCCCCTAGTGTGAGTGGGGGACCGGGTTGCAGTGCTGGAGCTCTGGGTGCGATGGTGAAGACAGAGGCTGGTGAGGGCTTGTAGTTCTGGAGAAAGATTATGTCAGCCAAAGATCATCCCAGGGACAATATGGACAATAAACTCAAGAAATGGAATTTAAAGTTTACCTTCAGACAAGGGAGGCAAATGCAACCAACAGGGAGGCCTGGTGACAGCGCGTCCGATGTGGGACGGCACACTGCAATGACAACCTCGGCCTCAGGCTGGGCCCCCCTGGTGCGAGTGGGGGTCCGAGGTTGCACTGGCGGAACTCCTGGTGCGGTGCTGAAGACAAAGGCTTGTGAGGGCTTGTAGTTCTGGAGCAAGATTATGTCAGCCAAAGATCATCCCAGGGACAATATGGAGAATAAACTCAAGAAATGGAATTTAAAGTTTACCTTCAGACAAGGGAGGCAAATGCAACCAACAGGGAGGCCTGATGACAGGTCGTCCGACATGGGACGGCACACTGCAATGACAAAATCGCCCTCAGGCTGGGCACCCCTAGTGTGAGTGGGGGACCGGGTTGCAGTGCTGGAGCTCTGGGTGCGGTGCTGAAGACAGAGGCTGGTGAGGGCTTGTAGTTCTGGAGAAAGATTATGTCAGCCAAAGATCATCCCAGGGACAATATGGAAAATAAACTATAGAAATGGAATTTAAAGTTTACCTTCAGACAAGGGAGGCCTGGGGAAAGCTTGATCGAGAGGGCGACGCCCACTGCAACGACAACCACCGCCTAAGGCTGGGCCCCCCTGGTGAGAGTGGGGGACCGGGCAGCAATGCTGGAGCCCTGGCTGGTGCCCCAGGGTGGCCTGGAGTCACATGCTGGTGAGGGCTTGTAGTTCTGGAGAAAGATTATGTCAGCCAAAGATCATCCCAGGGACAATATGGAGAATAAACTCAAGAAATGTAATTTAAAGTTTACCTTCAGACAAGGGAGGCAAATGCAACCAACAGGGAGGCCTGGTGACAGCGCGTCCGACATGGGACGGCACACTGCAATGACAAAATCAGCCTCAGGTTGGGCCCCCCCGGTGTGAGTGGGGGACCGGGTTGCAGTGCTGGAGCCCTGGGTGTGGTGCTGGAGACAAAGACTTGTGAGGGCTTGTAGTTCTGGAGCAAGATTAAGTCAGCCAAAGATCATCCCAGGGACAATATGGAGACTAAACTCAAGAAATGGAATTTAAAGTTTACCTTCAGACAAGGGAGGCAAATGCAACCAACAGGGAGGCCTGGGGACAGCTTGATCGAGAGGGCGACGCCCACTGCAACGACAACCACCCCCTAAGGCTGGACACCCATGGTGAGGGTGGGGGACCGGGCAGCAGTGCTAGAGCCCTGGCTGGAACCCCGGTCTGGCCTGGAGTCACATGCTGGTGAGGGCTTGTAGTTCTGGAGCAAGATAAAGTCAGCCGTAGATCATCCCAGGGACAATATGGAGAATAAACTCAAGAAATGGAATTTAAAGTTTACCTTCAGACAAGGGAGGCAAATGCAACCAACAGGGAGGCCTGGGGACAGCTCGTCCGATGTGGGGCGGCACACTGCAATGACAAAATCGCCCTTAGGGTGGGCCCCCCTAGTGTGAGTAGGGGACCGGGTTGCAGTGCTAGAGCTCTGGGTGCGGTGCTGAAAACAAAGGCTGGTGAGGGCTTGTAGTTCTGGGGAAAGATTATGTCAGCCAAAGATCACCCCAGGGGAAAATATGGAGAATAAACTCAAGAAATGGAATTTAAAGTTTACCTTCAGACAAGGGAGGCAAATGCAACCAACAGGGAGGCCTGGGGAAAGCTTGATCGAGAGGGCGACGCCCACTGCAACGACAACCACCGCCTAAGGCTGGGCACCCCTGGTGAGAGTGGGGGACCGGGCAGCAGTACTAGAGCCCTGGCTGGAACCCCGGTCTGGCCTGGAGTCACATGCTGGTGAGGGCTTGTAGTTCTGGAGCAAGATAAAGTCAGCCGTAGATCATCCCAGGGACAATATGGAGAATAAACTCAAGAAATGGAATTTAAAGTTTACCTTCAGACAAGGGAGGCAAATGCAACCAACAGGGAGGCCTGGGGACAGCTCGTCCGATGTGGGGCGGCACACTGCAATGACAAAATCGCCCTTAAGGTGGGCCCCCCTAGTGTGAGTAGGGGACCGGGTTGCAGTGCTGGAGCTGTGGGTGCGGTGCTGAAGAAAAAGGCTGGTGAGGGCTTGTAGTTCTGGGGAAAGATTATGTCAGCCAAAGATCATCCCAGGGGAAAATATGGAGAATAAACTCAAGAAATGGAATTTAAAGTTTACATTCAGACAAGGTAGGCAAATGCAACCAACAGGGAGGCCTGGGGAAAGCTTGATCGAGAGGGCGACGCCCACTGCAACAACAACCACCGCCTAAGGCTGGGCACCCCTGGTGAGAGTGGGGGACCGGGCAGCAGTACTGGAGCCCTGGCTGGAGCCCCGGTCTGGCCTGGAGTCACATGCTGGTGAGGGCTTGTAGTTCTGGAGCAAGATTAAGTCAGCCGTAGATCATCCCAGGCACAATATGGAGAATAAACTCAAGAAATGGAATTTAAAGTTTACCTTCAGACAAGGAAGGCAAATGCAACAAACAGGGAGGCCTGGTGACAGCGCGTCCGATGTGGGACGGCACACTGCAATGACAAAATCAGCCTCAGGCTGGGCCCCCCTGGTGTGAGTGGGTGACCGGGCAGCAGTGCTGGAGCCCTGGGTGTGGTGCTGGAGACAAAGGCTTGTGAGGGTTTGTAGTTCTGGAGCAAGATTATGTCAGCCAAAGATCATCCCAGGCACAATATGGAGAATAAACTCAAGAAATGTAATTTAAAGTTTACCTTCAGACAAGGGAGGCAAATGCAACCAAAAGGGAGGCCTGGTGACAGGACGTTCGACATGGGACGGCACACTGCAATGACAACCTCGGCCTCAGGCTGGGCCCCCCTGGTGCGAGTGGGGGACCGAGGTTGCACTGGCGGAACTCCTGGTGCGGTGCTGAAGACAAAGGCTTGTGAGGGCTTGTAGTTCTGGAGAAAGATTATGTCAGCCAAAGATCATCCCAGGGACAATATGGAGAATAAACTCAAGAAATGGAATTTGAAGTTTACCCTCAGACAAGGGAGGCAAATGCAACCAACAGGGAGGCTAGAAGACAGGTCGTCCGACATGGGACGGCACACTGCAATGACAAACTCGGCCTCAGGCTGGGCCCCCCTAGTGTGAGTGGGGGACCGGGTTGCAGTGCTGTAGCTCTGGGTGCGATGGTGAAGACAGAAGTTGGTGAGGGCTTGTAGTTCTGGAGAAAGATTATGTCAGCCAAAGATCATCCCAGGGACAATATGGAGAATAAACTCAAGAAATGTAATTTAAAGTTTACCTTCAGACAAGGGAGGCAAATGCAACCAACAGGGAGGCCTGATGACAGGTCGTTCGACATGGGACGGCACACTGCAATGACCACCTCGGCCTCAGGCTGGGCCCCCCTGGTGCGAGTGGCTGACCGGGTTGCAGGCCAAAACTCTGGGTGCGATGGTGAAGACAAAGGCTGGTGAGGGCTTGTAGTTCTGGAGAAAGATTATGTCAGCCAAAGATCATCCCAGGGACAATATGGAGAATAAACTCAAGAAAGGGAATTTAAAGTTTACCTTCAGACAAGGGAGGCAAATGCAACCAACAGGGAGGACTGGTGACAGCGCGTCCAATGTGGGACGGCACACTGCAACGACAACCTCGGCCTCAGGCTGGGCCCCCCTGGTGCGAGTGGGGGACCGAGGTTGCACTGGCAGAAATCCTGGTGCGGTGCTGAAGACAAAGGCTGGTGAGAGCTTGTAGTTCTGGAGAAAGATTATGTCAGCCAAAGATCATCCCAGGGACAATATGGAGAATAAACTCAAGAAATGGAATTTAAAGTTTACCTTCAGACAAGGGAGGCAAATGCAACCAACAGGGAGGCCTGGTGACAGCGCGTCCGACATGGGACGGCACACTGCAATGACAAACTCGGCCTCAGGCTGGGCCCCCCTGGTGCCAGTGGCTGACCGGGTTGCAGGCCAGAGCTCAGGGTGCGATGGTGAAGACAAAGGCTGGTGAGGGCTTGTAGTTCTGGAGCAAGATTAAGTCAGCCAAAGATCATTCCAGGGAAAATATGGAGAATAAACTCAAGAAATGGAATTTAAAGTTTACCTTCAGACAAGGGAGGCAAATGCAACCAACAGGGAGGCCTGGTGACAGCGCGTCCGACATGGGACGGCACACTGCAATGACAAACTCGGCCTCAGGCTGGGCCCCCCTGGTGCCAGTGGCTGACCGGGTTGCAGGCCAGAGCTCAGGGTGCGATGGTGAAGACAAAGGCTGGTGAGGGCTTGTAGTTCTGGAGCAAGATTAAGTCAGCCAAAGATCATCCCAGGGAAAATATGGAGAATAAACTCAAGAAATGGAATTTAAAGTTTACCTTCAGACAAGGGAGGCAAATGCAACCAACAGGGAGGCCTGGGGAAAGCTTGATCGAGAGGGCGACGCCCACGGCAACGACAACCACCGCCTAAGGCTGGGCACCCCTGGTGAGAGTGGGGGACCGGGCAGCAGTGCTGGAGCCCTGGCTGGAGCCCCAGGGTGGCCTGGAGTCACATGCTGGTGAGGGCTTTTAGTTCTGGAGCAAGATTAAGTCAGCCGTAGATCATCCCAGGGAAAATATGGAGTATAAACTCAAGAAAGGGAATTTAAAGTTTACCTTCAGACAAGGGAGGCAAATGCAACCAACAAGGAGGCCTGATGACAGCGCGTCCGACATGGGACGGCACACTGCAATGACAAACTCGGCCTCAGGCTGGGCCTCCCTGGTGCCAATGGCTGACCGGGTTGCAGGCCAGAGCTCTGGGTGCGATGGTGAAGACAAAGGCTGGTGAGGGCTTGTAGTTCTGGAGAAAGATCATGTCAGCCAAAGATCATCCCAGGGACAATATGGAGAATAAACACAAGAAATGTAATTTAAAGTTTACCTTCAGACAAGGGAGGCAAATGCAACCAACAGGGAGGCCTGGGGAAAGCTTGATCGAGAGGGCGACGCCCACTGCAACGACAACAACCGCCTAAGGCTGGGCACCCCTGGTGAGGGTGGGGGACCGGGCAGCAGTGCTGGAGCCCTGATTGGAGCACCAGGGTGGCCTGGAATCACATGCTGGTGAGGGCTTGTAGTTCTGGAGAAAGATTAAGTCAGCCGTAGATCATCCCAGGCACAATATGGAGAATAAAATCAAGAAATGGAATTTAAAGTTTACCTTCAGACAAGGGAGGCAAATGCACCCAACAGGGAGGCATGGTGACAGCTCGTCCGATGTGGGGCGGCACACTGCAATGACGAAATCGCCCTCCGGCTGGGCCCCCCTAGTGTGAGTGGGGGACCGGGTTGCAGTGCTGGAGCTCTGGGTGCGGTGCTGAAGACAGAGGCTGGTGAGGGCTTGTAGTTCTGGAGAAAGATTATGTCAGCCAAAGATCATCCCAGGGACAATATGGAGAATAAACTCAAGAAATGTAATTTAAAGTTTACCTTCAGACAAGGGAGGCAAATGCAACCAACAGGGAGGCCTGGGGAAAGCTTGATCGAGAGGGCGACGCCCACTGCAACGACAACCACCGCCTAAGGCTGGGCACCCCTGGTGAGAGTGGGGGACCGGGCAGCAGTGCTGGAGCCCTGGCTGGAGCCCCAGGGTGGCCTGGAGTCACATGCTGGTGAGGGCTTGTAGTTCTGGAGCAAGATTAAGTCAGCCAAAGATCATCCCAGGGACAATATGGAGAATAAACTCAAGAAATGGAATTTAAAGTTTACCTTCAGACAAGGGAGGCAAATGCAACCAACAGGGAGGCCTAATGACAGGTCGTCCGACATGGGACGGCACACTGCAATGACAAAATTGCCCTCAGGCTGGGCACCCCTAGTGTGAGTGGGGGACCGGGTTGCAGTGCTAGAGCCCTGGGTGCGGTGCTGAAGACAGAGGCTGGTGAGGGCTTGTAGTTCTGGAGAAAGATTATGTCAGCCAAAGATCATCCCAGGCACAATATGGAAAATAAACTCAAGAAATGTAATTTAAAGTTTACCTTCAGACAAGGGAGGCAAATGCAACCAACAGGGAGGCCTGGGGAAAGCTTGATCGAGAGGGCGACGCCCACTGCAAACGACAACCACCGCCTAAGGCTGGGCACCACTGGTGAGGGTGAAAGATCATCCCAGGGACAATATGGAGAATAAACTCAAGAAATGTCATTTTTTTTTTTTTTTTTTAGATTCTTTCTTTATTTATAAGACAGAGAAATTGCACATTACAACAAGATAAAAGATGATACAGATTAAAGTCTTTCCATTTTTTGTTTAAGTCCTGGTAACTTGCATTCCTGGGAAACATCAAACTTATTCTTAAAACCTGTACCGGTGGAATGGCAAATACAGCTTTGTAACAAAATTTTGATACAACTTAAATTTTATGAGATGAATAGTTCACAAGAACGGTGAACAACAACAAGAACCGGAGGGTCAACCCACAGCTGCTGCCGCAAAAAGTAGAAAAATAATAATAGTAATTAACCACACAAACAAAAACCAGTAAGATCACAAAAAATCTGCTCTCATTGGGGTAATAAACAAAATCCATTTATTCCAGATTTGGTAGAACCTGTCTTGCTGAATTCTCAATTGAAAGGTCAATTTTTCCATCCTAAAAACCTCCAGGATGGTTCCAAACCAGTCATCTAGAGTAGGTAGTGTCTGGGTTAGCCATCTCCTAGTAATGGTCTTTTTACTTGCCATCAAAAGCAATTGCAATAGCTTAATCTCTTGCCTGTATTTCAAAAAAGTAACATGACCTAGGTATAAGGCTTCAAAATTGAGAGTTATTTGGGTATTAAAGACTGTGCTTAATGAAGATTGAATATCCTTCCAGAACCCTTTAAGTTTGGGGCAGTCCCAAAAGATATGGTAGTGGTTCGCTACCGTCGTTCCACATTGCCTCCAACATGACAAGTTGGTGCCTTTATATTTTTCCTGTTGTGGTGTCCTAAAATATCTGATGATGTTCTTCCAGCAATGTTCTCTCCAGGCCATGGAATTGGATGTTGACCATTGAAATGTCCATATGTTACCCCAAGTCTCCTCAGAGATCTTCATCCCAGTCTCCTTTTCCCATTTAACTTTTATGTAAAGAGTATTGTTCTTGGAGGCATGGCATATGGCTGTGTACAATTTAGAAATGGAGGTTGGTGGGGTCATTGTCAAGGCATTTTTCAGGATGTGGAAAAATTCTGATTCAACATCTGAGAGGCCTGTCATTTTACATTCGCAATTGATGTAGGAGCGTAGCTGCAGATATCTATGAAAATCAATTCATTGCAATCCGTGTTTCTCATGCAGAACATCAAAGCTGTGAACAATGTTGTTTTTGGTGAGTGACAAGAAAGTTGTAAGACCATGCCTTGACCACGATTTAAAGCTAGAGTCTTGTCTGTTGGGAGTAAAATCAGAGTCAAAAGCAAACCATCTAAACACCCTCAACATTCGGTGTAAGTCGCATTTATTAATCACCTTCTGCCAGGTTAGTGGAGTCTGGGACAGCCATGGGTTCCCAAGCTCCTGCAGCTTACGCATTAGGCCCACATCTGCAATTACGGCTTGAATTGGAAAAGAGTCAGACAGTTTGGACTCCAACTCCTTCCAGATGGCTGTATAAGGTTCGTTGCTCCAGTATAGGAGGGGGATGATCTGAGCGGCATAGTAATAGTTTTTGAGACAGGGGAGACCCATCCCCCCAGCTTCCTTAGCTAGTTGCAGCGTAGAATATTTGATTCTTGGTTTCTGACCCTGCCAAACAAACCTGGAAATCCATTTGTCCCAATCACGGAATTGTTCCTCACTTACTTCAACAGGTAAATTCCTAAATAAATAGAGTAGTCGAGGAAGTACATTCATTTTGATGGCAATTATTCTTGAACTAAAGCTTAGAAAAGGCACCAGATTCCATCTGTGCAGGTCTGCTTTTATCGTTGAAGATATTGGTAGGTAATTTGCCCGGAAGAGTTCGGAAAGATCCCTGGTCAAATATATCCCTAAATATTTTATGCTCTCATTTTCCCAGTTTACCTTATATTTGTTTAGTAGGGAAGACGGAGCTGTGAAATTTAACGTCATCACCTGGGTCTTCGAGATATTAACTTTGTATCCCGAAAGATAGCCAAAGTCAGTCAATGTAGACATCAGTTCGTTAAATGATCCCTCCGGCTCCCCCAAGCAAACCAACACATCATCTGCAAACATCGCCACCTTGTGTTCGACTCCTGACATTACAATACCTCTGATGTTTTCATTTTGTCTTATTGATTGGCCCAGGGTTTCAATGAATAGGTTGAAAAGGAGTGGTGAAATTGGACAACCCTGTCTGCACCCACGACTTAAGTTAAAGGACCCAGAAAGGTCACCGTTAACCTTGATACGGGCTGAGGGTCTATCATAGAGCGCTTGGATCACCCTAATGAATTTTTCTTGGAAGCCAAACTTCCCCAACACCTTGTATAAGAAAGACCATCTGACAGAATCAAAAGCTTTCTCCACATCTAGACTCTCAATAATTGCTGGAATTTTATCTTTTTGTATTTGTCCTATAGTGTGTAGTATTCTTCTGATGTTATCGGTTGTTTGTCTACGCTGAATAAAACCAGTCTGGTCTAAATTGATGAGTTCAGGCAGAAGCTTCTCCAATCTGCGGGCGAGAATAGAGGTGAATAATTTATAATCTAAATTGAGGACACTGATTGGACGGTAATTCCCGCATTTTGTTTTATCTTTGCCCTCTTTCGGGATGACTGAGATAGTTGCCTCTCTCCAGGAGGGCGGGATTACTCCCTCTTGTAAAATGTAGTTGAATGTCTGCTGGAGAAGTGGGACTCGTTCTGACCTGAGGTTTCGATACCACTGGGCGTTGTAGCCATCTGGTCCCACTGCCTTTCCAACCTTCAGTCTGGTGATAGAGGCATTGACTTCCTCTACTGTAATAGGTTTTATTAGAAGCACATTTTGAGAGTCCAATAATGACGGTAGATCCAGTGAGTTAAGAAAAGCATTGATGTCTTTCTCCTCAGAAACGCTAGATTCCGAATAAAGGCCTCTATAGAAAGCCTCAAAACATTCCTGAATCTTTTCCATTTTAGTTTCAATTTTGTTCGTTTTAGGATTCTCAATCCTATATATTGTACTATCTTCCTGTTGTTTACGCAATTTGTACGCCAAGTATTTTGTTGATTTTCCTCCTATCTCATAATATCTCTGCTTTAAGAAGATTAAGTTCTTCTGGGCCTCCTGTGTGTAGATATCATTAATTTCACCTTGAATTTTCCTAATTTCCTGTTTTATCGTAGAAATTGGATTGTTTACATCTTCACATTGTTTTACCTTTAGTTTGGCCTGCAATTCTGTTAGTTTCTGGCCTTTCATTTTCTTTAAATAAGAGGTGAGGGAAATCAGTTTACCCCTCATTACAGCTTTAAGTGTATCCCATACAATGGCTGGTGACACCTCCCCAGTGTTGTTAATTTTCAGAAATTCTTTTAAGTTTTCCTTAATTTTAGATACCACGTCAGTGTCATTAAATATATACGAGTTAAATTTCCATAGGGTGTTACGTTTTTTCCTAGTCACCTGAAGGGAGAGAGAGATAGGGCTGTGGTCTGATTTGTCCCTTGTTAAAATTTCACATTCTCTAACCTTAAATGTATCCACCTTAAACATAAAAAAATAATCAAGCCTAGCATAGACTTTGAATGAGCCTGAATAGTGTGTATAGTCTCTAGTTAATGAGTGCAGCTCTCTCCATACATCAATTATTCCCAATTCTTCCAAATACAGGTTAACCTTTTTTGTAAGTGGAGTATCTTGATTAGTTGAATTAGAGGAATCTATTTTGGGATTAAGTCTGAGATTAAAGTCCCCACCACAGATGACTGTACCCTGGGAGCCAACCATTAAATCGAACATTTTCCTGTAAAATACCCAGTCACTCCCAGGAGGAGCGTATACATTGAGTATTGTAATTTCCGATCCCTCTATCCTCCCTGTAATCCTGACAAATCTGCCTTCGTCGTCGCTGGTTTCCGAGATATGTTCATAGTTGAGTGAACCAGAGATTAGTATAGCCACTCCTCTTTTATGCTTATGTTTGACAGAGGAAGAGAAGACGTGTTTAAAACCCTTTCTTTTCAACCGTAAATTATCAGTTTGGTTCATGTGTGTCTCCTGAAGTAGAGCTATTTGGGCCCTTTCTTTTTTCAGTTTGGACAATATCTTACTCAACTTAATCACATTCAGAACCCCATTGACATTAAAAGAAATAATCTTCACTGGATCCTCAAACATGTGGATGAACAAATTACACACTCAACAAAAAGATAGCAACAGCAGGTAACCCCCCATGAAAAAAGTAGGAAAAAAGGAAAAGGAAACAAACAGAACTGAAGCATGAATGCTCCCAGCCACAGCTCCAGCAGTGAAATAAATCCACCACTTCCCTTAGTCTCTGAAGGAGAACCCCTATTAACTCCCTGAGCTAGGGGGCCTTCAACCGTGATCCACCCCAACAAAAGAAAATTCCCACCCATTTTTACCCGACATGAATTATATTTCAACGTACAGTCCACTTCTACAACATTTGATTTTAAATCACTCTAGTTTTCTTCCCGTCTGAATACTTGCAGCCTCTCTTTGTATCCTGCCGGTCCTCCGCTCCCCCGCACGCGCCGCCTCCCCGCGCTCCGCCACGACGACCACCGCTGTAGTTTCTCTCTGAGGGTCGCCGGCGGTTCGATGATTTCCACCTGAAGCCCCCGAGTGGCCAGGTCCGCCGTCGCATCCTCCACCGTGTTGTAGATTTTTGTCCCTTCTTCAAAGAACACCTTCAAGCGGGCAGGGTAGATGGTCCGGAACCGCAGATTCTTCTCTTTTAGAATCCTCCGCACCTCCGCGTACTCCTTTCGCATGGCCATGATCTCCGGAGGGTGATCGTGGTCGAGATTTATCCTGTTGTTGTTCCACAAAAAAAACTTTTTCTGCCAAGCCAGTCTAAGCACTTCTTCCTTTACTGTAAAACACAGAAATTTGACTACGATTGATCTGGGCTGAGAGCCGTTCGGTGGGGGAGACGATAACGCCCGATATGCTGTCTGGATCTGTAACGCTGTTGTTGGAGGGATGTTGAGATTCTCCCTGAGCATCTTCTCCACAAATTGAATCATAGATGTGGCTCCAGTCTCAACTCCCTCCGGAACACCGTATAGTCTGAGAGTCTCTCTCCTCGAATAGGAATCCAAGGACAATAGTTTATTTTGAAGTTTTTCCTGCATTGTTATCATCTCAGTGAGTAAATCATCGGAGTTTTGTAGCTTATCTTCGTGGTTAGCGACCCTTGTTTCCACCTCGCAGAGCCTCAGATTGGTCTTGTCCAATTCGCCTCGAATGTCCTGCAGTTGTTGTTTGGTGTCCTTTCTGAATTCTTTAACCTCTCTTCCGACGGCTCTCAGCTCCTTTAGTATCAACGTCAAGTTTACATGGTCGTCCTCGGAGTCCAATCCAGCTTCCTCGTAGCTAGGCGCGGCGGGAGCGTCGCGGCCGAGCCCTGGGGAGCTAGCGGCGCTAGCTTCTTCTGCTAACTGCAAATCATACTCTTCGAGCCGCTCGGCAGTTGACTTTTTACCTTTTCGGGATTTTTTGGACGTCATTTGTTCCCCTTGACACTCGTTGTTGTGCACTTCGCTGGTTTGTTAATTCACTTTGAGGCTATTTTAAATACTCTCGTCGGGAGCTATCGAATTAAGCAGCCATTCCCTCAAAACCGGAACCGGAAACCAAGAAATGTAATTTAAAGTTTACCTTCAGACAAGGGAGGCAAATGCAACCAACAGGGAGGCCTGGGGAAAGCTTGATCGAGAGGGCGACGCCCACTGCAACGACAACCACCGCCTAAGGCTGGGCACCACTGGTGAGAGTGGGGGACCGGACAGCAGTGCTGGAGCCCTGGCTGGAGCCCCAGGGTGGCCTGGAGTCACATGCTGGTGAGGGCTTGTAGTTCTGGAGCAAGATTAAGTCAGCCGTAGATAATCCCAGGGACAATATGGAGAATAAACTCAAGAAAGGGAATTTAAAGTTTACCTTCAGACAAGGGAGGCAAATGCAACCAACAGGGTGGCCTGGTGACAGCGCGTCCGATGTGGGACGGCACACTGCAATGACAACCTCGGCCTCAGACTAGGCCCCCCTGGTGCGAGTGGGGGACCGAGGTTGCACTGGCGGAACTCCTGGTGCGGTGCTGAAGACAAAGGCTGGTGAGGGCTTGTAGTTCTGGAGAAAGATTATGTCAGCCAAAAATCATCCCAGGGACAATATGGACAATAAACTCAAGAAATGGAATTTAAAGTTTACCTTCAGACAAGGGAGGCAAATGCAACCAACAGGGAGGCATGGGGAAAGCTTGATCGAGAGGGCGACGCCCACTGCAACGACAACCACCGCCGAAGGTTGGGCACCCCTGGTGAGAGTGGGGGACCGGGCAGCAGTGCTGGAGCCCTGGCTGGAGTCCCGGGGTTGACTGGTGTCACATGCTGGTGAGGCTTTGTATTTCTGGAGCAAGATTAAGTCAGCCGTAGATCATCCCAGGAACAATATGGAGAATAAACTCAAGAAAGGGAATTTAAAGTTTACCTTCAGACAAGGGAGGCAAATGCAACCAACAGGGAGGCCTGGGGAAAGCTTGATCGAGAGGGCGCCGCCCACTGCAACGACAACCATCGCCGAAGGTTGGGCACCCCTGGTGAGAGTGGGGGACCGGGCAGCAGTCCTGGAGCCCTGGCTGGAGTCCCGGGGTTGCCTGGTGTCACAAGCTGGTGAGGGTTTGTATTTCTGGAGCAAGATTAAGTCAGCCGTAGATCATCCCAGGGACAATATGGAGAAAAAAGTCAAGAAATGTAATTTAAAGTTTACCTTAAGACAGGGGAGGCAAATGCAACCAACAAGGAGGCCTGGGGAAAGCTTGATCGAGAGGGTGCCGCCCACTGCAACGACAACCACCGCCTATGGCTGGGCACCCCTGGTGAGAGTGGGGGACCGGGTTGCACTGCCGGAACTCCTGGTGCGGTGCTGAAGACAAAGGCTGGTGAGGGCTTGTAGTTCTGGAGAAAGATTATTGCGCTGTCCTCATGACAGTTTAGATAACCCTTCTCCCCGGTCAAGACTCTGGAGACTTGCGATGCGTTGTCCACAGGTTTATTGTCGAAGAAAAGTGTAAAACTAAAAGGTACAAGAAAATATATAATCAAAATTTGCATACATACAAAATATATATACTTACAAATATTTGACAACTGCACACAAAAGACAAGCAAATACAAAACAAAAACACGTACCGACGATGCAACCAAAAACACGTGATGTTTACAGGAACGAGTGCACATAAGAAAACGCTGGCAGTGTGTTTTCCGTGTCTTACTTCCGCTATAAAGTTCGCTTCAAAATTACAACAGAAACACTACCGAAAGATGCCAGTAGGTGGCAACGACGCTCTATAAATGCTTCTCTGTTGTTGCACCAAAGTTTACCTTCAGACAAGGGAGGCAAAGGCAACCAACAGGGAGGCCTGGTGACAGCTTGTCCGATGTGGGGCGGCACACTGCAATGACAAAATCGCCCTCAGGCTGGGCCCCCCTGGTGCGAGTGGGGGACCGAGTTGCAGTGCTGGAGCCCTGGGTGCGGTGCTGGAGACAAAGGCTCGTGAGGGCTTGTAGTTCTGGAGAAAGATTATGTCAGCCAAAGATCATCCCAGGGACAATATGGAGAATAAAGTCAAGAAATGGAATTTAACGTTTACCTTCAGACAAGGGAGGGAAATGCAACCAACAGGGAGGCCTGGGGAAAGCTTGATCGAGAGGGCGACGCCCACTGCAACGACAACCACCGCCGAAGGTTGGGCACCCCTGGTGAGAGTGGGGGACCGGACAGCAGTGCTGGAGCCCTGGCTGGAGCCCCAGGGTGGCCTGGAGTCACATGCTGGTGAGGGCTTGTAGTTCTGGAGAAAGATTATGTCAGCCAAAGATCATCCCAGGGACAATATGGAGAATAAACTCAAGAAATGGAATTTAAAGTTTACCTTCAGACAAGGGAGTCAAATGCAACCAACAGGGAGGCCTGATGACAGGTCGTCCGACATGGGACGGCACAATGCAATGACAAACTCGGCCTCAGGCTGGGCCCCCCTGGTGCGAGTGGCTCACCGGGTTGCAGGACAGAGCTCTGGGTGCGATGGTGAAGATAAAGGCTGGTGAGGGCTTGTAGTTCTGGAGAAAGATTATGTCAGCCAAGGATCATCCCAAGGACAATATGGAGAATAAACTCAAGAAATGTAATTTAAAGTTTACCTTCAGACAAGGGAGGCAAATGCAACCAACAGGGAGGCATGGGGAAAGCTTGATCGAGAGGGCGACGCCCACTGCAACGACAACCACCGCCGAAGGTTGGGCACCCCTGGTGAGAGTGGGGGACCGGGCAGCAGTGCTGGAGCCCTGGCTGGAGTCCCGGGGTTGCCTGGTGTCACATGCTGGTGAGGCTTTGTATTTCTGGAGCAAGATTAAGTCAGCCGTAGATCATCCCAGGAACAATATGGAGAATAAACTCAAGAAAGGGAATTTAAAGTTTACCTTCAGACAAGGGAGGCAAATGCAACCAACAGGGAGGCCTGGGGAAAGCTTGATCGAGAGGGCGCCGCCCACTGCAACGACAACCATCGCCGAAGGTTGGGCACCCCTGGTGAGAGTGGGGGACCGGGCAGCAGTCCTGGAGCCCTGGCTGGAGTCCCGGGGTTGACTGGTGTCACATGCTGGTGAGGCTTTGTATTTCTGGAGCAAGATTAAGTCAGCCGTAGATCATCCCAGGAACAATATGGAGAATAAACTCAAGAAAGGGAATTTAAAGTTTACCTTCAGACAAGGGAGGCAAATGCAACCAACAAGGAGGCCTGGGGAAAGCTTGATCGAGAGGGTGCCGTCCACTGCAACGACAACCACCGCCTATGGCTGGGCACCCCTGGTGAGAGTGGGGGACCGGGTTGCACTGCCGGAACTCCTGGTGCGGTGCTGAAGACAAAGGCTGGTGAGGGCTTGTAGTTCTGGATAAAGATTATTGCGCTGTCCTCATGACAGTTTAGATAACCCTTCTTCCCGGTCAAGACTCTGGAGACTTGCGATGCGTTGTCCACAGGTTTATTGTCGAAGAAAAGTGTAAAACTAAAAGGTACAAGAAAATATATAATCAAAATTTGCATACATACAAAATATATATACTTACAAATATTTGACAACTGCACACAAAAGACAAGCAAATACAAAACAAAAACACGTACCGACGATGCAACCAAAAACACGTGATGTTTACAGGAACGAGTGCACATAAGAAAACGCTGGCAGTGTGTTTTCCGTGTCTTACTTCCGCTATAAAGTTCGCTTCAAAATTACAACAGAAACACTACCGAAAGATGCCAGTAGGTGGCAACGACGCTCTATAAATGCTTCTCTGTTGTTGCACCAAAGTTTACCTTCAGACAAGGGAGGCAAAGGCAACCAACAGGGAGGCCTGGTGACAGCTTGTCCGATGTGGGGCGGCACACTGCAATGACAAAATCGCCCTCAGGCTGGGCCCCCCTGGTGCGAGTGGGGGACCGAGTTGCAGTGCTGGAGCCCTGGGTGCGGTGCTGGAGACAAAGGCTCGTGAGGGCTTGTAGTTCTGGAGAAAGATTATGTCAGCCAAAGATCATCCCAGGGACAATATGGAGAATAAAGTCAAGAAATGGAATTTAACGTTTACCTTCAGACAAGGGAGGGAAATGCAACCAACAGGGAGGCCTGGTGACAGCGCGTCCGATGTGGGACGGCACACTGCAATGACAAAATCCCCCTCCCACTGGGCCCCCCTAGTTTGAGTGGGGGACCGGGTTGCACTGGCGGAACTCCTGGTGCGGCGCTGAAGACAAAGGCTGGTGAGGGCTTGTAGTTCTGGAGAAAGATTATGTCAGCCAAAGATCATCCCAGGGACAATATGGAGAATAAACTCAAGAAATGTAATTAAAGTTTACCTTAAGACATGGGAGGTAAATGCAACCAACAGGGTGGCCTGGGGAAAGATTGATTGAGAGGGCGCCGCCCACTGCAACGACAACCACCGCCTAAGGCTTGGCACCCCTGGTGAGAGTGGGGGACCGGGCAGCAGTGCTGGAGCCCTGGCTGGAGTCCCAGGGTTGCCTGGTGTCACATGCTGGTGAGGGTTTGTATTTCTGGAGCAAGATTAAGTCAGCCGTAGATCATCCCAGGGACAATATGGAGAATAAACTCAAGAAAGGCAATTTAAAGTTTACCTTCAGACAAGGGAGGGAAATGCAACCAACAGGGAGGCCTGGTGACAGCGCGTCCGATGTGAGACGGCACACTGCAATGACAACCTCGGCCTCAGGCCGGGCCCCCCTGGTGCGAGTGGGGGACCGAGGTTGCACTGCCGGAACTCCTGGTGCGGTGGTGAAGACAAAGGCTGGTGAGGGCTTGTAGTTCTGGAGAAAGATTATGTCAGCCAAAGATCATCCCAGGGACAATATGGAGAATAAACTCAAGAAATGGAATTTAAAGTTTACCTTCAGACAAGGGAGGCAAATGCAACCAACAGGGAGGCCTGGGGAAAGCTTGATCGAGAGGGCGACGCCCACTGCAACGACAACCACCGCCAAAGGTTGGGCACCCCTGGTGAGAGTGGGGGACCGGACAGCAGTGCTGGAGCCCTGGCTGGAGCCCCAGGGTGGCCTGGAGTCACATGCTGGTGAGGGCTTGTAGTTCTGGAGAAAGATTATGTCAGCCAAAGATCATCCCAGGGACAATATGGACAATAAACTCAAGAAATGGAATTTAAAGTTTACCTTCAGACAAGGGAGTCAAATGCAACCAACAGGGAGGCCTGATGACAGGTCGTCCGACATGGGACGGCACAATGCAATGACAAACTCGGCCTCAGGCTGGGCCCCCCTGGTGCGAGTGGCTCACCGGGTTGCAGGACAGAGCTCTGGGTGCGATGGTGAAGATAAAGGCTGGTGAGGGCTTGTAGTTCTGGAGAAAGATTATGTCAGCCAAGGATCATCCCAAGGACAATATGGAGAATAAACTCAAGAAATGTAATTTAAAGTTTACCTTCAGACAAGGGAGGCAAATGCAACCAACAGGGAGGCATGGGGAAAGCTTGATCGAGAGGGCGACGCCCACTGCAACGACAACCACCGCCGAAGGTTGGGCACCCCTGGTGAGAGTGGGGGACCGGGCAGCAGTGCTGGAGCCCTGGCTGGAGTCCCGGGGTTGCCTGGTGTCACATGCTGGTGAGGCTTTGTATTTCTGGAGCAAGATTAAGTCAGCCGTAGATCATCCCAGGAACAATATGGAGAATAAACTCAAGAAAGGGAATTTAAAGTTTACCTTCAGACAAGGGAGGCAAATGCAACCAACAGGGAGGCCTGGGGAAAGCTTGATCGAGAGGGCGCCGCCCACTGCAACGACAACCATCGCCGAAGGTTGGGCACCCCTGGTGAGAGTGGGGGACCGGGCAGCAGTCCTGGAGCCCTGGCTGGAGTCCCGGGGTTGCCTGGTGTCACAAGCTGGTGAGGGTTTGTATTTCTGGAGCAAGATTAAGTCAGCCGTAGATCATCCCAGGGACAATATGGAGAAAAAAGTCAAGAAATGTAATTTAAAGTTTACCTTAAGACAGGGGAGGCAAATGCAACCAACAAGGAGGCCTGGGGAAAGCTTGATCGAGAGGGTGCCGTCCATTGCAACGACAACCACTGCCTATGGCTGGGCACCCCTGGTGAGAGTGGGGGACCGGGTTGCACTGCCGGAACTCCTGGTGCGGTGCTGAAGACAAAGGCTGGTGAGGGCTTGTAGTTCTGGAGAAAGATTATTGCGCTGTCCTCATGACAGTCTAGATAACCCTTCTCCCCGGTCAAGACTCTGGAGACTTGCGATGCGTTGTCCACAGGTTTATTGTCGAAGAAAAGTGTAAAACTAAAAGGTACAAGAAAATATATAATCAAAATTTGCATACATACAAAATATATATACTTACAAATATTTGACAACTGCACACAAAAGACAAGCAAATACAAAACAAAAACACGTACCGACGATGCAACCAAAAACACGTGATGTTTACAGGAACGAGTGCACATAAGAAAACGCTGGCAGTGTGTTTTCCGTGTCTTACTTCCGCTATAAAGTTCGCTTCAAAATTACAACAGAAACACTACCGAAAGATGCCAGTAGGTGGCAACGACGCTCTATAAATGCTTCTCTGTTGTTTCACCAAAGTTTACCTTCAGACAAGGGAGGCAAAGGCAACCAACAGGGAGGCCTGGTGACAGCTTGTCCGATGTGGGGCGGCACACTGCAATGACAAAATCGCCCTCAGGCTGGGCCCCCCTGGTGCGAGTGGGGGACCGAGTTGCAGTGCTGGAGCCCTGGGTGCGGTGCTGGAGACAAAGGCTCGTGAGGGCTTGTAGTTCTGGAGAAAGATTATGTCAGCCAAAGATCATCCCAGGGACAATATGGAGAATAAACTCAAGAAATGGAATTTAACGTTTACCTTCAGACAAGGGAGGGAAATGCAACCAACAGGGAGGCCTGGTGACAGCGCGTCCAATGTGGGACGGCACACTGCAATGACAAAATCCCCCTCCCACTGGGCCCCCCTAGTTTGAGTGGGGGACCGGGTTGCACTGGCGGAACTCCTGGTGCGGCGCTGAAGACAAAGGCTGGTGAGGGCTTGTAGTTCTGGAGAAAGATTATGTCAGCCAAAGATCATCCCAGGGACAATATGGACAATAAACTCAAGAAATGGAATTAAAGTTTACCTTAAGACATGGGAGGTAAATGCAACCAACAGGGTGGCCTGGGGAAAGATTGATTGAGAGGGCGCCGCCCACTGCAACGACAACCACCGCCTAAGGCTGGGCACCCCTGGTGCGAGTGGGGGACCTGGCAGTAGTATTGGAGCCCTGGCTGGAGTCCCGGGGTGGCCTGGAGTCACATGCTGGTGAGGGCTTGTAGTTCTGGAGCAAGATTAAGTCAGCCTTAGATCATCCCAGGGACAATATGGAGAATAAACTCAAGAAATGTAATTTAAAGTTTACCTTCAGACAAGGGAGGCAAATGCAACCAACAGGGAGGCCTGGTGAAAGCGTCCAATGTGGGACGGCACACTGCAATGACAACCTCGGCCTCAGGCTGGGCCCCCCTGGTGCGAGTGGGGGACCGAGGTTGCACTGGCGGAACTCCTGGTGCGGTGCTGAAGACAAAGGCTGGTGAGGGCTTGTAGTTCTGGAGAAAGATTATTTCAGCCAAAGATCATCCCAGGGACAATATGGAGAATAAACTCAAGAAATGTAATTTAAAGTTTACCTTCAGACAAGGGAGGTAAATGCAACCAACAGGGAGACCTGATGACAGGTCGTCCGACATGGGACGGCACACTGCAATGACAAACTCGGCCTCAGGCTGGGCCCCCCTGGTGCGAGTGGGTGACCGGGTTGCAGGCCAGAGCTCTGGGTGCGGTGGTGAAGACAAATGCTGGTGAGGGCTTGTAGTTCTGGAGCAAGATTAAGTCAGCTGAAGATCATCCCAGGGACAATATGGAGAATAAACTCCAGAAATGGAATTTAAAGTTTACCTTCAGACAAGGGAGGCAAATGCAACCAACAGGGTGGCCTGGGGAAAGCTTGATCGAGAGGGCGCCGCCCACTGCAACGACAACCACCGCTGAAGGGTGGGTACCCCTGGTGCGAGTCGGGGACTGGGCTGCAGTGCTGGAGCCCTGGCTGGAGTCCCCGGGTTGCCTGGTGTCACATGCTGGTGAGGGTTTGTATTTCTGGAGCAAGATTAAGTCAGCCGTAGATCATCCCAGGGACAATATGGAGAATAAACTCAAGAAAGGGAATTTAAAGTTTACCTTCAGACAAGGGAGGCAAAGGCAACCAACAGGGAGGCCTGGTGACAGCTCGTCCGATGTGGGGTGGCACACTGCAATGACAAAATCGCCCTCAGGCTGGGCCCCCCTGGTGCGAGTGGCTGACCGAGTTGCAGTGCTGGAGCCCTGGGTGCGGTGCTGGAGACAAAGGCTCGTGAGGGCTTGTAGTTCTGGAGAAAGATTATGTCAGCCAAAGATTATGTCAGGGCCAATATGGAGAATAAAGTCAAGAAATGTAATTTAAAGTTTACCTTAAGACATGGGAGGTAAATGCAACCGACAGGGTGGCCTGGGGAAAGCTTGATCGAGAGGGCGCCGCCCACTGCAATGACAACCACTGCCTATGGCTGGGCACCCCTGGTGGGAGTGGGGGTCCGGGTTGCAGTGGTAGAGCCCTGGATGGAGTCCCGCGGTGGCCTGGAGTCACATGCTGGTGAGGGCTTGTAGTTCTGGAACAAGATTTAGTCAGCTGTCGATCATCCCAGGGACAACATGGAGAATAAACTCAAGAAATGGAATTTAAAGTTTACCTTCAGACAAGGGAGGCAAATGCAACCAACAGGGAGGCCTGGTGACAGCTCATCCAATGTGGGGCGGCACACTGCAATGACAACAACGGCCTCAGACTGGGCCCCCCTGGTGCGAGTGGGGGACCGGGTTGCAGTGGTGGAGCCCTGGGTGCGGTGCTGGAGACAAAGGCTCGTGAGGGCTTGTAGTTGTGGAGAAAGATTATGTCAGCCAAAGATCATCCCAGGGACAATATGGAGAATAAACTCAAGACATGGAATTGAGAGAGAGAGAGAGTGAGAGAGAGACAGAGGATGGAGAGAGACAGAGAGAGAGACAGAGGATGGAGAGAGAGAAAGAGGATGGAGAGAGAGAGAGAGAGACAGAGGATGGAGAGAGATAGACAGAGGATGGAGAGAGAGAGAGAGACAGAGGATGGAGAGAGACAGACAGAGGATGGAGTGAGAGAGAGCCACTGTGAGTGCAATTACCCGTCCCAAACTGGGAGCAACACTATGAACTTCTCACAGACAAACTGGGCAGAGAAAAAACTGGCATAATGAAGTGGTTATCTTGAACCGCAGCGGCCAGTTCCTCCACAATCACAACGACCCAGTGGCAAGTTTAATACGACATGCTTTCATCCGTGGCAGTGGAAGAATCGACTTGAAGGAGGGAGTGGATGGAGAGAGAGAGAGGCAGAGGATGGAGAGAGAGAGAGAGAGACAGAGGATGGAGAGACAGAGGATGGAGAGAGAGAGAGATTGAGGATGGAGAGAGAGCGAGATAGAGGGTGGAGAGACAGAGGATGGAGAGAGAGAGACAGAGGATGGAGAGAGAGAGGGAGGATGGAGAGGGAGAGAGAGACAGAGGATGGAGAGACAGAGGATGGAGAGAGAGAGAGAGGATGGAGAGAGAGCGAGATAGAGGGTGGAGAGACAGAGGATGGAGAGAGAGAGACAGAGGATGGAGAGAGAGAGGGAGGATGGAGAGAGAGAGAGAGGCAGAGAGGATGGAGACAGAGAAAGAGAAAAAAAAGAGGAGACAAACAGTTGACTGTGCTTACTTTGAGCTCACATATGTAATTGCATGAGCGATGTGATTGGTTTTCATTAATGTGGAAACATTGGTATTATCTCTGAGCTCAGGACTGGCTGTCGCCTGCTGTGATGCCTGTGATGACCTCCAATGCTCCCGACACTTGATGATGTCCCCCGACACCCGCCGATGCCAACGATGAACTGTGACACCTGCTTACCTTTTTTGTTTATTTAGATCAGCATTTGTTTTTTTCTTGATGGTACAGTACAGTTAGTTTTGACATTTTTATTTTACTAAAATAGTTTTGGTAAATTTGACAAGGATGTTTATTTCCATCCAGGATGGTGTTTTCACTGTAACACCATCTCATGGACTCGCGACTGAGAAAGTGTTCGCATTTTCACATGAGATGTATAAACCAGTATCCAAGTTTAATAAAAGAACTTTTAAATAATATGAATACTGAACAATATTGTATTTGCATTGTAGTGAATTTTTCAAAATTTTAAATGACGAACTGAGACAGTGATTAGCAGAACACAAAGAATTTTAATAGAACACAAAGAAATGTATAAAACTCATTGAAATTTTGAACAACAAAGAATGTCTAATCTAAAATGTTGACGTGAAAAGAACTATATACACGTCAATGAACTATATACATGTAAGTGCAGCCCCCCTCTACCCCTAAACGCTCGCATCGGGTGAGGAAAAACTTTGAAAAAAAAAAAAAAACACCCTTAAAAGCAAAAAAGAAGAAACCTCTGAGAGAGACGCAGAGGAGGGATCCTTCTCCCTAGGATGGGTAGACGTGCAATGGGGGTTACAATTAACACACACACACACACACACACACACACACACACACACACACACACACACACACACACACACACACACACACAGGACCAAAACCCAAAACAAAAAGGTAACGATCACTGGGGAACAAGATATTAATGAACTAAAAAAGGAAATCAAACTATAACAAAATCGCTACTCAACAGAAAACCCAAAGTTTCACCAAAATTTCACAACAAAACAAAGAAAAGAAAACCAACCAAAGAAAGTAGTTACGCTAACAAAAGAAACAGACAAACTGAATTGTCTAAACCAAATAAACCAAAATCAAAGGAAAAGTGTCCGCATTGTGGTGGTGACACCGCTGTTACCCGGCTAGACTGGTGCGGCAATTGATTGCGAGGACATCGCCGCTGCAACAGTAACAGAGGGGTATGGCGAAAACAGAGGAAGACGGAGCGACTGCACCCAGGCAGGGGGTTGAGACCAGCGTCCTTCCAGTAGCGCAAGAGGAGGGGGTGGGGGGTCTGCGGCTTTAACAGCCAAGCGGTGAATGCACAACGATCACGCACACACAGCGCCACCTCCCGATGAACGGGCACCCGCCAGGGTTCCTCCTCCGGCTGTGCTTATGGCCCAGCCCGCTCTGGGATTGCTAGCCGAAATGCTAAGAACTGCGAAGGACAGAGTTCTCAGCGTGGACACGCCAGAGGACAGAGTGCTGACTCCAGCCTGCGCTTCTTTTTAAAAGAGCTGCTTTCACTCTGCACTCTGGCGCAGGTGTAATCAGTGCGTTTACATGCAGAGCTTAATCGGACTAAGCAATAATTCGGTTTTCTCGTCCAATCGGAGTTCTCACCTTGTCCCCCTATACATGCAGCTGAGAAATTTGAATTACTGACGGGAACGTGTCCTCCTCCCAACAGTAGGGGGTGGAGTGAGCCTTTTCAGCTGGTCAGCTGCTTTCGGTTGACATATTACATCATTATGATATAGAATGATAGTTCATAATGTACGTGTTACTTACTTTGCAGATAAGCTGTACCCTATTTCTTGTGCTCATGGTTATCTTAAAAGATAACCATGAGACAAGAACGTTGTTTGCTGTTGGAGGGCTACAACAACACAATGTCTTCGATGCTACGCTTTGTGCCGTCGCCACGGACCCCAAACTCTCGTTCTTGTTGGATGCGGGTTCTGCGCAGACTGGTGGGAGAGTTTGTGTACAGGTTTTGCAAAGGAACGGTGTCTTCAGTTATACACATGCTCATTAAAGTGCCGACCGTGGGGGAAGCTTGTGCCGCTGCACGCCGTTTCCAGCAGAATAACAGCAAAATTATCGAAATAAAAACAAATCAGAAAAACATCTCTTTGCTGTGCTTTTATTTACAAGTTGAAATTCTTCTAACTTACAAAAAATGTGAACGAAAAGGTAGAAATATAAATATGAACGAATACGTATTTGTTCAGGGCTGCGCAAAGCCGGAGCCCTGCATTTGCTGCGCTACCCTTTTAAAAAAGGTCTCTGTTGTGTGTAATTTTAATATGTCCATCTCTTTTGGAAGAGAAAGCACCGCCCCGGTCTCATCCTCTCTCCAAATGTCAACATTCTTATTCGCGTTTGCTGGTTGTTTCACGCCGTCTGTTTTGTTAGACGACGTAGTTGTGCGGTGGCGCGTGCGCACTTGCGTTGTCCAGTTAATAGTCCGACTAAGGCGTATACATGGCCGAGAAATTAGAATTCCAATCACATTATCTGGGTGTCTCAATCGGAGTTCTCCGATTCCAATCGGCGTTCTCAAACTCCGATCATAATCGGACGAAGGCAATAATTCAAATTTCTCTAGTACCATGTAAACGCACTGAGGGACGCAAAGATTGCACTCTGGCGCAGGTGTGATTGATGACGCGAAGGTGGGGGCAAACCCACCTGCCACATTGAGAAGAAGGTTACAAGAAGCTGGTAAACCAATTAACAACTCTGGAACAGCAACACAAAAGCAATAAGGACGATACAGTGTTACAACAAATAATCGGTGTCAGAAGGGAAATAGACAATGTCTTGAGGCTAGATGTTGAGAAAAAGCTGAAATTCATTAAACAGACCCACTATGAATCAGGCTGTAAATCAACCAAATATTTAGCAAGAGGAATAAAGGCCCAGCAAGCTTCTCATGCAATATGTAAAATTAGAGACCCATTAACGAAACAGCTACTACTTGAACCTGAAGAAATAGAGAGGGTTTTTTAAGATTACTATGAAAATCTATATACCCAACCCACGGCTAAAGAAGATTGTGAGATGAAAGACTTCCTTGACTTATTGGACCTACCAGCCATTGGAGATGTGCAAAATAGAAAACTAATTTCCAGTATAACCAAAAAAAAAAATAGATGCTGCCATTAGCAGGCTTAAAATCAACCAAAGCGCCAGGTCGTGATGGGTTTCCTAGTGAGTGGTATAAAACATTTGGAGAAGAATTAACCCCGATACTCCTAAATTCTTTTAATCTGACTCTGACAGAGGGCAAACGGCCTCCCTCATGGAAAGAGGCTGTCATTCCAGTTATTCCAAAAGAAGGGAAAAATAAGGAACTTTGTGAATCGTATAGGCCCATTTCAATCTTAAATGTTGACTAGAAGATCTTTACTTCAATCATCTCAAAAAGACTTGAAAGTTTTATGCCGGACTTGATAGATGAGGATCAGTCAGGTTTTATAACAGGTAGGCAGACTCAAGCTAACATTAGACGGGACCGTCTAGGGCTGGACGATAATTCGATAACGATATATATCGATCGATAGACGTGTGCTGCGATAGGAAAAAAAGGGGTGGATAAAAAGTTTGATAGAAAAAGTTTCACTTCCTTTTTCATCATAGCCAATCATGTAGCTTAATATTACTGTCATTTCTTCCTCCAACCAATCGCAAACACAGACCCAGCGGCTCCACGTCGGAGGAGGAATCCGCTGCCAGCGCCAGCACCAAGCAAGTAAACCAAGTAAGTGTAAGAGCAAGTAAGAGCAGGGACATCTAACAGGGCTTTTTGCTGATGATATTATTTTGGTTCTCCAAGACCCGGACAGAACCTTACCTCATTTGATGTTGATAATAGAAACCTATGCTAAATACACAGGCAACAAGTTAAACATAGCAAACACTCAAATTCTCACGCTGAATTATCATCCAGGCCGAGAAATTAGAGGAAAATATAAAATCAAATGGAATTCCAAGGTTATCAAATATTTGGGTGTGCTATTGGCAAAAGATCTTTTGAAAAGGTTTGAAATCAATTAGAATGCTATTATCAATAATATTAAGACAGATTTGGGAAGATGGTCAGCCTTTAATATGGATTTTGAGACACAAATTGAAGTGATAAAAATAAATGTACTACCGAGACTGCTGTACCTTTTCCAATCCATCCCACATATGATTCCAGAATCACAATTCAGACACTGGGACAAACTCATATCTAGATTTATTTGGGCCGGAAAGAGACCGAGGATCAGATATAAGACACTCCAGCTGCAAAAGGAAGAGGGAGGGTCGTCCTTGCCTGATCTCAAACAATACTTTTCCGCAGCTCAGGTAAAGTTCTTGGTGTGTACATGCTGCCCTCAATATCAGGCACGATGGAAATAGATAGAGGCCGGCGGAGAAACGACTCTCACACTGGCATTAGTAGGAGACATAAGAACTAAATCAGCTCAACAAAGCCAAAATGAAATTATTAAGCACACACCGACTATCTGGAGTAAGATGTTAAAAGAAAACCATATGGAGGGAATCTACTAATGTGGCCTTCTCTTGATCCCAGATTTCAACCGGGAACCACAGACATTGAATACAGACGATAGTGAGATAGGGGTATAACTGCAGTATGCACACTCGTTCACAAGGGGGTTTTAAAAAGTTTTGGAGAGTTGAAAAAGGAATTTGGACGAGGAAACAAAGATTTCTTTCGATACATGCAATTAAGAGATTACTATGATAAAAGAATCAAACCAACATCATCTGGAGAGGACAATATAGTGATAGATATTCTGATCGAAGCCTGTAAAAAGATGAAGAGAAAAATCATTTCTAAAATCTATCAGGGCCTTCAGAAACAGAACAGCAACAAACGCAGGATACATCAAAGCCAAATGGCAGAAAGAACTAAGCATGGAAATATCAGAGGAAGGTTGGCGTTCCATGTGGGATGCACAGCATTCATCCACAAGTTCAAAGAAGTGGTGAACAATTGGTTGGAAAAATTTGATCCGTTTCTTCATATAAAAAGTAAGGGTGTCAACGGCGCTTTATCGCCGACAACTTTTTTTATCGCGCGATTAACGCACACGGTGCTTTTTGAACCTTTGGCCGCTCCGTAGATTGTGGAAACGGGAAATGAATTGACTCACAGCACACAGTCACACGCTTGCAGCCAGCTTGTAAGCACAACAAAAAAAAGAAAAAGACACTGAGCGTAGATGAGCACTAGGAAGGACTAACATGGATAAGGCGTCAATTGTAAATGGAAAGTTCCACTTCAAAACCCTGCCAGATGGCAGTCTTGACAGGACAAAAGTGATATGCATTTACTGTAAAGCTGTATTTAGTTTCCACCGGAGTAGGAGCAGTCTTACGTTTCACTTGTCTGCGAAGCATACAGCTGACGCGGAGAGCCCTCCGCCCCCTTCTGAGGTAAAGCAAACCACGTTGGATGGTGTGGCACGGAGACCACTGGCCGCGTCCACCACACGCCAACTTTCAACAGCGGGGGCTAAATGGGTGTGGCAATGTAGTGGAGGTTGAGGGTCTGCGCGATATCATATATATTATACTGACTATGGATGAATATGACACTGACTGGATGATTATGGCACTGACTGTGGATTACTATGGATGCTGAACAGCTGTTATAGGCTATACTGCCTAACTGCACTATATCAGTTGAGTCCTGTACTGTATTGCACTGCCCCCTGTTTAATGCACACTTTATTTATTGTTTTGATTTAATCGAATTTATTTTGTGCATCACAGTTTGATGCAATGCATAAGTGTCATCCTTTTGTCTTAATGGCTGCTGAAAAAAGGGGATGAATAGTTCAAGTTCGAGTAGTAGTAGTACTCTGTAGTAGTAGAAATGTTGGTAGTACTAGTAATCATTACTATGTAATGTTACAGTTATGCCCATCTGTTATCTTTGTTGGGCTTGAGTTTATGATTATTTTTCTTACCCTGTGCATCTTTTGTTTTGTTAGTAGTACTTGCCATTGCTCCAACACGAATAAACATGCTGCATCCCACTAGATGGCGCATTTGCCTTATTTACGGAGCTGATTGCTGCCACTCTCAGCAGCGTGCGTCTACTAAGGTCTACTAAGATTCCACAATCTATTACACCTCGTAAGCAAAACAGGCTACAGGTAAAATTAAACATCTTCAGTTGAGCAACTCAGGCAAGTTAAACTGATTTAAAAACAAACAAACGCTATAATACTAGGAAAAGAATCCTCTATATGTCAATAAATACAACATATTGAGTATTCATCAAAAAAAATGCTTACTTTAAATAAGAAAATCCAACAAACCAACAAGTGCAACACTAAAAAGCAAACCAACAATCAAAATAATGCTTAATTGCCTTAGTTTCGTCCCACACTTATCAGCTTAGCTACTAAGAATAACACACATTATTCACCTGGACAGAAGGAGGTTCTGAGGAACGTGTTGGTCCTGGAGCTTCCTGGTCAGGATGTTCGGGAGATCCCTCTGGCTCAATGTCTGGAGCGCCAACATATTTTAGAATTGCTCCTGCAGAGACAAAGCTCATTAGATCATCAAGCAAAACAGATCAGAAGCGCATTTTCCTATTTTATTATTACAGTGATGTTGCAGTAATATAGGAAAATTAAAAATTCATTTGTTTTTAAATTAAACATTATGGTTGCAGTGTCCCTTTAAAGCTTTTACCCAATTACAAAACTGTCATTTTTAAGAGTTTTTGGCATTACTTTACACACTGTACTAGTTAAAGTAATAAAACTAAGATAAATGACCCACTGCCACAACAGTCTAAAATAGTCAACACCATGCCAAATAAAGTATTTCCATAAAATATTTCTTTGAATTCGAAAACAGTACCACATTTCTAATGAAGGGCCTACAAAATACAAACTAAGCTTAGTAAATTCATCCTAAGTTAAGGCTAAAATAACATTAAGAGTCAAATATGTGAGAGACAACTTCCACTGAACAATAACAGGGGACTGACTACAACAACAACTACAACATGCCCTCCCTCCCGCCCTCCCTGTTAGAATGTGAATAAACGGGTGTGGAGTCAATCACTCATTCCCATGGCAGGATAGGCCAACATGGCAGGATATGGTCAACTTTCATAAAACAAACAAAAACGCTGATTCATGACGAACAAATATTAGCCAGCCAGCTAACATTTATCCAACGCAAGCTAGCTAGCTGGCTAGCAGGACAAATAAACAAACTTGGGGGGGGCGGGGAACAGCGTTTCACCTCCACCTCTCCAGCCCACATCACAAACAAATATCTTATCTTTCCCCTTTGCAAGTTTTTCTTGATCGGTTTTCTTTTCCTTCCGTTTTTCCGCACCGCTGGGATAACTCCTTTTTGATGCCATTATGGTGTCTGTTTGTTTTTAATCCTCTCACTAACGGGAACGAATGGTAGCTGTCAATCATTCACATCATACCTGTGCGTCGCTGGCCCGCTACGTCACAACCTGCGTGACAGTGCGGCAAGCCCCCAGAGTTCAAGATGGCGTCCCATTCCTTTCAATGAAGTTGCTCACCCAGCGCATGGCTCCCAAACCCTTTATTATTATTATTATTATTATTATTATTATTATTATTATTATTATTATTATTATTATTAATAATAATAATAATAATAATAATAATAATAATAATAATAATAATAATAACAATAAAATAGTATTATTATAATAATATACTATTATTTGTGTATTAAACAAGTGAGCAATGTGCCACTGAATAATAAATGATAATTCTTTGAAGCAACTCTCTATGGACCATAACAGCACTGCCACACATATTTTTTTAATTAATAACCTCTTTGGAAAGCAGACAAAGTAATGAAATGATTGGTCTATTTATTTCATCAGAACTAAAAAAAAAAAATAAAAAACAAAAACTGAACAATCTTGAAAGTTCCTCCCTGAAAGTTCCTCTCTTGCACCTCTTGCACCTGTCGATGCGTGTAGCTAACACAAATTTGCAAATATTTTGTCGTCCTCATGGAATTAAACAGCACACCATGTTAATTTATCAGCGAGTGCTCTCTCTTTTCATGCAATTCATCACGCTTAACATGTAATGCTGAATCATGAAAGCTATGGAGCAAAAAATAATAATTACATAAACCACGAGTGAAATAAAATGTGTCATTCATTCAATAAAGATTTCATTCATTCATCTTCTATACCCGCTTATTCCTATTCAGGGTCACGGGGGTCTGCTGGAGCCTATCCCAGCTGTCTTAGGGCGAAGGCAGGGTGACACCCTGGACAAGTCGCCAGTTCATCGCAGGGCCACATAGAGACAAACAACCATTCACACTCACATGCACACCTATTTAATTGTTTTGTGGTCCTGTGTTTTAGTGCTTCATAATTGTATTCTGTTGTCAAATTTGCCCATCAAAGTCAGATTAGTAATCCTGTACATCAGTTTAAGGAAAACCAATTCTAGGTAATGGATTGCAGATCTTGTAGTGACCTGTTACAATGGAAAGAAATATATACATAATAAGTACGTCTGTGTGCCCGATATTTTAGCTAACACTAAACTTTCTGCACAACTGTCTGCATTGTGCTTTTTCTTCGGCCACAGAGAACAGAAACGTCTGTAGTTCTTTGTTCACCCATGGTACAGTTTCATAAGCTTTTCAGTTTTTAATACGTGTTAATGTAAAAATCCACACGCGAGGCATTTAAAAATGGCTGTTTTGGTCTTTCGTGAAAGACTGCCTTTGGCCAATCAGTGTCCTGAACGTTGCTACGTCACCCTTATGGTCTCAGCTCTGCTCGCTTCAAAACCCCAACGAGGCAGGTACCAAAATCCTAACCCCTGGGAACGTGACAATTCTTTTTTTCAATTGAAGTTTTCGTTATTTTGTTCGTTTTCGTTAACTATTATAACCGTGGTCAGGACCTCCAGTCAGAAGATCCACTGGAGGACATTTAGAGCAAACAGTCAGACAACAGCAGCTTCACCACATCAGCTGAAAAATGGAGTTTGGATGCTTTCAGCTTCAAGTCGTGGACAGAAAATGATGCTCACACTGTCACACTGATGTTTTCTTCTCCAACCTTCTCTCAGCTCCAGAGGTTGGTGGTCTGCAGGAGCTTCTACAGCAGCAGAAGATCAGTCTGGAGAGGAGAAGTGAACGTGTGACTGAAGGTGAAGAAGCAGGAAGTCAAACTCTCCTCAACAGCATCTACACTGAGCTCTACATCACTGAGGGACTGAGTGAGGAGGTCAACAGAGAGCATGAGGTCAAACAGCTGGAGACCAAGAAGACCAAGGAGATCCTCCACGACCGTCCAATCAGGTGCAGCCAGATCTTTGAAGCCTCACCTGAGCAGCAGGGACTCAGGGAGTCAGAGTGGTGCTGACCAGGTCTCTGGGCTGGACTGGGAAGCCTTGGGGTCCCACTGGAGGAGCTGGAGGAGGTGACTGGGTCCAGGGAAGTCTGGGGGTCTCTGCTGAGGCTGCTGCCCCCGAGACCTGACTCCGGATACGGCAGTAGAAGATGGATGGATGGATGGATGGATGGATGGATGGATGGATGCCAGGTGATAGAACATTTCATAAAAACAGACTCTGCATTATAACTTCTATTACACTCTAAAAAACTCACTCCAATATAACTGCACTCGTCCTTCTCTCACATTACATTGGATCACAATGACCAAACAACACAACAAAGACAATGATCCAACTGTACTGCCACGTCCAGACTCAGTGTAGGTCTGTAGGCCTCTTGGACCTTCATGTGAACCACTGGGTGTTGACTGGAGGTGAAACATGACTGACTGTTGTCCTCCTACCTGGACAATGCAATCTCACTTTCATTCTGCTGCAGATGGCCATTTTCATTTTACACAATCCAAATTTACAGCTCAGGGCGCTGGGACGAATTCCAAATTGTGTGCAGATACAGGCCTACACTTCAAATAATTATGAGAAAAATCCAACGTAAAGAGAGCACTTCCATTAGGAAATAGTCAACATGAAATTTCGTCTTCTACTGACACCTGCTGGTCAAATTGAATAGTTGCAAATATTATGAAGAAGTTGTCATCTAATTCTAATCCTAAACAATATGGCCATTCCAAGTGAAGTATTAAGACAATTAATCAGGTTTGTACTGCTTGATTGAACACATTCATCCCGTTCCAGTGCACTAAAACCCACTTCCCTTCAGGACCGTGTCAGCGAAGCCAAAACTTCCTTGAGTGACGCTGTTTCCCAGCATGCAATGCGAGCTAGCGATTCACAATACTATTTCATCACAAACATGGATGTAAAAAATGAAAAGGGACGAAAAATGAAACTTCAGGAACACCATCCATTGCAATACAAGCAGAACTGGGCAGAAGTTTTATATTATGTACACCATAATACAGCCTTCTGGTGGACAAGCTATTTAATCCGTGTCTTCCTATGGCACTTCCGTGGGTGGAAGCTTGTCGTAGAGGTCACGTGCTGGGTGGGTCACCCCACCAACCACCTCGGGGAAGGTCTAAGACAAGAGCCAATTGTTACACTTGCAGGGTATCACCTGATACGGGTGAGCGAGTGAACAGAAAATATAGGTCAACGTGGGCAGTCGTAACAGGAGAAGCTTGCTGGCAGAAATAATGCACTACAAGTGGATGTGACGCTCATGAGTACGATGTATGAGGTAGAGCAATGCTCCAGAACCCGATTCAGACTACTCTCCCTCCACTTTTTTTGTTTTGTATGAGCGTTTAAAAAAACAACATCATGATAATCGAATAAGCTTTAGTTTATTAATCAGAATTAAAACAAGTAGGTTTTGCCCTTACAAGGTTGTAGATTTGTTATAGATGAGTTCCTTTGTTGGAGTTCGGCGGCCAGCACCGAGCGATGATTGCTCACCCACTTATTGAGCTTAAATCCACCTCTACCGCACAGGTCTGTTAGTTGCTGGTACAGATGTATTGCTTGTTCCACCGTGCTGACGGCCTTTAGACAATCATCCACGTAGAAATTTTGACAAACAGTGTTTATAACCTCGGCTGGGAAGTCATGCTGATTGTCGTCGAATGAAGCACAGCTTGGGGATGACACTGCCCCAAAGATGTGGACCAGCATCCTGTGCTCTTGTAGGTCCTTTGTAATGTCCCCATCTGGCCACCAGAGGAAGCGTAAGAAGTTTACATCCTGGTTGGAAACTCTTACTTGATGAAACGTTCCCTCAATGTCAGTCATGAATGCTACAGGGCCTTGGCGAAAACGAAGCAGCACACCTAGCAGTGTACTTGTCAAATTGGGACCCTGCAGGAGCTCTTTATTTAATGATGTTCACTCACTTTCAATCTCACAGCCACTAAAAAACCTGATTGTGATTGAGAGGTCCTCAGCAGCCAATCACTGTTGGGAGTCCAGCCTTCAAACACTCCTCCTGAATCCACAGTCACATCTGTGAGCATCTGGAACTTTGGCCCTGATCCTCCACACCACACAACTTGGGATGACAGCGCCACCTACCTGTATCCTTTCAGCAGCCAGTCCATGCTCTGACCCGTTTCCACTGTGGCCTGTTGTGTCATCTGGACCGGAGTCTGGATCATCAGTGTCCAGGTTCATGGAATCTGTCAGAGTGCCGCCATCCTGTGATGTAATGATAGAGAATCACTCTATTTATACTAATGTGCAGAACCACTAGAGTGTAATTTCTTCACTGCTGTCAGCAACAAGCATTTGGTGTCACACTGGTGTACAACACTTATGGGCTAATTAATAAGAAATGACATATTTATGAATCACCCGCTGTTGTGGAAAAGAGCGAAGATGCCGATGCAGGAATACTGGGATAATAAGTAATTTAATGAACAAACAATAAAAAGGGGATCGGAGCTCCGAGGCACAAAACACAGTAAAATGGGAGTGCGAGTGCGAGGAGGAAAGGAGGAAGAAGGTCTCTTATACACTGGACTGGGAGGGGAAGAGATAAGGAAGGGAAGAAGAGGAAAACAAAGCACAGAGAATCAGCACAAGCTGACACATTTACAGCCTCCTCTGGTGGACCACGAGGAGAATGTCTCGAGAAGGTTATACTATGAAACGAACAGATTACACGTGCTACTAGTGATCATATGACACAGAATACAACATAATAAAGAATAACCCAAGAATACATATTTCCCATTACATTCCCCCCTTTTGATCATTCTTGATCACAGGACACAAGAGTGAAAACATCCACACAGACATCAATTCATGTCCACCATTGGCTTTAGACACAAACATCATAACTTGGCCTGTTACACTTCCCGTGATCACAAAGGCAGGAATCTGCAAGGCACATGGTAATACGAACTTACAGTTGTACTAAAAATAACTCTCTTTAAACATTAACCTATAAGCTATTGTTATGTATGCTAAAAACCACTACTAAAACTCTGACATTGCGTCTGTGCTGTATTTTACACAGAGTCAATGTCATCGACATCGTCATCCTCAATGATGAGATCTGGAAGTTCTGGGTACTCTGCAAACACATCGTTGTAGGTGTTGTTGAAATCACAACCAGGATAAGGGCAGCTGAAGCCCCACGCATCTGGCAATCCGTTAACATTCACAAACATCCTTTCTGACATGTCAAACTGATTGTGCGTGTTGGCTGTCTATCAGCCAGTCAGATCAGAAGTGAGCACCTTGTTGACACAACGCTTGATCAGAGGAACAAAACAGCAGGTGATAACCGAAATGACAATGAGAATAGCGATTACGGGAACGAGCAGCTTTATTAACCACACTTTCCATTGACCTAGAGAGAGCCATGACCACCAATCCCCGTCTGGGGCGCCTTGGTCAGACATCTCGGCAGCAGAAAGTTTCTTGAGGCTATCTAAAGCCTTGGAGATTGCTCCGCCATCTGCAGCATTATCTGGAATGTACGTACAGCAAGACGTGCCTACAATGTGACAAACACCACCCTGGGGTGCAGTGAGTAGGTCTAGCACCATACAATTCTGAAGGACCATTAGACGAATAGCATTTAGCTCCTGGCTAATGGACGAGGTAGCATTCAGTGTCAAGTTTGTCAACTGCAATAAACGGTAGTGAAGTGTATCGGCGAATAAAATAAGTTTTCCCACCCCTGTCCAGGGGAACAGTAAAAGAGCAACTTTGGCAGATTCTGGAAACACTTTGAAATCGTCAGGAACATTACTTCCCCACATCGCGTCATGCGGGAACAAACAAAACAGTTCACATGTCCTTGAGCTCGTGCTGCAGAGTTTGCGTAATGCCACCAGAGATTGGTTGCGTACGGGTGTGCAGGAGTCTTCAGGGAATGAGTGAGCATGTCAGTTGTGGCCCATCTTTTGGGTCGGTCAGCCCGTCCTGGCTGCCCAACACTGATGTTCATGTGAGGTGTACTGTAAGGTGTTGTGCGAGGTGAAAAGGCAGGTGAAACAGCAGGGTGTGCTGGAACAGGAGTGCCGGAGGCAGTGATGGTGGCGTTGCCACCTTCTCCTCGGAAACTCTCCGTGCGTTCGAAGCACCAGATTGTGAAAACGATGATCCAGCTGATGAGGGCCAGGTAGGCCAGCGTGCCCCGTAGGCCGCAAAAGCCTGGCTGGCGGAAAAGGTGCCATGACACTGGACGTTCCATCTTGCTGCTTTCGTTGGAGTGAAACGTTTTGATTCACCTTTCACTCGTCAGCTCCCGGCGTCCTTGGCGTCCTCGGCGTCCTACAGCGAAAGGGGGATGATCCGGCCCGTGGCTCTCCTCCTCCCTCTGAAGTGCCCTCGTCCGCTCCCCGGCGACGACTCGCTTGCCTCGGCTCGCGTGGATCCAGGTGGCCCTCTCGGCAACCTTGACGGCGGTTTGCGTCACCAGGAGCACTTGGAACGGCCCCAGCCAGCGACTTGCTCTCCAGCTCTTTCTCCGGAGGTCCTTCAACCGGACGTAGTCGCCAGGCTTCAGGCAGTGCAGCGGTCCCGTCGCAGCCTGAGGCAAAACAGCAGACACTTGGCGCCTTACGTCTGCTAGAGCGGATGCAAGGTTGGAACAATAGGTTAGTATTGTATCTTCACACAAGGCCGTGGAGGGGAGTGCCTTTCCTCCGGTAGTCATCCCAATCTGGGGAGGAGCTGCAAACAAAACTTCAAAAGGACTGAGATTAACGCGTGCGCGTCTCCTCATTCTCATGTACATCAGGACAATGGGAAGAGCTTTTGGCCACGGCAGGCCAGTGTCGGCACAACATTTGGCTAATTTGCTTTTTAACGTCCCGTTCTCACGCTCTACCGCCCCACCACTGGCAGGGTGATAAGCACAATGTTTCCTGAGGTCAATGCCAAACAGTTTCCTGATTTAATTAAGCGCCTCGTTTGTGAAATGTGTCCCATTATCACTGGATATTTTGTTTGGAATTCCCCATCTGGGAATTATCTCAGTCAGCAAGGCCTTGGCCACGTCGTTGGCTGATTGTGTGGTGCTGGGAAACGCTTCGACCCATTTCGACCACATATCAACCATGACCAGACAATACTTTTTCCCTGCTGACGGTGTCAATTCGATAAAGTCCATCATGACATGTTCAAACGGTCTGGTTGGAGCCGGGTGTGCTGCTATTGCTGCCATCTTGACTGGTCGTCCTGCATTTTGTGAGAGGCAGATTAAACACGCTTCACAATGCTTTTGTGCTACGACTGAAAACCCTCTAGTGAACCAAAATTGATTAATTAATTCCAACATCCCCCCTTTTGACACATGGTCTAACCCATGCGTCAATTTAGCGAAATGTGAAAATAAATGTTTTGGCAGACACGGGTTACCGTTTGGTCCTACCCAAATGTCAGTAACGTGGTTCCAGCATGCGCCGGCGGAGCGCCAAGCCGCCTTCTCCTTCGCTGTGGCAAGGGACTGCATCTCAGCCAGTGATGCATCAGCCTCCTCAAATGAGGCTGTCATCATCGGGGCCGACGAGGGTGCAGGCTGCCTTGCAGCGGACTTTGCTGCCGCGTCAGCTCTGGCATTGCCTTGGGAAACAGGGTCACGAAGGTTAGTGTGAGCAGAACATTTACACACTGCTATTTGGGAGGGCAAAAGTATGGCTCGCAAGAGGTCAGCAATAAGCACATGATTTAAACACCGGCTTCCCGTCTGACTTGAGGAAGTTCCTGCATTTCCACAGTGCCCTGAAGTCATGAACGACACCAAACACATAACGGGAGTCTATGTAGATTGTGACAGACTTGCCCGCAGCACATTTGCATGCTTCAGTTAGCGCGACCAGCTCTGCCCCTTGTGCTGAGAGGTGACATGGAAGGGAGTCAGAACAGATGACCTCCGAGTCGGAGACAACTGCGTAACCAACTCTGTTGGCGCCTTTGTCGTCCCGGAACGCTGAACCATCTGTGTAGAAAACAAAATCAGCATTAGCAAGGAGTTCGTCAGTCAGGTCAGGTCGGGGGGAGAAAATTGTGTCTAGCTCTGCTATGCAGTTGTGTGTGGGTGGGGCACGTTCGGTGCCCTGGTGTGGACAGCAGCGTTAACTGCTCTCAAATCTTGAACAAACCTCCAGTCATCACGTTGAGGAGGAACTCTGGCCTTTTTTTACAGGGAACATGGGCGTGCGCACTGGCGAGTCGGGGCATGGGACAATGACACCTGCTTCGAGAAGAGAATCAAAAACAGGAGTGATCCCTTCAACAGCTTCTGGCTTCAGAGGATATTGCGGCGGGTTGGGCCAAATATCACTTTTGGGTGTGATCTTCACCGGTTCGGCACCTTTGATCAGACCCACATCGTATTTGTGAGCAGCCCACAGTGAGGAGGGAACCTCACTCAGTTCCTCGGGCAGCTGCGATGTGTCAGTGAAACATGCAAAACTCGTGTTGTGGCGCTCGCTGTCACGTGTCTCTGTCAGGTGCAGACAGCGAAGAGCCTGTGTTTCCAGTGGAAAATCAGTCTTATGCACATTCAGGGTGGGGGAGTAAAAATGTCCCCGCTCCTTTCGGTGCCAGTCTTTGGTCGACAGGCATTTTGTCAAAAACGGACCTAGGTCCTTCCACTCATCGCCTGGACCCTTGGAAAGTGAAATGTGTGGGGTAGACCCACGGACAGAAAAAAAAGAAATGCACTCTGCTCTGGTGTGAGTGAAACAGACGCAACGCATCGTTGGGGGCCCCAAAACAACATAGAAACAAAAAGGCCATCATTCACGCTTGAAAAAAAAAATAAAATAAAAAATAAAAACTGACTCTCAAACACACTGTTTCTTTCATTCGTCACACTGGCTGTGCAGTGCAAATTAGGAGCTTTCATGAAGTGAGCATCACCCGGCACCTTATCGTTAGCCGCCACTATCAATTCTTCTGAGGCCTTGAGGGGAAGCAACCACTGGTAGACATGCAAGAGAGGCTTAGGAATTTGAGCCAAGGTCGAGGAAGATAATGACCTGGCAACAATCAACCCGTCGGGGGTGGAGATGAGATTCATGCCCAGGGCTAGAAGCAAATCTCTTCCCAACAAATTCATCTGACAGACTTCTTACAATACGAAGCTGTGTTTAATTTATTTTTGTGATGTGCATGTCTCGTCGCCGTAGTCAATACAAGTAAGTGGAGTGGTGAGAGGCTCTCCCTTCTTCGTTCCAGCTGCCCCGACAGAATAAACATATATTACATATAATTCTAAAAGTGACCCGCGGCAGTTTCTCAAAAGCAGCTTCTTTATACAACGTGTATGTGGGAGGAGGCGGCACGTGACGACGCTCTAAACCTGTCAATGGTGCTCAAAATTTGGTCACATAAATCAACCTCGAACTCTGTGTCAGTGTCAATGCATGTCTCACCGTCAGGCTGAGAGCAATCAGTCGAACCTAAATCATTGTCAGAACAAAAATCAGCATCAACATGTAAATCAGTATACGTTTCCGAATAATCCACATCAGAATATGAATCAGTGTATTTGTCAGCAGGGGAAGGGAAGTTAGAGGGGACAGCAAGCATTTCTTCATTGCAAGAAGCGTGTTGCATGTGTGTGTGTGCATCACTTCCCTGCGAAAACGCTGTAGGCCGGGGGTCCGTCTCGCCCGGTCCATGCCGTGTCCCGCACTCCACCCTCCCCCCTCAGCTGCTCTAAGTTGGATCCTCTTTTCCGGCCCTCGCGATCACTCTCTTGGCTGCGGTGGGCATGGTTCTGCCCGCGGTGTCTTCCTTTGTCAGAGCATTCTCTGGCCCAGTGACCCATTCGGCCGCAGATGTGGCACGCCCCCTTTTCGCCTCTGTCTCCGCTAGTCGCCCTTCGTCGGTTGTCGTTATTCCTGTAGGGCCGTCTCGCCGTGTCACTGAGGTGCTTCATCATGTTGAGGGAGGCACGCTTTATCTTCTTGTCCTCTGCATCGCTGGCCTCCTGCAGAAGCCTCTCAGCGTGCACTGCATGACGTCGGACCTCTGTCAGCCGGGCATCTTCAATCCCCACGCAGCAGCTTGTGTTAACTGCTTTGGCGATCTGGGGGAGCAGCCCTTGTCTGAAAGCAGTGATGAGGCTGGCCGTTTGGTTGACGGCAGTCCTGATGAACGTGGCGACGCTGCGGCGTCGGTGCTGGAGTGCGCAGGGTTGTACGGTGGTAGCGTTGGATGAGGGCAGGCGGGAGGAGGGAAGACAGGCATGTCCAGGAGAGGGTCCCTCGGGCCTGTAAGAGAAGGATACAGACGATTTGGTGCATTTGAATGCTCGTGTGTGAGCGGCTCCTTTTCTCCCTCCTCTGGGGAGTGTGTGTGAGTGTGTGCACCCTCTGCCGTTATCTCTGTCACCCCTGTGCTCCAGCGCCCAGCGCTGTTCACACGTTTGTTTTTGTTTTCTTTACTTGTTTCCTGTCCCTGACTTCTGCTTCAGGTTTCCAGAATGAAAAACACCTTTCATGATCTTTGATGATCTGAATTGCATATTTGTTTGTTTTTTTCTTTTTTGTAACCTTTCCCTCTGCAATCTTCAATTTATCCCGGAGGTTTCTCAATTCCTCCAAACTCAGTGATCCCCCTGCTGGGAAATCATACTTTTCAACGCAAATTCCCAACATGTCAAGACAATCTGGACCATATTTTTTCCTCATGTCGTCCACAATTGGTCCCCCCTGGGGAACAGCAGCAGCCACTTTGCTCTGGTTCTTCCCCAGCACTGTCTAGCTAGACTTATTACTCTGACTTTTCACTAAGTTTTCACAAAATTCCAAGTCAGAAAATACACAGGCGTCCCCGTGCACCCCTTTTTCTTACTCTGGAGCAAAAAGGTGGAGAAAAAACTCACCCCTCTGGTAGTTTACCTACCAGAAGCTTCCGGCTCACTTGTGGAGTGGGAATTTCAGTGTTGATTCAGAATCAACACCGACCTGACAGGCACGGTTAACGTATGCGCTCCGTCCTGCCCCGGGACCGTTCGTAGACGACAAGGAAAACAACCCACTGGTCACTGATATGTCTGAGACAAGAACAATTACTTCTCACCCGATCTCTGAATCAGCACTTCCCTTCCAGGTTCGCTTGGATAGACGTGAAGCCGATCAGATCCACTCTTAGACGCCGATCCTCTCATCTCTGAATGCTTGGTTCAAGGTAGAGGGGGAACGAGGAGTTTCCTCCGTTCCTGGTCCCGGGCCCTCAACGTCCCAGAGTTCCACTGACAGGTCTCCAGCAATCCTGTTCGTGACGCCAAATTGTTGTGGAAAAGAGCGAAGATGCCGATGCAGGAATACTGGGATAATAAGTAATTTAATGAACAAACAATAAAAAAAGGGATCGGAGCTCCGAGGCACAAAACACAGTAAAATGGGAGTGCGAGTGCAAGGTGGGAAGGAGGAAGAAGGTCTCTTATACACAGGACTGGGAGGGGATAAGATAAGGAAAGAACAGGGAGGAGAACAGAGAGAGACAAACCAACGACTATACGATAGTTGACCGATTTCACAGCTCATATCCTGTACAGGGAGAGGACGAGCACATCAGTGGCAGGCCATAAAACAAAGTGAAATACGATGCGTATATGTTAGCCTAGGATTCTAACAGTTTACACGTGCTACTAGTGATCATACAATATAAACCAAGATAAAGAATAACACAAGAATACTCTATCATGTTCGACCCATCTTAATAACCGAGATTTTTTTTTCCAGGTGCGCTTTGCTCATCACTTTGTACCAAATATTTAGGGGAGTTTTTATAACATCACATAGGTTATTAGAGTATATAGTCTTGAAAGCTTTGTCACCCAGCAGAGATTGAAGTGGGATATCTAGTTGGTCAAATTCTAGCTCCTTCCATTTTGCATCGTAACCCGCCCTGCACCAGTAGACTATATACTGCAGTTGTGCTGCTTTATAGTAGTCCTCCAAGCATGGGAGTGACATCCATCCCTGTTAAGTGTAATGTTTTGTAGCGTACCCTTGGTTTCTTGTTCTGCCATATGAATCTAGAAATGATCCGATTCCATTCACTGAATTTCTTATTGGGTATTTCTACAGGTAGCGATTGGAGTAGAAATAACAATTGTGGTAAAATAACCATTTTTTAAGTATCTATTCGGTTGTAAAAATCAAGTACTAGGGGGGTCCAACTGTCCAGATCATTTTTAATTTTGGTTGTGATGCTACGGTAGTTTACACTATATAAATCTTTGGGGGTCTTGGGAATATGAAGACCTAGGTATTTGAAAATTCTGGTTTTCCATTTAAATTTAAAGGACTTACGTATGTTTTCTTGAGGTATGTAATTAAAAGTAAGAGTTTGAGTTTTCTATATGTTCAATTTGTATCCCGAATATGAACCACATTGGTCGAAGGAGGGCATTCATTTAGGGAGACTGGTATCCGGGTCGGATAAAGTCGCCAGGATGTCATCTGCATATAAACATGTCTTATATTCTTTCCCCTTGAATAGTATTCCCATGATTTCTGGGTCTTCCCTAATCTTTTGAACAAGTAGCTCTATAAATAGAGCAAACAAGATGGGGCTCAGTGGGCAGCCCTGTCAGCAACCCCTCTCCAAACGGATTGTACCTGAAAGACTGCCATTTATTCTGATCCGGGCCACAGGTGAATTTTAAACATTTTATAACTGTATTGTTAAAGCCAAAACGTTGCAGGACCAGGTATAAAAATTCCCATAGAACAGAGTCAAAAGCTTTTTCTGTGTCAAAGCTAATTGCTAAGGACATTGTGTTTCCTTTGCTCATTATATGGAACAGATGTATAGCTCGCCTAACATTGTCTTGTGTTTGTCTATTTTTAACAAAACCTGTCTGGTCCGTGTCAATTAGGTCAGGGATAATATTTTCTAGTGTGTTGACAATAATTGAAGTGAAACTTTTATAATCAGTGTTTAAAACTGAGATAGGTCTGTATGAGCTGCAATCTGTCCTATCTTTCCCTGGTTTCAGTATTACAGATAATATGGCCTGTTTCCAAGATGGTGGGGTCTCGCCACCTTTTAAGACATAGTTAAAACAATTTAATAAATAGCAGTGGGGTCACAGAGTCCCTAAAAGTCTTATACCATTCTGCTGGTAGTCCATCTCCCCCGGCTGCTTTGCTTGTTTTCAGTTTAGAAATTGCCTTGTCGACCTCTGCATTTGTAATCTCTGTAGTTAAGCACTTATTTTGTTCTGTGACAACAGATGGCAGGTCTAGGGATTTCAAAAAATTGATTGACTGTTACTGCTTCTGCTAATTTGGGTTGAGTGTATAAATTCCTGAAGTATGATTCAAAAGACTGTAATGCTTCTGGCTTATAACACATCTGGTTGGTGACCGGGTCCTTTACTTTATATATGGATCTTCCAGACTGTTGTTTTTTAAGTCTCCAGGCTAAGAGTTTTTTAGCACGGGGTCCATTTTCATAGTGGGTTTGTTTGATATACTTAAGTGTAAGTTCCTCCTGGTCGTTCAGTTTCTTATTTAGTACTGATTTTACTACGGTTATTTGTTCCAATAAGGTGGGGTCGTTAGTCTCTACATGCTTCCGTTCCAGTGAGTCTAATTTACTTGTCAAGTCGTTAAGGTGTTTAAGTTTTTCTTTTTTCCCAACTTGTAATCTTCCCACGCAATACTGCTTTTCCAGCATCCCATAAAATACTCTGTGACGTCACTGTGCTACCGTTAAGGTCTGTATATTCCTTAATTTCTTTCCTAATGTAATCTTCAAATCAGGTGTAATTTAATAGGGAGGTGTTGAGTCTCCAAATAGTGTTTTTGTGTGGGACACCTACATTTATTTTCACATATACACCTGAGTGATCTGATATGTCGCTAACACCAATTCTACAATCTAAAACCCTGTGTCTGTCTGTTCAGAACATAAAGAAATAATCGATCCTCGAGTAAACTGAATGAGGGTGAGAGTAAAAAGTCAATTGTTTAGTGGATGGATGAAAATCCCTCCATACATCAAACATACCAATCCTTTTAATCATCTTCTTAATATTTAGTGACTCAGGATTTGTTTTCTTTGTCGGGTTTGATCAGTCTAGAGTGGGATGCAGCTGTACATTCCAAGGGGACTCGTGCCACGCAAAGCCTATTCCGACCTGGCGATCCTCTTTGAATCCATTAGCAACCAGCTACATTACCCCGGGCAGCTTCACGGGTACAGGTGGATGTATGCTAAATGCAGAGAAAATGGACTGCGTGTGAGAAAAGAGTCTGTGCGTTTGGTTTTGAAGGAGCTGGATCCAAGAGGAGTGTCATTAAGGCAAGCGGGGCGGCTCAGACGGAGGAATTACTTCTCAAACTTCTCAACTTCATCTGGCACCTGGACTCATATGATGAACTGAAGCCATATGGTATTTGTGTGAATGGATGTATCGATGGCTTTTCAAGAAAAATAATCTGGCTCAATGCTTGCACAACAAGTAGTGACCCAAAAGTAATTGGAGGGTGCTACATAGAAGCGGTACAGCGTTTTGGGGGGTGCCCTAGAGTTGTTCGAGGCGACCTTGGAACCGAAAATGGCCATGTTAGAGGCTTCCAGCGTTTCCTCGTCCCTGTTCAACCAGACGACACCCTCGATAGTTACTTGGAGGGGGCCAGCACCGCCAATCAAAGAACTGAATATTGGTGGGGTTTCCTGCGTGGCCAGCGCATGGAGTTCTGGTTAGCCTTGTTATCAGACCTCAGAGACAACAGGCATTTTGATGGCGAGTTTCTGGACAAAAGTCTCCTCCAGTTTTGTTGTATGGGCCTCCATACAGGTGAGTTCATGAATAATGTTTTATTTTCATTTTGTGCGCATGTGTATGTGAGTGAGAGAGAGGGGAGGGAGGACAGAAACGGGAAAGTGGGTGTTGGGAAGACAGACAGACAGAGACGGGAGGAAAGGAAAAAGAATGCTAAAGAGAAGGGGTAGAAAAGGGAAAGGAACAGAGATGGAAGGGGAGAGAGATGGAACAGAAGGGTAGAAATAGAGAGGATAAGAGATGGGGAGAAAGAGGGGGGAGGGAGGGATGAACAGAGACAGGGAGGGAGGGAGAGGGTGGGGTTGCTCATGTGTGAATGCTGTAATTTAGTGTTTTATTTCTGTTCTGCTGGCACAGCTCTTCCTAAATGTATACATTTTCTACAGGATGAGTTGGATGACACTGCACAGGTGTGGAATGCACACAACATCAGGCCATCAAGAAACCTGAACGTCCCCAGCGGTCGGCCTAATGTGATGCATGCTGTTCCTGAACTTTACCGAACAACAGATTTTCTCTCCCCTGTTGAAGATGAACACATTCAACTGTGCAAAAATGAATGTGTCTTTCGGCTGGCTGTACCATGTAATCCAGATATTTATGAACTCTGTATCATCTTTATGGCTGAGTCCCATCTTGCTCCACCAACAGATCCGTATCAGGCTGTGAACGTATTTGCACCTAAGAGAGGCCATCACTGCATCTCTCTAAACCACCCGACCCTCTCCACAGGATGGACACTTATTCCACTGCAGTGCGCCTCCCCCTGACCCTATCCAGAGAATGGACACTAAATTGTTGTGAACCTCCTGTTATTTTGTGTGTTGTTAAATCTCTAGTGTTCCTTTTAAAAATACACAGGGATATCGGTTATTTACTGCACTCCTTTGTTTCTATTATTACGCAATCCTTACGGTGATGCTATTTACTGAATTTACTTTTTGACCTGAAGGTCGTGTGTGCAAAGAGCTGTTAAATAAAAGTAGCCATGTGAAAGAACTTAACTATGTTGTTGAAACATTGAGAAACACAGAAGCACAAGGTTACTTTAAGATTTACTTTAATTATTCTTCACTTCCATGAATTAATGAACATTAACGTGATTCTTTAAAGTCAACAATTCCTGAAAAATTAAACCGGTGTTGGACACCTCGTTCTGAATGCTTGGTTAGAGTAAACAGATGGACCTGTAAGCAGTCATTTTCAAAACAACATTTTCACTTTCAACAAAAAAAGAAAAACACCCTCATAAAACTCTGCTGAAGCATTTACTATTCTGTAACACAAGTGTAACTATGGAAGCAGATAGTTACCATAATCCAAATAAAAATGCAATAGCAGAAATGCTTTTAAATTTTAAGAACGAAGCTGCATTATTTGACTCATAATTAAAATGGTTAATAAGTCATTCAATCTGCATTTTCATTTTCTTCTGCAAGACTGCTCATTCTTGTACTTAATTCAAATGAAAAAGGAAAACACATTTGAGATTTAATTTTCAAAACATGCACCAGCAAAGAGTTACCAAAATTCAATATGAAATGTAAAATTCAAAAATGAAAAAGCAATAGCAGAATGCTTTTTCATTTTAAGAACAAAACTGCATTAGTTGACTCATAATTAAAATCATTAATAAATATTCCTATATGCATTTTCATTTTTTTATTCGTGTCGCACCTTTTATGACACAATCAAAAAGAAAACTGAGGGCATTGCTTTTTAATTTTCGTGGTCCTGCCCTGCACAAGAGTTACCACAACTCGAAAACGAAATCGCAATCTCAAAGTAAGCGCGCGGCGCAGGAAAGTGAGCTCTCCACCTGTGGGTATGGCGGTATGACGCCAAGTGTCATTTGCCTCCTGTTATGTGTAAATTCTAATGTTTGTGAATTTAATAAAGATATATATATATATATTTATATATATACATACATATATATGTATATATATATATATATATATATATATATATATATATCTTTTTATTTAAAAAGAAAAGAAAAGAAAAGAAAAAAAAGGTATGGCGGTATGACACCACTTTGCCATCGTTACTTCTTTCACGTCATTGAAGTTGCCGGTAATCGAGATTTAAATCGGCGAAAAACGTGGACCACTGACAGATCTCGCACCAGCATCTGCCACCCGTCGACGGATTGATCTGTTGCTTCGCATCCTTCGTCGGATGGACTGGTGGCCGACGCCGAACGGAAGCAATGATCCGTTACATCGCATCCTGCGACGGATGGACTGGTGGCCGACGCCGAACAGCTGTTACTCCACCCATGTAACAAATAGCTTTAGCTTTGATGTTGTGCTGGTGCATCAAGGTGTTCCATAACTGACAACAGGTTGGCTAGGGCAACCTTGTTTGCGTCCGTATCTGGGACGGCAGAATACCTGCTCAACTCGGTCCCGAGCATCAGATTCAGATACACTATTCAACTCCACCTGGGAAGCTAAATCCAGCAGGGTTTGAACAATTGTGTCGATGTGCGCCATGCTCAAATCTGTCCGACCAACGAGATCCGTCAGTGGTCCACGTTTTTCGGCGATTTAAATCTCGATTACCGGCAACTTCAATGACGTGAAAAGTAACGATGGCAAAGTAGTGTCATACCGCTATACCTTTTTTTTGTTTTGTTTTTTGTTTTTTTAAATATACAGTATATATATACATTTATTAAATTCACAAACATTAGAATTTACACATAACAGGAGGCAAATGACACTTGGCGTCATACCGCCATACCCACAGCGGAGGTGGAGAGCTGCTGACGTCACTTTCCTGCGCCGCGCGCTTACTTTGAGATTGCGATTTCGTTTTCGAGTTGTGGTAACTCTTGTGCAGGGCAGGACCACGAAAATTAAAAAGCAATGCCCTCAGTTTTCTTTTTGATTGTGTCATAAAAGGTGCGACACGAATAAGAAAATGAAAATGCATATAGGAATATTTATTAATGATTTTAATTATGAGTCAAATAATGCAGCTTTGTTCTTAAAATGAAAAAGCATTTCTGTTATTATATTCTTATTTTAATTTGGATTATGGTAACTGCTTCTATATAAAACAAATACATCCATAAATATATACAATGTGAGAATTGTTTCTTGCAAGAGCTGTACTTCAACCCATGACCATCGATAAAAGTGTACACATCTAATCGTAAACAATCTGCTGCAACCTGAATTTCCACTTCTGTGTCTATAAACCAGTCACAGCTTGACTGATGGCTCTGAAGAAGCAGTTTCCATCAGCCTCTACATTCTCATTTGTACACGGCGAACCTAATGGGCCTTTGCAATCAGAAATTGGAAAACTCGCACGGTCCAAATGAATCTTCAAGTTTTTGCAAAGGTCTAAACAAACATCAACATCAAGGGGAGAGAAGTTACACTCTTCATTGGTCACAGCACTGACAAACTCTACGTCAGAATTATCCATGTCAAAGTGAGGAGTTTTGCTCTTCTGAAGTGACTCACTGTTGCCAGCTGGTGCTGGAATTTTAAACCGTGACCGGTTTCGCCTTGATGAAAAGAACCATGCAGAACCTTGGCTAATCTAATACCAGTGCCATGATCTGCCACTGCATCTTCACTAGTACGAACTGATGATGGATCACAAATCACATGTGCGAGGCGTAGAACGAGCGGAGCAGTCAGAGGCAACAGAAGAAGAAAGAAAAGCCTCCTTAGCTTAGTTGATCTTCTGTGTTGCCTCCTGGACGGTGCTGGCCTCCTCTGGCTTGGTGCTGGAAACCACGGGAGCCACAGGAACCACGGGCACAGCTCTGGTCATCTGCGGCGTCGCCTCCACCTGATTAAAATAAGAAAGATGTGATTTTATGCCAATAAACAAAGAAAGGAAAACACTAGGCTTTACACGATCACGATTTTTGTGCCGATCACCTATCAGTGAGTTTAAATAAACCGATCACCGATCACCGATCCGATCACGTTAGGGGCAATAAATACTTGTTTCTGTACAGCCCTTGCCTTCTCACGAGCACCGTCTAAAGTTGTTTGCTTTAGCATCCGTTTCAGAGTTTGCTTTTCTTTTTCTTTCTCCGCGCTGCGTTTCTTAAACTCGACATGCTCCTCTGTGTGTATCTTTTCCAAGTGCCTGATTAAATTTGTGGTGTTGAAATTTTTTACCAAAGTTCCCCCGCTAGGTACTGTAGTGTTGCATATATTGCAGATAGCTTGTGCTATGTCTGTTTGTCTCACTTTGAAAAACTTCCACACCTCCGACACGTTTGTTTGTGTCGCCCATGGATGTTGCTTTCGTGAAGATTCAAAGAAACTTTATTGTCCGTCACATAGCGACAGTACTCAAAACAGGAAGAGGCACGAAGACGAAAATGAAGGTTTTTGAATCATGAATCATTAGCTCTCGGATACAAACAAATAAACATGTCGATGCTGTGAAACTACTTTGGAGGAAATGAGACAGATTAAAAAAGTTTCAACACGACCATGACGTCATTGATCGGTGATTCATGACATGACGCCCGATCATGAACGTTTCTAAAAATGCCAAATATCGGCCGATCCGATACAGCCGATAAGATCGGTGTAAAGCCTAGAAAACACACACAGGTGATGAAGTGGAAATGAATAAGTACAAACCTGCTGCACTGCTGTGACATTGCTGGAGGCAGACTCAGTCATGTGGACAGTTGAACGTGTTGCCCACACCTGCAAATACAAGGACACAAAGTAACGTTTAAAGAACTGCATTTATTGTCCTATCACAAAGATGCACACAATGAAATACACATATCCCAAATACCAACATGTCACTTGTTTGTTTTGGTTTTTGAGGCAACGCGTGCTGATCGACGTCTCAGGCTGGACATCTGGAAGAACATAAAGAAATGAATTCATAAACAAAGTAACACACTAATTAAACTGTACATGTACTGTACATATGTGATCTTGTGTTGATAATAGGGGTGGGGCGATACGGCTAACCCACGATTCGATACTGTGACGATATTTGGCCCACGATAATGACAACATCACGACACACGATATCTTCGATATCTTTGAAATTTTGCAGACGATATGTGACTGAAAAAGAAAAAAATACCCATAAAAAGGAAAATGCCTGTGATCTTGCATTTATTCCAAAACTTTGTATAATGTACAAACAAACGTGCACTGCACAAGCAAACATATTAAAGTGCATGAACATTAATAACTTTCATGTAAACAAGGAGAGTGCTTTCTGGTAATGTAAAGTCAGTAGCAACTTGTCTTATCTCAACTTGGGGACTTGGGATATACAAACCGACGGGAAGATGAGAGAGGGAAAAAAATACTTTCACTGCCCCGATTCTGAAAATCAATAAAAAATGATGCAGACAAAATAAATAAATAAATAACCGCGTCCCCAAAATATACGGGACAAAGTGAAGTGCGTCCCCCATCAGTTCATTACGGGACAGGCTTTTTATTTGCAAATATGGGACAATCGCGTATTTTACGGGAGGGTTGGCAACCCTATCTAGACCACAGACGGAAATTAAGTGAGGTTTTGTCATTTTCCCTAAAAAACGGGACAAATTGTGTCCCGGGAGAGATTTTATCTTTCCCGGGACAGGTGGACAGGTGGTGTTTGAAAAAAAATATTGATATTTGCCGTCAGTGTATCGATTATTTATTGCGACAGAAAGCACAACAATATATTGCAATATTGATTTTTTTTTTCACCCACCCCTAGTTGATAAGTGTATGAATAATTGTGTGAATGTTACCGTGGCAGCTGGGGAAACCCTGCCAGATGACTCCACGACGGTCTCCATGTGGTCCAGCAGCACAGCCTCACTGAACCACACGGGATTGGACGGGATGTCTGTGTGAAATGCAGTCTCAACAGCTGTTGGTACTGTCTATAAAAAAAAAGAGGAGAGGAAATCAGAGTCAACTTAGGATAAGTGTTCATTTTTAAAATAAAAAGTTGCACTGTTTGACAAATACACGATTGGGGGAAGAAAAAAAAAAAAGAGGGATGAACAGGTTACCTCAACCTCCTGTCCAACAAGAGTCCATTCAGGAGCGGGTCCATACACTGGCATGTGGACAGGACCTGTCACAACCACTCTGGGAGACACCCTGGGCGATGATTGGTTGTGGCACAACACCCCTGGCCTAGGTGAAGGGGGTGCGAGCTGATGGAGCATGCAGCATGCAGACGCTCCACCAAAATCAGTCCTGAGGTGCACCTGAACAGAAAACAACATGTTAACACATATTTGTCATATCAAATGAAGAGCAAGTAAGGCTGAAGAAGGCAAAACTTACACCATCATAACACCACCATGTACAGCTGACGAAGGGGGAGGTGATCGGCCATATACACAAATGTTAAACCTGGAAGAAGTGTCACATAATCAATTGTGTAATCACACAATTCTAAGAAATATCTGTTAGCACAGTGTCACTGAAGAGAAAAAAATACAACAAAAATATGTATTTTACACACCCATGCGTGCAGCAACACGATGATATACTTGACGTAGCGCTGTTTGTAGTTCTGGCTTGACAGTCAGGCGATGTGGAAAGTCAAGCACAAACACCTACAAAATAGTTGTATATAAAAAACCCCAAACAAACATAAAAATGCAAAATAAATTCATGAATATTCTTGTTATTGAACTATGGATCATGGAATTACTTGATATTGATAAAACAAAGTGGCGATGACGTTCATGTGTTCAAATTTGTTTGTCACAGCAGATAAACAAACCTTGGGCCAGCGGTCCAACACAGTTGCCAGTAGCGCAGCAAAATCCTGGGCGGAGTCTGTTACAAGCCCGTGTTCAAGGTTGTTGCCCGGGGCGAGAACACAAAACCATCCACAAGTGGACAGAGATGTGAGTCTCCCACCACCGGAACAAAAACAGAAAGAAACTCGTGGCTTGACAAAATCACGACCCATACCTTCTTGTCTGGTTGCTGGGCCTTAAGAACGAACTTGCACTGTTTTGTCAGTCAGGAGCAAAACGGGCCATCTTCACACCCAGGTCGCTGACCAGTACCGCGCCCTGTGTAAATTGACAAAAAAGAAAAATCTAAATATGTTTTTGTAAGATTTATTTGGAATACAACATAACAACACAGGCAGAACATGAAATCATGAACGTGGAAGTACTCACGACGTTCAAAGTCCTTCCGAGGTGGAAAAGGTGTCCAATCCCGTTTTTGCTCCAGGCGTCGTTTCATGGCCAGAGAGCGACGGAATACTTGGTGTTCGGCATCTGAACAATGAAATGAAAGATTGTGTCATTTCCAATGAAGGACAATGATAACACAAGTTTACAGAAAAAAGTGATGTTTTCTCACACACGACATCAAAACACAGAAAGGTTTCTGTACCTTTGCAGCTGGAGACGATGAGCTTAAATCAATAAAGCAAAAGAAAATGTGTATGTGTACTCTTGGACCCTAACCCTAATGCCATACAAGTCTATGGGGTGAATTTTCAACTTTGTCCTACAGATATGGGGCCACTTGCTTTTTCATCAGGAGCCCCCAAGAAGCACCCACGCCAAATTTGGGGCTTCTAGTACTTGAGGAACCCTGAAACCCTAACCCTAATTTCAGCTAACCCTAACCCTAACCCTAGTTTCAGCCTTATTGTTAACCCTAATTCAATGCAAGTCTATGGGGTGAATTTTCAACTTTGTCCTAGAGACATGGGGCCACTTGCTTTTTCATCAGGAGCCCCCAAGAAGCGCCCACGCCAAATTTGGGGCTTCTAGTACTTGAGGAACCCCGAAACCCTAACCCTAATTTCAGCTAACCCTAACCCTAACCCTAGTTTCAGCCTTATTGTTAACCCTAATTCAATGCAAGTCTATGGGGTGAATTTTCAACTTTGTCCTAGAGACATGGGGCCACTTGCTTTTTCATCAGGAGCCCCCAAGAAGCGCCCACGCTAGATTTGGGGCTTCTAGCCAATGAGGAAAAATTTGGAGCAGACACGAAAGGGTTACAGCTGAGAAGGCACTTAAGATCCTCAAAGGACTGTTGCCACTAACTAGACCAAACAAATGGTTTCAATGGACTGGTTAATTCTTCTCTCGTGGCCGGCAGCTCCACTGCCTTGGTGCTGGAGATGCCCGCTCAGGGGCGCCGCCAGGAATTTTGGGCCCCCTTCAAAAAAACAAAAACAAATGGGCCTCCTTTGCGCAGCGCTTGCCAAAAGCTTCACATCACTCAAAAAATACAGTATAGTTCAATAATAGTGCTTGAGTCCATCTTGACAGTGTCAATGTATTTTTATTGTGAATTCTCCACAAAGCAAACTCTTAACATTTATGAATGATTCATGAAAAAACACTTGATGTCTCTCGGACAAAGTTGAGCTTTGACCTTCATAGACTTGCACTGCATTAGGGTTTAGCGATGAGGCTGGAATTAGAGTGAGGGTTTTGGGGTTCCTCATGGGCTAGAAGCCCCAAATTTGGCGTGGGTGTGTCCAGGAGGATCCTGATGAACCTGAAAGTAGCCCCATGTCCCTTAGGACAAAGTTGACCTTTGACCCTCATAGACTTGTATGGCATTAGGGTTATCGATAAGCGATACAAACCTGGTGAGTTTAAGACTTAGTGACTCTACGTACATGAATATATGGGGTACCCCGTCCTTACCTTGTTCCAACCTTCCCTCCACAAACCTGGCTGTCCAGTGCAGAAGTCAAAGTGAGAGAGAGAACAAAGAAGGAGGAGGGCCTGTGACGCCGCTGCTGATTGGCTTGTTGGTCGGTTGAATGAGCCAATTCTAGAGCTCCCCTCGGTGTCCACACACTGCAAAATATATCTAAGAAACAAACACTTAATTTGAGAAAGAACAGGCTAGAAACAGGTCAAATTATCTGCCAATGCAGTAAGATATTTAGACTTGGTAAGATTTCTTAAAATAAGACGATATATCTAGGCATTTGAAGAATGGAAAAACTCTTGAAATAAACAGTAAAGCACTCATTCCAAGGACTGTACTAAGTCAAATAAACTTGATACTAGCTTCTCAATTCTTTTTTCACGTTTGCTTCTTTCTTAATTTGAATGAAAAGATCTTAAAACCAGACCTACTAACAGTGCAATTCTTCTTAATTTAAGTGTTCACAATATTAGCTTTTTTTTTCTCAAAATGAGACAAAGCATCCACCCCCCCTACGCCCACTCCCCCCCAAAAAAAAATAATTCAGCAAACAGAATTAATATTGTCAACAACTATTTATTCACTTAAATTGCTGACAGTGCCTTCACTGCCTTGTAATAAAAACGTCACTAAGGCATTGCATCTTAAAACAATCTCAAGCAATCATTTCTAGAACGCAAGTAACAATTGTTACAATATTCACCGTCATCATTATTGAATATTGATTCAGATTCCCTGACACTCAGTTACACAAAAAAAAACAAAAAAACAGCATGGGGACAGCATGTGTGCATAGTGTTGATATATACTGATAACATGTTTGTTCCAACAGACTCCACCCACCCTCAAGTTACAACTACCAGGAGAGTGTATAACTACCTATGCCTAGTACACAGCTCTCCTCCGCAATAAAATCTTTCCATTCTGCCATGGTCTTTTTTGTATGAGGCTGTGGTGTCTCACTCATGGATAGTGTCCTGTAGCACTTCTGTCTGAATGACAGAGAGAAGGGTTGCCACACACTTTTGAATATGTGAGGTGCAGGGCATAGTAGTAACCCATCAGATGAAGCAGACCGTCACTCAAGTCTTCCTTGGCAAGCGTGGTGGCGGGAGTGGCTCCAAGACAGATGAGACAGCGGGTCCCATCAAACAGCAACACAGGAGTGCAGAAAGACCTCTTCTGCGAGTACATTGTGGGATCTTCTGTTGGCTAAAGAAAAAGAAGAAGGAAACGCCACATCCATGCATGGAACTATGAAGTGTTGAATGTGAGAAAATGCGAACAAACTTTCACCTGAATGACATGAAGCAGTGCCTCACTGGCATGTCCCACTCACCTACATCCAGCGTTATGCGTGGCTTCATCACTTCATTTTTTTTCCAAACACCATAAAATTACACATTGGTGCAGAAGTCTTCCCATCTCTTTTTTTAGTTCATCAATGAATTTTCTGTTGCCCTTATCCAGAATGCGCCGCAGCTCATTCATCGCCTATAATGCAAGTCAATGTTAAAATCTGCAAAAATGCTTGCTTTTCATCATAAACCAAAACAAGTTAATCACTTACACGATAAAGATCCTTGACACATGGATATGCATCCAGGATCTTTGTTGGCCTTGTCCTGTTCTTTCAGAACATCACTATCAATGAAGGATCTTCTTGCTTGAAACTGCAGGTCAAGAATTTGGGAGACAGCATCTTGGTTGGGTTTTGGTTTCTTGTACAGCTCCTGCAGGGTCTGATAATGTCTGGCCTGTGCTGTCAGACCATCTTTGGCTGATGAAATGGAGGAGACAAATCAGTAAATCAGTCAAATGGATGCAGAATGAAGACACAGTTCCTGGCTTCATTCGGTGCAGTCTTGTCTGGTACGGTGGAATTCTCAGCCGAGAGGAAACCAGATCCAAAACATTATGAACAAGAGAGAAACAATAGACCCAATTAGGAAAAAAAAAAAAAAAAAAAAGTGTTATGCTCGATGTTTTCAGAGCAAAGTAGGTAACCAATCACATCTACACTAATAAGGGCCCAAATCCGTTTCCTCCTGAGAAAGTGTTCTGGTCCAGGAAAAAGGTCTCTCAAATCATCACGACTGAGGGTGTGGAGCAAGACTTCATCGATGTTGGCAGCTATAAAGACAGTCCAATCATTAACAAACCTTTTACACTTAACAACTCATACATTTTTTCACTAATGAATTTAATTCAACTTGACAAGTCAAACCAAGTTTGTTTTGTGCCAATTTCTGTTATCAGAATTAATTGTAAATGCAATTTAGTTTAGACATTTTGTCTCAAATTTGTAAAATACTTATTTTTGAAATCAGTGTCAGCATACAGTTATTTTAATTACTTAGCGGACAAATCACAGTAATGGAATTTTTTTCATACCTACACATGACATACCATTTAAAATTGATACTGTGACATCATCCAGCTCATCCATTATTGGCCCCGGTTTGGATGTCCATTTCATTTCTCCTCAATCTGGCAGGGAAAAAAAAATCATCATATTAAGGTCACAATTAGGACAAGCTAGCCTTCCGACTCAAGATCCGTTTTTTTACAATGCCCATCTGCCATGGATCCCAAAGTTCCCATGCAATTAAAAGTTGTGACACCTTATCTGAATGATAACCCTAGACAGCTCAACGGATTGCTAGTCATACAGACAACAATCAAAATTGGAGTGAAACTTGTAACCACAATGCCTGCAACATGGTGGTACTTATGGTAATAATCATCAAATACCAGTGTTCTTCGTGACCAAATGACAACATCTGATAGGATTGTGCCACCTTGAACTGCAATCAACTTAAATTTTGATAAAAACAAGCAAATTGTACCTAAACTACATCTTCAATCAATCCAATTTGAGCACCCTCTACCCCATAAACTGAAGATACTGCAATACAAACTTGGTAGTACAGTATTTCGTCATGCCACATATAACTAGGAATGCTAATTGCTTGTTCACATGACTAGAATTGCAGTACATCAATCCAATACAAAATACACACTTGTGACACTTGTCATCAAGCTCATAAATCCATCGAGTCGAGATGAGCACGTGCACGGAGTCGGACTCCGTGAGTTCACATAAACAGAGCATTGCGTTTGCATAAATTATGCGCGGCTATCGAGCTAGAAGCCGAGTCCGATTTGGTGCACATAACCACACTATAATGCCTCTCAATGTCCTAACCCATGCCACGCAACACAAACGTGAAGGACCGATTTGAGTTTCTCACGGGACCAGCAGTGAAGTCACAATCGTCGCCCCAAATGAAATGTCGCAGCAGGAGCCTGAGGATTTTCTGAGTCAACATGCTGATCATCAGGTAACGTAATGTTGGCTTCCTTGACGACATTAGACAACTCCCTGTTTATATTTTATCCATATTTTAGTACAAAGCCTCCTTGTTTTCTGATCTGCTCCTGTTTGACTTGTTCGGTTTTTGTTTTGACATTATGCTGTTAGTGTTTATTTCAAATTAACAAGAAGTACCGGTACAGATAGTAGGAACTTAATATAACACTTGCGTCAAACAAAGAATAACTAACTGTATATATCATGTCTACAGGAAGGAGCTGGTACATTAAGTGAGAATATTCAAGAATATTAAGAGAAGATATATTCAAGGTTGTCCTGAGGTCAACTGTACCAACCATTGCCAGAGCTTATGGAGCAATTTGATGTTATTGTACAGTAAAAATGGAATATTGGAGCTGTCGCAAAACAAAACAAAAAGCCAACTTTAAGGCTTATTATCTCCAAAATGATATAGTAATCAATCAAATTTAGAAATCAAATGTTTCTAAATGTGAAGTCAGTAATGTCAAGTCAGTGCTTGATGTGTCATCAGCAGGCGTCGGCGTCAATAATGGGGCATCGGCGGGTTTCAGGGCGGAATCGCCAGGCGTTGGGAAGCGTTGGCGGGTGTCGGGGGCTCGTGGCCAGGTGGCGGACGTCACAGCAGGCAGTGGCCAGGTGGGCTTAGTCCCGCAAACGCTGCTTACAGCTTTAATTTTGTATTGCTTTGATAACATTGTTTAAGTTGAGTTTAAATTTACACTATTTTTTTTTTTCTTAGCTGCTAATTGTTCAAAAACGCTGATGTTAAAAGTGTGTTTGCACAGTAAATGTTATGGCACTTTAATTCATATGGCAGTACATTTAAAATAACTGGCCGTCAAGTTCCAGGAACTGACAAACTGCACTGAGTTGAGTGAGATTCTCCAAAGGAACTCCAGTATAAATGTGGACTTTACATTCTAGTCCCCTGTGAAGAAAAACCCAAAAGTGAACGTTTTTGTGCCTCACCCTTTCTAACTGGGACATTTGCAAGGGAACGCAGACTGGTTATGCTGCTCCCTGATAAAAGAAAAATGTTTCTGCTGTTACCTCAGAAATTGCCTGTTATTATTGTGGCTCAGGATTTTGGAGGTAGATTTTTTTTATTTTTCATAAGGAACAGGATAACAGTAATGCCCTGGCATTGGCAATAAGCTTTAATTTTGTATTTGCATTTTTTTTAACTTTAGATTTACATTAAAAATGTTTCTGTGTAAAGTGCTGATGTTAAGTGTTTGCACGATAAATGTTATGGTGCTTTTGTTTATATGGCAGAACATTTAAATTAAAGTGTATGAAAGACTTCTTTTAAATTCATTATTGGCTTTTGCGTATACGACGTGATTAATCGTGATTGATCAGGTAAATCATGCGATTAATTGCGATTAAAATTTTTAATCGTTGCCCAGCCCCAGTAAAAACATTTTTCTGGTGCCAGCATTTCGTGAGGCAGAAGTTGATTCATACTTCAGTGCCTTGGAGCGAATAGCTTCGCCACTCAACTGGCCAAGAGACACGTGGCCTGTCCTTCTCCAATGCAAGCGGGTGGGAAAAGCACAGGAGTTGGTGTCTGCTCTTTTCTTAGAAGACAGCCTGCAATATGATGTTGTAAAGGAAGCAATTTTTCCTGCTTATGAGCTTGTTCCTGAGCCCTACCGGCAAAAATTTAGGAACCATAGAAAATCTAGTGGTCAAACCTTTGTCGAGTTTGCATGGGAGAAAAGCAACCTCTTTGATAAATGGTGTGCAGCTAATGATGTCAAAAATGACTTTGAGTCACTCCGTGAGCTCGTTCTTTTAGAAGATTTTAAAGACTCTTTGCCAGAGAAGGTGGTAATGTTCTTGAATGAACAGAAAGTGTCGTCATTGTCCAAGGCTGCTGTCCTCGCAGATGAGTTTGTGTTGACCCACAAAAATGTCATCTCATCTTCCCCCCCGATCGGACAGGCCTTCTGCTTCTCGTCCCACAAGAGCCGAGTCTAGCCACCTCCCCCTTGAAAAGGCTAGAGGGAAGGGACTTCTGGTTTGGCCATAAAGCGGTAGACTGCGCGACACCAGGGCTCTCGACCGTCCAGGGTAAAAACTCCCCGAAAACTTGAATAACTATTGTCAGATATCATATTAACTACAAAGTGATCAGGGGAACGTTGGAATGGGAAGGAAAACTCCATTCAACCAAAACAGAAACACGGTAACAGACAATATGGCGGAACTACCAGCTTGCTCTGAAACAGAGAGAGTTGGCGAAACGAACTCCTCGTGACTAACGACGCGAAAAAGGGCTCGGACATAGAAATTATTAGCAAGGAGATACAGGATTTAAAAACGGAATCAAAAGAGGTCCTTCGCACGTTTGGAGAAACACTGAGGAACGACGTGGAAAAAGACTTGGACGACTTCAAAGACGAAATAAATCAACAACTTGCGAAAGTCATCACTGAACAGGAGCTCCAGACCGGCAAGATCAACCAGGCTGAGTCGCGGATTGAAAAGCTAGAACGTTGGGCACAGGAAGCTAATGACGCTCTGGTCATATCACTGAGAGAACAAAAAGCTCTTCAGGACAAGTTAACTGACCTGGAGTCCAGGCCGAGGAGAAACAACCTACGTATCTATGGAGTCACTGAAGGAGAGGAGGGAGAATCTGTGGCCAAGTTTGTGGAAGACCTGCTGAAAAGCAAACTGCACCTGCCAGCAGATTTTAATTTCCAAATTCAGAGAGCACACCGCTCATTTGCACAGAAGCCAGCGGACGGTGCCCAACCGAGACCCATCATTGTTAACTTTCTGGAATTTACTACCAAAGAGAGGGTCCTGAGAGAGCTATGGACAAAGAAAATAGAACTGGGGAAGAAAGTACCGTCATTCCATCACGATTACGCGACAGAGAGGGTCCAAAAGAGAAAGGAGTACAACACTGCTAAAAGAATCCTGAAGGAGAAGGGCATCCGGTTCCAGACGCCATTCACCAAGATGAGGACCCACTGGGATACGGGAACTCGAACCTACAACAGCGCAGAGGAGGTAAAGGAGGAATTGGCGAGACGCGGCCTGGCGGAGAAGACGGCGGTGGCGACGGGTGCGGAGGGGCCTGCGGCACTCGGTGCCCCGCACTACGACGGAGTGGCAGTGCAAGGAGGGATCCTGGAGGGGCTACGCATCAGCAGCGACACGAGCCAGAGAAAAGCTACAAGAGTTTCAAAGATTCTTTGATTAAATTCAGAGAATAAAATGAAGAAAGCTGGTAGGGATGTTCTAGTATGACCAGTGTTTTTAGTTGACAAACTATTAAAATTGAATTCCCATGTTAATAGAAAAGAGACTGTGGGAAGTCCGGGTCGCTCCTTTTTTTCTAACGTTGGACTCATTTAGAACGACTAAAATACTCATTGCAGGTTCAAGTGTCATTTCTAAGTTAGGTTAGATTTTTGACTGCCTTCACGCGGGCCGGACAGAGACACGCCGTCGTTTGGCCATGCCTGATCTACAGGAAACACATCTCTCTCAGCAAGAGCTAAATCAACATGATTTAAAAGCTAAACTCGACACAACTAATGGCAACAGAAGTCAGACCCGCCTGTCGAAACTTGTCAACGTCTCTCTAGCAGAACTCGGGACGTTTGATGTTTGGAGAGACCTCCACCCGTTACAGAGGACTATTTTTTTTATTAACATTACAGACAGATACAGAATAGAGGAATATAAAATAGGAACGACTGACTTGTACTGACACAGTATTAATTACCTTATTATTTGTCTAAATAAGAGGAAGAAAAACACACTTTGGAGATTAAATGTGGGTATGCTAAATAATCCAAAAACACTGGAGGAGGTTAAGAAAGAGATTAAATGCTCTATGGAGGAGAACATAGATAGTCCAGTAGACACTACCATACTGTGGGACACAATTAAAGCTGTGATGAGAGGGAGGTTAATAGCGAGGGCAGCCTATCAAAAAAAGACTAGATGTGGCGAGGGGGAGGGTCTGGCGGATGTGGAGACAATTCAGATGCTGGGTATAAAGGAAAATTGGGGGGGGGTTGCCTGACAATGCCACCTGGGGAGTTGCAGGAAGAGCTTAATCGGACTAAGCAATAATTCGGTTTTCTCGTCCAATCGGAGTTCTCACCTTGTCCCCCTATACATGCAGCTGAGAAATTTGAATTACTGACGGGAACGTGTCCTCCTCCCAACAGTAGGGGGTGGAGTGAGCCTTTTCAGCTGGTCAGCTGCTTTCGGTTGACATATTACATCATTATGATATAGAATGATAGTTCATAATGTACGTGTTACTTACTTTGCAGATAAGCTGTACCCTATTTCTTGTCTCATGGTTATCTTAAAAGATAACCATGAGACAAGAACGTTGTTTGCTGTTGGAGGGCTACAACAACACAATGTCTTCAATGCTTTGCTTTGTGCCGTCGCCACGGACCCCAAACTCTCGTTCTTGTTGGATGCGGGTTCTGCGCAGACTGGTGGGAGAGTTTGTGTACAGGTTTTGCAAAGGAACGGTGTCTTCAGTTATACACGCTCATTAAAGTGCCGACCGTGGAGGAAGCTTGTGCCGCTGCACGCCGTTTCCAGCAGAATAACCGCGAAATTATCGAAATAAAAACAAATCAGAAAAACATCTCTTTGCTGTGCTTTTATTTACAAAGTTGAAATTCTTCTAACTTACAAAAAATGTGAACGAAAAGGTAGAAATATAAATACGAAGGAATACGTATTTGTTCAGGGCTGCGCAAAGCCGAGGCCCTGCATTTGCTGCGCTACCCTTTTAAAAAAGGTCTCTGTTGTGTGTTATTTTAATATGTCCATCTCTTTTAGAAGAGAAAGCATCGCCCCGGTCTCATCCTCTCTCCAAATGTCAACATTCTTATTCGCGTTTGCTGGTTGTTTCACGCCGTCTGTTTTGTTAGACGACGTAGTTCTGCGGTGGCGCGTGCGCACTTGCGTTGTCCAGTTAATAGTCCGACTAAGGCGTATACATGGCCGAGAAATTAGAATTCCAATCGCATTATCTGGGTGTCTCAATCGGAGTTCTCCGATTCCAATCGGAGTTCTCAAACTCCGATCATAATCGGACGAAGGCAATAATTCAAATTTCTCTAGTACCATGTAAACGCACTGAGGGACGCAAAGATTGCACTCCGGCGCAGGTGTGATTGATGACGTGAAGGTGGGGGCAAACCCACCTGCCACATAGTTAATTAATTCAATTAATTCATTAAAGTGCTTTTTGAACCTTTGGCCGCTCCGTAGATTGTGGAAACGGGAAATGAATTGACTCACAGCACACAGTCACACGCTTGCAGCCGGCTTGTAAGCACAACAAAAAAAAGAAAAAGACACTGAGCGTAGATGAGCACTAGGAAGGACTAACATGGATAAGGCGTCAATTGTAAATGGAAAGTTCCACTTCAAAACCCTGCCAGATGGCAGTCTTGACAGGACAAAAGTGATATGCATTTACTGTAAAGCTGTATTTAGTTTCCACCGGAGTAGGAGCAGTCTTACGTTTCACTTGTCTGCGAAGCATACAGCTGACGCGGAGAGCCCTCCGCCCCCTTCTGAGGTAAAGCAAACCACGTTGGATGGTGTGGCACGGAGACCACTGGCCGCGTCCACCACACGCCACCTTTCAACAGCGGGGGCTAAATGGGTGTGGCTACGGCTTGCAGGCCAATTAATGTGGTGGAGGACGAGGGTCTGCGCGATATCATATATATTATACTGACTATGGATGAATATGACACTGACTGGATGATTATGGCACTGACTGTGGATTACTATGGATGCTGAACAGCTGTTATAGGCTATACTGCCTAACTGCACTATATCAGTTGAGTCCTGTACTGTATTGCACTGCCCCCTGTTTAATGCACACTTTATTTATTGTTTTGATTTAATTTAATTGATTTTGTGCATCACAGTTTGATGCAATGCATAAGTGTCATCCTTTTGTCTTAATGGCTGCTGAAAAAGGGGGATGAATAGTTCGAGTTGAAAAGTAAAATAGAGAAATTTTGGTAGTACTAGTAATCATTACTATGTAATGTTACAGTTATGCCCATCTGTTATCTTTGTTGGGCTTGAGTTTATGATTATTATTTTTTTTACCCTGTGCATCTTTTGTTTTGTTAGTCGTACTTGTCATTGCTCCAACACGAATAAACATGCTGCATCCCACTAGATGGCGCATTTGCCTTATTTACAAGCACCATGGTCATCGGAGCTGATCGCTGCCACTCTCAGCAGCGTGCGTCTACTAAGGTCTACTAAGATTCCACAATCTATTACACCTCGTGAGCAAAACAGGCTACAGGTAAAATTAAACATCTTCAGTTGAGCAACTCAGGCAAGTTAAACTGATTTAAAAACAAACAAACACTATAATACTAGGAAAAGAATCCTCTATATGTCAATAAATACAACAGATTGAGTATTCATAAAAAAAAAAATGCTTACTTTAAATAAGAAAATCCAACAAACCAACAAGTGCAACACTAAAAAGCAAAACAACAATCAAAATAATGCTTAATTGCCTTAGTTTTGTCCCACACTTATCAGCTTAGCTACTAAGAATAACACACATTATTCACCTGGACAGAAGGAGGTTCTGAGGAACGTGTTGGTCCTGGAGCTTCCTGGTCAGGATGTTCTGGAGATCCCTCTGGCTCAATGTCTGGAGCGCCAACATATTTTAGAATTGCTCCTGCAGAGACAAAGCTCATTAGATCATCAAGCAAAATAGATCAGAAGCGCATTTTCCTATTTTATTATTACAGTGATGTTGCAGTAATATAGGAAAATTAAAAATTCATTTGTTTTTAAATTAAACATTATGGTTGCAGTGTCCCTTTAAAGCTTTTACCCAATTACAAAACTGTCATTTTTAAGAGTTTTTGGCATTACTTTACACACTGTACTAGTTAAAGTAATAAAACTAAGATAAATGACCCACTGCCACAACAGTCTAAAATAGTCAACACCATGCCAAATAAAGTATTTCCATAAAATATTTCTTTGAATTATAAAACAGTAGCACATTTCTAATTAAGGGCCTACAAAATACAAACTAAGCTTAGTAAATTCATCAAGTTAAGGCTAAAATAACATTAAGAGTCAAATATGTGAACTGAACAATAACAGGGGACTGACTACAACAACAACTACAACATGCCCTCCGTCCCTCCCTCCCTGTTAGAATGTGAATAAACGGGTGTGGAGTCAATCAGTCATTCCCATGGCAGGATAGGCCAACATGGCAGGACATGGTCAACTTTCATAAAACAAACAAAAACGCTGATTCATGACGAACAAATATTAGCCAGCCAGCTAACATTTATCCGACGCTAGCTAGCTAGCTGGCTAGCGGGACAAATAAACAAACTTGGGGGGGGACAACGGCGTTTCCCCTCCACCTCTCCAGCCCACATCACAAACAAATAACTTACCTTTCCCCTTTGCAAGTTTTTCTTGATCAGTTTTCTTTTCCTTCCGTTTTTCCGCACCGCTGGAAGTCCTTTTTGATGCCATTATGGTGTCTGTTTGTTTTTAATCCTCTCGCTAACGGGAACGAATGGTAGCTGTCAATCATTCACGTCATACCTGTGCGTCGAAGGCCCGCAACGTCACAACCTGCGTGACAGTGCGGCAAGCCCCCAGAGTCCAAGACGGCGTCCCATTCCTTTCAATGAAGTTGCTCACCCAGCGCATGGCGCCCAAAAACTTTTTGACTTCCGCATTGATGGGATAATAGAGCATGCGCAGTTGTGTCAGTGTGGAGACCGTCACTGACAGACGTGCGCGCTCACGAACCGTACAAAATTCAACATGGATATCAATGTATTTTTTACGGAACAACTGACGATTGTTGTTTGGAAATTTTATAAATAATAATGATTATTATTATTATTATTATTATTATTATTATTATTATTATTATTATTATTATTATATTAATAAAATAGTATTATTATAATAATATACTATTATTTGTGTATTAAACAAGTGAGCAATGTGCCACTGAATAATAAATGATAATTCTTTGAAGCAACTCTCTATGGACCATAACAGCACTGCCACACATATTTTTTTAATGAATAACCTCTTTGGAAAGCAGACAAAGTAATGAAATGATTGGTCTATTTATTTCATCAGAACTAAAAAAAAAATTAAAAAAAACTCAACGATCTTGAAAGTTCCTCCCTTTCTCTTGCACCTGTCGATGTGTGTAGCTAACACAAATTTGCAAATATTTTGTCGTCCTCGTGGAATTAAACAGCACACCATGTTAATTTATCAGCGAGTGCTCTCTCTTTTCATGCAATTCATCACGCTTAACATGTAATGCTGAATCATGAAAGCTATGGAGCAAAAAATAATAATTACATAAACCACGAGTGAAATAAAATGTGTCATTCATTCAATAAAGATTTCATTCATTCATCTTCTATACCCGCTTATTCCTATTCAGGGTCACAGGGGTCTGCTGGAGCCTATTCCAGCTGTCTTAGGGCGAAGGCAGGGTGACACCCTGGACAAGTCGCCAGTTCATCGCAGGGCCACATAGAGACAAACAACCATTCACACTCACATGCACACCTACGGACAATTTAGAACGTTCAATTGACCTCACATGCATGTTTTTGGAGTGTGGGAGGAAGCCGGAGAACCCGCAGAGAACCCACACAGACACAGGGAGAACATGCAAACTCCACACAGAAAGGTCCCAGGTCCAGGCCCCGGAATCGAACCCACGACCTTCTTGCTGTGAGGCGGCAGCGCTAACCACTGCACCACCGACTATTTTATTACTTAGTTGAAAATGCCATTTTATTTCATTTAACAAAGCATATCATTATTTCATCATGCATTTAATTTTTTTTTTTGTGGTCCTGTGTTTTAGTGCTTCATAATTGTATTCTGTTGTCAAATTTGCCCATCAAAGTCAGATTAGTAATCCTGTACATCAGTTTAAGGAAAACCAATTCTAGGTAATGGATTGCAGATCTTGTAGTGACCTGTTACAATGGAAAGAAATGTATACATAATAAGTACGTCTGTGTGCCCGATATTTTAGCTAACACTAAACTTTCTGCACAACTGTCTGCATTGTGCTTTTTCTTCGGCCACAGAGAACAGAAACGTCTGTAGTTCTTTGTTCACCCATGGTACAGTTTCATAAGCTTTTCAGTTCTTAATACGTGTTAATGTAAAAATCCACACGCGAGGCATTTAAAAATGGCGGTTTTGGACTTTCGTGAAAGACTGCCTTTGGCCAATCAGTGTCCTGAACGTTGCTACGTCACCCTTATGGTCTCAGCTCTGCTCGCTTCAAAACCCCAACGAGGCAGGTACCAAAATCCTAACCCCTGGGAACGTGACAATTGTTTTTTTCAATTGAAGTTTTCGTTATTTTGTTCGTTTTCGTTAACTATTATAACCGTGGTCAGGACCTCCAGTCAGAAGATCCACTGGAGGACATTTAGAGCAAACAGTCAGACAACAGCAGCTTCACCACATCAGCTAAAAAATGGAGTTTGGATGCTTTCAGCTTCAAGTCGTGGACAGAAAATGATGCTCACACTGTCACACTGATGTTTTCTTCTCCAACCTTCTCTCAGCTCCAGAGGTTGGTGGTCTGCAGGAGCTTCTACAGCAGCAGAAGATCAGTCTGGAGAGGAGATGTGAACGTGTGACTGAAGGTGAAGAAGCAGGAAGTCATACTCTCCTCAACAGCATCTACACTGAGCTCTACATCACTGAGGGACTGAGTGAGGAGGTCAACAGAGAGCATGAGGTCAAACAGCTGGAGACCAAGAAGACCAAGAAGACCAAGGAGATCCTCCACGACCGTCCAATCAGGTGCAGCCAGATCTTTGAAGCCTCACCTGAGCAGCAGGGACTCAGGGAGTCAGAGTGGTGCTGACCAGGTCTCTGGGCTGGACTGGGAAGCCTTGGGGTCCCACTGGAGGAGCTGGAGGAGGTGACTGGGTCCAGGGAAGTCTGGGGGTCTCTGCTGAGGCTGCTGCCCCCGAGACCTGACTCCGGATACGGCAGTAGAAGATGGATGGATGGATGGATGGATGGATGGATGCCAGGTGATAGAACATTTCATAAAAACAGACTCTGCATTATAACTTCTATTACACTCTAAATAACTCACTCCAATATAACTGCACTCGTCCTTCTCTCACATTACATTGGATCACAATGACCAAACAACACAACAAACACAATGATCCAACTGTACTGCCACGTCCAGACTCAGTGTAGGTCTGTAGGCCTCTTGGACCTTCATGTGAACCACTGCGTGTTGACTGGAGGTGAAACATGACTGACTGCTGTCCTCCTACCTGGACAATGCAATCTCACGTTCATTCTGCTGCAGATGGCCATTTTCATTTTACACCGTCCAAATTTACAGCTCAGGGCGCTGGGACGAATTCCAAATTGTGTGCAGATACAGGCCTGCACTTCCATTAGGAAATAGTCAACATGAAATTTCGTCCTCTACTGACACCTGCTGGTCAAATTGAATAGTTGTAAATATTGTGAAGAAATTGTCATCTAATTCTAATCCTAAACAATATGGCCATTCCAAGTGAAGTATTAAGACAATTAATCAGGTTTGTACTGCTTGATTGAACACATTCATCCCGTTCCAGTGCACTAAAACCCACTTCCCTTCAGGACCGTGTCAGCGAAGCCAAAACTTCCTTGAGTGACGCTGTTTCCCAGCATGCAATGCGAGCTAGCGATTCACAATACTATTTCATCACAAACATGAATGTAAAAAATAAAAAGGGACGAAAAATGAAACTTCAGGAACACCAACCATTGCAATACAAGCAGAACTGGGCCGAAGTTTTATATTATGTACACCAAAATACAGCCTTCTGGTGGACAAGCCATACTATTTAATCCGTGTCCTCCTATGGCACTTTAGTGGGTGGGAGCTCATCGTAGAGGTCACGTGCTGGGTGGGTCACCCCACCAACCACCTCGGGGAAGGTCTAAGACAAGAGCCAATGGTTACCCTTGCAGGGTATCACCTGATACGGGTGAGCGAGTGAACAGAAAATATGGGTCAACATGTGCAGTCGTAACAGGAGAAGCTTGTTGGCGGAAATTATGCACTACAAGTGGATGTGACGCTAATGAGTGCGGTGGATGAGGTGGAGCAATGCTCCAGAACCCGATTCAGACTACTCTCCCTCCACTTTTTTTGTTTTGTATGAGCGTTTAAAAAAAACAACATAATGATAATCGAATAAGCTTTAGTTTATTAATCAGAATTAAAACAAGTAGGTTTTGCCCTTACAAGGTTGTAGTTTTGTTATAGATGAGTTCCTTTGTTGTAGTTTGGCGCTTGAAAAACTATATATGGGATGTACCATGACCTGAGGGATTTCCTCATCCCATCCCAGCTTGGTTCTGATGCTGAATGTGAATGTATCTTGCTGTACATCCCACTGAGCTCCAAGGGCCCTCTCCATAGGGAGCTGGTCTCTGTCAAGGTTAAGTGTTTTTACCTCTTTAGCTCTCTGCTCTTCAGGAATGGCGGCCAGCACCGAGCGATGATTGCTCACCCACTTATTGAGCTTAAATCCACCTCTACCGCACAGGTCTGTTAGCTGCTGGTACACATGTATTGCTTGTTCCACCGTGCTGACGGCCTTTAGACAATCATCCACGTAGAAATTTTGACCAACAGTGTTTATAACCTCGGCTGGGAAGTCATGCTGATTGTCGTCGAATGAAGCACAGCTTGGGGATGACACTGCCCCAAAGATGTGGACCAGCATCCTGTGCTCTTGTAGGTCCTTTGTAATGTCCCCATCTGGCCACCAGAGGAAGCGTAAGAAGTTTACATCCTGGTTGGAAACTCTTACTTGATGAAACGTTCCCTCAATGTCAGTCATGAATGCTACAGGGCCTTGGCGAAAACGAAGCAGCAAACCTAGCAGTGTACTTGTCAAATTGGGACCCTGCAGGATCTCTTTATTTAATGATGTTCACTCACTTTCAATCTCACAGCCACTAAAAAACCTGATTGTGATTGAGAGGTCGGAGGAGGGATGACCGTCAGGCTGGCTCGACTGCTCCTCCTTCTCAGCCGTGGTGCGTCCAATCAGCAGCCGACATCCAGGACCGCACCTGCAAGGCGTCATCCACTCTCACACACACACACACACACACACACACACACACACACAAACATAGAGGCATCTAGACCCACCTGTGGGTCATATCACCCCCTCCCTTCAAAACTAAACCCTATTAACATACCTACAAACAAAACTAAACAAGAAAAACCTCAGTTCCCCCGAAATAAGAATTCCGCAGCTAGCCCACGTCATAATGCACCTGCCAAAACATTATCAACCCCCCTTCCTGTGGCAAATCTGGAGATTGAAGTCTTGCAGGGGCAGAGACCACCGCATCTACGAGGGCATTATAGTCTGTAAAAACCTGACCCCAAATGAACATCAAGATGGGCACTGTCAGAAGGAGAGCCAAAGCTTCTTTCTTAACTTCCCAATAATGACTCTGTGTGCGTGCTGCTTAGTTGTGGCATGTCCCTCTACTTCTATGTCATGGTGCAAAACTGACGTACGGCGGGGGTGGTCAGAAAACAATAGTGGGTGGCTCTCAATTAATTTAACAATATCATGACGGGCTGATGCAGGCAAATGGGACAAAAACAAGCTTAAGTTATTCATAATTTCAGAGTTTCCCAGGCGCGCCGAAGGAACACCGATTTTTTTTTTTTTTTTTTTTTCAATGAGCCGTCCCTCCGCCAATGGGCACGGAGGGGGCAGAGGCTCAGGCGACACATTTTTCCGAGCGAGTAACGCCCGGTTCACACTGGACGCGGAAGCGCCACGAAACGCCGCGAAGCGCCGCCGAGCGCTTCCATTCGGCGCCCATGTTAATCAATGTAGTAGTTCACACCAGACGCGAACAGGCGCGCGGCTCCCCTCGCGGATCGCGCCATGCATTTAACGTCAGTTCACTGGACGTGGAAGTGAAGCGCCGCCGAACGCTTCCATTCGGCGCCCACGTTAATCAATGTGGTGGTTCACAGTAGACGCGAACAGGCGCGCGGCTCGCGGCATGCATTTGTTGTTTCGGCGTCTGCTCTATTTCGTGCGCGAGCCGCGAGCGATCCTCGTCTACAGTACAGGAAGTCGCTCAATAAAAACGAGAAAATCCGGTGAATTTTCAAAATAAACTAATTTCAAAATAAAAACCGAATGACAAATTCGATCATATATCATATTTGTATGTTATATTTGTCAGTACATTATATCAGAGTGCGAGAGAGATTAAACACACACACACACACACACACACACACACACACACACACACACACACACACACACACAGAGGAAGACTTGATCAAAATACGTCTGTTTGATCCTAGAGATGCCGGTCAATGATCATTATGAAAGAGGTCTTGTCTTGAGATGGACACCTGAGTGCGTGTTTCTATTTATTTACACACACACACACACACACACACACACACACACACACACACACACAAAAGTAAGCTACGGAGCAGGCTGGCTACGGGGCGAGGGGGGGCGATGATGAAAATTATTTTTTTTATCTAATTTTTTTTAAAGAAAAAAAAAAGAAGCTCAAGTGGGAGTGAAAAAAAGACTGCAGCTGAGCAGAAGCGCTTGTCGACCATCGCGGAGCTGTTCGCGTCTGGTGTGAACCAGTTGGAGCCTCGCTCGCGAAATTCGTCGGCGCTCCGCTTCGTGGCGCTTCCGCTTCCATTGAAATGAATGGCACGAGCCGCGCGTCTAACAAAACAGACATTTGGAGAGAGGATGAGACCGGGGCGATGCATTCTCTTCTAAAATAGATGGACATATTAAAATAACGCGCAACGGAGACCTTTTTAAAAAGGGTAGCGCAGCAAATGCAGGGCTCCGGCTTTGCGCACCCTTGAACAAATACGTATTCCTTCGTATTTATATTTCTACCTTTTCGTTCACATTTTTTATAAGTTAGAAGAATTTTAACTTTGTAAATAAAAGCACAGCAAAGACATGTTTTCCTGATTTGTTTTTATTTTGGTAATTTCGCTGTTATTCTGCTGGAAACGGCGTGCAGCGGCACCAGCTTCCTCCACGGTCGGCACTTTAATGAGCGTGTGTATAACTGAAGACACCGTTCCTTTGCATAACCTGTACACAAACTCTCCCACCAGTCTGCGCAGAACCCGAATCCAACAAGAACGAGATTTTGGGGTCCGTAGCGACGGCACAAAGCGTAGCATCGAAGTGTTGTTGTAGCCCTCCAACAGCAAACAATGTTCTTGTCTGCCTTTTAAAATAACCAGGAGCACAAGAAATAGGGTACACCTTATCTGCAAAGCAAGTAACACGTACATTATGAACTATCGTTCCATATCATAATAGATTTAATATGTCAACTGAAAGCAGCTGACTATATATATATATATATATATATATATATATATATATATATATTAACCTCTTTCATTGAACTCCAAAACATACATGGTCAAAATCCATATTATTATGTTGTTTTTTTTTAAATGCTCATACAAAACAAAAAAAAAGTGTGACATTCACTTGTAGTGCATTATTTTTGCCAGCAAGCTTCTCTTGTTACGACTGAATACATTGAACCATATTTCCTATATACTCACTTGAATCAGATACCCTGCAAGGGCCCCGAGGTGATCGGTGGATTGACTCGCAACCAGCACGCGACCTCTACGACGAGCTTCCACCCACGGAAGTACCATAGGAAGACACGGCTTAAATAGTATGGCTTGTCCACCAGAAGGCTGTATTATGGTGTACATAATATAAAACTTCGGCCCAGTTCTGCTTGTATTGCAATGGTTGCTGTTCCTGAAGTTTCATTTTTCCCTTTTTCCCTTTTTATTTTTTACATCCATGTTTGTGATGAAATAGTATTGTGAATCGCTAGCTCGCATTGCATGCTGGGAAACAGCGTCACTCAAGGAAGTTTTGGCTTCGCTGACACGGTCCTGAAGGGAAGTGGGTTTTAGTGCACTGGAACGGGATGAATGTGTTCAATCAAGCAGTACAAACCTGATTAATTGTCTTAATACTTCACTTGGAATGGCCATATTGTTTAGGATTAGAATTAGATGACAATTTCTTCACAATATTTGCAACTATTCAATTTGACCAGCAGGTGTCAGTAGAGGACGAAATTTCATGTTGACTATTTCCTAATGGAAGTGCTCTCTTTACGTTGGATTTTTCTCATAATTATTTGAAGTGTAGGCCTGTAGTTGATGAGGAACCACGGTGTGCTAACGCTACTCAAACAGCTTAGATGAAAAAAAGGGAGTGTGATTTGGGTTTGTGGTACATTATGACAATCTTGGACTTGCAAGACTGAGGCGATGGTTCAATTCCCATCAATGTGTATTATATATGTGTTATTTAGCTCATCTATTCTACATTTTAAATAGATCACATTTGACATCTGACGCACTGAACACTTACTATTGAACATATTTTTAAACTATGGGCTATTTAGTCTTGTTTTAGGATATAATATAATTCATTGCACAAACTGTGAGGCTCAGTATAAGAGCTATAGTCTACTACAATCAGTCGTGCCAAAAAAGAGACATTGTCTTTATTTTTCATTTTTATTTTATTGTATCAGCATTGAACCATACAAGCATGTAGTGTTGTCCAACAAGAATGCATGGCGAATCAAATCCCAAACAACCTATGAAACAATGAACACGTTTCCATTGCACTTCATTTTATTGAGCACTAGATGACCTCCTCGAGCACTGTGTCATTGAAGCCTCGAGTAATGAACCATTTTTTGAAACAAGTGTCGAAGCTTCAACAAAGCCTCGATCGGCCATCACTACCTACGGCTGCGTGCTCTAACACCATTTCAGAAGTGACTAACTGCAGAGTTGGGAGCGGAGGAGGGACGACCGTCAGGCTGGCTCGACTGCTCCTCCTTCTCAGCCGTGGCGCGTCCAATCAGCAGCCGACATCCAGGACCGCACCTGCAAGGCGTCATCCACTCTCTCTCACACATACACACACACACACACACACACAGACACAAAGATAGAGGCACCTAGACCCACCCGTGGGTCATAACACTCCGTATGGATCTTTTCACTCTGGCATTGAAAGGGGGTGCTAGCGCTATCCGTTTGCTAAGCTATGTACAGACAGCACCACCGCTTGCCGAACCACATAGTCACACCGTTTATATACAACAACTCGTCATCAATATCTCTAAAGTAGAAGTCAAGAACTTTTTTCAAAAACGATAACTAACTCAAACTTTTTTGTGTGTTTATAAAAACAAACTAAAACAAACTTAAATTGAAGTCATATTTCACTTCGTTTACGTCTGTCAAATGAATATTTGCCCAGGAAAATCTTTTAGTTTTACGCAGTAGCACCTAAATGCACCTCGCGTTCTGTGACATCACCCCTCTTTCACAGCAGTATGTTGACGAGCGACTCGCGGCGGGAAAGTCCGATATGCCACTTTTTCCCAATACGACAAAGAGAGTGACAAAAGCCAATGTCTTGTGGTGGAAAGACACAAAATATGTGGCTTGCTTCTAAAAAGGGAAAAACCCAGACAAACCTCCATTTAAGAAGCTCGCACAAAGCAGTAGTGAACATGTTTATTGAGACTGGGAAGTAGACATGACAGTTTGACTCAGTTGACTCAAATATCCTGTGGCGATGAGAGTGGTTATGGCTATCTGATAAAGCAAGATTTAATATTGGGAATTTAACAAAATGAAAAGGAACCGACAACGCCACCCTGGGAATTCCACCCAGGGAGTTCTACTAAACACAAAAGTAATAATTAGGCACACAGGTAAGTTCTACGAGGAAGGAGTAGGAGACGTGGTTCAGAATGTTTAAAATATCAAACTAACTTTTATTCAACATTTAAAAATAAAAGGAACAAACAGACCAACACTTAAAACAGAGCTACTGAGCTCCTTATTCTTGGTGTAGAAACTGAGGCTTACCGATGAGGGGGCCAAACGGGGGAGGAACCAAAGTCACATGTACTGAAATAGCAAGAAAAACAAACAAACAATGCAATTAAAAACACGCACACCACTGTAGCTGGACCGGCGACTTGATAGTGTAACGTCTGCTGTCTGAGGGTCAGCAGTGGCGACGTAAGCAAACGAAGACAAACAACGCGAGAACGGAAAAACAACAAGTAAAACCAAGGCAGGACGGAAGCAACATGCACCGTCCACCGTCTGTACGGGGCGGCTAGCACAATCAAGTGCGGGCGAAGCGGCAGTGTTCCTGCACTTATCTTATAGGACCGAGTTTTGGGCCACAGGTCTTGATCACCAAGCGTCCTCCAGGTGAGGAGAACAACGAGGAGGCTCTGCGCAGCTTTGTGCTAGCAGGCGGCTGTAGTGTGCCGGTGAGGTGTTCAGGAAGCACTGTAAAAAGAACGGACAGGTGAGGTACTACGTACCTATGCTAATAAGCCATCATAATTTAAATGCTAAAATGTCCGCACCTGATCCTCTTAAAACTCGGGCACACAAAGCGGATGTTCAGTGTCCCATTGACCACAATGGACCACTAAACAAAGCTTTTAAGAAAAATGCGAAATGAAGCAACTGAGAGCTAAAACAACATGCAAACAATGCCACAGTGCAGCTTTTCTCAAACGGGTCAATTTTGAAATCATTTTAATCAACTCTGTCTTCATTGATCTGAAGCTTTTTGCAGATTTGGAATTAAAAAATTTTAACTGCAGGAATCATAAAATCGTCTCATCAGTGACGTTTATAGAGCCATTAAAAAATTAAATATGTGCTGAACAGACGAACGGAGGTGTAAGAGGCCTGTGTGACCAGCAGGGGGCAGCAGAGGACCGACAGCCGCAAGTTCCTCCTCAGAGAGGCCTGAGAAGGTTCTGCACCTTCAGCTCCTCCAGGAGGTCCTCAGCAAAGTGTCAGAGTTTGTTGGTTTTTTACCTCGGTCGGCAGAGTCACAGTATGAAGCTTGCAGCCAGGGGGCACTGCAGCTCACTCAACACCTACATGGTTTGAAAAGGAAATTGAGTGGAATTCATCTGGAATGAAAAGAAAAGCACAACTACAGCAGAAAAACTGAACACAAAGACGCACAAAGTTTGAACTACACACTGATTTTCATCATCAGTGACAGGACCCAGCCCCTTCACCCACCGGGAGGATCGGTACCCAAAGCAGGCCCGGGCACCCAGAGGCCCCCCCCCTACGGACCCAGTATGGCGCATCGACCGCCCCCCTCCACCCCCCTCCACCCCCCACCCCCCCAGCCGCCCCCACCGCCCCGGGACCCCCCGGCGCCAGGGGACAGCCCCCCCCCGGCCCCCGAGGCCACAGCCGCACCCCCGTCCCCAACGCCGGCAAAGCGGGCCCCCAAGCGAGAGTCCCCCTTCTTCCCCCTGTGCCCTGTAAAAGAAGAAAATAAATAAATACATACATAAAATAAAAAGATAAAGAAAACTCGGGTCGTCGCCGCCCAGCCGCCCCCAAGCGGCGCAGGGGGACCACCCGGGCAGTGGCCCGGTCCCTGGATTGGGGGAAGGGGGACTCCGCCGCAAGTGGCGAGGTCCCCATAAGCCCAGCCGGTCTCGCACCCCAGGGGCACCGGACCGCACAGGGTCCATCCAGGGTGGGAAAGATGCCGGATCCCGCCCCCGCTAGCAGGCCGACCCCACTGTGTGTAGGGGTGTCAGTGTGTGTATATGTGCACTTGCTGGTGTGTTGAGCTATGGTGCGTTTAAAATGGAGGGGTGGTAAGGCCCTGGGGCAACCACACTGCTGCTGAGCAGGGCGATGGAGACCCTCATCCAAAGCTCTCGTGATAATGTCAGTGGGTCATTGACTGTGCGGGGGCCAGGTCCTCGCCAACGAGGGTGCAGTCGGTGCCCCATAGCAAGGGTGAGGAGACCGTACTGGGGGCAGGCCCACCGGGGACCCAGTCGCCGCCCACATCGAGTCCCCCGCGGCGCCCGGCCAGAAGGCCGGGCAGCGACCACCCAAGACACAAATCCCCCAAAACAGAAGAAAATAAATAAATTAATTAAAAATGTAGGGGAAAAAAAAAAATAATAAAAAAAATACACCTATTATGTGACCAGGGGGGACTCCCGGTCAGGGCGCCCCCTCAGCGACATCGGGGCCGGGGACACCACAGGGATCCAGGAGCCAAAGGGGGCCCACCCCCCACCGCCCGAGGGCCCCGGGGCAGCGGCAGCGACCAGGGAGAGGGAGGGCGAAGGTGGGGCAGAAGGCACCACCCGGGCACACAGGAGCGGTAGCCGGCGAACGCGCAGCCCCACCCCAGGCATGCGACCCCACCGCGTACGATCCAGTGCCAGTCCCCAGACACAGGGACGGACCAGCCCTCCCACCAACAAGGGGGCCCCCAGACCAGAGCCAGGGACCCCCCCCCGGAGCACCACCCCCTGAGCACCACCCACCAACCATCAGGCCCAGCCCCCCGCGTGGTAGACATCCCCCGCCGGGGCACCCAACCCCCGACCCCCCACCAACCCGCAAAGCAGCCCAACCCCCACGCCCAGCCCCCCCCCCCCCACACCAGACCGCACCCGGCCCGCGGCAGCACGACCACGGCTGCCCACATCAACCAGCAGCCTCAGCTATTGATTGATTACTAGTTAGTTATAGGATGAAGCAGACATTCCTACCAAGGAGGTGTGATCTAACAGTAAGTTGCTATATTGTGCAATGTGCAGGTGTTGTTTTGTTTTCCAGTTTGTGAGGATTGTTTTCTTAGCGATAGATAAGGAGGTGATCAGCATGCGAGATTCTGCCTTATCTGATTTGATATCACTGAGGTCCCCTAAGAGACAAAAAGAAGGAGTGGCTGTGATGTTGTAACCAACCTGTGCTGATAGATCATTGCATACTACGTGCCAGAATTTATTTACTGGTGGGCAATGCCATACAGCGTGTAGGTAATAATCTGGGACATTAACTGTGCAGTGTGAGCAGGTCTGAGAGGCGGTCATGCCCATCTGAAACATCCGCTGCCCGGTGTAGTGGATCCTGTGGAGTACTTTAAAATGTATTAATTGTAGAATAGGTTGTTTTATCAGTGAAAAGGTGTTCAGGCAGATTGTTCTCCAGAAATTAGAGTGAGGCTGGAGAGACAGGTCTCTTTCCCACTTAACAATTGGGATAGAAATTGTGCAATCTGTATTTGTAAGCAACTCACTCCAATAGAACTGCACTCGTCCTTCTCTCACATTACATTGGATCACAATGACCAAACAACAGAACAAAGACAATGATGCCACTGTGCTGCCACATCCAGACTCTGTGTAGGTCTGTAGGCCTCTTGGACCTTCACGTGAACCACTGCGTGTTGACTGGAGGTGAAACATGACTGACTGCTGTCCTCCTCCCTGGACAATGCAATCTCACTTTCAATCTCACAGCCACTAAAAAACCTGATTGTGATTGAGAGGTCCTCAGCAGCCAATCACTGTTGGGAGTCCAGCCTTCAAACACTCCTCCTGAATCCACAGTCACATCTGTGAGCATCTGGAACTTTGGCCCCGATCCTCCACACCACACAACTTGGGATGACAGCGCCACCTACCTGTATACTTTCAGCAGCCAGTCCCATGTTCTGACCCGTTTCCACTGTGGCCTGTTGGCTCATCTGGTCCAAAGTCTGGATCATCAGTGTCCAGGTTCATGGAATGAGTCAGTGTGCCGCCGTCCTGTGATGTCATGATAGAGAATCACTCTATTTATACTAATGTGCAGAACCACTGGAGTGTGGAAGCAGACAGTTACCATAATCCAAATGAAAAAGCAACAGCAGAAATGCTTTTTCATTTTAAGAACGTGGCTGCATTATTTGACTCATAAATAAAATCACCAATAAGTCCATTATGGTCCGAGTATGTTTTGGTCATTGGATTGAAAAACCAAAAACGGACGCTAATTTGTTTTTCGTTTTACAATGAAAAAAAACCAAATATGAAATATGAGACATTTTTCCTTTTAACTGTGTGATATTAAATACAAGAAAATTTGAAAATGGCTTGATTCTATTTTTATAGTTTGAAGAACAAAAAATAAAATCACTAAAACACAAAGACAAAAAACAGTGCGTTTTACCCTGGTCTTTGGACGGAGGTACGAGATCAGCAAGTTAGAGGCTCGTGTTGACTCAGGCAGAGCGCTGCAGATTTGCTCACTGGTTGTAGGAGAAAAGCTAATTGTTCATTGTAAATGTCTCTGGAACCCTACTCGGAAATCATTTTTCACATGGCAAGACAAGGCAAGGCATCCTCACAAGTTTCTGAGCGGACATCGCTGGAAAGTGGCAGGACAAGAGGTTCCTCTGCAAGAAATGTGAGAAGAGTTTGTGCTGAACATGGATGGCCTAAATGTGAAGGGGCTCCCCGATACACAGCTGGAGATCGAAGTGGCAAAAGCAATAACTGAGGTGTTGTAACAACTCCACTGGCAGATTAAACACGCTTCACAATGCTTCTGTGCTACGACTGAAAACCCTCTAGTGAACCAAAATTGATTAATTAATTCCAACATCCCCCCTTTTGACACATGGTCTAAACCGTGCGTCAATTTAGCGAAATGTGAAAATAAATGTTTTGGCAGACGTCTGACTTGAGGAAGTCCCTGCATTTCCACAGTGCCCCAAAGTCATGAACGACACCAAACGCATAACGGGAGTCTGTGTAGATTGTGACAGACTTGCCCTCTGCAAATTTACACGCTTCAGTTAGCGCAACCAGCTCTGCCCCTTGTGCTGAGAGGTGACATGGAAGGGAGTCAGAGCAGATGACCTCCGAGTCGGAGACAACTGCGTAACCAACTCTGTTGGCGCCTTTGTCGTCCCGGAATGCTGAACCATCTGCATAGAAAACAAAATCAGCATTAGCAAGGGGTTCGTCAGGTCAGGTCAGGTCGGGGGGAGAAAATTGTGTCTAGCTCTGCTAGGCAGTCGTGTGTGGGTTGGGCACGTTCGGTGCCCTGGCGTGGACAGCAGCGTTAACTGCTCTCAAATGTTGAACAAACCTCCAGTCATCACGTTGAGGAGGAACTCTGGCCTTTTTTACAGGGAACATGGGCGTGCGCACTGGCGAGTCGGGGCATGGGACAATGACACCTGCTTCGAGAAGAGAATCAAAAACAGGAGTGATCCCTTCAACAGCTTCTGGCTTCAGAGGATATTGCGGCTGGTTGGGCCGAATATCACTTTTGGGTGTGATCTTCACCGGTTCGGCACCTTTGATCAGTCCCACATCGTATTTGTGAGCAGCCCACAGTGAGGAGGGAACCTCACTCAGTTCCTCGGGCAGCTGCGATGTGTCAGTGAAACATGCAAAACTCGTGTTGTGGCGCTCGCTGTCACGTGTCTCTGTCAGGTGCAGACAGCGAAGAGCCTGTGTTTCCAGTGGAAAATCAGTCTTATGCACATTCAGGGTGGGGGAGTAAAATTGTCCCCGCTCCTTTCGGTGCCAGTCTTTGGTCGACAGGCATTTCGTCAAAAACGGACCTAGCTCCTTCCACTCATCGCCTGGATTCTTGGAAAGTGAAATGTGTGGGGTAGACCCACGGACAGAAAAAAAAGAAATGCACTCTGCTCTGGTGTAAGTGAAACAGAGGCAACGCATCGTTGGGGGCCCAAAAACAACGGAGAAACAAAGAGGTCATCATTCACGCTTGGGGAAAAAAAAAAAAAAAAAAAAAACTGACTCTCAAACACACTCTTTCTTTCACGAGTTGCACTGGCTGTGCAGTGCAAATTGGGAGCTTTCATGAAGTGAGCATCACCCGGCACCTTATCGTTAGCCGCCACTATCAATTCTTCTGGGGCCTCGAGGGGAAGCAACCACTGATAGCCAAGGTCGAGGAAGATAACGACCTGGCAACAATCAACCCGTCGGGGGTGGAGATGAGATTCATGCCCATGGCTAGAAGCAAATCTCTTCCCAACAAATTCATCGGACACACTTCTGACAATACAAAGCTGTGTTTAATTTGGTTTTGTGATGTGCATGTCTCGTCGCCGTAGTCAATACAAGTAAGTGGAGTGGTGAGAGGCTCTCTCTTCTTCGTTCCAGCTGCTCCGACAGAATAAACATATCTCCCACTTTTTTTTTTTACACTGGGGAAGTTCTTCTACACGAAGGAACGACAATGTTGCTCCGCTATCGGCTAGGAACATGATATTTTTACCCATGATTCTAAAAGTGACCCGCGGCAGTTTCTCAAAAGCAGCTTCTTTATACAACGTGTATGTGGGAGGAGGCGGCACGTGACGACGCTCTAAACCTGTCAATGGTGCTCAAAATTTGGTCACGTAAATCAACCTCGAACTCTGTGTCAGTGTCAATGCATGTCTCACCGTCAGGCTGAGAGCAATCAGTCGAACCTAAATCATTGTCAGAAGAAAAATCATCATCAACATGTAAATCAGTATACGTTTCCGAATAATCAACATCAGAATATGAATCAGTGTACGTGTCTGCAGGGGAAAGGGAAGTTAGAGGGGACAGCAAGCATTTCTTCATTGCAAGAAGCGTGTTGCATGTGTGTGTGTGCATCACTTCCCTGCGAAGACGCTGTAGGCCGGGGGTCCGTCTCGCCGGGTCCATGCCGTGTCCCGCACTCCACTCTCCCCCCTCAGCTGCTCTGAGTTGGATCCTCTTTTCCGGCCCTCGCGATCACTCTCTTGGCTGCGGTGGGCATGGTTCTGCCCGCGGTGTCTTCCTTTGTCAGGGCATTCTCTGGCCCAGTGACCCATTCGGCCGCAGATGTGGCACGCCCCCTTTTCGCCTCTGTCTCCGCTAGTCGCCCTTCGTCGGTTGTCGTTGTTCCTGTAGGGCCGTCTCGCCGTGTCACTGAGGAGCTTCATCATGGTGAGGGAGGCACGCTTTATCTTCTTGTCCTCTGCATCGCTGGCCTCCTGCAGAAGCCTCTCAGCGTGCACTGCATGACGTCGGACCTCTGTCAGCCGGGCATCTTCAATCCCCACGCAGCAGCTTGTGTTAACTGCTTTGGCGATCTGGGGGAGCAGCCCTTGTCTGAAAGCAGTGATGAGGCTGGCCGTTTGGTTGACGGCAGTCCTGATGAACGTGGCGACGCTGCGGCGTCGGTGCTGGAGTGCGCAGGGTTGTACGGTGGTAGCGTTGGATGAGGGCAGGCGGGAGGAGGGAAGACAGGCATGTCCAGGAGAGGGTCCTTCGGGCCTGTAAGAGAAGGATACAGACGATTTGGTGCATTTGAATGCTCGTGTGTGAGCGGCTCCTTTTCTCCCTCCTCCTGGGAGTGTGTGTGAGTGTGTGCACCCTCTGCCGTTATCTCTGTCACCCCTGTGCTCCAGCGCCCAGCGCTGTTCACACGTTTGTTTTTGTTTTTTTTACTTGTTTCCTGTCCCTGACTTCTGCTTCAGTTTTCCAAAATGAAAAACACCTTTCATGATCTTTGATGATCTGAATTGCATATTTGTTTGTTTTTTTCTTTTTTGTAACCTTTCCCTCTGCTATCTTCAATTTATCCCGGAGGTTTCTCAATTCCTCCAAACTCAGTGATCCCCCTGCTGGGAAATCATACTTTTCAACCCAAATTCCCAACATGTCAAGACAATCTGGACCATATTTTTTCCTCATGTCGTCCACAATTGGTCCCCCCTGGGGAACAGCAGCAGCCACTTTGCTCTGGTTCTTCCCCAGCACTGTCTAGTTAGACTTATTACTCTGACTTTTCACTAAGTTTTCACAAAATTCCAAGTCAGAAAATACACAGGCGTCCCCGTGCACCCCTTTTTCTTATTCTGGAGCAAAAAGGTGGAGAAAAAACTCACCCCTCTGGTAGTTTACCTACCAGAAGCTTCCGGCTCACTTGTGGAGTGGGAATTTCAGTGTTGATTCAGAATCAACACCGACCTGACAGGCACGGTTAACGTATGCGCTCCGTCCTGCCCCGGGACCGTTCGTAGACGACAAGGAAAACAACCCACTGGTCACTGATATGTCTGAGACAAGAACAATTACTTCTCACCCGATCTCTGAATCAGCACTTCCTTTCCAGGTTCGCTTGGATAGACGTGAAGCCGATCAGATCCACTCTTAGACGCCGATCCTCTCATCTCTGAATGCTTGGTTCGAGGTAGAGGGGGAACGAGGAGTTTCCTCCGTTCCTGGTCCCGGGCCCTCAACGTCCCAGAGTTCCACTGACGGGTCTCCAGCAATCCTGTTTGTGACGCCAAATTGTTGTGGAAAAGAGCGAAGAGGAATACTGGGATAATAAGTAATTTAATGAACAAACAATAAAAAAAGGGATCGGAGCTCCGAGGCACAAAACACAGTAAAATGGGAGTGCGAGTGCGAGGTGGGAAGGAGGAAGAAGGTCTCTTATACACAGGACTGGGAGGGGATAAGATAAGGAAAGAACAGGGAGGAGAACAGAGAGAGACAAACCAACGACTATACGATAGTTGACCGATTTCACAGCTCATATCCTGTACAGGGAGAGGATGAGCACATCAGTGGCAGGCCATAAAACAAAGTGAAATACGATGCGTATATGTTAGCCTAGGATTCTAACAGTTTACACGTGCGCTTTGCTCATCTCTTTGTACCAAATATTTAGGGGAGTTTTTATAACATCACATAGATTATTAGAGTATATAGTCTTGAAAGCTTTGTCACCCAGCAGAGATTGAAGTGGGATATCTAGTTGGTCAAATTCTAGCTCCTTCCATTTTGCATCGTAACCCGCCCTGCACCAGTAGACTATATACTGCAGTTGTGCTGCTTTATAGTAGTCCTCCAAGCATGGGAGTGACATCCCTCCCTGTTAAGTGTAATGTTTTGTAGCGTACCCTTGGTTTCTTGTTCTGCCATATGAATCTAGAAATGATCCGATTCCATTCACTGAATTTCTTATTGGGTATTTCTACAGGTAGCGATTGGAGTAGAAATAACAATTGTGGTAAAATAACCATTTTTTAAGTATCTATTTGGTTGTAAAAATCAAGTACTAGGGGAGTCCAACTGTCCAGATCATTTTTAATTTTGGTTGTGATTCTACCGTAGTTTACACTATATAAATCTTTGGGGGTCTTGGGAATATGAAGACCTAGGTATTTCAAAATTCTGGTTTTCCATTTAAATTTAAAGGACTTACGTATGTTTTCTTGAGGTATGTAATTCAAAGTAAGAGTTTGAGTTTTCTCTATGTTCAATTTGTATCCCGAATATTAACCACATTGGTCGAAGGAGGGCATTAATTTAGGGAGACTGGTATCCGGGTCGGATAAAGTCACCAGGATGTCATCTGCATATAAACATGTCTTATATTCTTTCCCCTTGAATAGTATTCCCGTGATTTCTGGGTCTTCCCTAATCTTTTGAACAAGTAGCTCTATAAATAGAGCAAACAAGATGGGGCTCAGTGGGCAGCCCTGTCAGCAACCCCTCTCCAAACGGATTGTACCTGAAAGACTGCCATTTATTCTGATCCGGGCCACAGGTGAATTTTAAACATTTTATAACTGTATTGTTAAAGCCAAAACGTTGCAGGACCAGGTATAAAAATTCCCATAGAACAGAGTCAAAAGCTTTTTCTGTGTCAAAGCTAATTGCTAAGGACATTGTGTTTCCTTTGCTCATTATATGTAACAGATGTATAGCTCGCCTAACATTGTCTTGTGTTTGTCTAGTTTTAACAAAACCTGTCTGGTCCGTGTCAATTAGGTTAGGGATAATATTTTCTAGTGTGTTGACAATAATTGAAGTGAAAATTTTATAATCAGTGTTTAAAACTGAGATAGGTCTGTATGAGCTGCAATCTGTCCTATCTTTCCCTGGTTTCAGTATTACAGATAATATGGCCTGTTTCCAAGATGGTGGGGTCTCGCCACCTTTTCAGACATAGTTAAAACAATTTAATAAATAGCAGTGGGGTCACAGAGTCCCTAAAAGTCTTATACCATTCTGCTGGTAGTCCATCTCCCCCGGCTGCTTTGCTTGTTTTCAGTTTAGAAATTGCCTTGTCGACCTCTGCATTTGTAATCTCTGTAGTTAAGCACTTATTTTGTTCTGTGACAACAGATGGCAGGTCTAGGGATTTCAAAAAATTGATTGACTATTACTGCTTCTGCTAATTCGGGTTGAGTGTATAAATTCCTGAAGTATGATTCAAAAGACTTATGTATTGCTTCTGGCTTATAACACATCTGGTTGGTGACCGGGTCCTTTACTTTATATATGGATCTTCCAGACTGTTGTTTTTTAAGTCTCCAGGCTAAGAGTTTTTTAGCACGGGGTCCATTTTCATAGTGGGTTTGTTTGATATACTTAAGTGTAAGTTCCTCCTGGTCGTTCAGTTTCTTATTTAGTTCTGATTTTACTACGGTTATTTGTTCCAATAAGGTGGGGTCGTTAGTCTCTACATGCTACTGTTCCAGTGAGTCTAATTTACTTGTCAAGTCGTTAAGGTGTTTAAGTTTTTCTTTTTTCCTTTGTGATGCCCAACTTATAATCTTCCCACGCAATACTGCTTTTCCAGCATCCCATAAAATACTCTGTGACGTCACGGTGCTACCGTTAAGGTCTGTATATTCCTTCATTTCTTTCCTAATGTAATCTTCAAATCGGGTGTCATTTAATAGGGAGGTGTTGAGTCTCCAAATAGTGTTTTTGTGTGGGACACCTACATTTATTTTCACATATACACCTGAGTGATCTGATATGTCGCTAACACCAATTCTACAATCTAAAACCCTGTGTCTGTCTGTTCTGAACAGAAAGAAATAATCGATCCTCGAGTAAACTGAATGAGGGTGAGAGTAAAAAGTCAATTGTTTAGTGGATGGATGAAAATCCCTCCATACATCAAACATACCAATCCTTTTAATCATCTTCTTAATATTTAGTGACTCAGGATTTGTTTTCTTTGTCGGGTTTGATGAGTCTAGAGTGGGATGCAGCTGTACATTCCAAGGGGACTCGTGCCACGCAAAGCTTCTTCCGACCTGGCGATCCTGTTTGAATCCATTAGCAACCAGCTACATTACCCCGGGCAGCTTCACGGGTACAGGTGGATGTATGCTAAATGCAGAGAAAATGGACTGCGTATGAGAAAAGAGTCTGTGCGTTTGGTTTTGAAGGAGCTGGATCCTAGAGGAGTGTCATTAAGGCAAGCGGGGCGTCTCAGACGGAGGAATTACTTCTCAAACTTCTCAACTTCATCTGGCACCTGGACTCATATGATGAACTGAAGCCATATGGTATTTGTGTGAATGGATGTATCGATGGCTTTTCAAGAAAAATAATCTGTCTCAATGCTTACACAACAAGTAGTGACCCAAAAGTAATTGGAGGGTGCTACATAGAAGCGGTACAGCGTTTTGGGGGGTGTCCTAGAGTTGTTCGAGGCGACCTTGGAACCGAAAATGGCCATGTTAGAGGCTTCCAGTGTTTCCTCGTCCCTGTTCAACCAGACGACACCCTCGATAGTTACTTGGAGGGGGCCAGCACCGCCAATCAAAGAATTGAATATTGGTGGGGTTTCCTGCGTGGCAAGCGCATGGAGTTCTGGTTAGCCTTGTTATCAGACCTCAGAGACAACAGGCATCTTGATGGCGAGTTTCTGGACAAAAGTCTCCTGCAGTTTTGTTATATGGGCCTCCATACAGGTGAGTTCATGAATAATGTTTTATTTTCATTTTGTGCGCATGTGTATGTGAGTGAGAGAGAGGGGAGGGAGGACAGAAACGGGAAAGGGGGTGTTGGGAAGACAGACAGACAGAGACAGGAGGAAAGGAAAAAGAATGCTGAAGAGAAGGGGTAGAAAAGGGAAAGGAACAGAGATGGAAGGGGAGAGAGATGGAACAGAAGGGTAGAAACAGAGAGGATAAGAGATGGGGAGAAAGGAGGGGGGATGAACAGAGACAGGGAGGGAGGGAGAGGGTGGGGTTGCTCATGTGTGAATGCTGTAATTTAGTGTTTTATTTCTGTTCTGCTGGCACAGCTCTTCCTAAATGTATACATTTTCTACAGGATGAGTTGGATGACACTGCACAGGTGTGGAATGCACACAACATCAGGCCATCAAGAAACCTGAACGTCCCCAGCGGTCGGCCTAATGTGATGCATGCTGTTCCTGAACTTTACCGAACAACAGATTTTCTCTCCCCTGTTGAAGATGAACACATTCAACTGTGCAAAAATGAATGTGTCTTTCGGCTGGCTGTACCATGTAATCCAGATATTTATGAACTCTGTATCATCTTTATGGCTGAGTCCCATCTTGCTCCACCAACAGATCCGTATCAGGCTGTGAACTTGTTTGCACCTAAGAGAGGCCATCACTGCATCTC